>NC_080598.1:48774387-49442304 GCF_027887145.1 Ammospiza caudacuta | reverse complement strand
CCTTGTTTTTTGCAGTCTCCTATCAGACCTAGCCTCACGTTTAGCCTGGCAGAGTAATGGAACACAGAGGAGTTAGGAGCAGAGTAGCAAACCCAAAGGATTATGAATTGTTTTACATGTCTAATTTTGTTTGTCACTTTCTATGCTGTTTCCTTATCTTGATATAAGTAGGGCCTAAAAATAGAAACATCTTATCAGTTTTCATCTGTTTTGCAGCCTTGTGAAATACAAGACCTCAGATGTATGGTTAAAGCTTATCCTCAGAATAAACAAGGGATTTCTAAACCTCTTAGGACTCATGCCCTACTTAGAAGGTGTTTACCAAATTTGTTTGGTTTTATTCATAGAGTTTGTAGTGTGATTTGTATATGTAAAGCTTGCCTAAGAAATTGACATCTCTACCAGAAAAGTTTGCAGACCATGTGACGTGGCTTTTTGCATGTCCACCACAGTAGAAGTTATCATTTGTTATCATCTTTGTTTTCCTCCTGTTGCATTCACTGTCACATTTACAGAACAAGATTACTAAGGACAGACATTTTTCTGAATGAAGAGTAAAGGTGGTGACAGTACTTAGATGTGTTGTCTTATTTTTGACTGACAGCTTTGTTTCTTCAGATAGCCAGGGGTGTTACAACAGTGTAAGTGATGATGTGGATCATCTGCTTGTACTCACACTGCATGTTCCTCTGGAAGAGAAAATGCTAGCGTGTGATTTCACAAGTAACCAAGCTGGTCTAACACCTCGCTGCTATTATGTAGAGTAGTTCTTTCTTCCTGCCTTTAATCAAGCTGCTTCTTCTCTGAGCAGCTTCTCCTGGTTATGTGTTCCTGGCCTCTCCCTTGTGTTGATGAACACCAGAGGTGGGAATTACTGTGCTTGGCCAGCAGAAAGCTCTGTGCTTCTTGTTCTGGGCCCTACTGTGTTTGCTGGCTTGCCAAGCTCATTTGCCTCCCACAGGGGTGTGAGTAGTGGAAGAGCTGGTGGAAAGAACAGTAGCAGCAGCCAGTGGAGGGCAAAGGTGAGGGGAACTGTGAGGAAGCATGTAGTTGGTATTGTGGAATGAAAGAAGTATTTGGGGGCTTATAACTGATTACATTTATAAGGATATTTCTATATATTATGAATGTAATTATTTTAGAAATTGGATGTCTTATGTAGTAATGTTAGGTTGATTGCACTTTTGCCTTGTTTAAAAGTTACAAGAAATGGTAGCCAGATGTATCTGTGAATAGATACTTGTATGTTTCTGTATTATAGCTGCTCTCAGTTCCTTTAAACCAACTTCAAGGGTTAAAGGTTAGAGTTAACTTTTCTATAGGGAAATAAATTCATTAGCATAAACTCAGGGTCATTGATACCACTTTTGTTTGGGTTTGATTTGCATGGTAGTAAAGAAGGGGGCAGAAGATCCTTAACTTAACAAATATGAGCCATTCTCCTTCCCTACCGAGTTTGGGCCATTCCTCCTCCCCACAAATCTGTCTTTTTAAGAATAAAATCTTAGAATTTAGTGGTTCAGTTCTTCACAGTTTTCTCTGCACTGAATACTGTTTAATTTGAGCTGATAAGGAGTGACTGAAGATAATAACTTTGTAAAAAGCAAAGTGGCAGGATGCTGAGATAAGTTGGAGGAAGTAAGGATCTCTGGCTAATAGTTTGAGGTGGGTAGCCAGACCTTTAATAATTGGAGAGCATTTTATCTCTGCTCCAGGCTGTGGAGGGAGATGCTGAATCTGGGCATTTCTCTGGCATTAGCAAACGTGTGGCAGAATGCATAGTGGCAGGTTTTGGTAGCTGCTCTGATCAGCGATGTTATCAGTTGCTCAGGAGTTACTTCAGGGGTGTTGCAAGAATTTCTGCAAGTTCCCACCCCACTGATGACCTGTGTGTGATTGGTATGACTCCACTCAGAATTTGTATGCCTAAGCTGAAATCCTTTACTACAATCTCATATTATCTGGAGTTGTAAACAGTGCATCTTTAACAAAAAGTGGGCTGAAAATACCTTTAATTTCTAGAATTTTGAATGCAGCTCACTTGAGACCAATAACTTGGTTCATCTCCATAAAACTTTTGCACAGGCAACCAAGATATGAAAACAACAACAGCTTACAGGCCCTCCCATACTTTTCTGCAGTTAATTATATGAACAAGTTGTAGCTCATCTTTTAAGTGTGCCTTATCTCAAACTCAGATTTGCACGGGCTTAGCTTGCAGCTACACTTCTGTTTTTCTTTTTACTATTTAATTGCAGTCTCTTTACCTTAATGGGAAGAAAATGATGCATTAATCAAGGCTTTAATGGGACTACATTAGAGCTGGGTTTAAGGAAAGGAAGAATAGGGACCTGTTGTTTTTAGAACAGTTGGTAGAATAAAAACAAAACAAACAAAAAACCAAAATGAAACCCCACCAAATCACCAACCAGCCAAGCTGCCAAAAGGTACGTTCTGTATTAACACTGGTAGTTATGTACCTGAGGCAATTGTCTCTGAGACTGACAAATGTAGGGTACTCTTTCAAGAATTTACTTGAGGCTTCCAAGGTGGACCTGGAAAGCTAGGAGAAGATTGGAAAAGGTAGAGAACTGCAAGATCTTGCCTTCTGGGGAACAGAGGCTCATCTATGTGCTTTCATCTGAGCTTTGGGTCACCCCAAACACAAAAAATCTCTCTTCTGACCTGGCAATTAATTAGTGATTTCATTTTTTGTCAGTAATTTTCTTTATCTTTTTGGGACAACAAAAGTTGGATTCCCTTGTCATCATCTCTCAAATTTGCACTGTGCTGCAATATAGCTGTTTGTAGAGAATGGACAAGAGCCACTGACCTTATGACATGGCTTGGTTTTTGCCTTCCATCTAATTGTCTCTAGTATTTTGTTGTTGTTAGTAGCAACAGGAAAACTGTTTTATCCTTTGAGAAATAAATCATGGCAAGAAGCAAGATTGGAATGAATTCCTAGCTATCACAGCATGTGCTTTTCCTGTTCTCCCAGTCATTCCTTGATCTTTGTAGCCTAAACAAAACAGAGATGGGAAGAAGCTAAGTTTTGATCGTTCTTCCTCAGTGTGGTTGATAGAATTGTTTCCAGTTAAACACTCAAAGATGATGGTGGTCCTGTTTCCCACACTTTGTGTTCCCAGTCTTGGGTTTGACATGCATTCTTATTTCTTGGTTTTACATTGTATTGGACTGAAGGGGCCAAGTTTTATTCAATTGTAAGCCTGTCAATCTTCTAGATGATACATTGTGACTTCCCTGGCTTGATTATTTACTGTTCTGATGGCCTTAACATTTCACAAAATTTGGTGAGCTTGAATGTAAAAAAAATAGTTTGAAACAGTTTTCTGTTCTTGATATGTATAATCATAAAATAAATTTCAGTAGTACTGGTACTGTGAAAGTAAACTTGCCTATGCATAAATAGATTGGAAAGCCTATAATATTTTTCTTCAAAGCAAGTTTTGGCTGTCAAGCAGGAAAATTGTGTCCACACTATGTAGCTGCACAGTAAAAAGGTACCGTGCGCACTGTGTACTTAAGAGGCAGAGAAATGAATGACTGTATATAATTAAAGGGGTTAGTCAATAAAATTAAATTTCCTTGAACAGCTGACTCTGTATTTTCTGCTTCTGGTTTTATATGTGTGACATGTGCATCAGTGTGAACCTTTCTACCAGCAGTGCTTGTTGGGATGCACATATTCTCTGGGTGCTTTTCTGCTGTCTCCAGAGACCTGGCTGGACAGGATCCTGGGCAATCTGCTCTAAGTCATCTTGCTTGGATTGGGGCTATTGGACTAGATGATGTCCAGAGGTCCCTCCCAACCTCAGCCATCCTCTGGTGCTGTGAATTCTTGCTAATAAGTAGTCAGGGATGGGATCATAAATGACATCTCTGCATATATGTATATTGTTTATCTTGTTTTTAATATAAACCGTGTAGAAATCTATGAATAGTTTTAGCATTCATTTTGATTTAAGTAGCTCCTGGTCCAGATTTACTGGGTGCTGAGCACAAAGTTGAATGAGTACTTGGAGACTTTTCCTGACATTCCTCTTGAAGCTACTGCTCTTACTCATGGTTTGATACATTGTGAACAAAGCAAATGTCTGCTTTAAGTGCATAGTCCATTTGTTCCTGGGTGAAAAACCATGTGGTTCATGCTTTTTCTGCCAGATGAATATGAAATCAGTTCTGGATCCAGGATTTCCAGATCCTTCTCTGGAAGAAAGCTCAATTTTTAAATGGCCTTCTTAATAACTGTTTTGTGGGAGGCTACAAAATTTTTCTTGTTTTCAGCTGTTTTATAGAAACTTTACTCTGAAATCTTTGTCTGGTTACTATATAAAGCAATTGACCTGTTTGAGATCCTTCTTGCTGCATACCATTCCTAAATTCCTTAGGTTTTTTTTTCTTTGTTTTTGGGTATTGTGATATTCCAAAATGTCATAGGATGTCTGAGGGAAAAACCATCATAAAATACAGCAGCATGCCGCCCTTCAGGTCCTCTGATCTTTTAGTTTTACCTTTGACAGACTAAGAGTTTTAGGGATTGAGTAGGAATAGTTTCTTTTCTCAGTCTCAAGCTAGTTTCCCTATGGGAAGGCTTGAAGCACCAGAAGGGAGTTTACAAAGCAAATCTCAACTTCCTGGAATTCTGCACATCAATGTATGGTCCCTTTGGGATCCTGGAAATCTCATACTTGTCCTCTTTATCCCTCGTCCCTTTCCTACCCTGATTTGTTTTTCACCTTTCCCTTTTTTAAAAATAGTCCTGAGTTAGGACTTCAGTTTTTCATCTTTGTTTTTTTCTTTCTGGGCTCCAGGACAGAGCAGTTGAAGCAGCACCATCTTCTATTCTTAGAACTCCATGCTTCATCTAATTAATCTCACTTGATGCAGTCTTCATTTGAGACTAATGATAACCATGACCTTTAAACTTCAGTGCATTTGGACAGTTGGGCTTTTTAAGAGTCTAAAATATGTTACCTGAAATATTTAAGATTTTGGTGAAGAGTGGATGAAATAATACAACATGGGATATAATGTGCTTCTAGATTTATTTGCTTGCTTACAAGGAAAGATTAAAGTTTGTTTGGCCAGTCAGATTCTGTAGGTATTTTGCTCTGTATTTCTTATTAATAAATACATCCTATTCAAATTCAGATCCTCAGGGCCTGAGTCTAAGGTTGAGCCTCTTTGCTTAAATCATTGTGGTAGGAGATTTTATCCTAATTATGCACTATTTTTCTTGCAGCTGTGTAATTCAGAGAAAAGGGAAATGAAATACTAAAAATATTTCTTTAAATCTATGCCATTTGTCATATAAGGAAGAAGGGGTGCTTTTCTGCCTAGTCTTTCTTGCTGTAGATGTTAAGCTGTTGAGGGAGGTTCCATAAATAACATGTAAGTATTGATAGCACAGGATCATGTGTATTCTGGCCAGTGTTCCACAGCAGCATGATATGGGTGTTTAATTGCAGAGAAACATCTGGTGCATGGGGACTTGATAACAGGAGCAGGGTTGTTGATAATTGTTGCCATAGTTGTGATAGCTGTTGTTATCCAAGAGGTGTGTTTCCCTTTTACCTTCCAAGTATTTCCTTCTGAAAAAAGTAATTATCAGACCCTTAAAATTTTTCTGCATTAATATGAGAAACGACATATATAGTAGTCATGATCTGGACAAACCTCAGTGTTTTGCTTTGGTTTTTATCTGAACCAACACAGGAAAAGTAATACTTCACCAGAACAGTTACTTGCGCTCCACAAAACAACAGGTAGCCAGAGGTTCATTGGTTCTATTGAGACCACATCATCATTCACTATAATGTATCTTGGTGTGCTCTGGAATTGAATAAACTTTTAAACTTATTTCTTGGAATGAAATTTGAAGGCAAAAGAGAGCTCCTAATCTGTATTCAGCTATGTTTTGGGTTTTTTTGTTTTGGTTTTTTTTGTGGGTTTTTTGTGTTTTTTTTTTTTTTTTTTTTTTGGTAGTTGTATGCAATTTTGCGATTCTTTTCTTTCTCTCTCCTTCTCTCTAACCTTACTTTTAGAAAGTAATTTAGAGCTGGATATTCCTCTCACCTAGCCTGCTAACAACCACTGGCTTCTTCAACAAGTGCCTGGAGGTTGTGGTAGCATTCATCAGAAAGATGAATGTGATTCAGTGAATGTTTCAAGATAGACCATGGTCTTAACCTAAGTAAATATTAGTATTATAAGTGATCTTGATCATTCTTGACCAAGGATAAAAGAAGACTAATCCTCTATTTTAATTCTGTTTTTCTGTGAGCAACTGCTTCAGATTCTGATACTGTGGTGAAGAATTTGCTTCAAAAAGCAGATATTAAAAATAAAGTAGCAAAGTGGTTTTATGATGATATTTTTAGAGACTATTTTACAAAGGCACATTGTTGTGTGCTTTTTCCTATTCCCTATTTATGGCAGCCTGTATTCTTGTTTTGAAGATGATTCATATTGATCCATACTGCACAGAGGGACAGCCACGTGTACACAAGACTCTTCTCAAGCCATTTTGTACAAATGTCTAAGCTTTCTCTAAGCTGAAAGAAAGCAGCTTACATGAAATATCTGTATTTTATTTTTGCTTTACATGCTAAGAGAAATGGGCCTTTCACCTGAAGCATGCTTGAGTTTGTCATGGAGTTCCAAGGTGCTTGGAGTTGTCTTTGATTACAGGCAGAGGACATCCTATTAGCCAGGAGATTGTTTCAGTGATACTGTGATGTTGCAGAAGCAGATGGGCAGGTTAGGCTGTTCTTGTCCAAAATGGTTCTGCAATGCAGTTGTGATGTAAGTCAGCAAATAACCCCTTAATCTGCTAAGTAATTGTTGTTGATGAATTCTTCAGCACAGAAATAGATGAATAAGAGGGAATCTCTCCTTTAATCATGAATTTTATACTAAGCCATAACTGTGTGAATTTTCTGAAAATGGGATACTGGATTTCATGGTATTGAAACTGTTTTTGAACAGTTTTTCTTCTGAAACATCTGTTTAAACTGGCTGAAGGGACACTAAACTTCATGTTATCAACTTTACACAGTTTAATTCTGTCTCTATAAAGTGTCTAATAGAAGAATATAATCTAGATCACTCATACTGTGCTGGAAGAAAAAGAAAAGCAATTTCTTCTCAAACAGTTCTTAGATTATTTCAGGATGTCTTAAGGAATAGCTATAACTAATGAAAAACTACTAGAGCTATGGCTTCATAAATGGTTTCCTTCAGAAGCGTCCATGTAATTGGAATTTTGTTACAAGCTCCATTGAAAGTCATTGTTACTGACATAGAATGGTTGATGCATAAAGCCAATGCTTTGTTAATAAAGTATTCACTCAGTAATAATTTGATATAAAAGTTTGTTGCCAATAACAACAAATGCCAATGACTTAGCAGATGAGAGACTCAGTAAATAAGAAAATAAGAAAATTCTGCTTTGCAGTGGCCTTTATGGTTTGCAGTGACCTGCTGTTTTCAAGTGTTAGTCATCAGCAGCTGCCCCAGAGCAGCACCTCTGCCATGAAAGCCAGTCTGACAGTAACTCTGCCTCTGTCTCTCATGGTGCTGTGTCTCATGATCTGCAGCAGTGCTACAGGGAAGGGCTGAGCTGTGCTGGGTATGAGTGACCTGGAAGAGCAGCTTTTGTTTTGCTGCTCAGACCTGGGTGTAAGCTGCAGCTGCTGTTTTCTCCTCTCCCACGTTTGCTTTGAAGGAAAGTATGGGCACTGCATGTCACTGCACTGTGACTGTCTCTAGCTCTGTGTGGATCATTAGCTTCTCTGAGGGGCATCAAGGATGGGAAAAAAAATACCTGGCTCCTATAGACTGCTTTGATTCCCCTCTTAAGGTGCCAGGATAGTTTTAGAGTATGTGCCAGTTTGAACTTAAGGCTTTGTTCGTGCTTGTGTCCTGTCTTTCGAAACATTACATTTCTAAAGTTTTCAAGTCATTATCAGGGAGGTGAAGCTTATCTTAGGGTCAAGGTGGGAGGATGAGAGAGGAAAAGGAGAGAGAGGATACATTAAATTTTCCAGAGGTGGCTTCTTGTTTCTCTCCTCTTCCTTTCCCCACTGTGAGAAATTCTGCAATGTGTAAGAGAGGAATAATCTTACAAACTTTCTGTAGAGTGCTAGATTTATGTCTAGCACTGTCTTGTTCTATTGTGGCCCCACAAATGGGTGAGAAGATGCTCTTCTTCTTTCTGTGGTGTAGCTGATATGGCTACACTTTGCTCTTGCATGTGCCAGTGCTGTTGTTTGGTTACTTTTCCCCATTACTAGCAGAGATGATTTCAGCACCTTGTTTTACAAATCCTCATGCCTCAAGGTATGCATTTTCATACCTAGCAGTGAGAAGTTTATTTTCTTTTTATTTGGTGCCTGACCTGTTCTTTGGCTCATGTGTCGTAAGAATCCAAACTAGTTGTTTCACATGCCTCCTTGACATTTTTCAGTTTATATAAACAAAACATACCTGGCAGCTGGTGCTGTTCTTAGCTCAACAGTACAGTTGTTCTTACCTCTTTCTCCACAGAGACAGATCTACTGTATTTAACTTCAGTAAAGAAATGCTTGTTACAGGAGTGTGGACCAGAGCAGTTTTTAGGACCTTCTTGAAGGGTTGCATGTGAGAATGAAATGTACATGTGATACTTTCTTCTTTGGCACTTCTGAAGTTCTGCTATTTGAAGTGTTAAAGAATGTCAGTGATAGACCTCACTCTTTCCAGTGTAAACAGCCTTGGTGGTATTTCAGCTCCTGAACCAAAGCACTTGTTTTAGAGTGTCATTTAGATTCCTTGCTATGTTTGACAATCTTGTTTCCTTGACCATCTTTGGAAATGGAGCTTGCTCAGTGAAGCATTAAACTGGGTAAAAGGAAAGAGAAATGTTACTTGTTAAGTGAAATACTTTGGTTTCCCTAAGTACAGATCAGAGAGAAAGTATCAACTTGCAAATCCCTTAAAACATAAAGTAACTAGTTTGACATATTTTCACCCTTTTAAAAAGTTGCCATTGCAATTTTGTTGCCAATTAACAAAATTAATCTTCATTGTTCTTCTCCCAAGTGGGACATTACCATGCTGACCTAAAGTATTATGTTCAAGTTTCACTCCTGTTTGTTAATCTCCTTTTTAAAGGGACTCATAAACAAAAATTGTTTACTCAGAACAAGACTCTGAAGTCTTCTGAATATTATGAGTAAAATACCTGTCCTGAAAGGACCTGCCAGTGATTGACTTTTTGAAAGGCAATTAACTGCATACAGTGAACTAAAGTTCAGTTTTGTAAGTTTGGAGTGGGCCTCTGATCTCTGAGAGCCTTTCACACAGCCCATATTAAACTCCTTGAACCAAACTAATCTGCTTTGAATTGCTGTACAGAGTCAGTTGTCTGCTTTTTTGAGGAGGAAGGGGAGAATACTGACTTGAGGTTAATGTTTTAATTCTTTTTATCTTAGAACAGAGGAGACTTGGTTCTACAGTGAATCAGGCAGGGAAAAGATAAATTGAAAAGTAAAACAAAATATCACGTGACGTGATAAACCCAAATACTTAATGTTGTGTTTGCTTTGGTTAGTTTGTGTTTAAATCCAGGCAATGTTAGTGAAATAAAATAATTTCTAATACTTCCTGTGTTTGTTGTTTTTACAGATGACATGGCAGAGCTTCTTCTTGGAGAATCCAAACTAGAACAATATTTGAAGGAAAATACTCTTAAACACAGTAACAGTCCCCGGGGCCCCCAGCCAAAGCTGACCGAGGTCAGGAAACATCTCACGGCAGCACTTGATAGGGGTAATCTCAAGGTATGTAAGTCGGCCTGAGCAAGAATTAGAAAAATTGGCATTTATTGAAGTATTGAGGAAAGGTTCCTTAAATTATATTTGCAGATTCTGAAAGTGAGATTAATACAAGAGAGCATTTTCTGTCAGAATCTTCTAATGTTCATAACCATTCTGGTCCTTGTTTTACTTAACTGTTGTTGTAGCTACTATGTCAGCTTACCTTTTCTGTACTCAACATCCATCTTTTCAGAGATCAAAAGAAGCTTCGTGTACACTCATCTGTAACATTTTGTTTTCAGTGGCTTCTGGGAGTATTAATTTCTCTTTCTTTTCTCTCTTCATTCCTACATTAATTCTTTTTTTCAAGACATTTATTCTGCCCTGATACTTTGAAATGATGTGAATTAAATATGTAGGCTGTGGAACATATATCATTAAGTTTTGATGCTATGTTATTTTCAACTGTGCTTGTGTTAGAAAAAGAAGTCATATGAGGAGCTGTAATGATAGGCTGCCTTTAAATAGTTTTATCACCTGGAAAAGCTGTTTTCCAACTGAGAGGTATTTCTGGTACCAGTGTAAATACGCATGTGAATATCTAAAATGGCTGGTAAAATGCTTTTCAGTAGCTTGCTGGAATGAGATTTAGTGAATTCCCCCCTACTTCAAGCTTCTCAAATATTACACAAGACAGGATTTTGTTAATTTGTTGCTCTGTTAGAAGAAATATTCTGGGGGTGAGAGAAAACATACCTAATAATTATCAGAAGAATTAGGTGTGTTTTCTTAGGGAAAACCCTTTCTTATTTCTCTTCCTTCTAGCCAGAATTCCTACAAGAAGCCAACCTAATAATGGCCAAATTAAACTATGTGGAAGGTGATTACAAAGAAGCTCTGAACACATATGCTCGAGTTGGTGTTGATGACTTGCAGCTGACTGCAGTGGCACCGTATCGGCTACGGATGATTGCTGAAGCGTATTCTACAAAGGGTAAGAGGGCTCTTCCCAGTATTCCAGTATCATGTGGAAGTAGTTTTTAAAAGTTAATTTATATCTTGTCCAAAGATGAAGAATCTTTTTAGTTTGAATGTCATCTACACAGTAGTGGAGTGCCATATTCATAGATAAAATAAGAGAATGGTCTGGGTCCTTTAAATTATTCCGAGTTTGTGATAGTTGACAAGATTTTTACCTCAATTAATATTCTAACTGTGATATCACTGTACTGTGATCCCATCAAATTTTTTGAGTGTATGTATTTAAAAGTCCTCTCATAAATGTATAGTAGCTGTGGCTAGTTGCCAAAAATTAAGGGCTACAAAATGCAGTGCATTTTTGTGCTGGCTGTGGGCAGAATGGAGAACTTTGATTCACAATGATGCCTTTTACTGAATGTTAAAATGCTCAGCCTAAGCTAGGTTGCATAGTTAAATTGCCACTTAATTGAGAAGAGTATTAATAACATGATAAGTGACTTAAAGCAATTAATCAGTTGTGCACTTTTAATTTTTTCTAATATGAATATAGATTTTTTAAAAAATTCAGAAAAAAGGTAATTAAAAACGATTTTCTTCTTTACTACTCTAGTATAGTGAAAATTGTAATGCTGGCCTCATGTCTTAAGGTGGCAGTGCCACTTCAGTTTAGAAAACTCTGTAATAGACTTAGGGCTGGCCAGTGTGTTGGGGAGAATGGCAGTTTCTATGCCGGGGTCTTATTACAATTTCCTGAGTGAAGTGTTTGCTTTGGTTTGCTGTGTTTAAGCATGGCTTTGGTTGCATATGTACTTTTTGTTATGGCAAGAGCAGAGTCAAAGGCAGCAAAAAATTTGTGAGAGAGTTCTATAGCTTTGACTGACGATTGATCAAGAATTGTTTTCTACCAACACTGTCCTTCAGTAAATGTTAGACAAGCATGAATCATGTCCTATAGAGATGTCAAGGACATAAGGGAACTAACTGGTAGCAGGGACAAAAGGATGCTTTGTAAGTCCGGTCACTAGATTAAAGTGAGAAGTGGCAGTGTAGGGGAAATTCTTGTATATGATGTAAATCTGCTCAGTTTTCTCAAACAGCATCTCTGTGGGCTTTGGAGCAGTGTCTGCTTTGGGTACACTTCCACTCAGGGTTGTGGATTTTGGCTGTTCTTTTTGTTTTGTTTTTTAAATCTATGAGGATGTCTGTTGAATTTGTCATGTTCTTTCCATGGACTTGAACAACTTTAAGAATATAAATTTGCTTTTATCTCCAAGGAATTTAATTGAATCTTTTCCCAGAGCTCAACTCTTCTGGCTTTGTTTTATTTGGCCTCATAAGGATATGAACCAGTTGAAACCATAGTGGCATAAATTTTGCTCATAAAATCAGTATTATTAATTTTACTTAATTCAAACATAATGTATTAGAAAATAGAAAAACAGATACCTTTTCTACTCTGGAATATTTTGTACGTTCAGAATAGGTTGTTTTTTTAAAAAATGACAACAGAAATCCAGCATATTTTCTGTCTAGATGTGTGGGGTTTCTTCTTCTGATTTCAAATTTTATTCTTAAAACATTGAAATCTGTCATATCAGGCCTGATTTGTTGTGATGGGATTTCATTTCCAGTTGAGTGAAATTGCAGGACAGTTTGGGTTGGAAGGGACCTTAAAGATGATCTCATTCCCAGCCCCCTGCCATGGCCAGGGACACCTTTCACTAGACCAGGCTGCTCAAAGCTCCATCCAACCTGACTGTGAACACTTCCAGGGATGGGGCACCCACAGCTTCTCTGGACGGCCTATTTCAGTGCCTCACCACCCTCACAGTAGACAATTTCTTCCTGACAGCTAATCTAAACCTGCTCCCTTTCAATTTAAAGCCTTCATCCCTCGTCCTGTCCCTACGTACTCTTGCAAAATGTCTGTCTCCAGTTTTGTTGCAGGCCCATTTAGATACTGGAAGGTAACTTAAGGTCTGCACAGAGCCTTCTTCAGGCTGAGCAACCTCACCTCTCTCAGAAGATTAAAAATTTTTAATTTTTTTTTTTTCTCATAGTAGAGGATTGCAAGACTATAGTCTTCTGTGTGATATAGAATGAGGTGGTAATCACCTTAAATTCTAATTCTTAAATAAAATCACCTTAATTCAGTCTTAAATTTAGTATTCAAAGTCTGGACAGGTTTAGAGTAGCTGACAACTAAATAGCTTATGTTTTCTGCCCAGTAGTGTGCATTTAATCTCACTCTCTTCCCCATTTCTGGTCAGTGTTTTTCTTTCTCCTTTTAAGAATGACTGTAAACTTTACAGTCTGAATTCAGTGTCTCTTCAGAGGTGACTGAGGCTTGTAAGTATTACCAAACTAAATACAAGTTATTCTTACAGAGATTTTGTGCTTCACTGGGATTTTTATTTCTGCTTGTATGTACAGGGATAAGTAGATCATAGAAAGTTTACAAAACTCTTCAGAGCATTTAGATTTTATTTCTTTGGCAGTCATAGCACCATGTTATTAAGCAGTGAGGGACTGTCCATGCCTGTTTGCAAGCATTGGCCCAGCTGCACCATTTAATGCTGCACCATGCAGTGAAAGGTACCTGCTGAGATTTCCCTGTTTGAATCCAGTTCCAGTGAATTTGCAGTCTTATATGCTATTGTGTAGTGGTCAAATACTGATATTCTTACCACTGAGAAAGGCAGAGGGCAGATAACAAATGGTAGTTTTTAATGGCCTTAAAATAGTTTTCATTATTTAATGTGGGCCCACCTCCATGTACTTACTTTTCACTGTGAGGCTTCATTCTGTAACCCCAGAGGTGATGGGTTGAGAGGGATGCAGGAGTTGACATGTTTATTTTTCTACAGTTGTTACAGTTGTTACATGAGCATGTTGCCCTGTATCCATAGACAGTTCCACAGCTCACACCAAGCCCTTGGAAATGAGCTGCTTTCCAGATGGCTCATCTTCCTCCTGCACATGGAACACACCAAGGGTGTCTCTCTGTTCCTCACAGCCAAGGAAGGGTCTGTATGGATGCAGCAAAGTACTAAATGGAATCAGGGTCAGCTTCAAGCTAAATTCTGCTGGAGTTTTATCTACTGACAGCTAAAAAGAAGGGGAAGAACATCAGTAGTGACAATGGTGGGGAGAAAATTGGAATTGGAACATGAAAGAGAAAATCAGACAACTAAGCCATCTACTGCCCGTGGTGCACTCATGAAAGGGATCCTCTCATTTTTATTATATAAATGAGTTAAATGCTTATATATGTATCTTTAAAATAATGCTTTTAGCTTTTTATGCTGCTTACTGCTTTAGTTGAGGACAGCATATTTAGAAGACTATATATGAGAAGAGTCATGATATGGAATGATAGTAAGTCAAGCCAAGGATTCAAAGACTCTCAAACCCAGCAAGGAAGATTAAATGATTGTTATTTTCTTGGAAATACCTAGTTAGGGAAATGGTGCTTCAACTCTTCCAAATAAAGTTTCTTGCTAGATTTGTCAAAATGCAACATTGTAAAATTTCAACAAATTGAAAAGAAAATCCTATCAACTTACCTTTTGAAATATTTACAATACATATGGCTCTTTGCAAGCCTCTGGTGTATGGGGAATCACAGGCTCTCAGTGCCCAAGAAGTGCTGGAAAGTGATTCCTTTCTTGTTGCTTGTTCTAGGGAAAGTGTGCAAAATTGTTACTGTGGTGATGAAGCCATAGTTGTATTCTATCAGACTGAAATAGCTTGTGGGACAAGTTGTTTGGTTTTAATTTTTTTTCCTGGCTCCTGGCAACAAAAATTACTTCTGGTAGTGATGTCTTGTGCTTTATCCTGACTTGCAGAAGATGTGGGATGATCTGATGAAAAGGTATCTGCTTCTGTGTCCATTAAAACAATGGGAGCAGACTAACTGTGTGAATGCATGAGGCAAAGCCTCAGAAACTTGGTTAGTATAATTCCAATATTTTCCTGCCTTTTCTTCACACTTTTTCTCAAATTCACATGTTAAAAACAGAGTTGTAGAAGAAGATTATTTTATGTAGTTAACTTCATGGACTAGCATACCTTTTTGACTTTACACTGATATTTTTATGTGTATGCCCATAGAATGATTACACCTAGTGTTTTCTTTAAGGAAGGAGCTAATTTTGATGCTGTGCTTCTGAGTAATGATTCTGTATGGGTATGTAGAAGGTGTTGTGTGGGATAGAGTGTTAATAAAATCACAGTTTTTGTATTAACTATATAATTTTTAAGAATTCAAAGACTTGCTTGAAAACATGCAGTGGGACATATTTAAAATACAGTATAAAACATAAAAAACATAGCTTTTCAAATCAATGGACCACTTAGTATTTGCAAAACCATGAGGATACTTATTTGGATCTGTTGGTTAGCTTGTCCCCCATCTGCTTGTAAATTTATTTGACACATAAGTAGAGGAGAAGCATAGAATAAAACAATTTTCTGTAGCAAAATGCCTATGGTTGGGGTTGCCAGCTTGTTTCAAGAGGGTGTGATGAGGGAGAGAAAAATGGGCATAAAAGAATGACATTGCTGAGGAGACATGCAGGTTTGCACGACTGTTGTGGCAATGTGTTAGCCTGAGAGCAGATGTATGAAATTGTTGGAGCTGGCTCTCTGAAGCTCTTGTCTGTTGGTCACAGGAGCATGTCATACCTTTAATATGAAATTTTAAGGAGCAGTACAAAAAAAAGCAGATTTTCTTTTCTTCTGCCACAAATATAACTTGGCTATCAGTATGGTTATTAGAGATGTCTTATGTGGATTGAGCAAAGCTAAGAAATGAGGCTGGGCAGGGGAAGGAGGAAGGAAAGACAGTCTTGGGATTGTGGTGACAAGTCTTGGCTCAAAGTAAAACATAGAGGTGTTTTGTGCATTTCTGGATGCATTAAATACTTGATATTTAAATATCCTCATAGAAAGAATTACTTTCTGATAGGTAGGGAAGGTTCCCTTGTTCAAAAGGTTGAGTTTGTCTCTTTAGGGTCTATTTGTTTACTTTCTTCCCTAGATCAGTTTAATTGACAGTGCTCAGTTCTGAGATTGTGGAGGGTCTTAAACTCATTAAGAATTGAAATAAGACAAGTTATGAATCCATGAAGAAGTAAAGAGTATGTATGTCTTTTGCTTTTCATGTTGAGCTTGTGTTACTAGCTCCAACTTTTCCTACTTCCTTCTCTTACAAGGCAAATCGGAAAAAAACTTTCATGTGCTGTTGCCATACAGAAGCATGTATTTATAATCCATTTTAATACTAGGTGAAGCTAATAATTTCCTAGGGTTGTGGCCTCTGGGAAAAGAACAATTAAGTTTCTGCAAGTTTTCAGCAGTATATGAATGAGGTAATATACTGGAAAGCATGCCATAGGCATTATTCAAATACTGTGCAGGCAGTATCTCCTATGTTTCTAAGCAGTTTTGTTTGCTTATGGAAGCACAGATGAAATGCATGCACAGTGGGATATTGAGGTGTTATTTTGGGGAGGAGCAACTTGTCAGCAAGTTTTTATTTAAATAGGAAATAAGCTTATTGAAATATTAGGTAACATAATTCTGATACTGCTGCCTAAGTGAGAAGACATAATTGAAAAAATGACTTTATAATACTTAACATTATGAATTAGTGACCCTTTCTAAAAATGCTTGTGGAGTAACATAGCAATTTACAGGTCTGACATTTCTTAAAGGCTGCAACTTATTAAACTTGATTTTAGTAAAGAAAATGTGTTTATAATTAACACAGTGTATAGATTCACTGAGAACTTCAGATATCTGTCAAAATGACTGTATTGCATTACAGTAATGAATTTTTTTTAAGTGTGTGAGGGATGTTGTTTTGTAAGTTAGATTGTGACATTACAGAATTTTAGCCTTATTACTGCAGGCTATTTTACATTTTTATTGCCTACATCTTTGTTTGAATAACTGTGTTTACATTTAAATGATGTATGTTGAGAAAGGTGAGGCTGTCTTTACTGCTGCTGACCCATATTCAAATTTAATGTTGCATTTACCAAGTTAAATGATTGGCTATTAATTAGTTCTGTTTACAGAAACATGGAAATACTCATTAGGTTCAATGGCAGTGTCAGGTGCATGTGGATTGCTTCTTTGCAGCTAGGAAAAGCTGCTGCACTTACCTTTAATCATATGCAATTGTAATGGGATCTTGTGCACTGCTAGCCTGTGTCAGCAGACACCAAGCAACTCTCATGGAAGAATGCTAAATGAAAGCTGGTTCAGTAACTATGCTGGGGATCTCTAGACTCATTAGGCAATGGGTCAAGAACTCAGGTTCCCCCTCCCCCTGTCTTGCTGTGCAAGTGTTGCAGACTGTCAGTGTGCATTTTGCAGACCATGACTAGGAGGCCTGTGCCATAGGGAGTTCAAATTTTCTCCATTAAAACTTTTCTTTCCCCAGACTACATTTATGACATCTGCTCTGCTGGAGCAGGGACTGGAAGGAACCCAGGCATTTGTCCTGCTTTCCTTAGTACTGCTTTTAACTCTCTTATTTGAAAGCTAAACTCTAAAAGAGAATACTGTATTTCTTATTAAAATAGACTTCTTTAGGACTTGGGCAGTTTGGTGGTGTCTTATTCTTAGTTTCTCTCAAATCTTTAGAATTTCTTCAGAAATCTTCCTTTGGCAGAGTGAAGAGAGTTTAAAAATGTTGGGCTCCAGTTAAAAAGTAGTGATTCTGGCCTCTTTTTCTCATGCCACAGGAAGAATAGGTATCAAGTAGACTTGTCTTTTTTCCTTAGAGGTGCTTATAGGAGCAATCCTGACCCTTTACAGCAGAACAGTGTAAATTCCATAGTGAAATAATTTCCTGCCCCTGAGCAAAGAGCTTCCTTGATGCCCATTCCATGTACTGGTGTGCAGCATTTCTGCTTTTGGGGAGCGTTCAGCAGAGAGAGGTCCACTAATAATAATAATAATAATAATAATAATAATAATAATAATAATAATAATAATAATAATAATAATAAGCAATAAAAGCTTTTTCCAGCTTTTAGCTCTAGCTTGAACTTTTTCAGCCCTGCCACTAGATGCTGGCCTGTTAAAGGGCTATACTGTAGCAAGAATTGGCTGGCATATGGTTAGTAAGAAACAAATGTGTGTACGGAAAAATACTGATCTCTTCTATGTAAAAGATATTGCAAAAGTCTGCTTCTTAAGAAAAATACAAAGATTGGAATGCATTATATTTAGAGGAAAAGTGTGACCAATTGTTTCACGACAGTTTTCTCAGATGATGTTAAAAGAAATCCCAAAATATTGTTATGCTTTTTTTGACTGCTTGGAGTAATAAGTAGGTATTCAATTCAGAAAAAAAGGTGAGTATTGATTGTTTTTCATCCATTTTTACCTCTGAGTATTTATTATAAATACATTTCCTTACACTTTCTTCTGTTTCTCTTTTCCTTTATACTAATTACTTTGCAAATATCAGTAGGGAATTGAAGACAAAAACAGCCCCATGCTTTGCTTTCTAAAAAAATCTCTGAAAAATTCTTTGCAAGCAAGAAAAATCTTTGATTGAGGACTTAATTAGTCCTTTCCTTCAGTGAGATTAGCAGTGTGTGTTCTAAGTTCAGGAATAAATAAATGTGAGAGTTCCTTGATAGCAATAACAATATGCTAAACATGAAGTTTCTTTAGAAGGAGGTGAAAAGGGGATTTTTGTGTACAGCATTTGGAACACTTACCATATAATGTATCAACACTTTGCATATCATATATAGGTAAGACAAAGTTCTTTATACTAAAATACACTTGGATTTTACATGTCTATGTAAGGAAAACAGGAAGCAAACCCAGAAATCTTCATGTATTGAGGCAGCTCTCTCTCTTGAAAAAGCATGCTTATTGACTTAAGTGTAGAACAGTAGTTCACTGTTTTCCTCTGTCCTTTGATTTCTCTACTGGAAACAGGAGATGAACACTGGGGTGTATTATTATTTGTGGTCTTTAAAATGTTATACAGACAAGGTACTGGCTGGGATCATGGAGAATCCTCACATACACAATGCTCTAAGTGGTTCTGTTGGTTTTTTTTTGGAATGATCTCAGTAGTGGTCTGTGTGGTAAGAGCACTTGGTAAAGATCGGAACTGTGCTGTGGATTCCCTTTTGACCTTTGAGCAGCTATGGTGATATGGGAGTGTGGCTTAATTTGTTTTCCTACAGAACTGAAGTCTGGGTTTTTTGACATTAAAATGGGTGTGAGGACTTCTTAAAAATAGTTTGTTACTTGTTCTTGCTGAGGCATCCTCATTTTTGGGTAGTGGTCAGCTTCTGCAAATGTGATAGTAGGGCCACCTTGGTCTTCTATTTGTAAAAAATGTTTACTTGGCTTAACCTTGGCCACTGATGTGAGACTATAGACACAAGAATGCCACTTATTCCAAGTGATAAAACTGTCTAGTGTTTGCTTTCTGAATATTTTACAAAATATAGGTAATTTTTTGAAAATTTAAGGAAAACCTTTGCAAGTTACCATATAATTTAAATATCAGGAATATTATTTTTTTGTCCAAATGCTGTTTGTTGCTCTTCTGCTCTTTTGACAAGCAATTTTAGAGTTACCTTGCAAAACATGTAAACTTAATTAGTATGGACTCGTATTTGTTTCACTGCTTCTCACTTTCTTTTCCCTCAGGAGTCATCTTGCTTGATATCAGGACTACATATGTATGAGATAAGTGTCTTCCCAAATTAAAATTGACCCAGTTTGTTGGAAGCTTTTATCTGAAAATGATTTTAACTGGAAGGGCTTAAATTTAAAAGCCTGGAATATCAAAGTCAACTTGTGATACCAGTTGTCATGATACTCTTGAATGCAGAATCAAACAAAATAAAAGTTAAATAAAGCACAATAGCTATGGCCTTCACAGAAAATGCAGTAACATTTTATAGCAATAACCTGTACTTTTTGTTCCAAATATCTTTAAGTAGTGGATAAACAGTTAGAGAAATGCCTGTCCCTTGGGGGAGAATGGCAGGTTCCTGCCTGGCAGGTGTGGGAAGAATCACAAAAGGGCCAATTGACTTGTCTGATTCTATGACAAGTCTTCAGCAGATAAATAAGGGTTATACGTGTTTTTTGGAACTTCATGTGTTTCTCTTTTGTATAGGTTACTATGTGCTTGTTCTTGTTTTTGAGGGCCTAATATAATGATCCCTATTTTAATTAACTTTTCATCTCTCAGTGTTCTTACGAAGAAGTGGGCAGTGTACCATGTAATTGTTGCTGCTGTGTATATCAATTTAAAATTAAATAGTACTTTTATATACTTTAATACGTTATTCATTAAATTTCATCTGTATTTAAGAAAAAAAATTAAATGAGTAGTCTGGAGTGACTTGTTTTAACAAAATCATAATTATGAAAAGCATAATTTATTAAAGATTTCTCCTCTAGTTGATGTTTTCATTTTGAATACAGCATTAAATTGCAGATTTACTTGTGTCATCAAAACAAATACAACACACAAACCATTATTTTAAGTGGTCATTTCAGAATAGATCTCCAAATAAACTTCCTTCTCAAAAGCATCACATGCTTAAAATATATATTATTTCCTGGGTTTAATAAACATACAAAAAAAAAGAGAGTGCTAGTTATATAGAAGCATTTCTCTAAGAAGTAGTGTTCTGTAATTCATCAAAGAACACTTAAAATTTAGTATGTCCCTGCTGCATTACTTAGAATTTCTGGCTGAACACTGAGGTGTTTTCATATCATAATGAAAAATTCTCAGCTAAAATAAGAAAATATCTTTGTAGTGAGTTTTTCAGATTTAAATATTATAGTTATGGCCATAAACTGTAAAAATAGAAAGGATAAATCTGACTCAGATCTACAAATAGTTGAGTAATTTGCTTGATGTAGGAGATGGTTACTTGGGGGCATTGGCTGTTCATAGTGTGGGAGAGAAGGAATGAGGAGGAGTGATTCACACACAAATTACCTGGTGCTTTCAGTCATTTGATGTGTTTATTGCAGTGCATTTACTGTGTTCTTTAGTCACTTCAGAGTTTGGAGGTGTGCGTGTAGGATTAGCAGGAGTTTTAGTACTGGATCCAGGACTTTGTGTTAACTGGATGTATAGCACATAGAGCTGTAAGATATGTGTTGTTTGTACTGGTAATAGGGTGGTCTGAAGGGTAAAGGTGGCCAACAAACTGTTATACACACTTAAAACATCCTCTCAAGGCTGAAATCTGGCCAGAAAGCTGGATTTGTACTACTTGGCATTCTACAGACATATGCCCAATATATAACTATGTGTTTTGTTGATGTTTTTTGTTTTTTCTCCAGGAATGGATTCTCAAAACTTTCAACAATGAATAGATAATACAGTAATTTAAATTGTGGATTATATTAATGTGGGAGCAGTTGAAGGCACTTTAGGACTAGCATTTACGGCTTGCAAGCTGGAAGAATGACCTGAAATAAATCTCTTAACATGTGGAAAGTGCTGCTGCAGATGCAATTAATTATTCCAATAAATATAAGATTAAATTGTTGGCTTGAAGGATATGAGCTGGTGGTCTCTTGCAGATCATAAGTGGAAGATGATTTTTACTAATATGTAAGGGACGTCACAAAAGTTCAACTGATTTTTAATACTTTTTAAAAAAGTATCCTTTATGAAAATCAGGAAGTCTTTCATCTTCTCTGCTCAGTGCAGTTGAGGCCTCCAAGTGGAGCCGTGGATCCTCTTCTGGCACAGTGAGTCAAGGTGGAGGTAACCAGTTGGAGAGTGTCCAGAGGAGATAAAAATGATTAGCTATCAAAGAAGCATGAGAAGAGAAATTGGTGAAAATTGATATTTCTTCTTGAGAACTTGTCTCTCTCTCTCTAGATGAATCAAAGAATATTCTGAGTTGGAAGGGACCCAGGAGGATCATGGAGTCCCACTTGTACATGAATGGCCCATAGGGGGATCAAACCCATCACCTTGGTGTTATTGGCACTGTGCTCTAACTTGCAATGTTTTGTGAAGAACAGAATAACCTTTCTATGAGGATTAATCAAATTAATTAATCTAGAGAGGGAGACTTAAGAACTGGGAAAAAATACTATTTGTGAGAATAGTTGAGCTCTGTGATAATTTGCATATGAAGGCCAGGGCATCCCTAGTGTCAGAAGTTTTAAGAGCAAGTTGGTCCAGTGTCAGGGGTTGGTTGATTCATCCATCAGATAAATTGATTTATATTCTCAAGGTCCTTTCCAACACTTTAATTATCTTGAAAATAGCTGTAATAGAAGTGACTTGTGTAGGAGTTACTATTGATTAGTAAGAGTTCTTGGATTTTTTTTTGAGACAAGTGAAAATTTTTCTTTTACTTCAAAGCACCATTTAATGTATTTGTTGAGTAGGTCCTGAGCAGAAAAGACTTACATGGCCTTGATGAGTGAACTACCTCTTCTAAATTTAAATACAAAAATTACACTTCCTAACACATTGTTTATTTTAAATGTATTTGTCTTTATAGATACTTTTGTCTTGCACAGTGACTGGGTTAATATTACCTTGAGTGCCTTTCGTCTCTGTACCTTGGTTTCTATGACCATTCTGGAAAACTGAAGACATAGTAATATAAAACTGGTATAGAAAGACACTATATATTTTAATGGTAGATTGTCAAAATGCCTTTAAAATCAAAATTGCTTTAAAAATTGCTGCTTCTGGATTTATAATTATTAAGGAGGAGTAATTTTTATTTATATATTTATTAGTGTCTGTTTTAGGGGACCATACCTTCACTTCCTTTGTTTCTTCCCCTGAACTAAAGGGGCTGAACCTGGGCTATGCTTTAGCTATTAATATTATATATTACATTAGTTTTTAATGCTTTGTTTGATTTTTTTTTGCCTCCCAAGGTCTCTGTCTTGAGAAGTTGCCAATATCTTCCTCAGCAAGCAATCTCCATGTGGACCGAGAACAAGAAATTGTCACATGCTATGAGAAGGCTGGGGATATTGCTCTCCTGTACCTTCAGGAGATAGAAAGGGTAAGTTGGGGTGGTCTTCTAAGTTGAACATTTAAAGATTGATATAAATGCCTTTTTGAAAGAAATTTGTGTGACCCTTTATTTCTAGGAGATATACACTGTTGCTTTTTATTTAGACTTTGAGGTACATTTGGGCAAAATGCAGTACACTTGGGGCTGTGTTCTTAGGCTTGTGAATGCTGTTAGAGTGAAGTGAGCTGGCAATAGCCCTCTGATCCTCTTTCAGACCCATTGCTTGCAAGCCTCAGGCCTGTCACTTCACAGCTGTCTTTGAAGGAGTTGGAAGACACATTTAGGGTCATGAAAAACAGAAAAAAGAGGGAAGAAAACTGATGCAATGGGGGAAAAAGTAATTCATACTGTTTTTAAAATACATACAGCTTTTTATTTTCTGAGGGGTTTTGCTGTTTTATTATTTTCTTGTAGTGGCTGGTAGACTATGTGCACCACCAAAAGCTGATTACATTTTGACAGCATTTTTAATGCTGATGTAATACAATTATTTCTAAATGTTTACAATTATTTCTAAATTGCTTTTTGGCAATCACTCTGGAGATAGCTTTTAATCTTCTTACTGCTCTCTGCAGCAGTCTTTTCTAACCTAACAGGAGTTCTAAATTTTTGAATACCATCACCTCCTGCTACTGAATAAGGTCGCAAATATGCTTTTTCATGTTCTTCTATTTTGTATATCATTCTTCACAAAAATTTCTGAAAAAGTAGTATAAAATTTTGCTTAGCAGCATTTCTTCTTTGTAAATTAATTCTCTCTAAGGGTACAGGCAAGAACAAAAGGGTTTATATTTAGGTGGCAATGGAGGTAAAGCTAGAAATGGTCTATTAGCCACCACCTACCAATGGCAATGATTTCTCCAACATTAAATGTTAGCTTCCATGGAAAAGTACACAAACCTTGATTTTAAGGTTTTTTTTTCTAAATACACTTTCCCCCCCATTTCTTGTGTTCTCTTAGGTAATTAATGCCAATCTACAAAACAGAAGCCCTAAGCCAGGGCCCACTGCACACGAGCAAGAGCTTGGTTTTTTCCTGGAAACAGGACTTCAGAGAGCACATGTTCTATATTTCAAGAATGGGTGAGATTTGACTCTTGTTTTATTGTGTTTACTTTTTTGTTTAGGTTTTGCATTTGTGATTTAACTGGGCATAATTTTTAGCAATCGTGGACTGTGTAATTGTTAGGTCTCTTATTGATAAAGTAGTAACATTTCGATTAAAATAGTGAGGCTGCCCATATTGTATTTATTTACATACTGGAAAATTGTTTAGTCAAAGTATATTAAGCAGAAAGCATTTTATAGTTTTGTTTACTAAATGTAAGAACTTAAATTACCTTAAGCTTTATCTATTTGAAATTTACTACTGAACACTGTTAAAGAGTGATTGTCAACATATTGAAACTGTCGGTATTTATAATTTTGATTTTGTAATTTTTTTCCAAATCTCTTCAGTTATCACTTATTTTAACATTATGCTGCAGGATAAATGTGCATGAAGATCAACAGTATGTATACAAGTATACAATCTTTATTGTACCTGCTCTGTAGATCCCTTTAGATTCTGCATGGGACTTCCTTTATAATTTATTTTAAATAAGGCTTTGCTTAAAAGCCTAAAAATAAATTCAGTTGCCACACAGAATGAGAAAAAGAAAACACTTCATTTTTAAGAACTTCAAAACTCGGCACAAATCAGTTTTAAGTACATTTCTGAGATTTGTTGAAAGCATGTAGTTTAAAAACTTGTGTCTGGGGCTTCTTATTTCATTAGAAAAATGTGATTTTATTGAAATACTGGAATTTTTGATGGGACTACTGTTTTGTACCAAAATTGATTCTTATTCTTTCAAATACATAAACCAGAGATGAAGGAAATAATGCAGTGTCTGTAAAGAGTTCGAGATTTTAATGTACTGAAGGTAGGGTAAAAAAACTAGCTGAGTTTTAAGCTGTCCAGGAATTTCAACATGGAAACAATCACTACACTTCTGAAATCTCTTTCTTAAAGTATTGAAGTGGTGCATTAACATGATCTGAGACTTGCACTTTAGTTCTGTTTTCATAATTTAATTGCAGGAGGAATGGAATGTTCTGAAAGCTAATTTTTTTCATTTATCGGAACTAAAAATAAGATCTCTGTTTTCATGTCTGCACAAAAAAATAAATAAAATACAGTTTCTGCCAAAATCCCAGTGGCAGTCATGGTTAAGAATAAGCTAAGAATTCCACATTTTGAAGGATTTTGATTGGAGGCCAGGGATGGAAATAGTGCATTTAATCTGACATGTTTTGTGTAAAAGCAACCAGAAGTAGACATAGCAGATTGCAATTAATGAAGAAAACAAAAAGCCACTGCACAAAAAGAGTCATGCAGTGGATTGTTAAGGAATATTCAGACAGGAGTGTTTTTTCTAGACTGTATCATCTGGTCTGGTGTGAGCTTTGAAGGATTTTATTCCATGTGCATTTTAATTCTTCACAGTGAGGTTGTTGGTGAGCTTGTTAACTCCTACACAAGCTTTTTTTTTTTTTTTTTTGCAGTCTTCAGTACAGTGGTCACTTGCATTTTATAAGCTAATTCCACATTATATATAGAATTTTGAATTTCTTCTTCTAGTTCCGTTGGCCAGTGGTACTGTTTTTGTGGTATGATATGAAGCAAGGTGTTAGGAAAAATAGCTCTGTGACAATCATTATTTGACATATTCCTGCCGTTACATCCTTTAGTTTCCTTCCTTAATTCAAAGTCAATCACAGTTCTTTCAATATTTCCTAATATGGTCATTGTTCCAGGCTGCTTGTCATGTGGCTGCTTTTAGGGCTTGCTTTTTTATTTTTTTCATTTTTTATCTTGGGTTTACCAGAACTGAAGAGAACTTCAAATGTATACTTTTTTTAAGAGGGATAAATTATAACTTGCTTTTTAATAAATCTATTTTAAGGATGTCTTGTTTCATTTTTAAATATATCATCCCTCCTGATGTTAGGTTACAGAGAGTAGATTTGAGATCTTTCCAGGAAGCTTTGCAACATACTTCAAGTTTGAATGTTATCTAAAATCATCTTTATACTTGTGTGTCAGTTTCAAAGCAGAAAAGAAAATAAGATAACTTTTATAAATGCTGGAAGACCGTAATTTCAACAGTAACATAGGGAGTATTGCTGCCTACCTATAAAGTTGGTTGATCTACTTCAAATTCCCCTTTCATTTGTTAACAGTACAGAGATTTTCTTTTAAGCCTATTAATCGAGATTTTGTAGAGAATTCAGTCATTATATTTCAGGTATGCATTATCTTGTATAAAAAAAGTGCTAGAAAGTGCTTGAAACTTAACTTAGCCTTTCTGCTAAGTGGTGGTATTTTGAAAATACATAGAAATGCAATTACCTAAAGGAAAAAAAAGAAGAAATTGAAGTGGAAATAGTCTGAACCAGAAAAGTGTTAGTTTAGTGCTAATAAGACACAAAACTGAAATTAATGGTTTCTTCTGAAGCGTACAGAATTTTATTAAAGAAACAAACTACATACCCATTTTTCACTTGGGAGATCAAGAACATTTCAGCTTGGAAATGTGTAACAAAGAAGTTGAGGAAGTTGTTAAAAAACTTGGAGTAGGGTTTGTGTGTTTTTAAAAAAATGTTCTGAAATGTAACTTTCCATTCTTTCAGGCTGATTACATAACTTGTGTAGTAGTTGCTTTGTAATTTCATATTGAAGGAGTTCAAAGCCTTGATGTTTTTCCAAGAAAAGCTGTGAGCACAGGAACTTTGACATTGGTATTTAACATAGCTATTTTCAAGTACAATGCCCCTGAGAAAGGACAGCTCTTTAGGTACCCAGTGTTTCTTCTATCCTAGTATTTGTGGTGTTGTGAGATTTACAAATTGATTTTGTCTGGTTTATGGTTTTTATTTTTGAGGTAATAATGTTCACAAATATACTGGAAATGTATGCTCTTGAAGCAAAGTGGGATTTTGGTTGAAGTCTAAAATCAGGAGGCCATCATGTGAAAATCAGACTTACCTGGATTTCAGAGCTATTTTTTTTGCTTCTGCTTTATTTTACACCCCCTCCATGGATATTGCTCTCGATCCAGACTGCAGTTTGGTCTAGTCTCCATCATGGTTCACATTCTCAGTCAAAACCTGAGCATCCCAGGGATGATCTGTACTCCTCATGCAGCCATTACCTCTGCTGGCACTGCCACAGTGAAGTAAGACATTCCTAGTCTCCTCCAGCAAGTTGTTTCTTATAGACTGGCTTCTTCTTCATAGAAAATTAGCCCTGAAAAAAACAAATTAAAAAATAAACAATTTTTTCTCATTTTTCATATAATTGAGATAATTGATTTATATTGACTCTAAATGTTTGACAAGCATAACAAAAGCCCTCCTTAGAGTCTAGGACTTAACTATGTAGAATTTCTTTTATCTGTTTTTTTCTTTTCTCTATAGCATATAACAGAAATTGCATAAGAACATTACTCTCTTTCTGGTAAGAGAGGAGCAATGGATAGGAGGCAGTCTGTAGGTGCTTCTGTTCCACATGTATATCCATACAGTGCTCTCAGATAGGGGTTTTATGGGGGTGAAGTCCATGAGAGAAAGATTTATGTAAATGCTTGACATAAATGCACATGAAGATCCTGTAAGATCAGCTCTCTGCTGTATTAGAATAAAGTGCAAGATACCCATCACTCTGCATCTCTTGAAATCCTTTTGCACATCCTACATCAGTCTCAAAGCAAGTTGGTGTTTAAGTAAAGAATAGAAAGTAAGATGAAAACATTGAAATCCCACAAAGTATCACATTTCTTATTTGTAAAATATCACTGCTGTGTGTTGGAAAGCAAACAAAATCACTTCTGTTGCAGTTTTCAACACAGCTTTGTTTTCTATATGCCTGCTTTTGTGTTTGTGTGCTTAGGAAGCTAAGGCAGGAATATATTCAAGATAGGAACAAAAATAATTTCTCTGTGATTCTGAGCAAAAATAAGTTTTCAAAAGATATTTTATTGTCTGTCATAGCAGATGCTTTCCTCATCCTTTCTTCCAATACTGTTCTCACCTGTTAGTTTTCATTGAAAAAACTATTTGAACATGAGAGGAAATTATTATCCCTCAGACATTCAAGATAAAATCATCCATTATGAATGCTTTCTCTTTCAAACCTTACTGTATGTTTATTACTCATAACTGTGTCTTAACTTCAAGAGTTGAAAACAAGATTCCGTTGTGAAGTTACAGGTGGGAAACCTGGCAGTGTTACATGGAAGACTAAGGTGGATATAAACATGAGGGAATTACTTTTATTCAAAATCTTAACAAGTTTTGTAATAACTAGTTATACAAAGAACAGTGAAAGTAATGTTAGTATCTGAGTTAGGTTCAAGACTGATACTCTTAATAGTTTGTAGTTGGGATTCTGATTCCAGCTCACTTTTTCCAAGAAGATACTTAGCATTTTTTAGCCCATGTGCCACATGTCTTGCTAACGGTGGCTGTTGATTGCACTTGCAAGCGTCAAATAAAAGGTTTTGGTTTTATGTTGAATTGTGATGGGTGGCAGACAAAATGGTCTTGGATCTTCAGATAGGGAGTTAATATTTCATTGCTCCCCTCAAAATACTCATTTTACTGCCCTACTTAATGTTCTTGTATTTCCACTGTGCAGAGAAGCTGCTATTGTCATTTTCCACTGACCCACCCTCCTTCTACCCTCCTAGTGTGCATTTTCCTTGTTTGCCTTTTGCTGGTTCAGATGCTTGTTTGATTCTTCTGTGGAGTTTTGTTGTCAAAGAAATCACAGCTTTCTGTCATTCTGGTGGGAAGAATTGATTCACTGGAAGGTTGATAATGGCTGGTGTGGCTGTCAGAAAAGAGATGGGACCATGCAGTTGAGAGTAGGAAAATACCAAGAAAGAAGAATGGTGGGAAAAGGAAACAAACACTAAGAGATGAGAATGGGGAGGATGAGATCTTCCTCTACAGGTTGTGAGCCATTAGATGGACTAACTACCAGTGGAGCTGCAGTCTAGGCAGTAAGTGTTTTCATTTTGAATGCATGAATGCCAGAATTGCTGCTTCATTGTGCTCTTTCAAATACTTAGGCTTGTGTAGCTCTAATGGCACATCGAAGATGTTTTATTTATAAGCTCAAACATGTGGTAAGAACTTTCAAGCATCAAACAAACATGATCTTTTGTAGCAAATTTGAGATATCTGGGATTTTTCTTTCTGCATGAGGTAACAATGGATAAAATAAGAAGCATGCCATGATAATTCTTTAAAGTAGACTTCTAATTTTTTTTTTTTTTTAAGAGTAGTTTAGATTCTGGCAGCAAATTTGGGATTTTCTACATTTTATTCAGAATATAATGCCCAGTGTTAATTAATGTTTTGTGAAAATTATATAATATTGTGGGTGTACTGAAAGTGTAAGTATGAAAGGGAGAGTGGGAAAACAGAACTGTCTGAAGTTGCAACTATGCTGCCTCTCATAGATAGGTACCTAAATGCTTACCAGGATGATTTCCTAATTGTGGATTAAGTTATACTTCTCCACCATCTTAAACCTGATGGAAAACAGACACACACATGAGTCACAATCATCCAAAGCACCATCCTTTGTGCAGAGTATGTAGTCTTGTCCGTTTGGTCAGGCCTTTAATAAAGTTATGGAAGCAAGCCACAGAATTGCAGTCCTTTTAAATTTTTTTTTTTAAATTCCATCTCTGTAGGGCTATAGAAAGCAGTAGGGTAAGTTGCATTCCTCAGTATTCAGATGTTCTTTTACAGCTTAAGAATTAATCTCTTGATTTGTCTCATTTCCTGCTTTTTGCTTAGGTAGTAACTTCTTTTAATATGAAATTGCTTCTGGCCTCAATGCTATGTAAATGACTCTTAATTGGCTAAAAGTAATAGCTAGAGGGTATGGATTTTAATAACTGCATTTTTTTGTAAACATGTCAGTTATACTGAAGTTATTGAAATGTCACTGTTCTGATTGGCATGCATTTTAAGAGTTTCACTTGCCCTTACTCCTTACCTTTAAAATAATTCCTTTCTTTCCTTTCATATTTGAATTTTTGGGAGAAAAAAACTCGCAAACTTTAAAACTTGCAGTGTCCTTATGAGTTTACAAACGTTGCATTTCTTTTTCAGTTTATAAATACAGACAGAGAAAGCACAAGAGAAGGTGGAAGTGAGCTCAATTCTGAAAGCAACTTCTACTTCATTGCTTTGGTCAAGCCCTGTAGATGTCATTGTTATTGGCTTCTCTTCCCTTTTAAAAGATGAATATTTAAAAAATGTGATATAGTAAGTCTCAGCAATGAAGTAATAGGGTAGTATAAGTAGCTCAGCCTATTCACCAGCATGGTTCTGGATGTGCTTTTCTCTCTTAAATGGGAAAAGCTTTGACAATTTAGCCACCAAATTGCAAAGTAGGTGAGATTTGGTTTAGCTCAGTATGCAAAAATTTATTCCAATTGAATTTTTAATCACTGAAAGGCAGTGGTAGACTAAATATTTGAGGTTTTTGACTGAGAAGCATAAAGGAAATGCCTGACAAAGCCCTTTTCACTAACTGAGAAGATGTTACCAAAACATGCTGTAAGGACAGAGTAAATTAATCTTATCAACATTTCTAAGGTTAATTTTCAATCATTCCTTTTTACTCTGTTTTGAGTATACCGTGATTTGATCTCACTAATTTTGTTATAGAGAAAAGTGTTAGGGGGTTTTGTTCTAATATCATTCCAACATAGGCTGATTTTTGTTGAGCAGTTTCATTCTTTTCTGCTTTTTTATGTGTTTAAAACCACAAAAATAAGAAGTATTGGTGGAGGTGAAGTTTATCTGGACCAGTGATGCCAAAGCACTGTGTTATCTGATGCTAAACATGCTTTTTAAAAGCAAGAAACTTCTTGGTGATGATGGTGACAAATTTGTTTGTGCCTAAAGTTTGCTACTGCTAATGCTTATATACACCTTTTCTGATCCTGCCTTGAAAGCTTATCCTTGATGCCCCTTAATTTTCTTCCTGTACTTTGCTTATATAATATCTACAGTTTTTAATTTCTGTCTCTGTTCAGGAGTGAGCACCTTTGTGTAGCTGCAGTTAAGATATTTGCATTATTTTAAACAGAAATACTATCTGAAATTTTTAAGGAGCCTAAAAGCTGGTCTTGTATCAGAATAATTAAATTAGGTTCTAACATGAGTATTTGGGGTTTAGAGTGCAAATATGTAGACCCAAGGATGCAAACAGGCTGTACAGAATTTCAGTAGATTTTGGTTTTCAGCCTAACTGGCAGATTGCTACTTAAAGAGTCCAAGTAGGGGTGTTTTTCTTGATAATTTAAAGCGGCAAACATTCTAATTGTCTTTAAAAATGAGCAAGATACAATTCGAAGGAGTTGATTTGAGCATGTTCTGGAAGGAGGCAGTCATAGAAATACACGTGTACATTACTATCAGTGTTCATCTGTGGGCTGTCTTTGTCTTGTCTGAAATCACTGAAAACATGTCAGTTCCAAGTCAATGTTAATGTACCTTAAAATTCCTTGGCCCTGAAAGGAAGGGATCTCAAAGTCGTTTACAGACACTGTGGGACATTGCTGTCTAAGTTAATGTGCCCTTTTGCTCTGGCATTCCATCAGCACAGGGAGAGCTGCTGACATGCAAGCACATCCTAGTGAAAAGCAAGTAAAAGCTGTGTGTGTCCCAGGCTAGGAAGGAAACCATGTACCAGAGCAGCCACCACTCTTCTCAATGTTACAAACTGTTAACAAATACAGGAAATGTACTTCGCTAAATGCAGTGTGATGTGGAGATCTACCATATTATCAATGGTATATTTTGCTTCATTTCTTGTCTCTGAAAGCATTTAACTCAATTTTAGGGTGCTTTAGATTGTAGTCTTGAGGAGGTTTTTTTAGTAAATTTCATGTAGAAGATGCTTGACAAATCTGTTTTGTGTTTGTCTTGATCTGTGCAGTGGATCGCTGTTAAATGCTTTATGAAGCAAAAGCTAATTCTGTATTTTAACTGCTTTTTTTCTTGTACAATCTTACTGCTTTTTCCATAATACAGTAGAACTTCAGTCACAAGTTTCATTCCCTTGCAGATACTTAAAAAAGTGTAATTGGTAAATAAAAGTAACCTGTCATGAAGTGTTTGAAGGCTTGTGAAAGTTGCATGCATTTTCATAAAGTGTTTTGTTATTGTTCTTGTAACCCATCAAAAGACATAAACTTCATATGGAAAAAATGCCAATTCCTAAAATTTAATGAAGTTATTGTGATTTGAAGTTCTACTACATAGTATGTGTTTCATCTGCACTGGGAAAATAAAATTTCAAGCTGACAAGTTCTTGCTCATAAGTTTTTTCAACAGTTTTGCAAGGAGCATTTGCAGGGAGTTTTGTGGCAAATCTGCTTTGTTTGGTTGGGGGTTTTTATATTTTTTAATCTTGTTATAGGGACACATTTGTGACTTTGCAATGCAGTCTTTGAGAGAGAACTCCATTAATGAGAAATACCTACTTAGACCAGAGGACTTAAAGCTGGGATTCCAGTGGACTGCTTTTGTCTCTCTAAAATATTTGGAATGTGGCATTACTGAATGATATTTTGGCTTTACAAAAGCGCTGAATGTATCCAGCTTCAAATGAGTTTGGAGGTTTTCTTGAAATCTGCCTTAATGACTTTCTGTCCTTCCTTAGTGTATGAAGTTGGTGTAATAGTCATCAGCTATTGAGGCTGCCTGTTTGAAATGTTTAAATTAATATAATTTTTCACACAGTTGTTTCCATGCAGATGTTTGCACAAGATGAATTTCATTTAGTCTGTAGTAGCTGGTCACTCTGTGGTCAAGCTTTGCTGTAGCACATGGGCTTTTTACAAGCAATTTTTATGTCTTGTGTGACTGGTGATTATTTCTCTAGCCAGCTGGTGGCATTCTTTAGCATAACTTTGAACCATTCATATGGGTTTTGTTACTTGGTCATGCTACTTCTTTTAAAATTACCTTTTATATAAAAGTATTTTAGAAGATGAACTTGTGCTGATGAAAGATGATGCCCATGCTAGTGAAAGATATGTGGAAACTAAAGTTTCTGAAATATCCTGATGATCCTTTGTTATGTAAAACAGAACAGAGATGAGGCCTGTCATGTAATCTGAAGAGTAAAATAAATGATTAGGTCTCTAGGTAAAGTGATGGGAATCCTACAGTCCTATAGCAAGATCTCTTGCATCAAACACTAGTTTTAGATATTCTGCAACTGAGTTGAAAGAAAGTACCTGTATAAAAATACTGGCTTTTTTTGAATTTGTACAGAGCTGCAGTTCAAAAGTCAGTATTTTAAACATATTTTTAAATACAGACAGCAACAAGGAAGGCAGTTTTAACATCTGATTTATAGTGCAGTACAATAGTGCTTTTACTTATAGAAAGCTTACACAATATGTAATATTTCTTGTCTCTTTTGGCTCTGTGTTAGGTAAATGCTATGCAGCTTGCACATAACATCACACTTTAGGACAATATGTGATGTAACAGCAATGATTTACCACAAAATACACTTTTGATCAAATAATTTTCTTTTGTAACTAAACCTGAAGTAGTGAAATGGTTGTCCTATCTGTTGTGTTCACGTTGCATTGCAGAATTCTGTTGTTCAGGACAACCTAAAGCTAACCTAATCCTTCACCAGTTCAAAGACAAATTGTATTAATATAAAGTAGAATATTTTCAACTGCTTTTATGTACAATAAAACCTCCAAACAACTGATAAAGAGATGAGAAAAAGGTAAAGCTATAAGATCATTCAACATAATCTATTGTTTGAGAAGAAAGTTCAGACCTGCTTAAATATCAGTGATGCCTCTGAGGGTCTTGAATCTCTGCCAAAGCTGTTTAGGCAGCAGATGTGGAAGTGTCAATGGAGAAACTTGGATTGCAGAAGCCACATGGAAAGCAAGTCAGAGTCAAGAACAGAACACTGATCCCCCAGTCCTCTTCTGGCCACACAGTGAGCCTTAAACTGTTTGTGCTCTTATCTTTTTGAAAAGGAGTTCAAAATTTTATGTTTTGTCTTGCTTTCAGGGTTACAAGATTTACTAATTTTTAATCTCCCTGTTTTAAGGTATTAAGGGGCAGCTAAAATGGATTTTTTTAAGGTTTATACTTGAAACCTAATGTAATTGAAAACTTGAACTACTGTAGCAATGAAAAAAACTTTGTTTTTCTTTTTTTCTTTTTGAGATGGTTGCTTCTTACTTTTTTCCTTGCTTTCCCTTGATCTATGTACTGATCATGAAAATGTTTCTTTTTTCAATAAACTGTCAGGGAATGTTGTTACAGTAATCAGTGGTGCGGTTCCCAGATGAATATCTCTATATAGCCATCTCACAGAAAGGCAATGAGGCTAAGAAAGGAAAAAAAAAAAGTAGCATGGATTTTAACTACTTCATTGAGTAATGTTTTAAGATGTTACTTCATCCAAGTTGGAATACTGTCAAATTCTATGTTTATATACAGGAACTTGACAAGAGGAGTTGGTAGATTTAGAGAGTTACTAAGAGCTGTCGAAACAAGAACTACACAAAACCTGCGAATGGTGAGTTACATTAAACTCCTTTCCTATTCTACCATTTGAGTTTCAGTAGGCAGAGAAAGCACAAATACAGTGGATGAGTTAGAGACAAATAGCTGGATATGTAGCATATTGATAAGGACCTGTTAGCCAACATTTTGTAAGGTTACATTTCCTGGCTTAAGAATGATTAATGAATGATTAAAGTAAAGAATGTTTTGTACCCAGTCTCCTCCCTATTCCTTTTTCTTGTTTGTGGTTATAATTAGAACCTGACTGGTCTCTGATTGACCATACTTTCAGCCTTAGTTATAATTGCCTTATTTATGAGTCAATGTAGTTTTATGTTCTGTAAGGTAGTGGGGGTGAGAACAGAAAGCATAATTTTTGTGTGGTTTCTATCAAGTTGAAGGCTATCAAGTTATAAAGCCTCTTAAAGGAAAACCATAAAAGCAAAATCATGAATATTTGTCACTTATATTGTCAGAACCTTGAATCTTTTATATAATAAAAGTAGAGGCTCATTTTTTACTGCCATGTAATTATTTTCAAAATATCCTAGATTAGTTTCCTAATACTGGGCCTTCAAAACTTCCAAACTAGTAGTAAGGAAGGTAAGTGATTTCTTAATTAATTCAATAACTGATTCCTAGTAAATATATTAAAATTATTTAATACTAGACTTTCAATGGAGAAGGATAGTATTGCAAATTTTAATAGGATGAAGAACATCTTATGATAAAGGAGTTAAGGTGGAAGATGCACATCTTAGGGTGCTCTCTGCGACTTGGACTGCTCCAGTGTGTTGTCTCCCATGCAAACAACTGCTCCAGGTCTGAAGACGTAGTAGAAGTTATTGAGCATCTTAGGTTATTGATTTTCTTAGGAGTAGCAGCTGAGTTGTTTATACTTCAGAAGTATCTGGATTAACTAACAAAAAGGAAATATTGTTTGTTATTGCTGTTATTTTTCTTTGTGTTTAGAGAATTGAACTGGGTACTTTTACTTTTTAAACAGCATCATGGCTGGTTTTTTTGGATGTTATAGAGTACAAAAATACATTCCATATAAATAGTCGTCTTGAGAAAAAATCTGAGCATTTTTAAGAGTTTGTATTCAGCATTTCTAGAGAAAATATTTATCTTTTGCTTTTACAGACAATAGCAAGACAACTTGCAGAAATTTTGTTACGCGGTATGTGTGAACAGAGTTACTGGAATCCCCTGGAAGATCCTCCTCACCAATCACCCCTTGATGATCCACTGCGAAAAGGTTCCAATATGAAGAATTATGCACTCAGTAGGAGACCACGGGTATACACTGGAGAGAAGTATGGCTGAGTTTAAACCTCTTTTGTTTCTATAGTTGCAGTTGTTACCCAATGCACTGGATAATTTAGTTTGCATTTTTGAAAATGTAGAAGGAATTTAGCAGTGTGTGGATAGATAGATAGATTCTCTGAGGAGAACCAGGGAAGAAATATGCTTCTCCCAGGGGAAGTTTGCACTGCATACATTAGACCTTTTGTTCTCAGTTGCAGAAATATTTTTTTATCCTGGTGTATATGATAGACTTAATATCTCTTATTATATGTGGGATACAAAAGAAAACATGAACTGGGTAGCAAATCAGATACTGCACATTTTAAAAGTTATGTGCTGCTTCTAGACATCTATTATATGCTTTATCATAGAAAGGAAATATTCAATAATATGGAGATTCAAGTTGGTCCAGGAAGCATTATGAAAAAATAACATGTCTAGAAGTTTATCTAGCAGTTTCAAAGCTAGTTTATTTTCCATAGCTAATCTTTTAGTTATCATCTTAATTAGTTTTGGCATTTCTTTTATGATTCCACCTTTTAATTCAGTTTTAATCTTTCGTTAAATCAGGTAAGTGATACTTTTTGGTTCATTTTTGTCTGGTATATCTCATAGTGAATTCTAGAGTAGCTATGGTATATTTCTTCCTTCTTGAAAATGTAACTTTTTTTCCCAAAGTAATCACCAATAGGGTTACTATTAAATATGGATAGCCATTTCCTTGAATTTGAAATTTTTCTTCAAAGTTAGTATCTTGACTATGAAAGTAGCCCTACTTACTTAAAGGAGGGATGATTTGTTTTAGTGTTCACTTTATATTGTAACATAAATACCTGCAATATGACACCATTTGAGTTGTTTAGCTGTATTTTTTTCAGAGTTCCGTTAATGAATCTTTTACACAGCAGCAAGCCCACATAATTATGGCGTCTTTACTATTATTAAGTAGAATGGCCTTTATCTTCAAAGACTTCTAGCAGTTCTCCTTCCTGCATCCAGAATAGTTACAGCAGGTTTCTCAGGCTCAGTCTTTCAAACTTATGTTCTCCATTCTCAACTCATCCTTCACAGCAACATGCTTCCTGCAAAAGTGGGATTTTGTTCAGTTTAGTTGTCTTGTTCTTGGCACGTGCAGGTGAGGAGTTCCACAATTTCAACAGAGCATACAATTAATTTTATATGACCTTTCATCAGGTCAGACTGGTTAATACCATACCACATAAAGTATGTCCAGCCAAGCATCTCATCTCCAGCAGTGACTGAAAGCAAGTATCAAAGACAATGACGTCTAGGAAATTTTTTCCTAGGTATTCTTTTGACCACCAACTCTGAATCTGCAATGCACTTTTTTCTAAGTATGTTGCCTGACATTAAATAACTGCATTGTGTTCTTATGAGGATTATAGATGTAATTTGGCTAATAGCATTTATGGTTTTTTAGATCTCTGTGTTATTGCTTCTTCAGTTTACTTGAACCAGTTCTTCAAATGAACATAACTTCCATGGTTTGCCTTTGGTTGATAGCTGTTTCATGTTTTCAGTTGCTTCTTTTGCCCTGTTACACTGAAATTATTTTACTCATGTGCCTGCATCTATCAGGACAAACAGAAAATGAGTTCAGTCAACTTAACTGAGCTTTTTTGCTAAGGTAAAAGAAATGTCTCGCTAATTTCTGCACGGGAAGGATTTTGAGACAAACATCAACATATCTACAAAAATACGTTTGAAATTGCTAGAGGAAATAATGTTTGCTTTTGTTTTGATAAGTGGCTTTTTAGTAGTACTTTTTGGGGCAGCATCTCTTCTTTCTCTGAGAGAATAATTTCTCCAGCAACTCTTTCCAGTCATTATTCTCCTTTCTGGGTGCCATTGTCAGTTGGTCAGGTTAAATCTTCTTCCAGGTTGTTAAATTCTGCATAGAGGAGGGGATTGTTTAATAAGGAGCACTCTGATGCTTCCTCGTCACTCCTCATTCCTCATCGTGGGTGGTTCTTATTCATGACTAACTGTGTTTTGAAATTTCTTTTGTTATGTAATAACAAATTATATGCTAAATTCTAAGATTTGGAATACTCTTAAAAATCTGGTGAGCAGTTGCATTGATTAAAAAATAAAAATACAACAACAGAACAGCTGCCCTGGGGTCTTAGCTGTTGTATATTTCCACAATACGTTCACAATGTTGCTTTCAAACTGCCTGGAATTAAGATGTCTTTTAGTTTCTATTTTCTTTCAGACATTGAATTACTGCTTATATTTCTAGTGCTTTAAAAAAACCTGAAAAGATGTTTTAATGTCAGACAAGTTTTGTTTCCTGTCTATTATGTATTGTAGTTTAAACATCCTTGGGACCATAGGAATTGATTACTAACAGCAACAAATAATTTTCTCCATTTAAATAGGCAATTGTGGAACTAATGGACTGAATTAATAGAAAATACTGCTTGGGCTAATTCAGAAATAGTTTAGAGGAAGAAAGCTGAACAGATAAAACATAGTCACTAATTTGGGGGATTTTTTAATGTGTATGCAGATGGATTGATGAATTCCTGCCAGTACCCAATGCAGATTACTGTTGTCTGTCCATCAGCATAGAAGAGTTTTCAGAAAGTATCCAGTATTCAGAGAAAACACTAAAGTCTAGAAACTAGTCCTATGCAAACCTTCAGCATTAAGTTGGAAGGAGCTGTACTTCATTACAAGCAAATAATTCTACTACTTAGAGCTAAGAGTGGCAAACAGGTGGAGATTGTCATGGATCTATTTAAAAATATTCATAGCTATTGAAAGCATCAGCAAAAATTTTTAAAGACTAATAGAAGTATTTCTCCACATACTTCCTAAAATACAAAAGTTCTCCTGTTCTTGTCCGAGAGTTTCCTCTTGCCAGAACTTGAATTAGTGATGTAGATGGAGCTCAGACAGATTAGGTGTAACAGGCTAGGTAAACTATGGGTTTAGTGTTTACAGTTGTCAAATTATGTTCAATTTTGGGATATTTGAGTAAGTTCAACTCTGACAGCTGTGGTAGTTTTGTTCTTTTATTGTGTTCAGCCAGCTTTTCTGAAATGCAAATACAGAGCATTGCAAAGAAATGCATTTTAACAAATTGATTTTTTAATGCAAGTTACTTTCCTTTTCTTTTTTGGACATTTTCCAGTTTTTACAGTGCTTTAATATATACTCATAAAAGTAATGTGTTCTGCTTAAATAATTAAATTTTCATTTTGAACAGCATCTTCTGTCCTCAAGAAAATACAGAAGAAGCCTTACTGTTGCTGCTTATTAGTGAATCTATGGTAGGTAAAATAGAGTGAATGTGCATTTTCTGTATGTGTGTGCTTTCCTTGGTTTGTTTGGTTTGGTTGGTTTGTTTCATTTTTAGTTAAAATGGGCTTTTTTTTTCCTCAAGCCTTTGCTTTTTCTTTTATTTTCTGTTAGGAAAGCAGGCAGTTATTGCTGAAACTCAAATTTTTGATCCTCTGAGCCAGCTAGATGAGGTCTGCAAGTGTTATGGAGTTTTTTCTCTTTTAGGCTGGCTGTACCCAGCCTTGTTCCAGCCAGAGGCAGGTGAACAAGCCAAGTCCTTCATTTGGCATCACTTACCAGCATGAAGCATTGTTGCACCAGTTGGTTGCTATTCAGACAGACACAAAATCTAAGTTATTTTTGTTGTAAAAAGCAAATAAAAAACTACTAGAAGAGCATAATAAACATCATCAAAAAGTACCTTCCTTTGTGCATTAAACTTCAGTCACTCAAATTTGTAAGTTATTTTTAATGATACTGACATTCAGTCTTGGCTACTGAATTATTTTTTTAAATGTCCCCATTTCCTCAATAAATGATTCCTTTCAATGGTCTACTTGTGCCCTTTATCAACCTGCCATATTTTCTGCTAGGCATCAATCAACTGCCACATACTGACATTCTCATATCATGTCAGTTTTATGTTCTCAGATAAAATAAAGCGCTGGAGCTTTTGCTGGGTTTTTTTTTTTAGCTAGAGGGGTGAAATCTCTGCAGTCTCAGGCATCATGCAGTCTTTCTCACTGCACATCAATGAGATGAAGTCTTTTAAGTTCTACAGGTGATTCAAATGCTTACATGATTTGGCATAATTTCTGTTTTGCTACAGTTAAATAGGATCAGAACATTTCAATGAACATTGTCCTAGTTTAACTGTTTTAAGGTGGCAGATATTTACATTGTAGTGCTAACTGCTTTCCTCATTCCTAGTGATCTGCCTTGCAGTATTCATGACAGAATCTAGAAATTCTGTCTAGATTCTGATTTTCACAACACAAAAAAATCAGCTGAGCAAACTTATCTTTCGACTTATCATATGTTGGTTTTGCTACAGAATATGCTGAGGGATGCTGCCTGTTTCTCTGTAATGTGCAGCAGTGAAGATGTAGAGAATTCTGATGTGAGCTGTGGTCTTGGTGTGAAGTGAAAGCAGTCCCAGTTCTGCAAGATCTGACTGCTGATTGCTGTGTGGTATCATCATTAAGAAGCCAAAAACCAAATTAAAAGTACTGCCTTGTTAAGTGTCATTTCAGGTTACTTACAGCTTTTCCTTTGTGAATTAGTTCTGCCTAATTATATCAAATGCTGTCACTGTAGAGCATATACCTTTAGCAAGCTTTCAAATTTTTTTACAGTAATTATTGCAGATTATTTCAGGCAAAAGAGTTTGTTTCGGGGGAGTATAATCTTTGACATGATTGACTTACTTTGGCTAAGTCATTTGTTCAAATTAGTTTTGGAGGGGGAAAAGGGGAAGATTGAGCATAAAAATATTCATCATTACAAATGTACCTTTCTGAGAGTTGAGACCTGTTATTTCAGCTTCAGTGCATGCTAACTTTCTAGCTGTAGTAGTTGTGAAGTGGTACGTGATTTATGATTCTGAAACCAATATCTGGGAAAGAAATAACACTTAGAGAAGACTGAGTAACAGTTGGTGTTTTGATATGCTATTGTGTTGTTAAAGTACTATGATCCCTTACTTTCATTGTCTGTGAATTATTAAGAAAATACCCCAATCAAGGCCAGGTTGGACAGGGCTCTGAGCAATGTGGTCTGGTGAAAAGTGTCCCCACCCATGACAGGATGATCTTTAAAAAGTCCCTTCAAACCCAAACCATCCTGTGGTTCTGTGATCTGACATCCTCAAGTTAACAGTGCATGTATGTGTTGCTGCATGTCAGCTGAGTTGTGGTAGCAGAATCACAGAATGATTATGTTTAGAAGAGACTTCTGGAGGTCATTTTGTCCAGTCCCTTGCTTACACAGGGCCACCTGGAGCAGGCTGCATCTCTCTCCAGATATCTTTTGAGTATCTCCAAGGAGAAAGATTCCACAGCCTCCCTGGGCAGCCTGTGCCACTGCTCATTAACACTCAGAGCAAAAAAATAAGGTTCCTGATCTTCAGAGGGGACCTTCAGTGTTTCAGTTCATGTCTATTGCCTCTAGTCCTGTCACTGGACACCACTGGAAAGAGCCTGCCTCCCTTTTCATTGTATCCTCCCTGCAGGTATTTCTAACCCTGATAAGGCTCCCCTTCTGAGCATTGTCTTTTCCAGGCTGAGGAGTCACAGCTTTCTTAGCCTTTCCTCATAGAAGAGTTACTCTGGTGTCTAATACAGCCTGCTGGGCATTTGTTGGACTCTCTCCAGTAGCTCCATGTCTCTTGTACTAGAGAGTCCAGAACTGGACCCAGTACTGCATGTGTGGCCTCACCAGTGCTGACCAGAGGGGAAGGATCACTGCCCTCAACCTGCTGGCAGCACTCCTCTGGTGCTGCCTGGGCTATCAATGGCCTTTTTTCCAGCTGGGGCACCTTGCTGCCTCCTGCTCACCTTGGGTGATAACCAGGACCCCCAGGTGTGTTCCTGTCAAGCTGCCTTTGAGCTGGGCAGTGCCCAGCATGTATGGTGCCTGGGTTTGTTCCCTCCCAGGTGCAGGACTTGGCTGAGGTTCTGTCAGCTCATTGCTCCAGCCTGTTGAGGTCCCTCTGCATGGCAGCACAGCCCTTTGGCATTTCAGTTCAGCAGATGCACTTGGGATCAGGCCCAGTATCAATCCCTGGGACACACCACTAGTTCCTGGCCTCCAGCTAGACTTTGTGTCACTCCTCACCACCTCCTGGGCTCAGCTTTGTGGGAGATTCTTAACCAGTGGAAAAATGGCTGAGCACATCCTTCCTTGCTCTGAGGCTGCGCTGAGTTACACTGCTCAAGTGTGTTACAGGTGTAAGTGTGGCCAGATGACACATTGCAGTTTGACTGCCGTCTCAGAGTGTCTGACACCATGGCACTTCTGAAATACTGAGCACTTCCATTCCTACATACTTTCTGTTTATAATTACCAAGAAAATGATTGTTCAGATATACAAGATATTTGTAATAATTATGAGACATCCTTGCACTTGGCATTGTCAACCACTGTTTCACAAGAAGTGCTAGTTCACAGCTTGTTCAAAACTTGCAAGGAACTGAGTCAAATAGTGATTAGAGGTGGAGTTAAAAAGAAGTTCTTGAAGTTGACTGGATATTTATGCAGTGTAAAAAGTAAAAGCCAAAGACTTCTTGATCAAAAGAAAGCAAAATATCTCTTTGGGGGTGTGTGTGTGTGCATGTGTGGGGTTGTTTCAAATTAAGATGTGGATTATTCGGTTGATAATTCCTGAGATGTCTGTGCATTTTGCATTCCATGTATCTCTTAGAAAAATTTTCAGTATTTATTTATTCTGATTTTAAAGATGTACTGAGTTTGTTCAGAGCTTAAAATGTTACCCTGTTGAAGTGGATAAAAATTTATTATCCCTTGTTGTGTGTCATTTTTTGCATCTATAAGAGGGGGAAATAAGCTATCTATTAAAATTTAGTTGTTTTAAGTGAATGTGCTAAGGAGGCCATGCCCAGTGAAATTAAAAATAAAGAGGGGGATAAGGAGAGAGAAGTATCTTTGACTTCTGATTGCAGACTGCCAGATATACTTGAATTTGTACCAATGTGCAATGGGAATATTAAACACCAAGAAAACTAGAAATAGATAGGATAGCAAGATAATGTGTTTTCAGAGGTTTGATCATAAAGTGGGAGAAGTACTGTGTAGTTCAGGGAGGTACTAACTACTCTGAGAACTGAATTTTGTTCTTTGCTCTTGAACATGGTTTCTCTGTGAACATGGTCAATTCATTTAATCCATTTCTAGCTCAGCTTTCTTCCTTCCCAAAAGGAACACTTTACTTAAGGAATTAGGTTTGCAACATGCCTTTCACAAAACAAAGTACAAACTCTTACTGCAAACATGGCCTGATTCCAAAGCTGTGCCCAGAACCAGGATCAGTTTTCACTTCTCAGTAGTAACTGCTGAAGGTGATAGTGGGTTATCCTGGGCATGTTACCATTCACAAGAGAAAAGAAGTTGATTGCCTTATTTGACAGAAGCTGGAGTAGAGGACTTGAAGATCCTTTTAGTATGTTTTACTAGCACAAAAAAAATAAAGAGATATTTTCATAGATGTATATCCATTATATTGAAAATATACCTTCTTTTATTTTTTTTTTCTGAGAACTCTTCAATAACTTTAAATACATTACTTAGATTATGGAATTAGAATAAAGTAATTAAAAATAGGTCCATGTAGAAACACCAGTCTTGCCACTAATATATAAAATTGGTAATTTTTTCTATTTATAAATTAGTATCAGATATCTTTGTATCCCTTATAGCAACTACTGACTGTGAGATTGAGTAGAATGCTAGTAACTGGGGTGAAAAAATAGCTTGAATTCTAATGGCTGCCTTGGTTTCTCTCTTTGTGGTGTGTTTCAGGCTAACCGTGATGCTGTACTGAGCAGAATACCAGAGCACAAGAATGATCGCATCATCAGTTTGCAAAGTGCATCTGTAGTCTATGATTTACTTACAATAGCCTTGGGAAGAAGAGGCCAGTATGAAATGCTTTCAGAGGTTTGTTGATAGTAGTGAATGTTCATCTGTGGCATTTTTGCTGTTTTCTGTTAATCATGTTAATTGTGGTAGTAAGAAAGAGCTGAAACAAATATAGGACACTGTTATTCTGACTGCTTTATGAATACAATAGGTAGTTTCCACCCCAAAATGTTTACTGTCTAAATTTATACAAGTGACTTGAGGTGGCCAAACAAGAAAAGTTGAAAGGAAGTTGTGGTAAATGTTTAATGCTACAGAAATGCACATGATTTTTAGGTGGGGATGCATGGATCTGCTTAAAAGGGTACACAATTAATGTAGAGAGCAAGAAGGAATGGCAAAAAATAAAAGTGGTTCTGGATATAGAAATGATAAATATAATTTCCTAGAAAAAATATTATTAATGAGTGAAAAAGGATTTTAGAAGAAAACTTTCTTTTATACTTCTTAATATTTGAGGTCATACATAGTCCTTAGAGTTTATAATAATTTTGAAGTTAATAAAAAGAAAATAAAGTCATTAAAAATGTTCAGGTCTTTGGGAAATGTGTTACTTACCTCACTGTCTGTTTCATTATGTAGCATGCTTGTGTTTGTTGTTTGTGTCAACTTCTTCAGGAAACTGCCAAGTATTGTTAAAAGTTTTCTACCTGTGAAACAGCTACAGCTCTTTGGGCAGAGCAGATCTTTCTACTGCTGAAACAGGGCTCACCCAGCAGCAGGGTACTGTTGCCAACCACAATTAATTATTAATCTCCAGAAAGAATATGAAGGCATACTCAGGAATTGATTCGTTGAGAAATGGTTTCTCTCTACCATATAAGAGGACTTCTATTAAGAAAAAGATTAAAAAAAAGTGCTCTAGTTTTTCTCTGGTATATGTTGATGGTCACCCATTTATCTGCATCTCACATGATGTTAAACCCTCAGTTTGAGTATTCTTTTTCTTGAAAGTACTTCATGGGTGCCAGTTGGTATGCAAGTCAGTTTAAATCAGTACAATGGAAGGTGTTTCACAGAGCAAAGGAGTACAATGCTCACACAGGCAACATAATCTAATCAGGAATATTTCCATTTACTTGTCACTACAGACACAATCACCTTCATGTAGTTTTAGTTGGTTGCACTAAAGGTGCAAGAGGTGGCCATATTTCAGTCTAGAACTTCCAAAGCAAGAGATGTCAACAAGTATTTAAAAAACAAACAATCAAGAGACCAAAAAGCCTTGAAAATTTTGATTTCTTTTTTTCTCTTAGTGACTGGCAACCTTTCAATTTTATATAGAAGACTAACATCTAGGCAGGGATAGAGCAGCCCTGGATTCCAAATCTGATTCTTACATTTTGTCTGGTGTCATTGATGGTTTTGTTGCAGGGCTTTTTGTTGTGGGTTTTTTGTCTTTTTTAGAATGTTGAAGAGCCATAATATTTATGGGAACATTGCAGGTTTAGCAAGTAGAAGATATCTGCCCTCAAATCCTGCTGCTGATAGTCTGTAACTTTTATGATTTGAAGTATTGTAATAAACACATATTCAGAAATGTTAAAACATTCTGTTCAGTTATATAATAGGAATTTAATTTTTTAGGGTTTTATTCTCTTTGAGCTGATTTTGATTGCTCTGGTGGAGCAGTTGTAGATTAAATCAAAAATTGGGAAATTATTCTAACTGTGGAAATAGTATTCACCCACCAGTTCCAGTATCTTCTTGCTCCCTTCTGGTTTAGCTAGAGCTGATTACTTACAGAAGTAGTTGGTTGTTATATAAGAATATGAAATGATCAAAAATCTGTCTCATCCTTGTTAAACTGTTCTAATGCTAAGTCACGTTCTTAACTGAAAAGGGCTCATGTTTTTATCAAGTTTGTATATAATGGGCTTTCAATTTCTTAGGGTAGCTTCAACTAGATGAAGGAACTTTATACTGTCAATTCTTTCCTAAACAATAGTACTCTGGTTGTAATCAGTTTCATTTTAAGCTTTGTAGGATGCATGATATTGAGCTTGTAAGTGTCCTACAAGAAGAGATGACTTTGAGAGCTGTTAAATTCTTTTCCATATACAATCTGTCAGCTATTTTCATGTATTTGAATAATTTAATTTTTTTATTACATGTATGTTAGGTAAGAGTCTATAAGAAATCTTAATACTAGTGTGTCTTCTCAATAATTGAAGAGCATTAGCTGAAATAACAATTTCCCCCCTCCCCCCCCCCATATTTAGTGTTTAGAAAGAGCCATGAAGTTTGCATTTGAAGAGTTCCATCTCTGGTATCAGTTTGCATTGTCCTTGATGGCAGCAGGAAAAGTAAGTTTAAATTTTGTCATATAATTCTTGTATTGGTGGCCTTTGATAAAAATTTTAGCACTTCCACAATTTTCATCTGTAGTGTTTTTGAAAAGAAATATAATTCTTGAATCGACAAAGTATGCTATACTCCTGAATTTGTTCCCAGTGCTGTACAAAGAATGTTATTTGAATAGTTTCTAACTTAGATGATGATAACAACTATCTTGCCAATAATCTTAAAATAAGCTGATTGAGTACAAGCAGTGGGTTATACCAGATCCTATTATGCATTTTTGATGACTTAATTTATTTTATACTTAGGTACAAATTAATGCTGATTTGTGATGCTCTTCTTTTTTTTTTTTTTTCCCTTTGGAAATTTCTGACTTTATCTTCCTTAATATTGCTGCCTTTGAGACTCTGTATTCTGTGCAAATAATGGATTTTTAAAAAATTTTATCTAAACCAGGAACTTAAGCTTTTAGATGCAATTCTCTGTTTTCAGTTATTTTTGCTTTTCGCTGTCATGTTACAGAAAATACATTCACATGCAATGTAAACAACTAGTTTTCTTATATATAATTTTCAATGGGATATTTTGCTTATTTTCAGAATGGGGGAAAGGAATGTATTTTCCTTAGGAAATACTTTAGCAGCACATGGATTCCTGAGAGACTTGATTTTTCTTCCAACTCTATTTACTTTGAGTTATTTTCCAAACTGTGATTGGATGGACCCAAATAAGTTAAAAAAAAAAAAAAAAAGAGGAGCAGTGCCATTCTATCTTATATCAGACCTATTCCTGTGTGTTGTTTTAACTCCCAAAGAACACCAAAACACTGCTTGTTTAGAAAACTCTGTTCCACTCCTTCTCTTTCATTTGTCTGGCTCAATTACTGTGAGTTTACAGGCCTAGCAAAGTTTTAGATGCATCTCAAAACTGAATTGTGAACCATTGGAATTACATTCTTCTGGGCATGCTTAATGAAAGTTTGTGGAGTTAAAAAACAATAGCAGTGCCTAAAGTCTTGTCTTTTACTGGCTTGAGGAGCTTTGACCAATTGTCAACAAAATGTGTAGTAATGTCTCCTTCACAAAGGAAAAATAAGTAAATGGTGTAAATAGGAATTGTGTATCTGTGAAACACGTTTATGTTTTCAGTAATTTAAATGGAAAATGTTTTAAACAGTCTGCTCGAGCTGTTAAAGTCTTGAAGGAATGTATACGTTTGAAACCAGATGATGCAACAATTCCACTCCTTGCTGCAAAGCTCTGCATGGGATCTCTGCACTGGGTAAGCTCTGCCCTCTGTCTTCTCAGCAAGACCTGTGCTAAAATCTTGATTTAGTGATGTAACAAATATTTTTGCACAGTGACTGCATGCACTTGGGCATATCTAAAAACACAGCACAGAATGTACATGCACATGTACATCCCTGTTTGAATGGCTAATTTGAAATACTTGACAGAGGTTATGTTTATCAAGGTAGCCTATTCTGATACTGGTCCAGAAGCTGAAACACTGGAAGACAGATCATAAATACAACTTAGACTGAGGTAATTTGCTGCAAGAGGAAAATAACTTTCTGGAAAATAATGAGACAAATCTCTTATAATCAAGAGACTCTTCTGATGGTACCATGTTTGCAGGCAGCTGTGGTTTATGAATTTGTAATAGGGACAGTTGAGTATTTTAGATAAACTTGGAATGGGTGTATCTGTATAAAAGCATTAAAGTGATCAAAGATCATCATGCTGTTTTCAAGATACTTGTGTAATTTTAAAAGAATGAGTATATTTGAAACAGAAGGAAAAGAGAAGGGAAAGATCACATATAGCAGTTGAGAAAGTGGTGTAGTAGCACAAACATGACTTGTTGAGGCTGACAAAACACAGCCTTGATTAAGGTATATCCTAGTTCTGTAAATTGTTCCCTATGGATTGAGTCCATATGGACTAGCTTACTGTACTTAGCATTTACAGTTACTGGAATGGATTCAAATGGGCTTTTTTTTCTTTCTAGATTATTAAATAATGTGCTAGCATGGCAGCTAATCTGATTTTTTTATGTGTTTCTCTGTTTATGAGTTTGCATCCATTCAGCAATACAGTATTTGAAGCAGAGTTCTGCATGGTATAATATTTTTTTACAGGGTTAGGAGCCATAGTTCTTGTGATTGATTTTTCTAAATAAATGGTTCATGGGTCAGGAACTCTATTGATAAAGTGAAAAAATGGTAGATGGCACATATGGACCAGAAATACCTTTCTAATAAAGAAAAAAATAAGAAAAAAGGCAAAAGGTAAGTGTGCTTTGTGCCAGATTTCTCTCAATCATAGGAATAGGTGTTTCAGCTTAAAATCTGTGGGTTTTACTCAGTATTTAGCAAGAAAACTAAGTCTAATGAAAAATGAAGTGTTCCTTCAAAGCAATCATGGCTGAGATTTTAATAGGTTTAATAGTGTGCATAATATACATTCTGAGCATTCTGAGAATTCTTATCATTATAATGTAAGATTTAGCTAGTTTTAGACTCACGTGAATGTTTTGTAATATTTTCAGTTGGAAGAAGCTGAAAGGTTTGCCACAGCAGTTGTTGATCTTGGGGACAAAACATCAGAGTTCAAAGCTAAAGGCTACTTGGCACTGGGATTGACTTACAGTCTGCAGGCTACTGATGGTAAGATAGGAATAAACATTCACACTTGGAAATTCTCATGCTGCCTAGAGAAGGATACCTGGCAGAATGATAGACATTAAATCTTCTGTGTGCAACCATTTTTCAGTCAAGGTATTAAAGCTTCTTCAATTAGTGTGTGGAATGGAATCTGCTCATTGTTCATGGCACTGATTAAATATATCCTTTTCAGCGTCTTTGCGAGGGATGCAAGAGGTCTTGCAGAGAAAGGCTCTTCTTGCATTTCAGAGGTAAGTGGGTGTTGATCTTTCCATTTTGTTCTGCTATATGTAGTGCAAAGCTTTTATTATGTTCTAAAAAGAGACACTTGTAAAAGATGATGTAATGACAACTTCACCTCTGGGAGTCTCCCATCATGAGAACAGAATGTATTTCTTTAGCATTTATTTCCATCATTTTCTGCCAGCATTACCTAAATTTATTTCTAGGGATTTCCTTTTATTTAAAGATGTTTGTGTTGCTCCCTAGTATAAAATATTTGCTCAAATATCCTCATATAGTAGGAAAAAACACACAGTGTAAGGTTTCAAGCTGTGGTTCAATGAGATAATGTTTCTAAGAGCTGTCCACTGATCAGATTGTATAAGAGGCCTTTGCAATTATCTCTGTAGAAGCAGAGCAATAATGGAGGCTGTGGTGCTGGGGCTGAGGGTGAAGCGCAGGTTTTGAGGTAGCAAGCTAGGGGAAAATGAAAATTCTATCTGGAAATGTAACAGTGTGGGCAATGGCAGTGCAAATGTCATCTTCCAAGCGCATTACCTGGAAGCGGTGCCATTGGGGATGACAGTAGTTCATTCTCATGGACTCTACAAATGAAATGACAATGAACAGGTGCATGATGACATTTCTACCCCAATTATAGAAGAAACAAATCTTGGTGACAAAGCTGGCAAAAGTGCTGTGGCATCTAAATAAGTCTTTTATGTTTATATACCCTTGAAAACTCTTCTTTGGTGAGATAAGCCTAAATGTAGGGAAACAGGTCTGTGCCTTAATGTGAAAATGAAGCCCTGGCTTTTTGGTGGTGATATTATATCTGAGGGGATAGGATTGAAAAGGTGTTTGCAGATAACTTCAGAGTGAGGCTGGTATGTGTTGCTTCTTCTTTTTTCTGTCTTGTCTTAGCAATTCCTCTGTTTAACATAAGTTTGTTTTAACATAAGTATGTTTTAACATATCTTTGCTCTTTTGTTCCTTAGTGCTTTTAATAGATTTTTTACTACTTCAGTATTTTCTCCATGTTGAAACTGAACTTTCTACCTCTTGGTTTATACCTCCAGTTCCTCACCTATCCCTCTTACCACTGCTGACTTAATCATCACTGTTTCAAAAATAGTATGCTAACCATTTTTCACCAATTCTGTGCATTCACTACTTTTGAGACCCCAACTGTGAATTGCTTTCTTTTGAGGATTCTTTGAAACAGCAAGGGAGGAAATGGATCATAGTGTGAAGCTAACCCATTCCAGTTGAGTGTCTGCTGACCCTATTCTCCAGTTCAGAATAGTGATTCTGAAAATTCTGAGAATCAATTTTTTGGATGGCTCAAAGCCATCTTCAGCCTGGCCTTGCACACTGCCTGGGATGGGGCATCCACAACTTTTCTGGATGTGTTCCAGTGCCTCACCATCCTCATAGTGAAGAATTTCTTCCTAATAGCTGATCTAAACCTACTCTCTTCTAGTTTGAAGACAAACCCTCTTCCTATCCGTACCTACCTTTGTAGAAAACTCCTCTCCAGCTCTCCTGTAGGACCCCTTTAGGTGGTGGAAAGTGCTGTAACATCTTCCTGAGCCTTCTGTTCTCTGTGCTGAGCAATCCCAACTCTCTCAGCTTGTCTCTAAAGGGGAGGTACTTCAGCTCTCTGGTTATTTTGGTGGCTCTCCTCTGGACCTACTCTGACAGGTCCACATCCTCCCTGTGCTGGGACCCTCACACCTGGACAAAACACTCCAGGTGGGGTCTCATTAATGTGGAATAGAAGGGGAAAATCACCTCCGTTGCCCTATGTTCAGACTTCTTTTGGTGCAGCCCAACACATGGTTGGCTTTCTGGCCAGTAAAAGCGCATTGCCAGGTCATGCCAATATTCAGTTCTTATCACTGTGAAATTACTTTTTCTCAATCTCTGTTCAAATGTTGTTGTTTTGTTGTGTGTTACGTTGTGTTTCACCCAGCACACCAGTCATGCCTGCTTTCTCTTACCATATCTGAAAAATAAAAGTTTTCCAGGAGATGGAAGTTAAATTCTCTGTCTTCTACCAGTTTATAAAGCAAGTGGCCTGTACTGGACTTGGTATTTTCATGTGCCTTTTTTTTTTTTTTTCCAATAAATTTTTTTGTGGATTTTTAAAATCACCTACCTAGAGGGCCAGTTCCTGAAGAAATAGGGCTCCTGAAGAAATGCAATTACAATTTGGACCCTTGCCTAAGTCAAATTTCAAGGCTTACCAGTTTGTGTTGGTGGCCATTCAAGAAAGTGCCTGTTGCTGTCTTCACGCAGTACTGAGGGGTGTTTGTTTCACTAACTTTTTTTTTTCTAAGACTTTCAGTGCTTTTTCTGTGACTGGCATGAATTGGAGTTTCACAGAACTCACCAAATGGTAGATAGATAGTAATAATTCTTTCACTATCTGAAGCTTGGGTTACTGAAGAAGTACTCTCTAAGTAAAAATCTCTTGTTCTTGTTTAGTATTGCTTAATTTGTGAATTTAAATAAAAAAAAAAAACTGGTCCTGGACCCTGTTAGGCTTTACCTGTGCATCTAGTCTCCAATTTACAGGTGAAGTTAACAAAATATGGAGCTGTCCCTTAATTACTTTAAACATTTTTGGCATATCTTGGGTGTAGTTACTTAGCTAATGTACATCATGGACCTGTACAGCTGTTTGGAGTTGTGAAGGCAGAAATGCACAGGTCAGAAGCAGAAGGTTCTCTGTGGTTTTTGTGGTTTAAAGGTCAGTTTTGATGCTTCCTCCCAATGGAAGTGACTCAGTAGATGTTCCAAAGATGATTATTGCACATTAGAGTTCTAAGTGAGACTCCATTAAAAGAATGCAACAAATGTAAATAAAAAAATAGTCCCAGGCTTCCTGCCCAGAACTTAGTACACATCATTTGGGATACAGCCATAATTTTTTTTTTGTCCTTCTGCTCAAGCATCCCCCTGCTAAAAAGCTCTCACCTTGCAGCAGAAAGATTGTATTACAGGGGGAAATAGTAGAGTGTATTACAAGGACAATTTCCATGGGATGCTAAAATGACTAAGACTCAGAGTGTGCATTTGACCAAAATATTAAAAAGAAGATAACAAACATAATTTTTTTAAAAGTGGGAAAAAGTTGATATTATTCGTCTGTTTAAAGGCATGGTGTTCTGGGGAATTCATGTTTGGATTTTTTTTCCCCTTTTTTCTGTAAGAAAACTTTGTTTAATGAATTTTTTATAAATATTCTAAGTAATGACATCTAGTGTTTGTTTGGGAGTATAATTTATTTGAAGAATCATTTTGTATTAAAGATTTATTTACAGATTTAAGCAGAAATGATATAATTATTTTCTATTAAAAATGACTTTTCATGTGCCAAGGTGCTTCCTTTAAATCAAGGATAATTGAGAAGCATAAGAAAAATTGCTGAAATGAGCACCACTTTTATCAAAATATGAGTATACATGTAGTGAAGAGATCTGAACATAAACAAATGAATATATAGCATTTATGGGTCTGCCTAACCTGTCTGAAATTATTTTTGTTTTGTTTCTTTGTTTTTAAGGGCTCACAGTTTGTCTCCAACAGATCATTTGGCAGCATTCTACTTGGCACTGCAGCTTGCCATTTCCAGACAGGTTAGTTATGTTTTAAAAGTGCAGCATCATGCTGTCATATGAAAATTGGAATTTGTATCTGTTGATGAACAGAGATGAAGATTTCCTCAATAAAGACCTGATTTTCCTTGTGCACTTATTCACATATATGGAAAAAACCCTGAAATACTCTCTCCAAACCCCTTCAGTCTTATGCAGTTCTCCAGAATTCTGCCATTATTTCCAGCTCTAGGATCAGAAATAAGACAGAAGTAATTCCACTTACTTCAGCATTTATGTTGCTAGACAGAGAGAAAAAAAGTCAGTTTTTAAGGTGTTTTTACCTATTATGTGTAATCTCTGCTCAGATCCTAGAGAGGGGAGCTCTTGAGTCCAGTCTTTAATGATCTTTACAGTTCTTAGATCTTGAGTACCTGCTAATATCTGTGCCCATCCTGAATACCTGTGTGAGGCTTAGTTATTGTGGACAAAATTACAAAGAAGTGTTCAAGAAAACTGGAAAATATTTTATCACTGTAAAAGAGATCAGAGCTTAGTCCAGCTTGTAGAGCTGTTATGTTTAAGGCACTCTACCTTACGTGAGATGAATTTGGATAATGTGGAACTGCTCTCTGTATATCATGGTAAGTCTCTTCCTATGTCGTGTTTATTTCACAAAGTAGCCCTGAGCACAGTTGTTTACATTCTCTAGTGACTACTTTTCATTGCTAATGAGTAGTGCAGAACTTGGACTATGTCACTTAAGAGTGGAATGGATTGTCACTACTGGCACAAAATATTTTTGAGGAGCAGGCAGTGACTGCTCAGATACATTCTGAATTCCAAAATACTTGTGTTGCTTAATTAAATTTCTTGGTTTTAACACTTACTGTACTTACTTTGAACAAAAACACAGGCAGCTGAGGAGACAATGAAATTCTACATAAAAATGTTGCTGTTGCTGTACATTTCAGTTAAGCATTGCAATTAAAATATTTTCAAAATCATACAGAAATACAGCTAGGACGGGAAAGAAAATATTTTAAGGGGCTGAAGGTAACTGTTTTATAAAAACATTCATCTTACTTTTCAGGGTTAACGTATTATTTAATTTTCAGAGTTTCTGTAGAGCATCAGGTCCATTTTAAACTGCTCAGTAGTGTTTTACAGGAGTGAATAGAATTCTACATGTTACCTGAGTGAGCATTTTGAAATTTTTGTGGATGTCAGTCAAGTAAAAGGCAATACTTTTAACAGTGATGCTTTCTTTTTCTGCCTTTTTTTTCTTTTTTTCCATCAGATACCAGAAGCTTTGGGTTATGTTCGTCAGGCTCTGCAGCTACAAGGAGATGATGCCAACTCTCTTCATCTCCTTGCACTCTTGCTATCAGCCCAGAAACATTATCATGATGCTTTGAATATCATTGATATGGCCTTGAGTGAATATCCAGAAAATTTTATGTGAGTGAATATCATGTTTCCTTTCTATGCTTTCTTTTGTATTTATTTTTCCTGGATTCTCATCTCATTCATTTCAAGAGGAGATGGATTTGAAGATGGGTCAATTTTTTTTTCCAGCAGTCTTCTTTCCCACCCATTTATTGCAAGTCTGTTTATTAAAGGCTTGTTAAACAGTGATAAAGGATTTGTTTTGAAAGGGAGATTAAAACTGGATAGTTGATCTTTGTTTTTTTCTACACCATCTGTGTAAATAAATTCTCCCTGTTGCATGCTTTGTACTATATTTGTGTCTTCTATTTTTATACAATATTGCAAGAAGTATAAACAGGAATTTACTACTAGCTAGACTAGATTTATCCCATCTTACAGATAATTCTATGGATATTATATGGAATCTATTTTGTAAAATACATCATAAAACAGAGAATCTCCTCATTTGCTTAGGTAATAACAGTCATGTGAAGTTGGTTATGGACAACTACATAAGTGAACAGGGAAGAGGCATATTTGCTGGATGATCTCTTGTTTAAGAAAGAAATCATTATTTCTGTTTATTTTTCGGGTTAAGTACATCTTAACATATATTGGGATTTTGTACTTTTGTAAGGGTTTTTTTTTGTTTGTTTGTTTTTTTGCGTTTTTTTTTTTTTTTTGTTGGTTTTTTAAAAAATTATTTTAAGAAAATCTAATAAAATTCTTTATAAGAAAATATCTCAGGGACAGCTTCCATTAACTCATTAACTTCCAGTCTTCTGCTTTGGTGCTTTACCAGCTGTCACTCAGGTTGTAATCCATTATATTACACATATTCTACATACTCATTTGGACAAGTTTTTGCAATTACCCCATAACTTCTAAATGACAAGCCTGTATCATAAATTGTTGTTATATCAGCCTACCAGCAAAACATGATTTCTTTAAGTATTATTCATTTGAAAATAGAAACTATGGTGGTTTCCCTTCCTGTTCCTTGACATTTCATGTCTCCATTTGATTGTCTCTATAAGGTGCTGTTGCTTTTTCCCTCACAAATCTGACCAGGACCTCTGTTGATATCATCTCTTGTTAGAATTTTTGTGGCTTGCAGCCAGTTCTGTGCAGTGGCTTTTGTTGCCTTTTGCTGTATCTCATTCCTAGTTTATCTACACATCCATGACTTGTTTCAGTTCTTATAAGGACTTCTATAGATGTTTCACAATTTCAGAACTATGTAGTAGTTTCTCTTCAAATCTGTTTGTGCTTTCCTCAGGACTGAGGGACTTGTCAGTAAGTCAAGATTTGAGAGGCAATTGAAGTATCAGCTTCCTAATTTTATACCCTATTATTGTTAAAGACAAATATGTTCAAAGCACTTTGACTGTCAGCTTCTGTCTGTTCTCATTTCATCTTCTGCCACTTAGTGGCAATGTAAATAATGTAGCTGTAACTGCTATGTGTCTCAGAGTACTAATAGTCCAGAAGTATTTCTGAGACTGTACTTTCAGAATTCTCTATTGTTGTAAGAGACCTCCCTATTATATTAATCTCTATTGTAATGGGAGAACAAGGGTCCATTCCGTAAAATGTTTAAAAATACTCTTGTGAGCCTTCAGAAGGTATTTATGGATTTTTCAAATGTGGTTCATGGCTTTTCAAAAGTAGTTTATGCTGCAACTCTGGTTAAACATGTTGTCCAAGTTGTTCTTTACAGTAATGATATTTGTATTAAGGTATATGTATGTAAATATAAATATATATAAAAATATATATATATATATAATACAGGTCATAGTAGTGGTTCTAAATTTTTCGTCCTGTTGTATAATAGAGACTCTGTGGTGATACAGTGTACTGTGTTACAGCGTACTGCTACAGATCTAGGAATTTCTTGGCAATAGTAATCACCATCAGATGCAGTAACAAATGCTAAAGAATCCAAGGTGAAACAGTTAAATGTATCTCTAGAAAGTCTCTCTGAGTCTTGTTTTTAGTGCTGTCAATTTCACAGAGAAGTCGAAAATATGATTGAGATTTCTTGTCTGCTCTCTCCAATTGATACTGACAGCCAGACAGGCACATCTGGTCAATAATATAAATTTGGATTGATTCTGTCATGTAACTGGGTTATTTTCACAAGGATTTATCAGCTTTTGAAAACTATATGTAATGCTCTTGAAATGGTTGACAACATATACGTGCATATATATAGAATACAAAACACAACTGCTTAGTGTATTGCTGAATCCATGTTCTTATTTTGCAACTTCTGTAAACAATATAATCTCATGGTATTTCCTGGTAGACTGGGAATAGATCCTCTAGTGATCCTCTACAGCTTGCTGATTTTTAGATACACTGAAACATTTTGTTATTTTCCTGTGGTGCTTTATTGGGTTTTATAAACACTTCAGGTGTCTTTATGCTTTATATTTCACTTATGTCTGCAATCCAGTAAGCTAAATACTATAAGAGTTCTCTTGGTATTCTCTGTGTTTCTGTTAGGATACTTTACCACAGCTTTATGTAAATTGATACTGTGATGGCTTTGCAGAGTAATGAATCTCTATACTTGGAAATATTAAAGCATAGTGCTTGTGATTTATGTTATTTCTTATTTCTCTCATTTCTTGTGCATTATTCCTATCTACATACCTCTGTATGCTGTTGTTGCAACGCTGCCCTGAGTGCTGTTCTCGCTCTCTTCACAGCTGCATCTTCTTTTTGTTTTGCATTGCTTTAAAAAATATCTACATTTTCACAAGTTTAATACTACATCTTTGTAAAATGCCAGAGGTTGCAAGAAACTCATAGGATACACCATGAATAATGCAGAGAAGTGGCTCCTTTCCAGCACTCTTCTGTTGTAATCAATTAGAAAATATATTGTCTGTCAGTTTTTGACATTTGAAAACCTGGTGCATTCCTGGAGTTCAAGTTCAATATTTGAAGTGTACGGCAAGCATACCTTTGGATCTGCAATTAATATTACCCTTCCTGCACTATAAAGCTAGAGAGTTGGCCAGTCAGATCATGATTTTGCCCTGGGCATCTCAGGTCAATAAGTAGAAGGAAATTCCTCAGACCCAAAGAATTCTGTCCAATCATTATCTAAAGAAATGGAAGGAATGAGCAAACACACTGGGCTTTTAGCAGCAAGGTATAGCTTTTTCTTTGAATAGAAAGTTGCTTGTTCCTCCTATATTCATTATATTGGCAGCATAAATGTGCAGTTTGCTCTGAGATATGAATAGGTATTGGGAAAACTATTGACAAAAATCCAAGAAACCTGTAAAAGTAAAATATGTAGTAATATTTTTCAGAGATACTAAAAAGAAAGTTATTTGCTGACTATTTATAACACTATTTTTTCAAACTTCTTGTAGTCTTAAATTGCTAGGTTGTAGCCACTCTATTTATAAAGAAATCAGCTGTGTGAATATAATCAATCTCCTTTTAAATGCTAGCTGATCTTTGAAGCCTCCTGCAATCTGAGCATGCTTTACTCTAGGGACAAAAAGATCTCTAGACAAAAGATTACTGAACAGGTTAAGATCCTGAAAAGTATGAATACTGTACTCAATGTCAATACTGAGATGGGTGGGAATAAGGTGCCAGCACTAATAAACCTGAATAGGTAATCCCAATCAGGTGCTACTGTGTTTTATTTCATTGAAAGTTAAGGGTTTTCTCCTTTCATTAGGAGCTTGTCCAGTAGTAGAAATAGGAAATTCAGTTCTCCAGCTTGACAGGATTTTAACCCACAAATGACGTAGCTCAGAGTCCATGTTTAACCATCAAACTATATGGGAAGCTGAGTGAGATGATCCCTTTCTCCTCCTGAAACAGAAGCCAGGATGTGCTTCCCTGGATGTGAGACTGGGCAGGAAGGAGCCACAACATATCCTAAATTGCTAAAGCCATGAGCGGAGCTTCAGGTCTCAGTTGCTTGGGTTTTCCTTGAGTTTCATTTCTATTAATCCAGTGGTTTCCTACTCTAAATGTGTAAGCTGTCCCAGAGGTGTGCATTCCAGTCTGAGGGTGTGTTCAGGGTGATGCAAGATAGTGGTGGTTGTGTTGCATTGGTTCATATTTGCCTTGTGATATATACAATATTTATCCTGCATGTGCAATTACCTGAGCAGCCTTATTTACAATAGCCTCTTTCTTTTATCTGTTTGTTACAAGGAATTTATATCTTTGTGGTGTATTGAATGATGTGAAATCTTGAAACATTTCTGTTTTTAATGCATAATTATTACATATATTTTTATATCATTTAAAACATAATTAATCTCAGTCAAGAGAGATGGAGTCAGGTTTCCTAGAGAAGTATTGTTTTCTTAATCTTAACTGTTTGAGGTTCCCTTAATATTTAAAATGCTGGGGCACTTAAATACAGATATAATGCCTACAATTAGTGTAATTAGGCAAAATAAATAGTAAATTGTTAATTTTATGCTAAAAATTGAACTGCAATGGATAGCAGCTGACAAGCTTTTAAAGTAGCAGAAGTAGGAACAGCAGATGGGTTATTTGAGGAGTGCAAGCATGTTATTTTAATGTTAAGTACACTCAAAAAGGAAAGGCATATGGTAACAGGTTTGAAGACAACTGAAGACTTAGTTCACAGTTTAAACATTTACATTTCTTGAAGTGTGATGGAAATTTTTTTTTCTTCCAAGAATATTTCACAGAAGCATCAGGCCAATATGTCATTCCTCTGAAAACTATTAAATCTTTGCTTCCTGACCCTCAGGGGCTCTTTTGAGCTGCATTAGATTTCCCAGAATCACAGGACCTTTTAACATTTCTCTCAGTTCAGTGAGTAAAAAACTTGTTTCCTTCTTGGAAACGTCCAGGTGGGCATGAAAAAGAGCTGGTTAGTACAGGCAGTGTAGGATTATACACATACACAAAATGTTTTGTGGGACAGGAAGAGGTTTATCAACTGAAGGAAACAGACTACCCTGTTCTGCTTTCCCAAGGTCAGTTGTAGTTGCACTGCAGAATGTGGTGCTGGAAAAACTTGTGCTTTTGTGGGTTTTTTCCCTTGATAAATAGAGCACTGGGAATTATTTGAGGAAAGGGTGATAATGTAAGATTGGACAAGAAGTAGTGATGTTCTATGCATGCCAAAATCATGCCTTTCAGGTTTATGAATGCATTCTTGCCAATATTTGACAACATGAATTTTCAAATTAATTAAATTTTGATCCTGTTTATATTGGGAGTTAAATGAATTAGTTCTCAGGAATGATTTTTCTGTAAGTCATGAAACACAGTATCATTTGCTTGTGTTTGTTCTTTTTATCCTGGGCTCTTCTATCTCACTCCCCCACCCTTCTTCCCCTTTGGTTGTTGTTGTATGCTTTTACTGAATGGTCCATTAAAAAAGACATTGTTGATAGGTAGATATTACTTTATATAACAAATTGGTCATTGGCCTCAGGGTCTTACCCCTGAATTATGTTTGCTAGGCTGTCGATTCTTTGAAACTTGATTGAAAGAATCCCAGTTTGGGTCATGAGCTGGATGCTGCAGGGAATTCAAGGCAGGCAAACAAAAAGTTTTCAAGTACAACTAATTTGTTCTGGCTTTAGTCAGAAGCTATCTTCATTATAGTTTAGAGATCTACATTTTCTTAAGGACATTGAGTTCATAATCTGGAATACAGTATACATACACTGCACCAAAAATCACACATCTGACTGCTTTGGGAACAAATATATGGGGAATTATAGGGTGCAATGAAGGCCATCCAATGGATACCAAACATACCTATTCATGATTTTCACAAAATTGTGGTTTTTTGGGGCTTGAGGGCTGGTTTTTTGCTTCTTATGCTTTTTAGAGAGTCATGCTTCAAATAGCAGTCTGAGCAGTCTATTTTTACTTCATCCATGTTTCTGTGTGTATGGGCTTCCCAGTACTTGGGATCTGTGCAGCCAGTGTTGGAGAAGGTTTGGTGACTGATTGAGAAACCGTTCAGGACATTTATTTTTTTATTAAGCTAAATGTTTTCCTGGAGATTTTTAAAAAACTAGATTTGTTTGCTTGACCTCCTGTTGCCAGTGTTGTGCATTTAGTGATTTCAAGGTACTTACAAATGATGATTTTTCATGTTTTATAATGAACAATTTATATTTATGTCTTTCCTGATAATGGAACTTTCCTTGAATACTCAACATGGAGTAGACTGTGCAGCAGCTCACTTTGCAATTGCAGAAGACACCTCTATAAGTTTATTCCTGTACTTTGATGATCATGGATGCATCTAAGATCACTGAATGAATAAATACATCCTTTATAAATTTATATGTCTTTCATAGTCTGTCCAATTTCATTTGTCATTCTCCCTGTAGGTTGAATTTTTACAATTGTGCCATTTTGTGTTTTGCTGATGAGGCAGGTATTTGAGAGTGGAGTAATGTGAAACCAGCTATAAGCTTTCTACAGCAAGTTTTAAAGGGACAGCTGTCAAAACTGGATGCTTGAATTAATAGTTTGAGGCCAGAAGGATCAAATCTTAAACCCCCTGACTGTCTATATGTTAGAAGTTCCTACATTTGCTTTACTTTTTATATTAATATAGGTTTAGCTAAAGCATCCCTTCCAGAGAACTTCAGTCTTATAAGAACACATCAAAACCTGGAGAAACCATTGTAGCATGTGGTGGCTTGTTTCAGTGTTGGAGTTGCGCTCTTCATTAAGACTACATTTTTGTTTTTAATTTCAATTGATCCCTGCTTGGTTTCTTTCCAGCCGTTGGTTTTTATATCATAATTTACTAATCCCTCTGCAATCCTGGTGACTCCACTCTTTTGATGGTAGCTTTGAAAGAAGACCACCTCCCAGTATCCTTTCTCATAAGGACATCATAGAACTTTCTGGCAGTAAGGGCATGTTCTCCAGCCTTTCAGTTATGCCTTGCACTGTAGCCAGTTTTCATCACATGTGAACCAGAACTCCACAAAGTATTTCAATAACATTTATTACATCATTACACAGAGAAGCACCTGCATCACATCTCTTGGGAAAGGTTGTGTTAATTACTTTGAGCATAATTGCTTCACTGGGGACTTTGATTCAACTACCTGTTTGCTGGCATTCTTATTTGCCTCTTGGTTAGATATTTTTATGATATGTTTCCACATATAGATTGCAAAGACACATGTATTTGTTCCAATACCTATATATTTAATTTTTAGAAAGAAATTTGGCCTGACAGCTATTAAGCCATGCTGCTGAACAGTTTCTTCAGGAAGTTTCCTACTGTGTTTTATAAGGATCTTTTCATTAGGGGGTATATTACTTGTAAATTAGAGTCCTGTTGGATTCAACTGAAATTCTCAAGTAAAGAATTCTAAGGCAGTCAGCCCTACCTTCTCCTTCTAAAAGAAGCTATCAACTTGCAGACAATAAACTATTGTCAAAATCTGGATTGTGAATAAGATAAACACTGGGAACTTCAGGAGTTTCTTCTAATTTTAGCTTTTTTCTTCTAAACTATTCATTTATGAGTAATGACAAGGATTTTAGAAGGGCACTTGCTCACAGCATGTACTGACACAGAGAAAACTGACCATGCCAAGGTTTGGCTTCCCTCCTACTTCCTCATTTCTTATGGTTCCTGTCAATCATCAGAAGTTTTCCTATGTATGTAATTGTTGAGTGCAAGGAATGACTTACTAACACTTTTTCTGGAAAGGTCAATACATTTAAATTCTTGCAGATAATCAATTTTGAATAATATTTGTTCCACCTTAATTTTGTGCATTCTGTGTACTGCTTTCCCACTTCAATTATTCTGTGGGGTTTCAAAGTTAGCCTGCTTTAATTTGCACAAGCAGTTGACACTATCACAGTTTGTTACAGAAAGGACATCAAACTGTATGAAGTATGCAGGTGAATGTGAGCTCTACATCACCATATTTATTTTTCCCTTAAATTCAGGTAATCTGAAGTCTACATTTATCTGCTAAAAAAGAGTTTATTTTCACAGTTCAGTATCTTTAGCATTACATTCTGCATCATCCTTTTTGTGGTTTTTTTTTTTTTTTTTGTGCAGAATTATTGTCAAACTAGTTAGTCTAGAAATTTACAAGTCATGGGATTAGACTTAGTGAGGGGGTTTTTTGGGGGTGTTGTTTGTTTGATAGTTTTTGTGGAGGTTGCTTTTTTTAGGGGGTTTTCTTTGCTTTTTTAATATAGTGCTTGGTTTAAAAGCCAGAACTTCTTTTGAATTCTTCTAGCATTGGAGGATTTGAAGTTGTGGAATATATCAAGTAAGCACTTAAAAGTGAAAAATGCAGTATTATATAATTCCACACAGAACTGATATTTGCTGCCTTTCTTTTATGCTCTCATAAGTAACAGACCATATATCAGAATTGATTATATATAAAGTTTATTATTCCAGTTAAGCTATTTTATAAATTGATGTGGTTTTCTGGGAGATCAGGCTGTTGTTTGATACTTTGTGTGGCTTGTTTGTTGCTTGTACCCATATTTATGGGACTGCCAGTATATTAATTATTTCCAAACATTTTTAATAATTGATTGTTATGTAAAAAATACTGTTAGCTGAAGTTACTCTCAGCAAACTCTTCAATTATTTAAAAAGGTTCTCTAAAAACTTACTAAGTTTATTCCAAGTAGGTTAAACATAAACCAAAGTAGTTGCATTTTTAATCCTGCATTCTAAGCAAGGAGATTTGATGCTTTCTTTTAAATTTTCTTCTCCTAGTATGGTTCTTAGGTTTCCCAGCAAGGCTTTTGGTGTTTTACACTTTAATTTTCAATGCACATACTTTTAAGTATTGTATACAACTCTTCCTTATTTTCTTCAAGCTCTGACCAATGTAAATAATTTGTAAAATAAGAGAATAATAATGAAATTTGCTTCCAACACTAACTGAAAATAGAGCATTCTGATCAGTTTTGATCAGGAAATGGGAATTTGGACTCTTCAAAAGAAGTCTAGTGGAACTATAAGTTTCCTGTAGGATGTTGCTTAGTCTGAGGGACTTTAGGGAGATTCCTGATTTCTACTGCATTGAGTGACAGGGCTGTAGCAGGCAGGTCTGGGGAAGTATCACAGTGTGTCATGTTGCTTGATTTGAAGAAAGGATCACAGAATGTAAGGCAGGTCTCATCCATGCAGTAGTGAATTAAATACAGATATCCAGCTATGGCTGATCCAAGCCCTTGTGCTCTTACAGTGCACAGCAACTTGTGGAAATTGCTGACTTGATCCCAAAAGCAAAACAGCAGGTTTTTAAATGATGCTTGAGGTAAGCAGTATCTGTTCACTGAAACAGCCAAGATTTTTCAGCATTAGTAGTGTTACTTGTCACATAGTAGAGCTCAGTCTTCCATACTTCAGATTTTTGTTTCATTCAACGGATTAGAAATACCTTCAATAGCTTAAGCCAGTATTGGACCAATTAACTTCTCTTGATCTTCTGACATTGTAAGAGAGTTGCTGTGGAAGAAAATTGGGGTGGTTGCAGCATTTTCAAAAAGTGAAACGGGCTGGATGAGAATTAGGACAACAATTCTATTTTGGAGATTCATAAATTCTTTGCTACAAATTACACTGGTTGGATGGTAAAGAAAGCTTGAGATCATGGATTAATAGATTAGTTTGCACTGATTAGGCAATACTATAGTAGTATAGAATAGTAGTAGCCAGAACCTTAGATAGTATAAGGCCCCATTATTATAGTGGTCCTATCTGTAATACTTTTCATGAACTTACCAGTTGTATTTTAAGAAGTTAGGTTATTTATTTGCACCACCTCTTCTGTGGTGAAGACAAAACAAACTGTGAGAAAGCAGTCTTTTCTACAACCTAATTATGAATTAGGAGACCTGATTCCCACCCTTAGTGTTTTAGTAGTCTGAATGGCCTTTAGATATACTTGTTTTTGTGGAAACAATTTCCTCTAGATAAATTGTTCTTTTCCCTTCCTGCTGCATGTCTCATCTGTATTTATAGAAAGAATTTGTACCTCTTCTTGGCTTACTTTTTTTCTGCTAGACTGCCTAAATTAAGTATTTTTTGTACTGTGTAGTTTCCAGTAAACCCTTACAGGCTTTCTGTGAAGCTGCTCCAATTTGAAATTCCTCAAGTGTGTGAGTTTTTCAGCTGTTCCAATGAGAATTTCATATAACATTCCAGGTGTGCTCTCACTGGGATATTGTACAATGCCACTGTGTCTTTCTCCTTCTGTTCCAGTGAGTAGTCCCTGAATTGCACCTGGCCTCTTCACAGCTGTCTTACTTTGATGAGCCCAGCTGATAGGCAGCTCTGGTTTGGAATAATGGTTACATGGGTTGTTTAATGCTCCTTCCCTCCTGGCAAAATCATTGGCAATATAGATGTTCTTTCCCACTCATTCCAGAAGTGAGATTTTCTTTGAAGTTTTGCTTTGAAAAGGACAATCCTATGCATCATTGTTTCCATAATTCTGAGAAATGGATTATTTTTGACTGCCTTAACTTTAGTAATTCTTAAAGTGTTCCTGTTCCCCATTTGTTGTAGTTTTCATATCTCAGACAACATAGGTAAAGATTATGTTGAAGGTTGGTGTTCATTCCTGAATATTCTTAATATTCATCCCCATTTAGTAAACACATTTTCTCCTTTTTTCTACTTTGATTCAAAAAAGCCTTAAAATACTGTAATTTTAGTGTACTACTGTTCAAGTGAGTTTAGCTTTGCTTTTTACTAATGTACATAAGATGCATCTTTTTGTGTTGCTCTTTTGTCCCCTGCCTGTCCCCTGTTGTTCTTAGTAGGATCTCAGCACATTTCTGATGTCTTACTTGCACATCTTCTCAATGATTAGCATGTCACACGTGGAGTTTTACCCATTCAACTTGAGACACAGATCCTTAAATGTTTGAGCATCCTTGTGTTAAACACCAGGCTTCTGCTGTATCTTGGATGTCTTTGCTAACCTTCACTATCAAGTTATTTGTCACTGACATTCAAAGACCTAATTATAAACCTGTTTGGAATTTTTCATTCTTTATTGAAATAAAAATCCAGTAATGTGTGGATTAGGTTATGAGCAGCTGTTTTATAATATCCTCATTAGTTAGTGAGAACAGTCTTCAAGTAATGGAGTCATTTGCTGCTTCAGTAGCTATTTCATAAATTTATCAGCTATTAGCTCCAAGAATAACTAAGTCTTTCCACTTAAGAGTTTGATTTGTTCTTCATTTTGTGTCTGGGTAATTAGTCTACTAAAATGATACAATTGACTTTATTTTTAGCTATGTTAAAGATCTGCATCCACAGAAAACACTGTTGCTGGAACAAATGGCCTATTAGTCTGTCTTTGAAAGAACCTGTTTTACCAACTTCCTTTCCCCAAAGAATTTGACCCAAAGAGATTTCTGTTCTTATCTGTTGTATTTATTATACATCTCTGACAAACCTTGTTCTACTCTTAATTTCTTTTTTGAATATTGTTTTTTCTTCAGTACTTCTATTCTTAATGGAGTACTATTCCACCACGTGCCAGTAGTTTAAACTTCTGATTGTCAAACAGGCACAAACAGATAATGATGCTCTTAAAATATACAGCTTAATTTTTATCATCCTATCACTTGGTGGTTTCTATCTGTTCTTCATCATTTTAGTAGTGTATCAAAACTTCTTGTAAGGTTTAAAATTCTCTGTGTCTGTAATGTAGGCTGTGTTCCAGAAGACCTGTTTTCACAGATGCTTGAAGTTGACCTTTCAGAAAATCTTTTTTCAGATAACCTACCTCTTGGTTTCTAAAACTTTCCTGGTAATACTTGTCCCTGAGCTGTTATACCTCCAGCCATCTTTCAAAGGAACTTGATAAAATTAAGGTAATATGGGAGACCTCTTTGTCACATGCTGTTCCTTCTTTCTGCTGCCTCCTTCCTCGTCCCTTCCTTCCCCCATTTGTCAGGTATGCTTAGTTGGCAGGTTTTAAATTTATTATTAACATCATGTTTCAGTTTTCTGAGGTGTCTTAGTTCTTTTAAGATTTATAGTCCAAATATTAATTTGGTCCAGGGAAGCTGCTCTAGGTGGCTTTATAAATGCAACCTTTTCTACTCACTAGATTATTTTTTCTATAGTGTGGATTATCCTACACCAGTGTACTTTATTAGATACAATATCCTAGCCTTTCTTTATTAGAATTGTGAATATTTTTCCATCATATACTCAGTTTGTTGTTTGTATTTTGGAAACCCTCTCCTGTTGACTCCCGTAATGCACAAGAAACAGGAATGATGTTGCAACGTGCATCCAAAAACACAAAACTGATGTGTTGCTTTTATTCTTATACAAGTGTATTTGTCTTCTGCTGTTTTGACGTTGAATCCTACACAAGTAGTCCAGGTTCCAACATTTTTGTTGCACTGATTCCTGTTATGTTGTACTTGTGTTTTTAAGTAGTTTCTTAATAACCAAATCCCCTCCTTTTCTATTCCCTGCTCCATTTTTCCTTTTAAATTTTGCTTGTTGAATCTTAACATTTTGCTGACCCTGTGCCTTCCCTCTGCTACAAAATTTCTAAAATTCTTAAATGCCTGAATACTGTTAATGGAAATTCAGTCTATCGGTACACTGTACATAATACAGTATATATTATGGTTATTGACTCTAGAATGACTTGCAAATTCAGTGCTTCTGAATTGATTATGTTCCATAACTTTTGTAAAATGCTTTATGATCACAAATTTTAAGAAATTGAGCTTCTCTAGGCTCTTCAAACTGTCAAATGTACCATCTTACAGAGAAGAAGGAAAGGGGTTGTATGAGACATATTCCTGTGATTTTGGTTTCAGGTTTTGATGCCTAGTTCTTGCTGTTTGGATGAGGCTTGCATGTGCATGTGTTAAGGATAGAGTAGATGAGGGGAGTGTGGAGGAAGGAGGATGTTGTTTGTCATATTTCCTTCTCTTTTCAGTAAAATGACAGACAGACGTGGACATGATTTTCTTTCAGTGATACAGTCACTGTAAAATGAGTATCTAGAGAGGACATCCCTGCCAAATGAAATGCAACTTTAAATTATCCATATATTCCCTTTATACTCAAATCCAGTTTACTGATAGGAAGAAAGCTAAGCTAGTATGACTGCTCTACATTACAGAGTGATTATACTGCTCTACATTCTTACAAGACATCAAGGGAGACTTCTTACGACCTTATGTACCTGGCAGGTGCTCATTTTCTTGACTAACACAGCAAATTGCCTTTGGTTTCTTCCTCACTCCCACAATGCACACGTTGTACACTTAAGGTTGTGTGATTCACTTTTGGATTTTCATGCTGGGTAGTTTCTGCCAATGATGTTCAGTGCAATGCTGAAGATTTAACTACTATAACTTGATGTCATTTCTTATTCTTGAGAAAACTCTCTGCACTTCTCAGTTACTATTAGCAGCCTCCAAGTTTGTATTTGGGATAAGAAACTTCTGAGCTTTCACACATTCCCCCTTCTACACCCTTCTCAGTCTTCCCACGCAAACCATATGAGCAATCATATAAATTTTTCACTTAGTATGATTAAGGTTGCAGTAGAATAAAATGCCAAAGTACACCTGGGTTTTAAAATAGGCTAACAGTTTTATATGCATGCTCTCCTCCTATATATGCTCTGTGCTCTTTAATCTGCGATTTTGCTAAAAATTGCCTTTAAATTAGTATTTTTATAGTATTATCTGTTTCTAGGTGCTGTGCCTCCTATAAATGTGCCTACTAATGGACTAACTCCTTTATTGTCACATTGTATATATATTCTTTAAATAACTGGGAAAGCTATCTAGGTTAATCTTGGTGAAGAGCCTGCAACTTGATACATGCTGTGGAATCCTGTGGTACTGTTAATTTCAGTATTGTCTTATAACTTTTTTAAAATTAAAATAAAAATCCTGTCACCTATTGGTTCTGTCCAGTTGAAAAAGGCATCTTGTAAAAAGCACTGTTACTTTGATGGCATTAGATATTTATTGCAATTACTTCATTAAGCTTTAATTATTACTGTATTTGAAATTTAGTTTTCTCCAGTTTGGTGTAATGCTGTCTTTAAAATATTTTTTCTTGAATAGGAATCGCTTTTCACTTCTTTTTCCTTTTCACTAGATTGCTGTTTACAAAAGTCAAATTGGAATCCCTATGCAGAGGCCCAGATGAAGCACTCCTTACCTGTAAACACATGCTCCAGATTTGGAAATCCTGCTACAATCTAACTAACCCAAGGTAAGATGCTGGAGAGTGCTGGGCTGCTCACTACCTTGCTTAGTAGCTTTTCAGGGCAATATTAGGTGTCAGAAGTCTTACATTTACTTGTTTTGGTATTTCATATAAACAAACAAATTCTCTGGAAATCTAGAGACTGAGGTTCAAAGACACCAGTTGATGGTCATGTGAATCTACCCAGGGTTCTATGAGGTAAATGCCAAAGCTACTGAATTCTGCAATGATAAAGACTGGTTATACAGATTGGGTAACTGGTTATACAGATTGGGAATGAGTTACCCAATTCTCAGTGTACTGGCATGGTCTTGTTTTGTTTCCTGATCATGGTTGTAGTCTTTTATATTGGCTAGTGGAGAGATTGCTGTAGTAGGAATTAAGTTCAAGGGTTTTCACTGAATAATATGTAAGAAGATAAGACATTAATTAGAACCATGGAAGCATCAGTGGTCACATGGATAGAAATGATGTGCTTGCATCGTCAGCATGGCTGTTTTTTTCAAGGGAGGTCTTGCTTATGAACCGATTTAGCTTCTTTGAAGGCATTAACAAATATATAAACATAAGTTGTTATAGTCCTGTTTGGGCTTCCAAAATGTTTTTGTGAAAGTCCTTTGCCAAATCTATTTAGATTAGCTGTGAAACAAATGAGAAGGCCACTTAGCAGAAATCCATGCTGGTATTATTCAATATGTTTATCAACTACCTGGAGAAGGAGACAAGCAGAATTTCCTGCTCGCTAGTTTGAAGGGTTGACAGCCTCTAGAGAAGAGATGCTACAGCAGAAGAGCTTTGTACCAGGTGGCATCAGATACCTGTGTAGCAGTATGATGGACGTTCAGTTTTTGCTGCACTTTGAGTCCAGTCACATAAACACATGCATCTCTTTAAGAAGACTGAGAGAGTTGGCCTAATGTCAGAAGAGGGCAAACTGCTTCTCTGCTTTGGGAGCTAGTGAGCATTCAGAGCAGCAAATATTGGAGGGTGTGGCAGGAAAAGCCTGGGAGGGCACCTGAGTCAATCACAGCATATTGAGAGACCCTGACACTGCATTGTAGAGCAGGGAGCATCACTCAGGTTACAGAAAGCAAATGTCAGCAACCAGAAAGGTTTGAGCTGAATCTTTTCAATTCAAAGTGACTGAATGTGGAGTAGGGGCCAGGGAGAAAATTTCTCTTCTAACCTAGTGGGTGGTGCTTTATTTTAGTTAGCTGGTTGTGTGTGTGGGCAGGCAGGGTTAAGAGTTTAGTATCAGAATGCTGCACTTTGCAGAATAGCTACAGTTTCTGTGCAAGCCTAATTTCAGACTAGCTTTGCATGTACTCCAACACAACTTTTCACCTTCCATCTCTGCTGTTATATCCTTTACACATATCAGGGCTCTAATCATAACTTGTCATTACTGCCTTGTTGTTCTTGTTCTTGTGCTAAGAGCTACTGTGCCATGTTAAACACACTTTAAGTAATACCTCCTTCAGACATCAGCAGGGACTGTGAAAACTTACTCTTGGCTGTGTCAGCTTCAAACAGCAGTGCTTGATAACTCTCCTTGGCACCATTCTCCTTCAAGAAGATCTAAGTGGAAAAATTAGTGAGGATTACTTTTCATGTGATTTTTTTTTCATACTGATTTTTTTTATCTTGACATCTAAGTCTTTTCTTGAAGTTATGGTAGTGCATTAAAATCAAATTCAGAATGGAATGAACAGGAACTGTGGATAAGTGTCATGATAGAAGGAGCCAGATTTCCCAAATCACACATTCAGAGTTACATCAAGCAGTGAATGAGGATACCAAGTTGGAGTCTTCCTTTGGCTGGTCTGTGGGAAATGGAAGGACTGAGTACCTACAGATTGTATCACAGTGATCCAGATCCATCCAGCTCTTATCCAGGGGTAACAATTATCACTGAGACCTGAAATGTCACTGGGAAAATCTTTTCACCCAGCTGCACTCCTCTTGTACAGAAGAATGATGTTGTGAAAATGTTAATTTTTCAACCTTTGTTGTTTTAACACTGACTTCATTTTGTTGCAAAGCACCATTTGAAAATTATGTCTCCACTGGGAATAATGGAAGCCTTTTTAAAAAAAATTCTTTAAGCTAGTAATAAAAGGTCTTTTAATAATTTTAAACCTGTTTATAATGTTGTTCTTCAAAAATTTAAGTATCTTTTATGCTTACTTGAAATATCTTTTTCTATTATGATTTAGACTGAAGATTAATTTGGTGTGTCTTTTTCCCAATAAGATAAGAATTTACTTTATTGATAAGCTGTGGTTTATATTAAATATTTCTTCTGCAGTGAATCAGATTTAGTGGGAATATGAGTTTAGAGTCCCCAATAATATTTTAATAATAAAAATAAATCACAAATACCTAGACATACCTTAAAAAGGGCCAAATGCAATACTGTGAATTACCTTTATTCAGTCAATATGGAACTTTTGTCTTTAATTGAAATACAAACTTTTTTCTCATAAGATGGTTAATATGAATTTTAAAATTATTTTGTGGTGGAAGGCTTGGAAGATTTAAGGGTCTGCCTTTAGTCTACTGCTTAAAATGCATTAGAAAATAGTTGAATTTTTTTCCACTTCATGGTTTGCATTTGAAAAAGGAACAAACCACAGTGCCAGTGCTGTGCTTAGAAGATATTGACTGTAGGTCTGACTCTACTTATCAGCAACATTTGGCATGGGATTGCATGTGGATTGAGGAAGTGATTACCACTGAAAATTTACACCAAGTGATGTAACAACTATAGCTGATAATGTGTGGCCCAGAAAGTTCCCCTCTGTTTCCTTGGATTTCTACAATGATGTAATTTTGTAAGGAAATAATGCAATAATGTCATGCTAATGCAAAATTTTAAGTCTACTGTTTTAGTAACAGCTCTAAAAAGAGGGAGGGAATGATGTTTCACTGACTTTTGCAACTATTAAGAACTGTTGGGAGACTTCTTGCCATTAATTCAATCCAAATTCCGAAGGATGCTGTTGTAAAATTAAGGCAAATGGGGAGATGTTTTGAATTCCAGGCTTGCAGTTTAGATTGAAGTTTCTCAGGCTTTACTTTAAACTAGGAATTTCGTACAGTTCTTTCTCTTCAGAAGAATCAGACAAAAGATTGCACTCTGCTAAGTTGGGTTAGCAGTTCAACTGCTTTAAAGCTTAATTACTTTTAAGTTTGTGGGTGGTTTGTTTTTTTAAATGAGGTTTGAAAGAAAATATTTATTGATAATGAATAGTACTAGACTTAGCAATCCTAAAAATGAAATTACTGTATTAACCATAGAATGTTAAAGAAGGAATGCCCATATGTGCTTCCTTACACTTTACTGACAATGTGTCTCAATGTGTCCTCATCTGAAGGAGGAAAAACACTTAGTTCTTCAGTCCCAGTTCTTGTGCTGAATTTTTAATAGTAGTTCTAGGAGCAGTAAGTTTTCCAGGAGGCATATTTACAAGGAGCCTGAGGGGCACATACTGATTTACTGTTAAAGTAGAAGTGCAGTACATTTGCCCACAGGTGCACTCAGTAAAAATCACAGCTACTGCTTTGCTCCTGAGATGTTAGAAGGGTTCAAAATGGTTCTGCTATGCTGTTAGAGTCAAGTTGAACATTAGGCAGTTAATATGGATATGTGCATATATAAATAAAAAACAAACTGAAAACACAAAACTAAACCAGCCCTTTATAACATCTTTACCTAAAATTGGATGTCCTGGCTTTAGCCTTTCTATTCATTCCAGAGAAACTGTGGATTTTCAAACTTATATCTGCCTTCTCAGCTTTCTGTGAAACCTGTACCCCATATCATATTCAAGGCACAATGGATACTTTCGGTGCAGGTGTTAGTTATGAATTAAACTAAAAGCCACTATTCCCTTTTTGGTTGTATTAATTATGAAAACAGAATTGCTGAAGTAAATAAAGATTTAATTTTGCTCAGCTTAATTCTGTTTTAATGCAACTGGCTTAATGCTCTGTGAGTGGTTAGTGGTGCTTGGTACTAAATTTGGTCATAGCAGTAACTTTTATAGCAAGAATCTTTGTGGGAGTAGGGCAGCATGCAACTTGTATATCAGTATATAATTTTGTATTTTAATAGCTTACAATTTCTGTACTTCATTACAGTGATTCTGGACGTGGGAGCAGCTTGTTAGACAGAGCTATTGCTGACAGACGACAGCTCAATACAATTACATTCCCAGATTTCAGTGATCCTGATACAGGTAAGAAATGCATATGAACAATAAAATAGGTTAAGTGATCTGCCCATAGCTAGATTTTCCATCACTTATTTTTTTTTGATTTTGCAAAATGAAGTTATATTTTCATTATTGTCATATAAGTGAAAGTAGACATTGTGTGATATAAGATTTCTTTTTCTTGTTTTTAATTTATAAAGTACTTGCTGACGATGTTCTCTGTAAATTAAAATATCTATGTTATGGATCTTGCTGAGTTTAGTACTATTTCCTTATGCAAGGGCTAAAAATTAGTATGCTGAACTAGCCTACTTGCCAAAGTCTTGTGATTTTTGTTCGTTTGATATTTGCGCATTTTTGTTTAAAAGATAAATTTAAAAAAAATTCAAAGAACTTTGAATCTCAAAAGAACAAAAAACATTGTTTTTATTAATTAAAATCTCAAATATATGTTAAAATATAATTACATGGGTGGCTAGGCTTACTGTGGACTTACTTTGACATTATAAGCAAAATGTATTTGTCATAAATCAAACATACTGTGGTATTTTTGCATACATATAAAAAACTGGTGCACAGATATGCCACATAAAAACTAATATTGTTACATGTCAGTAAATACTGACAATATATAATTTGCCTGTATTAATATATTCAGTTATCCCAGTGCAAACGAATATTCCTTAGAAATTAGGCAATCAAAAAGTACACGAGCCATGCATTCTGAGGAGATTGCAGAAGGAATTATCATGATGCTGCTAATTTCAAAACTTTTGCCATATCTTACTTGTGTTCTAAATATTGAATTTTCTTTTTTCTGGGTTTTAAAACAACAAGAATGCTTTCTATGGGACCTTCCAGGGGGATATTTCTGCTCAATCACTATTTAACACAAACACCTTCTGGGAAAGTGTGCCCAGCTATGAATTTGAGTACACTTGACCCATAAATTAAGAGACATTGAAATATGTACTGTATGTCTAATATCACAATAGTGCAGTAGAGAAAAATCCAATTTAGTTATTTAACTTCTGAAAATTAAAATTTGATTGAATGTTCAATTTGAATATAAGGTAGTGTTCTTTGCTTGCTATAGTGCAAGCAGTTTTGATTGCAAAGATAAGGTCACTTGATTTCAAGACCAGCAATATGATATGGAGTAATGAACATGGAATCCTCTGTCTTCTTGTATTTGTATAATTAAAAGGGGTAAGATAACATTGTATATGCTGTGGCGATCATTCTATATTCTAGTCTAGCTGACTGTTTCATTTTTAAGAGCATAACTATGTTTTATGGGTTTCATATGTATAGATAGACATAACTATAGATAAAGTTTTATGCCTTCAAAAAAGTGCTTGTTGGAGACGGGTGTTGTGAAAGGTTTTTTGTGGTTAGTGATGGTTTTTGTTTGTTTCTTTTCCAGTGAGGACATATAGCTCTTGATTTATACCTTCAGGGTGTCCCATTGTATGCCTGCCATACTTGAGAGCACAGTAAATTGGTGCACTTAAAAGATTGCATAGTCCTCAATGCTTTTAAGTAAAGATGAACCCTCATTCAAAACAGTGAGCTTTTCAAGAAGTTCGCCCCAAATGCAAATCCTGCAGCCAATATCCTGATCCAAATAGGATCTCTGTATACATTCTGATTTTTCTAGCAGGTCCAAATTGATTTTTTTCTGAATCTCAGCTTTATTGTTAGAACTTTATTGTCAAGGAGAACAAGATGGAAAATTAAAAATATGGGATCTATTTTTGATTATTTATATTATAAAAGGTAATTGTGGAGGATCAGTGGGTAGATGTCCCTTATGTTTTAGGGTGTTTTTTAAGGGGAGTTAGAGTTGATTTTGGTTGTTGGTGGGGCTTGTTAATTGTTAATTTTAGCCAAAGAAACTTTGTTGCACTACCAGTCCTCAATTTCTGGCAAGGACTAGAACTTTGTTATCTACTGAATCTATGTAATTATATATATATAAAAGCTTTACATCCTGTATTTGTCCAGAATTCTTCATCAGAATATTGTATAAATCTTTTGCAGAAGTTAAAATATTATGGTACTACAAGAATAAAAACAGTCAAGCTAGTCATAGTGTTTGAGAAGGCTTAAGCAGACTGTCAATAAAATAATATTCACAACAGATAAATGATAGAAACAATAGATGGTCAAGATATTAGACCTTTGTAGGGCTGAAAGGGCTCACCTGCAAAATCTGTGCATCCACAGTGTTTAGAAATGCAGAAGGAATTTGGCAAACAAGTAAACAAATGTTAAAATGCAAAAAAGTTCTGGCTTCGAATCCGCTCAGGATGGAAATATTTGATCCCCTCCTCATGTAATGCTACTTTGTGAATACATTTGTATGTCTGGATACATGTAAACATTTGGAAATTTTCCCCTTCATAACTTTGCTTGCCATCTATGATGATGATGATCTCCTTTGCCTGTCTAGTCTGAATTCATTCATATCAAGAAATGAGAGCTAAAATTAAAATTTGAACTTCATGTAAAATCCTTAAAAAAAAAAATCCAGGTGCAATGGGGGTAAGTTCTTCTTCGTTTTAAATTTATCAATGAAACAGAAGCTGGCCTTTAAAAAAAAAGAATTGAAAACTTGCTTTATATGGAGCACTTACCAATCCTGTAATGATTAAGTGATTCAAGTTTAAAGTTGTGTAGCCTTTAAAGTATCAAAAGAATGTATTGTGGATTTCTTACAGTGCTAATGTCCTGATCAATAACTATGTCAAATTTGCTTTAAGCTTGTCTGTATCAGTTGGCTTGCCGTGAGTGGCATGCAGTTATATTTGTATCTATCAATGAAGGAAATCAATGTAGAGGGGGGGGAGGGGGGGAAGGAGCTTTGATGAATCAATCAATCTCACAGGGACACAGACACATTTCATATTCAAAGACAGACAAAAATATGTAAATCTCTGCAGACTGATTGGCTATTTGCTTAAAACAAATTGCCAGCAATCTTTTTAAAATCTTTGTGTTCAGTTTGGTTGCAGTCCACCTACTTTATCATAGGAAGAAACAATATTATGTGAGTTTTAGATTTTGGCCTTTTTTTCCCCATAAATATATTTTTTTAAATTTATGCGTTGGAACATAAGGAAAAAATTATTTTATTTGCTTTCTAAAAGGAATTTAGTATGAAAGGAGAGCACATATAAGTAAAGGTTCATTTTTGTTGTTGTTGCTTTCAGAAGTGATGTTTATTTTATGTAGGAGCCATTTTGATCTTACCCAGCAGTGAAACAAATGCTTTGCGGTTTTGGCATCCACGAGTCCGTTAAACCCTGTTGGATCTTTTTTCTTTCCTGTCCCACTCCACACCCCCTTACCATTCTCTTTGTTTCGCTTTTTAGCCTCTGATACTTCCTCATCTTCTCTCTCAAGAACAGAGTCTCCTCTCCAACTGTTTGTATCTTCTCATCTTCCTCATCCTCATCCTAAACCAGACACCTTTGTCTGGCCCCATGCAGCCTCTCCATACTGTGACCAAGTTCCTGAGCCCTGTGCACCTCCTCACTGTAAATTGGCTTTCTATTCCTGATGAGCATGTTTGTGCTGTATTATTCTGATAATCTTCACAGCTGATAAACCATGGTTGAATAGATTATGTTTCAACAGTGTCAGGGAAATCTGGCCTTTCAGCTGCTTTTCATTAAATACTGTATGGGTTTTAAGAGTTTCATCAGAGAAAACTGTTTTATTCGTGCCAAAAGATGTAAAGCTACAGACATATTCATGTTCTCATGAATGTTACAGAGAATTATAGGTGTTCAGTGAAAGAGATTATTGGTCAAAGCTGCTTTGTAGCATTTACAGATGTAAATTATTTCCAGTGCTGACATGTTTTGCCTAAAAAGACAGTCCATGCTACAGAATCTCCTATTATCTGGACAGTTTTTAATAACTTAATTTCAGAAAGCCTTGAACTAATTACAACCAAAACATTCCCTGAAAATTCACATGAAGGGAATCATCACCTAAATATCTGAATGTATCATGATGCAGGTAGGGCATATTGGAATGATTTGGAGGAGGCATTAGAGCAGTGAAAATCAGCATTCTGCTGTTTCAAGTCAAGAGCCTTTCTGTTAAAGACTTTCTGTTAAAGAACCTTTAAACCAGCTGTAAGATCAGTCTCCATGGTGTTTAAATACAAAGTGTGCACTAATGCTGCCAGACTAGTTCAGGTGACAGGGTAAAATCAACATCGTTTTTCAGCCATTACCTTTTAACTCCATTTAATTTCTCTTAAATTGTCCTTCACTCATACCTTTATAAATAGCACTTTTTTGTCACTGAATTTACTATAATCTGATCTTAAATTAATTTTGACACCTAGTCTTGAGACCGGTTTCATGTCAAATATATTAATTCCAAGCAAATTGTGGCAAATAAATCTTTGCATATTAGCAAAATTCACTTGTTAAATAGCTGACATGAGACCAGGGTTTTGAAAACAGTAGCTCATATGTAAGCCTGTAACTGGAGGTGCCAGGAAATCTGTGTCCTACAGAAGTTTGAGTCTGACTTCTTTGAAGCATTTGAATAACTGATTGGCTGCTATTACACATTTGGATGTCATTGATTTAAACTTCTTCAGACCTATACTATAAACAGTACATCCCAGTTAACATTAAACTGCTTGTTCTTGTTCTTTGCAAAGCTCTAAGTTAGTAAGAACCTACTCAAGAATGAAGGCAGACTGAAAGAATGAAGAAGCCAAAGCACAGATTCCATTATGTGAAGCCTAAGTTTTCCATTTCCAAGCCTCTGTATCCTCAGGGAAATTCCATGTATCCTATGGAAATACATACCATTTGTATGAGAAGGAGCAGAACCAGGAAAAAGAAGAAAAAAGATATTGCAGTCCTTTGTACGGTGTCAATAATTAATGAAAGTTAAAGCTCTCTGAGAAAGGAGCAGTTTCCCTAGATGCCTAGAGTATGTTAATATAATTTTAGGGGCTGAAAATCTCATCTTCGATATCTTGCTCAATTCAATTTTTTATTTCTAGTGAAAAAAGCCAAGGGCATTTTGTATTATTGACTTGACTTCCAATTTCTGTTGAACAGGAACATGATTTTAGAGTTGTAGCATCTTATTTAGTATTTTTTATCTTTTGAAATCCTGTCAACCTGATTTACAGTTTGAAGGTTATCAGAAATCCTTTGACTTTCTTACAATTTCTGCCTTATATATCTTTTTTTTTGCTTCTTACTTTGGATTGTAATTTGTGGTTTGATCTATCCAAAGGCAATCCATCAGATGCTTACTTTCATGGGGTTTACTCCCTTTTTTCAGTTTGTAAGTAGTATTGACTGTGCAGTGCTATTAATTCTGAAGGACTAAAATCACCTTTTCCTGTAGCACAAGCCATACATGTTTTGTCCATCAGTGTGTAAAGCAAGGCTGGAGCTCTTTGCCCATTCAGTCACCCTAAGGGCTGTAATCATACGAGAACTGAATGCACTCAACTAACACTTGCATTTAATAATTAAAGAGGCAGTATTCATTTCTAGAGGACTGCAACTAAAGATATATTAGGCAGGTCTTGTGTAACACCATGGCCAACTGGCAGTACATTGTATTATAGCACTGCTGATCCAGAACACAATACTGCAACTACTGTCATGACTCATAATAAGCTACTACTTTCTTTTGTGGTACAAGTTTTGCTTGTAAAATAAATGAAGAGTACACTTTGAAATGATGAAATTATTAAAGCAGACTAAATAAAGAATGAAGAATATAGATCAATAAAAATTACTGCTGTTGTTTTATTTAATCAGGATATGAATTAATATTCTTTTTCTCTAACCGGTTACCTTGTAAAGCTGTGTTCATAGCATTCACTTGTATTTTTCATTGATTACCTTTGCATACATTTTTTTGGGTAGTACAGGGGATCAATTTGGTGAAGGAGAGAAAAGTAAGAAGATACATAAGCCAACATGTTTGACAATGACTAAGCACAGAAAATCTTTTTCAAAGAGCTGAGAGGATGCTTTGTGAATGATGCTGTCCTTACTTGACTACTGTCATCTCCATGCACAACTTTGTAGTAGAAGATAAGATAGCTTTGTAATTTGTGATTGTGAAAGGTATCTCAGACTCATAATGAATTTTAGATTTAAAAAATTGTGAATTTTGGCTAAATCTGCCAGTCTGTCTTATCAAATGCATCACTTCGGGGATGTATTAGTCCTGCAGAAGGTGCTGCCTCTTTGTATTATGTAATTGCTTTTCTTACAGTTCTCTGTGTGTCACCCTACTAATGTTCTTACTTCCAGCTCTTTGTGTGCATGCAAAGTTGAGTCATGGGGGTTTTCATCTTTTCTCCTGCATGAGCGTTGCAGTTAAAGCTTTTTTTTCTTTATGTAAATATTGAAATGTTTATAATGGGATGAATGTAAAACTATTGAGTTTTTTCTTTTATTCATTTTATTTTTTCATTCTCTTTTATGGCATAAAAAGAAATCCTGCCACAGCAGTTTTGTGAGTTGATATGAACATGTTCCATGAAGGATGACAGTCCATTCTATTGCTCATTTTCAGAAGTGAGATTGATGTACATAGTAGAGTGATTTTGTTTTTCTCAGAGCTGTCATGCCATGGTCCTGATAGAGTCCACATATTCGTTTATGTCCATTACAATGCATTGTGAAGAATTTATGTGGAAATGACCAAGGAAAGAACTGAAGAAGTCATGACATGCTCATTTCCATAGGGTGTGTGGTATTTGTAAATGGTATTTAATGGGTGAGTTCATGTGAACTCTCATGTAACTTTTATGAAAAGCCTGAAGAGAATAAATTAAATACTTTATTCACAAAAGTTTGACTGTAGATATGACTTCGAAAAGAAAGGTTTTTGTGACATGACTTAATGTCTTGGGTAAATTGTTTTTGTTCAAGGCTCTTGGTAGGTTTTCTATTTGACATTGAGTTGAAACACTGAATCTGCAGCATGGTTGTTGCCGATAGGATGTAAGCATGATGAGAAGAAACTAGATTCTGGACAAGTGCCATTATAGGAAACTTGAGTGGGAGGTTATACCTTTTTGGTTTAGGAATATTTTGTCATGGTTAAGACCTTCTGTCACACTTTGCAATGTGATTGTGATTCCAGATGTTAATCCATTTAACTACTGAATTCTAGGTCTTGCAAAGACAGTCCTGTTTCACACTTGGCATTTTTAGTATAAACAAGCCTCAGAACAAAGCTAAAAAAATGAAGTGAGTAACTAGGATCTATTTTGGTAATATATTAATTTTCCAGGCCTCATGATCTCCATTTCAAAATAAATATTTGCTGCTTGTGTTATATGGAGGGAATTTTTTTCTTGAGTCTCAAATGTCATGCTATAACAGCAGGTATAGAAGTTACCTAGGAAGAGCAAAGGTATTATTGTGCATGAAAGATCATTAAAATTTTAAATGAGAAATTGCTGCAACTCTATCTGAGCATTTGAAGGAAGCTGCAACACAGTGAATTGTAAGTGAAAGTGAGGGTATGTTTGTGTTTGGCTGTGGGTCCTGACCTCAAACCAAAGAAAGCCAAATGCAGATAAGACAGATACAAGAGAGCAGAGCTGGTGACAAAACAAGCAGGGAACCTCTAAATAAACTGGCTACATAGGATCTATAAAGCCTTAAGGAGTCTCTAAGACATACTTGTTACCCTCAGCTTCTCATGAGCCACTTTGTATCTTTACCAGTTGTAGCTGAAATTACTGTAGGTTTTAGGATTGTCATGTGAATATAAAGATCTGAACCTTTTATGACATCCTGGGTTAGGACAAGGTACAGATAAGTTAGTTCTAATTTGAAAATACTTGAGTAAAATTTGAAGGAAGGTAGGAAGAAACTTCTTAGTACACAAGATCTTTAAATGGTGTTTAGTTTATAAAATGAAAAGTTTACCAAATGTGTTTTAACAAAAAGAGCCAGAAATGAGTCAGATGACAGCTAATTGTGCAGTACTAAAAAAGTATTAAGGACTTTATGGGTTAGATTATTAGCATCAGTGCAATGTCCCTGAAAGGTGCCTGATTGGTCATTGCCTTATAAATGTGTGTGTTTTCTTCAGAGAAGTAATTGCTGCAATATGTTAAGGGATACCTTTTTCCTAAAGAGAAAATACAAACAATTTGAATTATACCACTTCAAAGAAAAATTTTAGAAATACTTTTAAACTTTTTTTCCTCTTTTTATGCCACTCTATAAGGTCCAGGGTAGGAAGCATTCAGTATTCACTCTGTTTAATCTTAATATAGATGGCACAGAAACTCATAAGAATCTTATCATAGTATAGTTCTTTTTTACAAGTAAATTGATATTAAAAAAGTTTTAATAATGTATAATGATATGTGCTTTATGGTTAAATACTGGAAGCTTAAAATCCAACAGCACACTTTCTCTATAAAATTACTTGTGGCCTGGCTAGCAGCCAGAGTCCTTGCTTTAAATAATAAAAAATATAGGCTCTTTTTAACACTAAATTGCATACTTGCTTTTCCAAAGGAAGAGGTTAGATGATCTCCTTTATGGCAGTGAATTGCTCCTTTTCTTTACAAACTATTTTGGAGAGAAGAAGGTGCTTTCACTATTAGTCCCTGGAAGGCTAACAAGTGCCAGGCTGCAGTGATGTGCTGTACAGAAATGGCTGTCAGACAAGAACAGGGTTACTCGTGACTGGTGCTTATTTTTGGTACACTTGCTAGTATTTTTCTTATAACTCACTCCGTGTGCTTCTTGCTTAGACTTCCCTTTTAAATTTCTTCTGAATTTAAGCTTTAAAATAGGGAACACAAAAAAACTACAGTGAATGTTCAGCTGTGCAGGCTGGACTTTGAGTTGTTTCATCAGCCAGTAAAAAGAAAAGCAAACTCTACTGCCAGACACTGTTTCAGATATCCAGGGCAAATCCTTGTGCATAATGACATGAAATGCTAATTATGTCCTGTGCTGCTTTTCCTTTGTTTCTTTCAATTAAGGGAACTGTGATGCATACTTTCCGACTAACTTCCTCTTCCTATTGATCTGTGTACTAGGAATTTCTGGTGCTTTCTGGTTTGCTGATTTATCTTGTCACACTTAAAAATGTATGTTTCATGTGACAGATCTCTTCTCATTAAAATTCTTAGAAAACCTGTGATATTGAGAGTGAAGGTTTTATTTATTTCTTAACTTGTAATGATGAGGACGAGGTTTTGGGTGTAGTTCAACTTGTACAAGATTCAATAATTTCTTTTGGAGTATCTGCCATTGTTGATCATTATGGATATGGTGATGGAAATAGACAATTTATCATCTGATACATTATGGAATATTTTACTGCCTTTATTTTTTAATCAGGCCTAATCAGTATGAGCTTTTGTAATTTGTAATTAGGAAACAACTAGAGATATGCTGAGGCTTAGATGACAAGAAGGAGTGTAGTTTAAAACATTCATGGTCTCGATTTAAAAAAAAGTCATGACTAAATATGCTGGCAGTAATTGACTATCCAAAGTACAGTTGCCATTAGATATTCTCTAGTCATAGAAGCTTTTTAATTCCAGTACTTTGAAAAGGTTATTATTTGCCAATGAGATTCTAATCTGACTTGGAAATGATACATTTTATGAGAGTTATCCTTAGTATGCTTAGTATGCTCTGGGAATGTTTTCTATGCAAAAAAATCCTTTGTGAACTTTTTTGCCACAAGGTACTTTAACTCAGCCTTCTTGATTAGACAAGTTTTACATTCAGTGCAGTTTAATGGTGTATCTGTGATAGTGAATGTCGTGATCGCTGTGTGTATTTTAGTTCTCTTTTTTGTTCTGTTATTATTGTAAAATAATCCTCTAATTGCACTCTGTGGAAAGATGTAGTTAATACTAACATCAAAGTGAATGCAGCAACCTGAAGACTACAGTGTATGATACCATCACAAACCTTTTTTAGATTGCACATTGCCAGAAAAGAGGTGTCAAGTTTAATAGAGTATTCATAGTAGCAACCCAAAAAAATGTCAGGTACAGTTACCAAAGTTTAGTGTGTTTTTTATATAGATTTTTAGACCAATGTAAAAGCTTTCATAAGAAAATGAATCTGGCATTTTAAAAAATTCTTCAAGATGGTAAATGTAAATTAAATATTGAGTTTGGGGTACAGCCTTTTACGGAAAGGGTTGCGATTAAATGTTTTATGCCATGTATATGGCCTTCATTATTTCTGTACTGGTAAATTCTTTTTATTGCTTCTACAGGTTCAGTCCATGCCACATCAATAGCAGCTTCCAGAGTGGAGCAAGCATTGTCCGAGGTTGCCTCTTCCCTGCAAAGCAGTGCCCCTAAACAAGGTCCCCTGCATCCTTGGATGACTCTGGCTCAAATATGGCTACATGCAGGTATTGTGATAGTAAAATTTATTTTTTATGCCCTCCCCTTTATTGCTGGGCTAAGGACTTACCAAAATCTGTTTGCTTTATTCAGAATCTGTTATCACTTATCAGATCATATTTTTTCCATGTGTGGGGCACCAAAACAAGCCAAGAAATAAAAAGCATGCTAGAGTTGCTCTGTGTGTAAGATCATTTATGAAAAATAAGGCAGTAGTTTTAGAATGTAGCTGTTACCAGTAGAGTCATATCTTCTGTGGAACAAATACAGTACTCTCTCCCTTATCCCTGAAGAATTTAGTTTCTGAAGTACCTAGAGTATTTTAGTGCTTGGAAATCTAGGTGTCCTTGCAGAATCACAGACTATTCTGATTTGGAAGGCACTCAGAAGGATCATCAAGTGCAATTCTTAAGTAAATGATGCATGAGGGGATGGAACCTGTGACTTTGGCATTATTACCACCATGCTCCAACCACCAGAGCTAATTCCAGGTCACTGAATCCTTTGAATAGAAAAAGATGTTTGTAAGATTTTTGACTAGAGTTCCTGTAACTACAAAATTTTATAATAGAAAAGAAATAACTCTGCAGGTGCAGGGAAAGAAACAGTAGTAGTACTGTTGAGCAACCTGTCCCTTGCATCTGTGATAATGTGCCCGAATTCCCTTCTTTTCTTTCTGCTTTCATTAATGTTAAAGATTCAGGATTGTTTGTCTAAATGTGGAGTCATCTTGAGTGCATTTAGTATTGTTATGATGCCTCAAGCCTCAAGCTAACTGCAGTATCACAAGTAGCTGTTACATAAAATTTTAACCAGAAAATTATGATCCAGTGTATTTTTATACAGTTAAAAATGTATAACATGCAATTGTTTTCATTGGTAGCTGGATCAGAAGGATGTAATTTAGAAATCAGCCAGCAATTGTTATACTTTGTTCTGCTTTCAGAGCATTTTTCAGTGACATATTTTTTTTCTTTCGTGTTTTCAACAAAACAGTGCTTTATTTAGCATTTATATAGCATTTAAATTTACCTATTTGCATCTACAGTTTTGTGGTGTGAAAGTCATTGCAGGGTAATGGCTCCTAGTTATAAATGGTTTAGTGGTTTAGAGAAAAAGCCCAGAAGATTGGAAACAAAGCAATTACAGTGATTAATAATAGTGATCTCATTTGGTCTACTCAAAAGCAACACAGATTAGAATAGGGCAAGGTCCAACAGGGTGTAGTGAAGTCTCCTGCTCTGCATTGTGGCAGCATTGACTTTAAATATTTATAAACTGCCACAGATGACCATCTACAGTAACTCTTAGCATCTATAATGCTGATAATTTTTCAGCCTTCTGGGGCAGCTTGTTCCACTACTTATTTTCTGTTTGGTGGGGTTTTTTCTGTTTTTTTGTTTTTTTTTTTTTTAATTGTGGGTCGTGGCAGTTTGGTTTGCCAATCTGAGTTTCTTCTTTCCCAGCCAATGCACCAATTAATGTAGTGGGTTTAGTGGTAGCCAAATGCCAATGCACTCACTACATTTATTTACTCATTTCCTGCTATGAGATAAGAATTAGTAGGAGGGCAAAACAGGCTCAAAACTTTAAAGGGTATAAAGAAAACTTTTTAAACAGAATTAAACGATAAAATAATAAGAAACTGAGAATAAAACTTCAGAACACTTCTAGTCCTCCCACACCCTCTTTTCTTTCTCACTAACAAGGTAAAGAGGCAAAACCTGGGGCTTTCAGTCAATTTACCACCTCCAAAATAGTCTTTCTTCAATTCTCTTAGAGAGAGGAGTCTCTCTTGCCATGCCATAGAGACTTCTCCACAAGAACAACAACAACAAAAAAATCCAAGACTTAAGATAAAAATAGCAAACTAGAAAGAGTATTCTGGGGTTTCAAACAGCTATTTAGAAGTTGTAAGTGCTGATACACTTAGAAAAACAACTTTCCTGAAAGAGTAATGCATTTAAAATAATTTAGGTAGTAATTTCTCTTTTAAGTTGCATAATTTTTTTAGGAAAATAGTCTTTATCTAAAGTGAAACTATTTACAAATAAAGCACATATGACAACATCTAGTCATGGTATGATGAAGCAAGAATCATTAATTGGTCATGACATTCCTTCCACAGCTGAAGTCTACATAGGAATTGGGAAGCCTGCTGAGGCTACAGCATGTACCCAGGAAGCAGCTAATCTCTTTCCAATGTCACATTATGTTCTCTACATGAGGGGTCAGGTGGCTGAACTGCGTGGAAACATTGATGAAGCCAAACGCTGGTATGAAGAGGCCTTATCCATTAGTCCTACCCATGTGAAAAGCATGCAGAGGCTGGTAAGTCTTGAGCCCATGGCCATGAGCAATGTCATCTCAGCTGGTGACACTGTACTGTGAAGTCCTGACTTGGTGTAGGTAACCATAACTTGTGAGTTTGGGATCTGTATTCTACATTCAAAATGCTTTGGAAAGAGTCTTTCCTGGCATTTATTCTGTCTTTTGTGTGTTGGGACATAAAAGGATTTGCAGGCCACAAGGCTATTTCAATCCTAGTAGAAACTATAGAAGAAGAAGCAATTTGCATCTGCCTAATATTCACGCCATTGGGAAGTGAAAGTGGCTTATGGTAAGAGAAAAGTTGGATACTGTACAGGAAAGACCAGTCATTTTGGTATTCTGAAGTAAAAGTTAAATTCATAAAATCATAGAACATTCTAAGTTGGAAGAGACCTACAAGGATAATCAAGTTCAACTCCTGCCCCTGCACAGGACACCCCAAGAGTCACACCATGTGTCCAAGAGCATTGGCCAAACACTTCTTGAACTCTGTCAGGATGGTGCTGTGACCGCTGCCCTGGGGAGCCTGTTCAGTGCCCAACTCCTCTCTCGGTTTTCCTGATATCCAACCTAAAACTCTCCTGACACAACTTCAGGCCATTCCTTCAGTCTGTCACTGGTCACAAGAGAAGAGATCAGTGTCTGTCCTTCCTCTTCCCCTCACAGGAAGCTGTAACTGCAGTGGGGTTTCCCCTCAGTCTCCTCCATGCTGAACAGACCAAGTGCCCTCAGCCCCTCCTCCCATGGCCCCCCCCAAGGCCCTTCCCCATCCTCATTTCCCTCCTTTGGATGCCTTCAGTTCCTTTATTTCCTTCTTACACTGTGGTGCCCAAAGCTGCACACAGCGCTTGAGGCCACACCAGTGTAGTTCAGCTGTTTTCTACATTCTGCATATTTATTGAATGCTTTTGTGCTATCTGATAGGTTAGCACCTGGGTTTTTGAAAGGTAGAGAGAATCAGTGTTGCCCCAAAATTAATGTATAACTCTGAGTACAAAGGTACCTTCCCCAGTATAAACATATGTTTGTTTATATACTTCATGGATACATACATGTATATATTGTGTGCTTACTATGTTAGGAAAATTACTTTTAATCTAGTTTTCTTCCAGATAGAGCAGAACAGAAGAACTGAAATCAGCTTCCTACCCAATCTTTTTGTTCAGAAATAGAAGCTGGTTTCTGCCTAGGTACTTATGAATTATTCAGAGAAATTTCTTGTGCATCCCTGAGGGAAACATATGAGACAAAAGATCAGATAGGAAGGCAGCATTGAGAAAGTTTTTTGTTTCACCTTTTTCAGCATTTCAGGATATTTGAGCCTGCTGACAAATGCCAAAAGATTGCCTTTCCTGAAGAAGCAGGCAGTCAATCTAAAGCAGTGCAACTCAGTGAAAATGAAAGCTCATGTTTTGCTGGATGTCTTTTTGCCCCTCCTCTGAATGCACTTTTGAATAAATAGTCTGTAAACACACAGTGCTCCTCAGAATGACTGAGAAATTAGCTGTCTAAGAGACATGTGTTGTGAGATGAAAATTACTGGGCTTCCAATCCAGGTTTCCTTTTTATGAGATTTTCTGTTTGAGTCCTAGCTTGAAGGTAACTGCTCATTTCATTGGATTGAACAGTCCTTTTTAAGAATTCTTATAATTTAAAATTTTGTTTCTAAGAGCTTTTTCTACTGTTCTGCACCTTTTCTGCTCTAGGATGATGTTTTGAGTAGATTCTGAGAGATTTATGCTGTTTAAATACAAATATTCAAGACATATGCTATAAAAATACTTTTCCATGTAATGTCATGTAGGAGAAAATACAAACTTCTGTATCCTTCTTGACCTTTTGACTATTGCAAAAAGTATTTTAATGAGGAAGCTTGCAGTGTTTACTCTTGCCTGTGTGTATAGATGAATATCTGTACATCCCAACACTTTGTTTATGTATATTTACCTATTTATTAGTAAGAAATATGGTCTCAGTGGTAGGGGAGCTATCACAACAGCAATGTGGAGGTACCAGCTCTATGACAACAGCTCAAACATTAACTTCTAATATTTGTATTCACAATTCTAAGCTGACAATTGGTTTATGAATTGGTTCTGTGCAAAAAAAACCCCTTTATTTTCTGTGATTAATTTGATATTTAAAAAATATTTTATATGGCTTTCTAGCAATGCTTAGAAAGTAATATCAACTGCAACTTTTTCCACATAAAAGTTACCTTAGAGCCTATATTTAGTGAATTTTAGTGAAGTTTTGGTGAATTTCCTTTTGAGGGGCAAATACTGACTATAAATCATAGTAGCTTTATGTGTAAAATGCAACAAAAAGTGAGAAAGATTTAAGGATGGCATGAATTCTAGCATGTAGCATCTGTATCTAGACCTGCTTCTCCAAGTGAAATTACTTGAAATATTTGAATTGGAAATCAGTTTGGAAGGACTTTTGTTTGTTTTTATTAAAATTTTAGAATGAGTGACACCTGCCACTCAAGAAAATTTCCTGATGCTAATGATTTGAAAATCTGGATCTTTGATTTGAGGGTCTTTGTAGTTCTCCAGAGTGGGGGAAAAAAGCTAAATAAAATGTGTGTTTCAATTTGTATGAACAACAATAGCATATTGGGAAATAGGAGTTTTCTCCTTTTATAATCCATCCTTTTAATGAAGTTACATCACTCTGGTAAGAAGGATGAAAACCTAAACTTAGAAACATTTACTATTTTTCATATAACATTTCATACAATATTTTCACCATAAGTCTCTCTAAGTACCTATTCCTGAATATGATCTACTGTTTCTACACAGAAACAACCTTGTTAATTTAAATTCCTGGAGAACTGTGTAAGTGGAGACCAGAAAGGTTAGTTTTGTGGCTTCAGAAGTGTTGTACTTCTTCCTGGGAGTTAAAGCATGTGCTGTGCTTTGGAGTTTCTGCCAAAAGACTCCTGCATTTGTCTCTTATGCAGATCCACATTCTATCAGTGTGACCATGAAGACTCTGCAGAAGTCTAGTGTAATATCTGAATGAAATTGCTTTCTATTGGCTGGCATCATCATTTTTGCAAAATTACAATATTTTTAAGGAAACAATTTCTTACTCATGTTGCTGTTGTCTCTAAGGTCTTCACAGATTTACTCCTGTTTCAAGAGAGTTAGTAAAATGAAAACCAGGAGATCTTGATGATGGTGTGAAAATTGGAGCAGTTAAGAGTGATGAAAGAGATCTGTTTGCCAACAAAATGATGATCAAAAATGGGAGGGTTTGGCAGGGGAGGTTTTTACCTTACTAATGAAATGCCTAAGACAACATAACACCAAATGTTGGAGTCTTGATCCATGAGTAAATGAAAAATGGTTTAGCTGTACTCTGCTCAACTAAACTTGGGAAATGAAGCTGCTTGGGCCATCCTGTTGCATTGCCTAAGATGGGAGCTCTTCCAACAGAGAGCTGGCTGCAGGGGCAGCATGTTCCTGTTCAAGCTCACTGCTATTTCCAGCCCTTCTAAAATGTTGGGGGGGTTATTAATTAAATCAGCCCAACAACAAAACTAGCTTTTTCCAAGGAGAAATGCTGTTTAAATTCTCTGCAGTTCCTTGGGGAACTAAATTATTACTAAATTATTATTTCCTGCACAGTTAATGTCTTAATCCATATATTCATTCACTTTATTTTGTTGAGCAATGCTCATTTTAAACTCTGCCTTATTCTCAGGTGCTATTTTTTACTGTTTATCACTAACTGAAATTTTCTCCAAGACAGAGGTTATACCAACTTGCTATTTGGCTAGCTCTGACTGTTCACAAGATGTCAAGAGGGAAGCAATAACATGTCAGTATTAATTAGGTGTACTTTACAGAATTCTTTTGAACAAATGCAGTGTCCTTTCTTCTTTTTAAGGTTTGTATAGTGCACTCAGAAAAAACAGCATGAACTTGTGTTCTAAAGCTTTGAAATGCTTTGGTTTGTTTTCTGTATTTCAAATATTTTTTTTCTCACACCTAATGAAATTTAAAATTTTCTCTGATTACCTAATTTTTAAAAGATGATTTACACTTCAGTGTCATATACCTATGGTTATCACCTGCCTGATTTTGGCCAGAATGGATTTATTTATGCAACTTTCTCCATTCTCCCTACCCTTTATCACCATCTCCAGATTTCTGCATTATTGCTGCCTTCCTGCTTTTCTCATTGTTTTCCTCCACTGCAAAAAAAAAGAAACAAATATTCTTTTATCTTCTGCAGTCAGAGCACTGTTGTGGAAAGTAGCCCTACTGCTGATGTCTGGAAACTCCTGAAACAGACCATCATTCAGTAATGCCTGAAATGGCAACGAATATTTCAATCCATTGTCCAGGAAACAAATCTGTGTATTCTCTCTCAGGCTGAAAATTTCCTACTTAAATCTAGCATTGAGGTGAAATAGGTGTCCAGCATTTGTATGCTGCTATAATCCCAGGAGACTGTAGTATTTCCTGAATATCAAAAAAACCCACGAAAAACCATAGCACTTGCCAGTTAATTTTATTAGTAATTTAGGTTCTAAGAGCAGAAAACTAAAACAGGAAGGGAGAAATTACCTAAATAATTTGCTCATGTAGAAATTAGTTTTCAAAAAGCAATATCTTTAGGAGTTACATTTCCTACTTCACACTGTTAGATACCTGTTAGTTTCCTATAATTATGCATAGCTAAACCAGATCTCATAAGGCTTAGATTAACTATGTGTGCTTTAACTCTCAGTTATAAATACAGTTATTTATTTCTTACTGTACTATACTGACTTATATTATTTTTCAACCCAAAGACACAGCCAGAAGCAAGTCTGGTATGTATGGGTTGTGTGTGCTTGTGAGCCTGTCACAGATGTTGAGTTGACTGAAAGGAAGGAAAAACAGAGAATACTTTAAAACATGAATTTAGAACCTATTTGAAGGGGTCATATGAGTTAAGGAAGAGAAACACAGTCACCCAATTAACTTTTTTCTTTCAGTAATTCAGTATTCTCATGTGGAAAACATTCAGTAATTAATTTGATTTTTATCCTCAGGCCCTGCAGAGTAATATTATTGGTTTGGACCTAACAGGTTTGTCCTAAGCACATTGTGCTGGTTCTCATGGGTGGTTTGGGTTGTAGGTGGTTACTACAGAGCTAAATGCTGATGCCAAATCTCAGTGCTCCTTTGACTCACTCTCTAAGCATCCTTATGCACAGGGTGCTTGACGAAGAATGGAGAAATGTAGGTCATTGTTTTGTTAGATTTGTGTATAAAATGTTGTGGGTTTGCCCTTCAGAAACTTCAAAATCATTTCATAAAAAGTAGAGAAAGCAAAATACGTGTTTGGCCAAAAACTCACTGCTCCTTATAGAGTGCATTTTACTGTGATTTGACCACATCTAAACATCTAAATATTTCAAGTGGTTGCATTCAGTACCCTGAGAAAACAATGGTCATTCTGCTTGCATTTTGAGGTGGAAACCATTGAGTTCAAGGACCATTTCAATACATTTTAAATACTTCATCTGCTGTGAGGCACTCACAGGCTATATTCTCTTCTGTCATGAAAATTTTATTTCCCCTTTTAGCCTTACAAGAGAAAACCATCAGTGCTTGGTGCAGTAAAAAATTGCATAAAATCAACATGCATGTTCATTAGTGCTTGAAGTATATTACAGTGGAAATCAAGGTGAAAAATTAGGGAAGTGTTTTTCCCTGTTTGTTTCAAAGTTACTTTATTTTATTTTTTAATTGAGATCAAATACAGCAGTTAACTACTTCATACTAACTTGGAGAAAGATTAGTAGAATTTCTTAAGTTCTAAATGCTGTATCTGTATTTCACAGTACTCTTTTAACGCAGATCTATATATGTTCAGTATTTGACAACAATAACTGCTACAAAGCTGAGTTTAAACTAGAACCTAGTTTCCCTTTTGGAAACAGAAAGTGACTGTAGGAATTTGCAGCACTAATTTTGTTTATAGCTTGAAGCACTGAACTCCCATTTACTCAGCCAGGACTGTGTTGATGCCTGAGAACTGTTGTTCTGTAAGTGGAATTATGGGGCTGATGCTATTACAGGTCCTGCTTCATAACAGACTTTTTTTTCACATTACTCTGTATTTACTCCAAATGGCTTAAAGCAGCTGTGACAGGAGCAGATCTTTCAACAAGAAAATACCTCCATTCTTGGATGCTTTTCACCCAAAAAGTGAGCTCTCTAAGGTCTCTTCAACTCTTTGGTGCTGTCCTCAGCTGTCAGCCATTCCAAGAGGAACTCTGCAGCTTCCTTAAATGGGTGTTTGGTCTAGACAATCTGAGGAGCAGAAGATGCAAAAGGCAATCTGATTTTGTGCAGCATGCACAGTGGTTGCATTGAATGGAACTGGACTCATATGGAGCAACTAAGCTGTTGAGGTGTGCTATTTATTGATAATCTAGTAGCAATGGTTAAGGCAGCTTTCTGAATACAGAGAAACTCTTTCAAATAGAAATGTCAGGAAAGTTAATTTAAAAGTATACCAAAAAAAAAAAAAACAAACACCCTGAAACACTTAAAGGCTCAGAAAGCTAGGCTTGTTGTTTGTTTAGGGTTTTTTAACTTTGGGGGTTGTTTGTTTGGGGTGTGTTTTTTTTTTTGTGTGTGTTTTTTTTTGTTGTTGTTTTTTTGGGTTTTTTTTTATTGTAGGGGTTTTTTAGCAGAAGGATTTTTGCCCGCAATCTTAGCTTTAAATTTCTGTTTTCATGTTATCTATGTGATAGATTTTTCCACAGTTTATCTATTCAGGCACAGCTTGCCAGAAACCATTTTATCACTTCTGTTTTGTTCCCATTTTAAAAAGTGGAAAATTAATTAGTGTCAGATGCTGGCAGAAGGAAGGGATGCTTTGGCTAGAGTTACTGCTCTTTATTTGGCAGGTCACGAATCATTCCACTGTTTTTATTGTATTGTGTGGAACTGATAAAATTTCACCCACCAGATAATTCATGACAATTTGCTGCTGAAGCAGGTCAGTCTGCAATGTGCAGTATTACTCCAAAGTGCCTTCTCTTTGGAAGATTTTAAGAATCTTTTTTTTCAGTTTTTGAAATACAAGTAGTGTTTATCGCAAGCTTTGATTCACATTTTATAGGATAAAATCTTTGAATTTGGTTCTGTTATCAAAACTGAGCTATTATTAATTCACTTCATATACAGCAACTATGAATCAAATATTATAATTTGGGAAGTAGCAACCAAGTATAGTTTCCAGTTAAGGAAAAAATCCAAGGATCATGATGGCCCAGTCTGGAGCAAGGCTTTGGTTTTCTAGACATCATAACAAAGCACATGAGCTGGGATTCTCTGCTCTTCACTGTTTCTGGTAATTGACAGGAACAGGAGCATGATGAGATAGCATTTGTGTGATGGTGACAGTATTTTAGGTGCACATGTGAGATGCATCCACTTGCCAAGAGTTTGTGGGGGTCTCACATCTTTAGAGATACTCAGAATCTGACAGCCCTTGGCAACCACTGTAGGTAACTCTATTTCAAGTTTGGCTGTACAGAATCTTAAGTTCCCTTCCTACTTCTGTCATCCTGTGATTCTAGGAATGCAAGCAAGGCAAACTTTGTAGACAGAGATAATGATTTGTGTTAGGAAACATGATGGGAACACTTTGTGGTCAAAGTCTTGCTACATTTTCATGTTATGTAAGACTTATTGTATTTTTACCAGTGATAAAAATCTATACAGCACAAATTTTGCTCCTCTCTTGTTTCAGTGGTACATTACCCATAGCAATCATAGAAGGAAGGTGCAAGAGATTAATATACCTTTCTCAACTGATGTCACTCATCTTAACTATATGCATATAAAATATGCACATGTATATATATCTGTACATACATCCTGCCCTACAAATCAGCCTTAATATTTTGGATACATCTTATTGTCGTTGAATACAGAAGTGTCAGTAGCAAAACAGTGCAACTGAAAAGCCTGAGTTGGCACCTTCAGAAATTAGGTTTTTGGGCTTCTGTCTCTCTCTTGTAGTACCAAGTAGAGATGATCAAGAGCCAGCAAAATTGTAAAAGCATCTGATCATAGCATAAAAAAATTTCCTTTTTCATTTTTTTTTTTTTTGTTGTTGTTGTTGTTGTTGTTTTGGTTTTTTTTGGTTGTTTTTTTTTTTTTTTTTTGGTAGGTTTTAGAAAGGGTAATTCCTGTTAAAAGTCTTTCCAGAGTCTTTCCAGCTTCTTATGCCTTGTACCCTCTGAAGGGCTGGCTACATTAAAGTCATTGACAGATGGGTTTTGTTGACATCCCTTTTCCTCTCTGCCTTTTTTTCTGGGTAACTGGCTGCCTAAAATAGAATGTAAAACATACAGATTTATACTAATAAAAAAACATTAACAAGGATGACTAATTTAACATAAGGAAAATGTCAGTAGTCTTAGTAATTCAGGAAATGGCCAGGAGGCCTAGTGTCAGTGAAGTGCTAATAGTTGTTCTTGATATTTAGGTTCTCCTTATTTTCAAAAAAAGAACAAAAAGGAAAAGAGAGAAGGCATGGAAAAAATTGAAAATGTGTGCTCTTCCCTGCTATGCTCTGTAGTCTCTTACATCCCTTTTCATAGATACTTGCTGGTGCTTTTTTGCATGGATCTCAAAAGTTCTATTTTTATTTTGCTCTGTGTAATTGCCTTTCAATATGAGAATTGCTTTGCAAAACACTTTTTAAATTAGGTCATTCTGCTGAAGTATGCACTGAGCTAATTATGATTATTTTGCTTCCCTGGGCAAATTTGTGCTCATTGAATTTATTAAAGTATAGCTGGGTCTGAGAACTTACACAGCGATAAAAGCTATGTAGCACCTGGTATGCTTTGCTTGTAGGTAACATCTGGCATCTAATCACTTATAATTGAATTTCATATAATTAATAAAGAAATATTGCTAAGGATTGGGGTGGGGGTGTAAATATAAAGAATGTGAAAAAGGCTTTGAGAGAGTAGCCATCCTCATCTTTAAATGAACAAGAGATATTTTATTTTCCTTCTCCTGAGAAAGGCTCTGTTGTAGAATGCTGTAGGTGACAACTCTAACTACAGGACATTTGAAGCCTGCAATCATCTACACATGTTGTCTCTCTTTTTTTCTTATATTTTCTTGTGCTGCATAACTTTGCAAATTGGTGAAATATAATTAAGTGCTACCATCAACAGCAATCTGAAAGAGATAAACCATTCCATGTGGCTTAGTTGAGGTGGTGGTGAGTAAATGAGTGTCAGAAACTTGTAGCACCATGCCAGGTGTGTGAGCCCTGACTCTTTCTCAGTCTCTCTTAGAATAACCTATTATTATAAACTGGTGCAGCAGTTATCAGTGCATGTATTTTGCTATAAATCTCATGCAGTTTTCAGTGCATTTCTATGCACTGGTTAAATGATATTTTGCTTTTTGCTTTGTATTTGTCACAGGGGAGCTTTAGTTGCTTTGGCAGAAGCTATTTCCTGAGAAACCAGACTGCTCTTGAGAGGACCAGAAGTTACCTAATCAATTATAATTCCTTTTTTCTGACTAGGAACTATAAACAACTTGTTCTTGAAAATTGTGCTTTATCTTATCCTTATCAAGCAAAAAGTAGCTTACCTTCATGCAAAACTAGAAATCTGGAATCAGCTGTCCCCCAGGAAATAATTTTAATCCTCATTATTGCAGGGTTATGTCAAGCAGCTGTATTCCCCAGATAAGTTGTCTGCTCTGGTTCAGAGTTTTTTCTGCAAATCCCCAGTCTGGAGCAGTCTTATGTCTCTCTCTCCCTCCTCAGCTCATCTCATTTTAAATTTTATTTGAACACCTCTTTTCCATTTGCTGAAGCTTAGCTTCTCTGCTAGCCAGTTTTATACTTAAACAGTAATTCCCCTGCTCATGAGTCTACTGTTTAAAGATGAGTTGCGCCTTGCACTTTGGAAGAATTCAACCAACTTACTATGTGTGAGTAGCATAATATATTTTGTCCAAGATTAGATTTCTTTTAAAATAGACCGTGTTTTCTGGTAGCAAACTTGGGTTAGATGGAGTGATGGGCTATATTTTATGTCAAGTTATTTGTTTAGTCTAGATGAAGAAATTATTAAAGAGAAAGCAGTTGTTTTGAGGAGCTTTAATTTGTGGGAAAATCTGAAGTGGGTTTTGTGCATCTCTGAAAACTGTGTTTATTTTGAAGGTGTGATGGTTATTTTTCCGTTATTATTCCTATTAGAGTATATGCTCTTCAACAAGTAGCAACAAATGGCATGAAAAAAATTATGTGGTGATACTATTCAGAAATCTGCCATCTCTTGATTTCTCAGTAGGGGAGAGGAGATATGCTCTCTGGCCACTTTGTGTACTTCCTCTCACTGGAAAAGGCCTGACTGCAGATTTAGAGTTGTTAATGCTTTTAATGCTACTTCTATTATGGTAAACAACCTGGTTAAGCTGAGATGGGTGGAAAAATACATCATGAATGAGATTAAGTAATGATAAACTTGAAAACAGAAAGCTGTTTTCAGCTTTCATCACTTTTTCAGTCAGCAGTACAGTGTTGATCTGCACCTTTTAAATTTTGATAGTAATGTGTGTGGACTTTATGGAGAGCCAAGAGGTAAGGGCTCTGTAGTTTCACCGGTTAATCATGACTCTAGTCTGTATGTTTTGTTAAAACACTAGCTTTACAAAAAACTCTTGGCATTTGAAAAAAAAATGCCATTAGTTATAGTTACTATATTTTCAGGCATGAACATTTAAGTATCTGGGGAAATTTGGAAGAATAAAAAGTAACTGGCTAAGCTGAGCATTTGCAAGTGTTATGGCAACTAAGAGTTGGTATGTCAGAGAGTAAGACAATAACTCCAATCTTTTTTACTCTCTTTCTAAATCAAAAATTTAGATATTTTAAAAAGGTTATAGTATTTTTTTCATAATAATTTTGAGTGCTCAATATGTTAAGTCTCAAATATGTTTGGCCCTGGACATGTATTCCCAGTAAGAAATGGGGAAACTGAAGGTGCTGTAGGTGCTGTGACATACCTGGCTTTAAATACAGTACAAACTTCCTGATTTCTCATTCTGAACATCACATTCATGGGACTCACATTTAATTCCTGTGATTATTGTTTCCAGTGCCTTTGCAATGTGAAGAAAATAATTTTCCCCATAGGCATCTCCAATGTCAATCTGGTATCAGTATTCCCACTGCCTGCTGAAAGGAGCCTGTGGAGTGTCTTTTGTGGGTTTTGACTTGCAAATGATTGGCAGACTTTTAGGAGGACTTTCCCTTATGATATTTAAATTTAGTAGTCTCACTGATGGACCTCCTATTAAAATGTAGATTATTAAATCAGTTCTATCATTGAAAATTGATCATCAGTGAAAATTATATATTTGATACTTCTTGCCTTTGCCTGCAGTTAAAGTGAAGGGATCTGTGGCAGCTCCTTGATAGCCATTCAGCTCAGCTGTGTAAAAAGTCCTTGTGTGTATCATTCACTTTCAATACTCTTAAATAATATATCACTTCACTTACCTACATCTCTCTCCCAGTTCTCTCCTTTATGGAAGATTTGTCAGTGTTAGATTTGCTCAATGAATATATTGTTTCCCAAGTCATTGCAGCTGAGATGCTTGATGCAGGAGATGGCTGGATAGCAGACTGGTTCAGAACTACCTGAGGCATTAGAACATTGTTTCTGAGATTACTTTTGCTCTGGTTTTGAGAGCTCAGTTAAACATTGCACTGTTTTTTAGTAACATACTTTTATAGGCGATAAAGGTAAACTACTTCTATAAATCTTTGTGTCTTATCTTACATTTTTACTTGCTAGTAAGATAAAGTTCAAGAAAAGTTAACTTCAAACAAGAGCTAAATATCAAGTATATGGATATAGAAATCTAAAGGAAAAAGGATTGCTGCTTTTATGCAATTGCTTTTTATTATACAATGAGTGGTTAGTTTTTCTTAGGTGTTCTGTTCTGGTCTATGCTTTGGTGCATCTTCTACAAATGAGAATCATACTTGGGTTTGAAGAAAAACTAATTAAATCTTAATTAAATCTTAATCCTGTTTTATGTCCTTGGGGAAATTGAAGACTATTATAGTTCCTAACTTGAATTGATGAGCACAAATGTAACTCTGGAATGTTTTTTTGTGTGTCATTTTTCTCTGTTATGTTGTTTGTGTGCTTATGTAATTACCATTATATGCAATAAATACCATTTTGAGTAAGACTTCTCAAACCAGCTTTTCCCTGAAGAGGGATAAAACCCTCTGGGGAACATCAGTTTGGTAAGAAATGGCAAACCATAACTGTGCTCCTGTTCTGTGATTAGTGGGAGGTAAGCAAAAGAGGGCTGCTTAATACCTTGAAGTGTATCACAATGGTTGTGAGTATATTCTACTGCCCAGATGTTGAGGTTGAATGTAGTTTTGTATTAAGATGCACTTATTGGAGTCTTGGGAAATTGAGAAAACTTTCTGCATCACACATTACAGCTTCTCTCTGCTAATCTCTGATGTGTAGTTTATACATATATGCCTTTTTCACTCTAATCTCAGAAATCCTGTGTTTTGGTAGATGCTGGTGTGATGCTTCAAGGAAGCTGGCTTTCAAGAAATAGCCCTTAAATTAGGTTTGAAGTTGATTTTAGGAGCAGCTTTTCTTTCTTTAGAGCTGGTATAGAAATGAAGAAAAAAGCAATATTAGAAAAACACAGAGTTAAAATGGAGTGCTCATATTCAAGAGGCGCGTATCTATACAGAAAGCATTTGACCTGGAAGAAATCTTCAGTCTTTCAGTACTGCACAGCTGAACAAAGCAAAGCAATTCATTAGCAAAGCACTTACTTAGCAGAAATATGAAAACATGTGCATTGTGCACACTGTTGAAAGCTAAACCCTGCAAGAAAAAACGCTGCCCAAAACCACTTGAGCTTTAGTTGGCCCATTAGGATGCAGACATTTGATTCTTTTTATTTTTTCTTTCTAAATACTTTGATGAAAAATCACAAAGTTTTAAAATGCTTTCCTGTTCTTCCAGGAACTAAACTTTGTAAGTGAATTTACAAATGCTTCTTTTATGGATGTATCTGAAATTAACATGAGTTCCATTTTTTTCTAATTAATTAGTTCTAATTAATTAGTCTTTAATTAGTGATGCTGGTGAAATGATTTGTTGCAGCTCAGTGTGTTCAGTCTTTCTCAGCCACTACTAATACACTGTTTTACATCTCACACATTGAACTTACTACTTAAGACCAATATCCTTAGGAAATCAGGCATACAAAATCATTCTTTAGCACTTTTGTTTCATCTGGACAGAACAAGGAATGATAAAAAAATAAAAAGGTTGCGCAAATATTACTAAAATAAAGGCAGGAGGAAAGACTACCAAGACTTTTTAATTTCAGATTTTTATTAGGTATGAGCAAACACACAAGAGTGTTTGTAAATTCTCTGCTGCAGCAAAGTAAGACACAGTCATTAGAAACCCAAGCCAGGCTTCACTGCAGTCAGTGCTGTTAAAAGTTGATGGTTTAAAATTATTCCAGAACATAGCAGAATGTATTGTGCTACATTAGCTTAGTTAGCTGTATTCCTGCATTGCATAATATGTTTAGGTGAAAGAGTGAATTATGTGTGATGTAAAGACCTTATCTGTAGAGGGCTATAGAAATAACAAAAAGATCATGGGGATTCAACGTTTCTTCTGTACAATATGCCGTGTGAAAATGGTTTCAAAGCTCTATGTGGACAAAGGTGGTGTTAGGTAGCACTTTGGAAGAATGTTTGCTATCTAAGAATATTTGCCATCCATCAGAAGTGATCTGACCTACTAAAAGAATGGATTTTACCCTGGCTTTTGAATTAAAATGTCCCTGATGGTAAGTGGGTTTTGCTACCTTAAAATAAGTATTTTAAAATAAAGACACAATTTTAAAAGTACATCCTCTCATTTATAAACAAAACAACCTTATTTTCTAAATGGGTGCAAGTAACAAATTAAGGCAGATATTGTCATGTGTTTACAAATGTTCAAAAGATGAGCAGGTAAACCTCTGTCAGCTGCAAAGTCATTTCTATTTCCATTTTTCCATGGTCCTTGTTACAGTTTGTCCTGACAGCTGACAATAGCTTCTTTGGGATTCTGTCTGGATTTTAATTTATGACCATTTGAGAAAGTGATAGCCACACTAGTGTTGGAACAGATGGCTTTGTGAAGGTCATGGACCCAAAGATTTAGCAGAGGGCTATGAAATGCTATGACACAAAGGCAGTCTGTGATGATGGTTTGTTATATTAACTGAATGCCTAGCCACAAGTTGGTAGGTTACAGTTGCCAGAAATAACTGGTTCTGATATAAGTATGAAATGCTGTCAGAGCTATTAAAGTAATTGACATGTCAAACTTCATTTCCTTTAAAATTGTGATATGATAGTATGAGCAGCTGGTGATCTCTGGAAAATAAATGAGGTAGCTTTAGTTTGGCCATCCAAACTCACCTCATTTGCTGCAGAATCAAAGTCTAAGCTTCGAAACTTTAGGGATGTGTTATGAGTAGGTGTGGTCTTTCTGCCGTGTGGATTACATTTTATTTAATATAAGGTTTATATCTGAATATTTTTGTGAAGATAAATCCATTGCTTAACACAATAGCTGGTAGGAAATGTTTGTATCTCACCTCAGACTCAGCAGCTCACTTAAATTCCAGAATTCCCACCTTCCCCACCAAACCCATGCTGTGTAGTTCTTATGCCATGAAAATCCCTTCCTTGAAAAGTGCAAGCTGCTACTCTGCATTTCAGCTCTTTACTCAGAGAGCATTAACTTCCTTACTCTCATCAAATCCTAGCTTTGTGGGGGAGTGCCTTTTCTGTCACTCTTGTTCTTCCTGCCAACTCTGCTCCAGTGAACTAGAAAAGTGACTCAAATGGACAAGGCTCTTACACTTGGGGAAGCAGGGCTCCAGTTTATTCCAGCTGCCTATCAGCTGAGAATATTAAACCAAAGGAGAGGACTAAAGAAGAAACTGCATTTGGAATTACATTTTCTCTGCAGGTTCCAACCTTGTGCACTAATTTATTATACAGTCTGAAAAATGTATTTCAAGAGCCATAAACCAACCACAGAATATGATTTAACATGCAGTGTCAATCAGAACAGTGATGGATATCCACTTACAAAAATCCATAACTGCAAGTCATATTTTGCCTCAATCTTCAACAGGAATGTGATATTCATCATGGATGGCAAAGGTAAAATTAGCAGTTGAAATGAAAGTATGGAAATGATGGCAAGAACTTGCTTGGAAGTGGAAGAGTATGGAGGAGTTGACCAGAATTCTGGAAGAACTAGCTGATGAAATAACCGAGGCTTCACTGAATATTACTGGATTTGTTAACAGAAAATTTTAGAATAGTTTATGCAGTACCTCTACTCAGTGAGAAGAGTTGCATGACCAAGGCAAAGTTTGACTAAAAGTGAGACTTGGGCACCCTTCAGTGAAAGCAATAAAATAATTTTCAGAAATGCAAGAGCAAGATTGAGTATGGAAATGGCTGGGGAGGACAAAGAGCTGGGGTAGTACTTGATCAGAGCTGCATCTCAGTTGTTCATGAGTTGGCCGGCACAACATGAGACATCATCTCTTCTCCATTATCAGCATCATAATCTTGTCAAGAGTGCAGTCTCACCTTTAGTTTTGTAAGCCTACAGATTCTCCTTCCCTTGTGGAATGGTGGTGTTTGTGCTCCACTGGTTGCTTTATGTACCCAGAACAGAGCTGCCATGCCCAGTGGAACCAGCTGGGGCTGGTCAGCAGGGCAAGGGAAGCCTCAGTGTGCAATGAGGCAGAGGTTTCCCTTTGGTTCCTCCCAGGCTGGGGCTGGGATTCTCTTGTGATCCTGAGTGATGTGGCTGGATGGCAAACCCAGTGTGTGGTTTGGTCAGTGCAGAGGTGACTGCATGGCACTGTGGCACTGGAAATGTCTGCAGCACTTTCTGGGAGGAGTAGGAAATTTTAATAATAATATATGATCCTTGTAAACATGGGAGGAATATGCATTATCCAAATAAGACTAAGTGGCATTGGCATGGGAGCAAATGAAAACAAACTAGCTAGGGAAAAATTTCTGGAGATCATATGAAGAGGATTCCTAGCACTTACAGGCTAAAAAATGTGGAGCAAAAAATCTTGGTGTAAGGTTATCTGTAACAACAGGGGATAGAATTGAGTGACCTAAGAGGACTCATCTGATGTTGATTTAATGGAAAATGCCTTACTTTTGCAAGTTTTAGATAAAAAATTAACAATTAATCCACAAAAAAGTGTTGAGAGAAAATGTGATAGGCTTATATGGAATTTAATTATAAAACTTAGGTGATGCTTCAGTTTCAGTAATGTGTTTGCTTCCATGTCAGTACTAGCAAAAGCTGACTTGTTGAGGTACATTGATGTTATTCTTAGCTCTTTAATAATTTTTCCCTAAAATACTTCTGTTTGGCTTCTCTCTTTAGTTGTAGAAAAAAGCTCAGAAGCTTTTTTCTGTAGATTTTTCAGTATGTTCAACTTCCAATTTTGTGCAGGGTAAGTCAGTATATAGGGAAGTGTTTGTTTGATTTTTCTGGAAGTGCTAGAAGCCCTTTCTTAGCCAATGGTTAGGCTCTGGCTCTTCTGACCTGTGCCTGATGGTGCACAGATGGGAGGGTGTGGGCCCTCCTTTCACACTGAAAATAGCTGTCCCTTAAAGGAGACTCTGCTGGCAGCTGTCCTGGCAGACTGGCAGGTTAGCAGCTACCTACAGCTTCTGCCTTGCCTCTCAGAGAGGGGGTGCATTCCCTCTCCTGCTGGGAGGGTTGTGCACACTGCCATGAGGATGCCCTTGCAGAGTGTGCTCAGCCCGAGCAGCAGATGGCACTTCACATCTGCTTTGTGGGGGAGGAAGTGGTCTGTTTCCTGGGGATGCTATAAACATATATATTTATTAATGCTGTATTAAAAATAACCTCTTTTTCTTAGAGGTGACTGCAGTGCCAGTGTAGTAAGTGCTGCTGTGGTGTCATAACACTTTTAAAACAGTGACATTAGTCATAGTTATAACATATGTATGTACATATTTTTATATGCAGAATTCTCTTTGGATAAGGGGAAAAGGAATAAAAAAATGAATGATGTGCTTTAATCTGAGAATTTCTGTTTTATTTCAGTAATGAAAAGATTGGTCATCTTTTATCTAATAGCGCAGTTCTGACTTTGAATATTTAATACAGAATTTTTCAGAATATTTGAGAGAAATGCACATGCATAAATGCAAAAAGGTACTTCAGAAGAATATTATTTTCTTCTGATTCCTTTTCCATAGTCTCAAAAGTTCAGACAAGTGCTAGTTTCTGTAGTAGCGATGGACTACAAGTGCTGGCTTTCAGTACAGTGGCAATCTGGTGAAAGATCTCCAAAGCTCATTTTGGACTCTGACAGTTCTATTAATTATAAATTTTACTCACAGAGCCTAGTACTTGGTCTGCAACTCTGCTTTTCCTTTGATACACAAACTATTCCCCTGACTTCAGATTGATTCGTCATTAAAACATTTGATCAGTTTTTCTAATTACTATTTCCCAAAGCCACGTACAATGCAGTGTGTTCAATGTGGTTGTATAGAACTGTCATTAATGAAAAACAGCTTCTTAAAAAGTCACTGCTTGCTATTTCTAATTATTTATTCTTTAATTCTATCTCTAATTGACTAATGGACAGAAAAAAACATTAATTTCTTCACATTATAATAGTTTTGCATGGAGCACAAGCTTTCAAAACCAGGAACCTTCAGGCGTTCCAAACTAGTTTTAGCAGTGGAGTAAGGACCCTGAATTCCTGGTATCCTCAGTTCTTGTGAAAAATCCAGCTTTTGCTCAAAGAATTGAATATTGACTCAGTGGGGTGACTTTGAGGCTCCTCACTTCAAAAAACTCGGTCTGTTTATCCTGTTTGGCAGTTGTATAATTTTTGGAGGATTTGGCGTTTTTTTTCCTCCTTTGTATATTGAAACTTCTATGTTACTCCTAGGTTTTGAATAACAGAAATACAGTTTGCTATGCTTCTGACCCTTTGACTCAATACTGGAAAAATAATGGCACCAATAACAAACAGTGCTTTGGAGTCTCTGTATGGAGCACAAGTGGTAAACTTGGCCTTGCTTTGAACCCAGGCAGTGTTGAAATACAGCTACAGATGAGACTGATAACATGGCAGGATTTCTGTAGGGAGCTCTCTGGGATGTGTTGGTATCTATGAGCTGTCTATATAGGGGAAGAGGTGGGGTATCAATCACAAAAGACAAGAACGTACCAAAATACAGAAATGGCTATGGGCCCATTTCATAAACAGCACTGTGTGAAGCTGTGATCTCCTGCACCCCTTTTCATCACAGTGCTTGTATTTGGTACATCTGGGAAACCCTCATTTCTGGTTTGTGGGAAAGTTGAGAAGACAATGATGTGGCTTCAGTGCTGGGAGGAAGGAAGGGAAGATGCAGTGGTGCCAAATGGAGGGAGGTGATCCAGAGACCTTCAGTGTCACCTCATGGTGTCACACCTGGGACAAAATGTAAAACTTTTGCACCAGGTGACAAATACTCCAAATTTAAGACTGGCCATAATCTGAGGGCTACAGCTATGGTCAATTATTCCCTGATGCCAGTGGTGATGCAGTACTTGCCACAGCTGTAGCCATCTGACTTCTGAAGGGAGAACCATTGTGGGCTTACTATGATGGTATCCACAGCGTATAAAATAAGGCCCTCAGTGTAATTTTCAGATGGAGGTAAAAAGTTAAATGAGCTCTGGAGTCACTAGCTGCTTCATTTTATCATAAGGTGTTTTATTGTTTCCAGTGTGCTTGCTATAGTCAAATTAGTTCTTGTAGTAGTGTAGCCTGGTAGTCATGCTATTTTTTAAAGCTGATAGGACATTCACATAAGGTGTAAATCACAATTACAGCAGATTATCGCAGGAATATGTTGTCTTAGTAGGAAAAGAAGTCCCCCAGGGGCTTCCCTCTCAGTGGAAGACTGCAATCAGCAGGTTTTTAAAAAACACCTTCAGTGTTGAACCTTCCTGCATTCTGGGCTGCGAGCAGTAGGGAACTAAAAGGCAATCACATCCTTGTGGGAAGGGGTCAGTCATTTCCAAGGGAGCTACAAGCACAGAGATGCACTCCCAACCACATGGGTTCGTTATTTCATGCTGGTGATGAGAAGTTCAATGAGTAACAAAGCCAAAGTTGTTGTTTTAAAAATCTGTTGCCAAGCAGTAGGTTTTCTCCTAGCAACAAGTGTTTTGCAGCAGGGGAAGCAATTGGATACCTTAGAGGGTATGTTAGCACTGGGGGAAGGGCAGAGAAATAACAAACTGGGGCTCCAGGGGGGCCGCAGAGCGCACGGAGGCTGGGCTGGGCATGGAGGGAGGGGTGGGACAGAGAGGGACATGAGGCACTGCTGATGATCTGGGATAGGCTCTGACCAAAAGGGTTGGCTCAAGGCACAAGTTTGTTCATCAGCTGCTTGCTTTGGTTTAGTGAGTGATCAAATGTAGTATTATTAGCTGGTTGTTCTCATTTAAAAAAGAAAATCCAGACTGAGCTGCTAGGAAGTTTTATCTAGACCATATTTGAAGAAATATGCTTTTTATTTTTCAAAAGAATTGCCTCATTAGAGAAAATAAGTAGTTTTTATTCTGCATTTTGGAAAACAAGTTATATATATAGTGTGTTATGTATATAATATACATGTTGCAGTTTCTTTTCCAATTTTAAAAAAGGTATTTATTATCACCTTTACTTGTAAAGTAAGTCTAGTGTTGCCAGTCCAGTTGGTTTTAAACCTTATAATGTGGTCACCACCCTTCAAAATCTCTGCATTAAAATGCAACCTGTGTCTGCAGATACAGAGCTATGTTTATTCATCATCTTTCTGATGGAATGGTTTATTTCTAACTGATGTACTGTGTCACAATCTTTTCGTACTTGCAGAAAATAATTATGCACAATGACTCAACATGCATGTGCCTTTGAAAGGAGTTTATAAATGATTTCTTATGCAAAGTCATACTTTGACTAGATGGACATGTTTCAGCACAAAGTCATCAGCTAAAATGAAAATAGGCAAGCACAGTATATAAATAATGTTCTGTTTCACTCTATGTAAGTGTAAAATATTGATTATAGACTACATTTAAAATGCGTATTTTTATCACAGGGATTGGAAAGCATCAGCTGTAGAATTTTACTTGTTTTTCCATATATCGTGGCAAATTCTTCTCATTTTGTCTCACTAACACTTCTGTTTCATTATTATAGCATAACACTGTCAAGTCTCTGGTAAACCTTCAAGTTTGATAGATTTGTTTAAAAATAGCAGCCACCTTAACACTTGCAAAATAGGCTGAAAAAGCAGCATGTAACAAGGGGCAGTTTTTTTATGCTAAAATTACACTGCATATGGATTTGCAATGCATACATTGCACATCAAGTTTTGTAACTATTTATGGTCATAATCCCTGATTTTTAAGTTTTTAGATAGGAAGGGGATGTTTCTAGCATGTCCTTCTGATATCTCACAGCTTAAAGTTGATTGTCTCTTAGGCTGGGACCCACTTTAAAACAGTAAGATAGTGAACTGGGATATTATTGTGAAGTTGGATGTAGTGAGTTCTTTAAATCTTTTGTAGCTTTTAAGAATCACTGTTTTCCACATCTGAATAGCTCTGTCTGCTTATACATTATCAGCTGTTAGCTTATTGGGCTTCAGCAAATCATCAGCAAAACAGGCCACTGTGCTTCTGTCTCCCTGCCCTTATCGTTAAAAGCAAAATCAGTCAACTTTTTATTTTCTTATGCTTATAATGTTTTCTTATAGGTATTGTTTTTACAAGGCAAACTTTTAGCTCTGAGGGCTATTTTTTAGCTAAATAAGATTTGTATCATACAAGTATAGGAAGCTTTTTAGCAAACAAGTCATGTAACAGATCTGCCAGGAATAAATTAGTATGAATATCATATCTGGTACTGCTCAAATCTCCATAGCTGAGACTTCTGTAGGTCAACAGGCTGCGTTTCTTAACCATGGTGAGAATCTCTGGCACTTTCTTGTGTGTTAAATCAGCCACATTTCTTGTTCTTTTTCTGTCCATTTCTCCCATTTCCCAGGTTTCTTCTCTGCCTCCCTGAAAAAGGCAAGAGTGCAAACGGACTCATGGTCACAGTTCCCCTTTTTCTCTTTTAAATAAATTTCTTTGCATTTGAGGACATGTCCCACTTCTAGTCTATATTTTTCTCAGAGAAAATGAAAAGATTCCTCTTGATATCAAGTGAATAAAAGTAAAAAATCTCAATTGGTGCTTCTGTTGAGGCTGAGAACAGTTTACTTTCAGGCACAGTGAAGTAGTCAGACAGTTAAAGCTTAAGGAAATCTCCTGCTCTCTTGAGACAAATTTTTTGGTTATGCTGAAGAAACCACAGTGATTTTTGTGTTACCGTTCTACCCCTTTTTTTTTCCAATTAATGCAAATATAGTTTTGCACTTTATGATAAAGCTCTGGGTTGATGAGACATATGATGGGCAATAACTGTGACTGTAATTTTTTCAATGTCAGTTCCATTTTTTTCCAGGAAAAAAAAAAATTACGTTTGCTTCTCGTTTGCTTAGAAGCAAATAAAAAAGTGACCTTAGTAGACTGCTGTAAATGGCTGGTGTTAATAGTTCTTTTAATAGCTGTTTTTCAAAATGAAAAATTAGTTATTTACAGAATTTTAGTCCTATGTTTATTTGTCTAGATGTGTGTTTTGCATTGACTGTTTGTTAATCATTATGACAGATTAATTTGCAAAGAGAGAAAGCCCTTCTGCAGAAAAAAGGTACCTTAGTAGTGAAGAATACACTACATGCTTATTTAAGCAATTATGACTTTATAGAATTGCGTATTATATGATGTTGTTCGGGTTCTGAGTCATGATATTTTATTAATAAAAAATAGTGCATTTTCTAACTGGAAATTTTGTTTCAAGACTGTAATGCTCTACTTGAAAATCCAAATTAATCTGAATGTTTTCCTTTTAAAAGATGCTTACATTTGTCTAATGAACAAATGAACCCTGTTTGACTGAGCATTTTAAAAAACAGTCCTTGAAGAGATGTTTGGGTGAAATAAGCAAAGAATAGCAGTTTTGTATGTGGGGCAATGTAAAATGAAGTGTAAATGCAATGGCAGAGGGAGGAAACACATGTAAAATCATTGTCCAGCAAGAGGGAGACTTTGTGACTCCAGACTGGGTGAGGAAAGAATTGTCAAGATCTTGAAAATAACCTGTGGCAAAAGTTGGAAGCCCTTTCCTCCCCATTTTGTTCAATTCCTAGAGGGTTTTGTTCTGTTAGGACGTGAAGTTTGCATAGAACCTGTCTGTGGTGACAGCAGCACCTCCCTGTTGGGGCAGCACGCAGTTTCACAGTGTTGCTGTTTTAGAAAGCCCCTTTGGAGAGGCCCTGGAGGCTCTCAGAATTGCAAAATCCCTTTTAGCCCCAGCTCTGGCTGGGGCTGTAAAGGGCTGTTGACCTTTCCTTGAGCAGAGAGCATCTGAACTGCACAGATCTTTGAGTACTGTTGATTATTCAAAGTGACTGGTATAAATATCAGCGGACTGCACTGGTTTCATTGGTTGTGATGATGGCTTAAAAATGTCTCTTTGTTTCTTCAGAGATTCTCTTCACTTTCTGCGTGTGCCATTTCACATTAGAGTTCTCTCTTGGAGTTTTTTGAGTTACAAAATCCACCCCTACAATGTAGAACTGGCTAAAACAAAAATAAGGTTCGCATAGAGAGTTTACAACATACAGACATCCTAACCAGAGAGAAAGTGAAAGCCTTAATACACTTAGGGGAGATCAGTGATTTGACAGGGAAAAAAATCAACCTCAAAGGAACCCCCAAATTCTCAGCAAACCAAACATGGAGTAAAGTAGTAAACAACATTTGTACTGAGCTGCAAAATGAAGAGGTTTGCACACATTAGAGGCTTTTATAACTGTGTTAGAAGCAAATGTCATACATTTATTGTTCTTTCATGTGAAAGAGATGCAGTAGTAGGAAAGATCCTGCTTTCTCCTGCAGATGCCAACAGTTGTCTTAAACACCTCTGTCAAGTACTGCAGCATTCTAAAATTTACAAACAACAAATAGGTTGCCTTAGGAACTTACTGGTTTTATTATATTTTGTTGACTGGATCTTCTTATTTGCACAAATAATTATATAGCACTTTTTCTAATTGATTCAGGTTCCAGAATCCCTCTCATGTTTTATCTTTTTAAAGATTTATAGAGAGGATATACAGAAAAGGCATTCTGCTTAGGTTTTAAGGTAACATGCCAAGTCTAAAGGTGTGAACCATATGTCACTTAGGTACCCCTCTGTGTTTCTGCAGAACTGATGTGTTTTTCAGGCCCATCTTCAGCCATAAAGCAAAAGACTTAACATTATTCTGAAATAAATGTTGTCTGTACATCTGCTGTTAAATAGGTGAAGGCCCGAACTGGTAGCTGTGAGATTTCCAGTTAGAAAGCAGAGGAATATACACAGTGAAGGACTGGGATAATTTAAATAATAATATAAATTTGATAATTTCTGGAAGATCTTAGAGGAGTTTTGGTTTGGGAAGGGGGGTAGTTGGGTGGGTTTTGTTGTTGTTGTTGGTTTTAGTGGATCAGGTTTTTTCCTGAAGAGTTAGTACAGCTTGTAAACTGAAGTTAGTTTTCTTGGATGAGTGTTGGTGTGAGGTCACCAAAGGATATTGCTGTGTGACAGACATGCCTGCTCCTTCTGCCTGTGGTGTGTAATGCTTAATAGAGCACAGTCAGGCAAGGACTGCAAACAATTTGAAATGTTCCTTACCTCAGAATTGTATTGAAGTCCTCTGGGAAGGGGATTTACAAACTGGACACTTACAGAGTGTGACATTTGACCATCATTCTGAGAGAGTTCATGAATCAGAGGATGTTTTGTGTGCTTTCTCTAGATCACTTATTTGAGTTCAGTCCACAACTACAGTGATCAAATGTCACTGTCCTTTCAATGCTCTGCGTGAAACAAGTCTAGTTTTCTTTTGGCTCTTTGGAAGCAAAGCTTGTTGTCCCAGGGCTACCACTGAGGCAGGAGCCTTCATCCCATCCCAGGCTGAGGCACCAGTGAAAGGCTGACTTTGAGGAGCCGTGTCCTCAAAAGATGAGGGGACAGCATGCAACCTCATTGCCCATGCAAGAGTGGTTCCTTCACTACTGCTAAATGCTAATTTCAACACTACTGCTTTTATTCTTAGGAAAGTATAAAAGCAGGCAAACTGCCAGTATTTGCTCTAGTTCCATCACCTGGAAAATCTCAACTATCCTTTTTGCCATACACAATAGGGCAGATGTGATGTAATATGTGTCTCTTCCTACGAACAGGCTTATATCTGCAAAATTTGTTTTTTCTTTGGTCTGGAAAAGAACAGTTTCTATCCTTAGCAGGCAGGGAAAATGGCCTGGCATATTTAAGAAAAAAGGTATTAGCAATATTCAAATAATTCACATGTTTAATTAGTATAAAATGTACATATCTGCACACCAAAAAAGCAAGGCTTATGAAAATTTTCTTATCTTGACAAATAAGAACACTTAAATTTTATTAAGGTTAGGTGCATTGCAGCAACACTAGCTTTGTGTGTTCCATCTTCTTGCTTCATTTTTTGTAGTTTCACATCTGATACCTACCAGTCACTGCCAATCACTTCACTGCAGGGGAAAAAAGCTCTGACCCTGAGAGTTATCCAGGTTTTGTATTGGAAGTACTGTTCACTTGCTCTGAAAATGCTGACTCATTTGACAGCTCAGAAAAGCCCTCTAGCACCTTTATGTGAAAACATCTGCAAGCTGATAGAAATTAGCCTGCATTGCATTTATTTATTCACTTGCCAATACTGTACAGCACTCTTTATGTTCTTCTACAGAGCAGGGTGTGCTCAGTTGTTCTGTAGGATGGAGTTAACAGTCTTCCCAAGCTGAAACTCTGCCAGGTGGGCACAATTCCAGAAATGTATGGTGGATAATTCAGGGGCTGCATAGAATGTCAGTACTTTCTAATCAGCAGTGCTTAGGTTAATAAGGATTTGAGGGACAGATGTACAGAGAGATAAAAGAAATTGTGGTCCAAGGAGTGGGGCTGGGAGGGCAGAAGGCACAAGGCCTCTGTAAGCATGTAATTGGGACACCTCTCTGCAAAACAAAGATTTGTGCTCCATATGTGTTTTGCAATACAGAATCAAAATGTAAAAATGCATAATATTGTTAGGATTATTATAATCCCAAAGTAAAGCTCTCTTACTGGGTCATTCCATGACTTTTCTGGCACAGTAACATAGCTGAATGTGAGGGATGGAGATTTCCATGGCCTCATTCAGCCCATATCCTACTGGCTTTGGACATGCCCTGGATTGTGTAGTGTTGAATTGGATCCCATCTCACAGAGGAAGATAGAGGATCTGTAACAAGTGTGCTCATGAGGAGCTTCTGTGCCTGCTGGTCCTTTGTGCATTACTGGGGCAATATCAGTCCCTGCTCCTGTTCCACAGATTAAACCAAGTACCATGGTTGTTGCCCATTGAGCTGAACTCAGTCTGAGTGCTGCTGGTGCTGTGTATGGTCTCAGGTTTTATAGGGCATGAGCTGGCTGCTGAGATGCACAGGGAGGGTGTGAAAACTTCAGGGCACACACCTTAGGACTTCAGATAAAGGAGCTTGCACAAAAGCCCAGACACTTCCTGCTTCTTGGCAAATAGGTGGAGTTTTTGTTATTTAGTCTTTGTTTCTTGTCCAAAGCCACTTTGTTGGTGTGGAGTAGCTTGCTCCAGTCCTGCATCAGGTATTTTCTTTTCTTAAATTTAAAAAATAAATAAAAATTACATAGTCTAACACTTTGAGCCCAAGTGCTGCCTACCCTTATTTCACTGCAGTGACCTTGTTTGAGCTTCAGGGAAGCCCTCCTGACCATTCTCACCCCTTTCCTCTTTGTTTTCTTGCAGGCTCTGATCCTTCACCAGCTTGGGCGCTACAGCTTGGCAGAGAAGATTCTCAGAGATGCTGTGCAGGTGAACTCCACAGCCCACGAGGTGTGGAACAGCCTGGGAGAGGTGCTGCAGGCCCAGGGCAATGACGATGCCGCCACCGAATGCTTCCTGACGGCGCTGGAGCTCGAGGCCAGCAGCCCCGTGGTCCCTTTCACCATCATCCCCAGGGTCCTGTGAGAGGGCCTCTCCATCAACAGATTTTTGGTCTTGACTTCTGGGTGAGCAAACCCACTGTGTGAGACTGCCTGGTAACTGGTTAGTTGGAGAAACTTCAGAACTACAGGTAACAAACTCCACTCTTTTGTGGGAAAGTGGCCAAAGCAGGGAGGTGCCACCATATGTTGATGTCAGGCTGAGAGGACAGAGTGGTGAGCCAGAGCCAAATCACTCTTATTGCCTGCAGTTTTGCCCTGGTAGTTTTAAAACATCGTTATATTGTTCATGGATGATGTGCCATATTTTATTAGTGAAACTTGAGTGTTAACATAAAATTATAATGGAATCAACTACCAATTGTAGAATAAGTTAAGATTCAGTGGCAGAGCAGACTATTTTTAACAAGGCTGTTAATAAAACTGTTCTCTTCCTGCCTCTCAACCTCTTTTGGCCCAAAGTCAAAATGTGAATTTTCTGTTTCCATCTCTATTTTAGTTCAGGCCAGAAAATCAGTTGAGTTCTTGGTTTTAGTTGTTAATAATTGTGATGTGTGGCTAACTGTTATCTAGAGCAAAGGCTGAGTACAAGAATATTTATATTTTACCAATGTATGCCTGTTACAAAAAAAATATATTAGTTATTTAAGTTTAACTTTTTTATGTGAATTCAGAGTTTATTTATCAATGGAAATATGTAAAAAGAAGCCTCAAATGGAATATTTACCGACATTCCTTATACATGAACCCAGACTTGGCTTAATGGGAAGATTATGTTAATAATAAAATGATTTTTAAATGGAACCTTTCCTGTGTCTTGGTTAAGAATCTGGGGGAAATAGATGACTTGTGAATGCATTTTTATGAGGTGGCTGGCTGGCCTTGAAGATGAACAACACCAAAATTAAATATTCTGAGGCCAGTCTAGAGAAAAAAAGCTGCTATACTCTTTGCCAATGGTACTGTTATCTTAGATTTCAGCTTTCCTTAAATCTTCACAACTCCTTTTTTATTCCTTCCACTCCAGCTCTTGATGAAGCCAGATTACACTGCCTCTACATAATACACGGACATGTACATACACCTTAGTAGTGCTTGGGAAAAGCGTGTTAAATATTTATACAATATTCTTTGGGGTTTTTTACTGTCCTCATAGTTCTTTCTCAACATCTCCTGCCCTTCGTGTCCCTTGAAAGAAAAGTTGGCTGGTTTAGTAGACAGATACACTTGCCAGAGATTCTCTGGGAGGTGTGAGAAGAGTCACTGCTGCAGTGACTGTTCAGGGTGCATGAGCTGGGGTGTCCGCTCATTTCCAGCGTTGGGCACATTTGGAGCCTGGGAAGAATTCCAGGTTCCCCATTAGACTGGGTGCTCCTTGATACTTGGCTGATTTGTCATAAGAAGTGGTTTTAAAGTGCTTAGCACAGGATAGCAGATGATTCAGGAAAATAACAGCAAATGTTGTTCTTTGTCCCTCACCAGAGCTTATTCACTTCAAACACATGGAGGATCCTTGCTGTGGCAGTGTGGGTTCCCAGTGAGCATCTTCAAATGGCAGAAGACTTAAACCTGGGGAGCTCTTCAGTTTTCCCCCTGGCATTTCAAATGCCTCTTAGGCTGAGGCTACTTTGAAATTGTATCTGCTTGGTATTTGGACCATATGTTCTCTGTAAAATGGACCAAAATCCTGTAATAGGTAGTGTTTTCAAATCTATTTTAAAGGCAGTAGAAATTGTGTCATCTTGCTCACTGCGAAAAACATCAGTTTTGTTTTCCCATTTAAAGTCCCTGTTTGGCATTTTTTCTTCCTACTGTCCTTGGCTTTCTTTTTTTCTTTTCTATTTGCCAACTGTTCTCTTTTCTAGTCCCAGTTTGTAATTTATGTTCTGGCCCTGCTGTCTTTTGGCACCCATTACATGATACCAAAAAATAGTGCAAAACCTTTATTTGTTTAATTCAGTTCTTCCTGAGTGCTTTTCCTGTCCCAATTCCATTAGTTAATTTTTGATACCTTTCACAGGAGTGTTCCTTCTCAGTATTGACTCACCTTTTACTATAATATCAAAGCTTTTCTATCAAGGCAATTTGCACCTACATCTGAGGCAGGTGGTCTTTTTCAACAGAGCTTCAGACAAAAGTAGAGAATAGGAGAATTCTGTAACAGAATTCAGTTTAGATTTTTCTCATTCCATTTCAAGTCCTGGCCTCTTTTGATAAACTCCCAATGTGGAAAGGTTAGCAATCTAATTGTGTCATGTCTTTTATTAGTGGAGAAGTTGCCACTGGTGTTGTGCATATCAGGTGAACCTGAATATCTGTTTCCTTTTTCTTGCACTGGAATCAGTTTCACTGTAAATCCACAAGCTTCTACCTCTTGGGAATAGCCTCAGCTACCTATTTTTAAAAATGGATTATCTCTGTAAGGCTGTACATTTAGGAATTTTCAGGCAGAAGTGGAAATCCTTGCAGCATATGAATTAAACAGCATTGCTTGTTTAAACATAGTTTTCAAGTTAAAGCAACAAGTTCCTAGGTTTTACAGCTGCATTCTTTTTTTAAAATTAAGTAAGAAGGCCAAGATATTTTTATATCTGTTTTAGCTACTCTACAGAGAGATCTGCCTTTTGCAATCTGCTCTCAGACCACCAGAGCTTTTCAGCCACTGGAGTGAAGGAAGCAATGCCCATGTGCACAGCCAGTCCTGGGGAAGTGTTCCCTTGGTGCCTGTGGGTTGGTGCCATCTCATGGGGGCTGCTCCTGGACTTTGTGGCTGGCAAAATCTCCATGTGGACGCACAGTCTGTGTGTCCTCTTGCTCCCCCAGCCTGTGGCAGGAATAAGAACTGTTCAGATGATCAGTGAGGTAAGTCAGGGGATGAAAACCCCTTGTTCCCTTGTCTCAGAGTTTTACTAACCTTTGGCTGGGAGCCAAGTAAAATAAAATGGTTATGAAAGTGCATTGTGGAGCACTTGTATCAATGTAGGGACAAGTTGCAGAAGGCTGAGATCTCCAGCCCTTCAGGAATTACATACACTTCTCTGAAATTCCTGTCTTCTTAAAGACAGGAATAGTGGGTTGCAGAGGAGACTCCCATTATTCTGCATTGTGCTTGTGCTACTCAAAATGATTAACATTTGGTTTACTAAGCATATGCTAAAGTGTAGCAGCAATCTCTGTTGCACTTGATAAAAGGTGTGACTCTGCACTGCCTGCAATAAGAGAATTTATCATTCAAGTAATTGGTAAAAGTTCATCTCTAATTTTGGTGCAGATAACCATTTTTACTCCACAATTTATTTAATTTCTACTTTTGCTTTCATGATTGATAGAGAATCACAGGAACAAGAGAAACAATCCAAGCAGAACTAATCCAACTCTATCTTGGAAAAATTTTGTCATTAATTATATGCATTTTAAACATCAAAGCTATTTTTAAAATTGCTTTAATTTCTTTGAAAATCTGTTTTTTCCTGAGTAGACTGTTCTACTGTGAAATGATAGCAGAAACTTGGATATATTGGAGTTCCAGATTTACCTTGCTAATTCTTTATTTGTTCAGTTGTGAGTTGTAATGACGTTTTTCTCACAATCATACTTTCTCTCATTTAGTATTAAGTTACAAAGCTTATTTGCTAAAATATGCTTTGAGCAAGTGCAGTTCTCCAGCGTTTCATCTATTTAACCTCATCACTTCCAAACTACCTTTTCTGATCTCACTGATGGTCTGTTACACTCCACATGCTTCCACATTATCACAAAGACCAGCTGGTAAGGATTCTACTCATGGACAACAGGAAAGACAAAGAATGTTCAGCTTTTGTCCTGTGTGGCCATCATTGCTGATTGTGTGAAATTTGATGGAAGTCTCTCAGACTTGCAAAGCCAGCAGGTGGGCTCAAAGAAGTGGGACAGTGAAGTTAAACCTAAGGAAAATCAGAATGCTTTTTTGGAAAGAGGAATGTGTGTGGGGGTGAGTGCTGGTCAGATTTTGCTCTTCCCCATTGCAGGGACACACGGTGCTGATATGCTGGCTTGTCACCACCTTGGTCACCTGGCCTTTCCAGTGCTCAATTTAAAGCACCTTTTTAGCCCAGGTATATTGTCCCTCCAGTTACTATTTCAAAGAGAAAAAGCTGCACCTATTCATTTCTAAGTGCTTTGAAAGGATGTAACTGCTCTGGCTGGCTCCTGCTCCATCCCAGCCATGGGACAGATGAGCACCAGGTGCCCCTGCCCTGGCACCACTCCGGACATTCCCGGGGTGCAGCACTGCCAGGTGTGCTCCTTTAGATGTGTCCCCAAAGCCCTGCAGGAGCACACAGCAAAGCTCCCAAAGGCAGGAGGGAGAGCACTTTGGCCTTTCTAAATATGCCTTCACTTAGAAAACTTCCTTGGAGGGACTGAGTGTAAAAACCTATTTTAGACATTAAGGGGTGGATGAAATGGGTCATTGCTGTGCTGAATTCTTTTCCTTTGTGTCCTTACATGAGGCAGGGATCTCTATAGGAGAGATGACCCTTGTCTGCTTGATCCAGGTGTAAATCTCCATAGCTTTTTCCCCCTATCCTCACTGGGAATAGCATGACTGGGTCTTGGCCCCCTCTCTGCCTCTCAAATTGCCTTCCCAAGGATGTGACACTCCTCAGTATGAAATTACTCAAGGTGCCCTGAATTGAAAAAAATAATCAATAGACAAATAAGGAAATTTCTTGGTTATTACCACAGTGACATGGCTTTAAAAGCATGTTTTCCTGTTTGTTTCTATGGCTGAGCTCCCTCCTCTGTGAGGAGAGTAAAGCTGGAAGTCCCTCTGGTGGGTACAGCTGAGGAATAAACATCTGATCGGCCTGTGAGCCCCTGGGTTGGCTCCCAAAGAGAAAATGGACTTGATTACCAATTTTTAAGTGGATGTTTTTTCTACACAGGTGAATGGATATGCTCACAGTTACAGAGAGCCGTGCCTCAGGTTCATCTTACACCTATGGCAAAGTTTTGGGAGGAAGTTCCTCTGCAAGTTCACTTTAGCTCCTGTAAAGCTGTCTCTGCTACAAACAGGCTTTGGGTTGTGCCAGAAAAGGAAATTCTGACCCCAATTTTCACTTCCAGTTCGTGTCAGATATATATCAAATGACGAGCCTGAGACATTGTTATTAGTGCAGGCTTTCCTAAGATTGTTGTTTTCCAAATAGCACCAACTACTAATGTAGGACTGGAGGGGGCAACAGAGGCCATAAAACATGCCAAGTTGCTTTCCTTTTGACTGTCTTGCAAAAATAGCTGTTTATTGGAAGTAAAACAGCAGTCTTCTGACTGAAAATTTGTTTTTTGAGGGTCCCTTCAAAAATGAATTTTTTGCCTTTCTTCTTATTAATACTGCAATCTTTTAGGACAATTAACTCCTGTGAGCTGGAATGAGAACCCTGCAATCTTCAGGGCAGGTCCTGTGCCCAAAGGGCCCAGCAAGTGCCTTCATTGACACAGGACCTACAAGCTCTTAGGCTAAAATCCCTTCTTCCCAGATGTGTCCTTCAGGAGTAAGTCCCACTTGGTGATCCCATTGCCCCAGCTCTGCAGGGGTTGCCCATGCTGGTGGCCAACCTGCAGGAAGCCCCATTTCTAGGACAGGTGCTCCTGGCCACCACCCTGCCTCACCCCTGTGAGGGGTCACAGGGGTGCATGGGCTGCAGCACCATGTGGAGCAGTAAATCACATTATGGGATTTACTGGTTTGGAGGAAATTGTTCGGAGGCAATTGTTTCATGGTGTGTGCTGAGTCAGCCACACACAGCCAAGGAGTAAAAGAAGTGGGCAGAAGCTCCTCTGGCTTATGGAAAGCCCGCAGGAGGGCCCAGGAGCAGATGCAGACAAACCTTTGTGCAGCTTCCATCTTGTGCTCATCAGAGAACCCTGGCATGTTCTTCTTTCCTTGTTTTAGGTTAGAGGCTTCACATGGGGGACCACATACTGCAAGGCTGAGCCTCAGCAACAGCAAGGGTTAATCAAAATGTGTTTTGGATGCCAGGTATGGTGCAACTTCATCTCATGCCTGACCCAAAGCAAGCAGCTGCTGTTGAGCAGGAGACCTTGTCCCTGTGTTTGCTTTGCTCCTGTTATGTCTGGTTAGTGTGAGGCTACAGGGCAAGCCAGACCAGCCCACCATGCTCGTGGCCTTTACTTTTTGGGTTTTCTCACTGCAGAGGAGGCAGTGGAAGTGGGGAGGCAATGTGAGCCCATTTCAGAAATAGATAGCTATAGTTAGGTGGGTTGGACTATGCCTATTGAGAACCTGCACTATTGTTTCCCTCAATGTTTTCATCAAAACAAAGGCTGAAGTAGGGTGGCAGTTCCCAGCTGGGTCTCACCCACCTGGAAAGTAGTTTTCCCATCCTGGCCATAGAGCACCAGACTTGCCCTAAGAAACACAATAGGAAAGAGCATGGGAGGTTTTTGTTCCCAGCAGAGATGCCTTTGCTGTGAGTAGTAGCCTGATGTATTATGCTAATGATGTCTCTTGTTACATTACAGTTTGAAAAATAGAGACTGGGTGATATTAGAGATGCTGAGGAAAGTTAAAATGCATTCATTACAACTGTGATGCTAATAATCTGTATGACAAAAATATACTACATGCTTATGTGGATGTTTCTTGTTCAGAAATAATGTGGACTTTGCTCACTGTAGCTTATAAATGAACTATGAGAATTTGTAAATTGGTGTCTAACAGTAGCCTAGACTCAGAGCTCCCAGCCTTGCCAGAGAGGCCAAAGGAAAGGAGGCACAGATCATAGAGGTCACAACTGACAAGACTCAAAACAACTCTCATGGCCAACATACCTCAGAGCATATCAGCATCACCCTGTGTTTCTTAACTAGGATTCTTATCAGACCTTGATTCCCTCTCTGTAGAGGGTTTGAATGGGAAGTGATGCTATTGCACAACTATTTCCTTTCCTGCCCCAAAATGGACTTAAGTTGTAATTCTTGGCCATTATCACCACCAAACATTCAGTGCTGTGCATAGTGGGTTGCAGTTTTTGAGTCATTCTCTTGCAATAGGCCCAAATTAGGCCAGTGTTAACACAGGGCTCTGGCACAGAGGAGGGACTGTCCCATCAGTCTGTGAGACAGCTCTGTCACAGACAGAGCCTTCACAGACATTTCTAAATAGGATTTTCACTGGGAATGATATTCTGTGTTATTGGCAATTCAGCCTTAGCTACATTTTAATTCCCAGTATGTTGATATTGATGCTCTTCTCATGTTCTGATGCTTCAGCCTCCTTTCTGTGCAAAGCCCACTGTGGATCCTTGATAGGAGCTGCCTCCATCCTGCTCTCTGCCCTCGATTTCCCATTTCCCTGGGACAGGCTGAACAAAACGCTCCAGCAGCTCCTGTGCCCTGATTCCTGGAGGAAAGCATCCTCTCAGAGCAGCTCACTCGCCTTGAGACGCTCAGGCACAGCGACAGCTGCAGCCTACACAAAGCAGGGCTGGTATAAATAGCTTGCAAGAAGAGAGGCAGGAAAAATTACATGGTATGGCACTATGGCCAGAGCTGCAGTATTCAGGTTCAGCCTGGTTTTACAATAAGCTTTGCTTGAGCCAGCATCAGAGTTATACTGGGGGGGGGGACCCCAAAATTTCCCATTTTCCTCATTTGGTAAAATTCCTGATTTTAAGCAGTTTGCAGAAATTTTGCTGTGGTACCAGTGACTGTGAGTGTTTGAGCTTTATCTTAGTGTCTGACTCAGAAAAAGAAAAAAGTCTGTGTATTCTGCAAGTCAGGAACCCTGGGCTTGTCCAGCCTCACTCATTAGGCTCTGGCGAGGGCCTTTCCATCAGCCATGTAACTCTTGGGAACCCATCTTCCCCTTTGCAGGACAGCTTCAACAGGGGGAAGTTTTCCCCCTGACTCCCCTCCTTACCCTGCTGATTGAGTGCCTATCTTTGTGCTGAGGGAGCTCTAAGTGCAAACACTCCCAGCCTAGATGAGACAAGGCAAGACAAGATCTGAACTATCTTATCAACTGGGTGGAGCTGTAATTTCTGGGCTGTTGTATCTTAGCTGACATGACCTGGGCACATTTGCACACCAAGCCTGAGGGGACTGCAGCAAAATAGTGCTGAAGTTTTTGGGACAGGAACCAAGTGTCTAAGAGACCCAATGTGAGCATCTCCAGCTGTATGTGGTGCTTGGTTTATAAGACACACAAACTCCCCTACTGACCAGGAGGTGCTCAGTGATTTTTAGTACTTCAAGCCTGATAACCCCCTGGAAGTGCAGGTTGCTCTCATGAACTTACATTTGCTGGGTTTTCCTGGTGGATTCAGCTGGATGCCACTGATGCCTGCAAATTACCATCCAGGAGAGATGAAAATTTGTTAACTACACCCTAAGCCTTGGGCAGGGAGTGGAAGTGGCACTGAATTTCACTGTGTGCATGAAACAAATCCGCAGGCTGACAGGCTTGAGAGATTTCATAAGTTGATGTTTGGATGTGAACAACAGTAACCCTCCTCTCTCACCTCAGCGTGGAAATAGCAGCAAATGCTTGGCTGTGCCCCCAAAGGGAGGCACCTGCCAGGCTGAGCCACCTCACTCACCACGAGCAGCTCACTGCTCCCAGCCAGAGGCAGACAAGCTGCTGAAGGGCTGCAACCCACTGGTAGCCACAGCTGGTGACAACTTGTGCCTGTCACTTTTCTGCAGGGATCACTGTGTCAGAGACACGCAGCTTCTGCAGCCAGAACTGTGCTGAGGCCATCCCTTTGCAGCAGAGCTCTTGCAGAGCTTTTGCTGCTGCAAATGCTGGAGATTGGGCACCTTCCCCACCACCAGAGCTGCAGAGGGGGGCATGGCAAAGCCGTCCCACAGAGGGTACCTGCAGCAAGGCACTGCTCAATGTGGGCTGACCCTGCTGTTGTAAAAGACTTCTCTGGGTGTCACTCTGTCCTTACACTTATCCTTGAACAGTGTTCTACAAGACACATCCATGTCCTTCTTGGTTGGCAGGGCTTGGCTGCTGGCTGACTGCTGCCTTGGAAATACAAGCTTGATATCTGAAGCTGAATCTTTGGAAGCACAATAAATAGCATCCTACAGAAACCAGTGCGACACAGCGTAGCCCATCCACCAGCTAGACCTGAGGAATTAAATACCAGTGAATTAATATAATCTCAAATAATAGCTCAGCTATTGCCCAGGTCTCAGCTGAAAGCCCAGCAAGACTGGCTGTGTGGAGCAACTGTGTGAAGGCCATATTATGATGGTCCAGTAACCGTCTTCTGATAGTTTCAGATGTGCTCAAGTCTGGAGCAGCCTGAAAGAATACCACCACAATGATTCCAGTTATGACATGGCATGGCACTATGGCCAGAGCTCCTGAGAGGAGCAGGACTGAGAAAGTCTTCACCCAGATTTATATGCTGACAACATACATGCCCCAGGTGGCTTAGCACTGTTTACTCCAACATCACAGGCCTCCACCACATGGTGAAACACAAGCCAGGACATCTGAGGAGATTTTTAAAAATTACAAATATGGTACTTCAGCTATATAATTGTTCCTTGCACACACACAAAGTCCTGCTCCACTGCTATTAGCAGAGCACTTAGGCCTTTATGTGCTCAGTATTTGCAGTTTTCATGAAACTTTATAGGATAAGATGGAAGACACCCACAACCACCTTTGACCACATTTGAATATCCATGGACAACTGCCTGAGGGAGCTAATGCACAGTATCCATGCTAATATCCCCATGTGCTCACTGCCTGTGGATAGAGGATTACCTGGAATCATTGAACAAGGAACATGCAAGAAGTGAATGAAGCCACCTTCTAAAAAAAAACTTAAATTTCATTAGCCCTGTAGGGTGCAAGTATGCGGCACCTGGCACACTGTAAACTCTCCATCTAGCTTGGTGGGGAAAAGTGTCTCTGAGTGGAGATCAGAGCAATCAGCCTGCCTAATAAATGGAGTGAGATTCCATAGAGGAGCTATGGGAGCTTCTCACTGGCACAGCATGTGCTAAGGTGCATTATCATCCTTGGCCAGCATTTCAAACAGCTTTCTGCAAGGGCTGTCATTACAGGAGGCCCTCAACAGCATGTTCCACTCTCTGCTGACAGCTGAGTATCAGAAGTAGCGAAATGCAGAACATCTGCCAAAGGAGCAAGCCCTCCTGAATAAATTAGCATCCACCTGGGATATGGGCTTGGAGCACTTGACTGGCTGAGATCAGCCAAGGGCCCAGCAAGAGTGCACCGGAGCATCCACAGCTCTCGGGAAGGGAAGGGAAGGGAAGGGAAGGGAAGGGAAGGGAAGGGAAGGGAAGGGAAGGGAAGGGAAGGGAAGGGAAGGGAAGGGAAGGGAAGGGAAGGGAAGGGAAGGGAAGGTCTGTGTAGTGCTTTCCATCACCCTAGGCTGGAAAACAGTTCCTCCTGCACATCATAGAATGCCCACAGGTATTGGCAGGCATGCTGCTGGGAGCAGCCTTTCTGAATGCCCTCACATGCAGGTGCCACACTCGTCTGCATCACTGGAGGATGGGAATAACAGGAAAACCAGCATCCTATACCCAAGGTCTGTGTGAAGAGCTGAGCAACTCCTTCTGGCCCCACAGTGATCAGCAGTAGCCCCTATGCAGACAATGAAGGCTTTTCAGGAGAGTACAGGCAGGATCAGCAGAGACATTGCTGCCTCTTTTTCAGGCTGTCCTCCCTCGATTTGGGAGCCTGCCGGGAGACCTCGGGGCATTGCATCCCTTTTGTCCATTGTGGGGCAGCACTGCCTTTTCCTTGCTGAAATAATGCAGCGGGGTCCTCTGAGCAACGAGCTCTGCAGCCCTTCCAAGGAAAACACTCCTTCCCACAGGTCTGCATGTTCCTTTGCAGAATCCATTGCTCAGCCTATGGTTCAGATCATGGTTGTGGCTGGTGGCTGTCTGCACTGGCTCGGTGGGATTGCTCACTGCCAGGGAGAGGAGGGAGCTCACTGAATTTTAATCACATTTGGCTGCCAGGAAAATACTTGTTTATGTGATTAAAAACAAAATGTGTTACATGTATATGGTCTCATCAGCAATTAGTACCTAAGTAGTGCAGACAATAGCCTCCTGGATGAACACAACACAAATCTCTTGGTTATGATCTCCTGGAGTGCCTTTACCTCTAGGATCCTGATGTTCCCAGAGCTTGCAAGAGGGAAAGGCCTCTCAGCCAGTTCCTGATGTACTGGGGAGCTTACAAGCCCTTGGCAGTAATTGGAGCTGTGAGGAAGAGGGAGCCTGTGTGCACCAGGAATAGCTGTGTTTGGTGAGGGAGAGCTTTGTGTATTCATCACGAGCAACCCAGTGGGAGTCAGCAAGCCACAGTGGTTCACAGGAAAGCAAAACTGAGTTCTCTGTATCTGTGCAATAAGTCAGAGAAAAGGGAATCAAGACAGCCACAAGCTGGGGTTAAATCACTGTTCTCCTTCAAGGATGCCAGACCTCAGATGAAGGTTGGAGGTCAGTGAAAGCTTCAGGATTGCTCTCTGAGCAGCTCAGGCTGCAGCTCTTTGGTGGGTGAGGCCAGAGAACAGAGCAGTGCTCAGTGGGGTCAGGAAAGGAGCTGGTCCTGGGCAATGCTTTTACCTGGCTGCCTGTAACATGGGCAAACCATCAGAGTTCTTCTGCCAAATCCCCACCAGACGTGTGGGGAGCACACAGTGCAACCTCCCTCTTATGGGAGAATTTGGAAATGCAAAACTCCTACACAGCTGTGGCCCAAGTCAGTAATTTCTGAGAGTTACACAACCTGTGACCCCATCTGCAGAACCACATGTTGGGCCCCTGCCCCACTCTCTGTGTCTCTTTAATATGAGGGAGCTTTTACTAGACAAATCTTTAATGCAGCCATCTAAAACCAGTGTCCCTTAACGACCTTGCCTGTTGAAGTATCTTTTGCAGCTCATCATCTGTCACAAGAGATGCAGTACATTTGGGTTTTTCTACTGCAAGAACTGGCACACATTCTGCTTCCTAAATCTTCCAAAATAAGTTGCATGCATTCCAGATAACTTGCAGAAAAGCTAAAAATAGGAAAAGCTAACCTCTGAATTTAATTTTTTGCTTTTCGTTTTTCTTCTTGGATGTGCTCCCTGTTTTGAGCAGTTGTACTTCCTGTTAGATCAGGCACTAGACAATAGTTTTCCAAGAGCCTGGAGATTAGAGGAACTCATAAAACAATTCCACATCCAGCAGCACAGAAGTGCTGGCACTCACTGAAAGGTCTGCCCTGGAAGTGGCCTGGGTTGTCTCTCTCCTGTCTGCCTTCTTTACACTGATATTTCTCTTCCAAAAAAATCTTCCAAGCTGTCTGCTTTTATCTGCTCCTGCTACTTATTGAGCCTCCCTGGTTTTCTCAGGCTGTGCATCCCTCAGTGTCTTGCTCCCACTCACTGCTGAGATTAATGCTGCATAATATTCCAGAGCTATCACATTCTGGTACTTGGAGCTCATTTTGTTCTTTCTCAAATTCAAATTTAACTTAAAAAGCCCCACACAATTGAAAGCCTCTGTATCTAAGTGGATATACAGATCCAGAAGCAAATAGTGCTGGGAGTGATGAAGGAGAGGCCATGTCAGATAAAATGGGTGATCTTTTTGATGTGAAAAAGGTTCTTCAATTTATTTAAGTGTAGGTATGCAACCTGTGTGAGTCAACACTCCCTAGCATGCAGTGAAAAGCCTGTGTAATTGGGAATACCCAGGGTCCATGGATTGTCCTCTGCAGGTTTCCTGAGCAGGTCAGCAGCAGGGCAGGGACTACACCAGGCCAGAGTCTGAAGGATGTTAGGAGGCAGACTGAAGGAGCCATCCTGCTTCATGGACTTTATGTTAGCAAGGAGTGATCAGCTGAGGGCACTGGCTGCGGGACAGTGGCACTGTGATTCACCCCCTCGGGCTGGGAGCCAGCTGGGAAACAGTCAGGAAATCAGATTTTCACACTTCTCAGGACACAGGCAGGAGGTGGGTGAGAAACTGGGCAAATCTCAGCAGTACAGAGTCAACTGCAGAGTCTCTTGACCCATCTGTCTCCAGCACTGGCAGAACCATGCTGGAAAATGGTCACCCTGCTCATGTCTGTTTGCAAAGGGGCTGGATCTGCCTTTCCTGTGCCCCACAAATGAACTGGAGGATTCACCTCCCTCTGCCCAAGGCAAGGGCCAGCTTCAGAGCATGGCAGCTGGCTTCACCACACATGGATGGAGAAGGCATTTCTACCCACACTTGCAGCTCCCTTTGAAACCAGTGCTGCTCCTTTGCCTTTCAATGGGATAAATGCCATGAGGCACCACAGTGGTAGCTAGAAATGCATTCACATGCTACATCATGGAGGAGTGGGCTAATAAGATAATGATGACTTACTCCAGTGTTTCAAAATGGCAGAACCGAGTTCCCTAGAAGGGGCGGCCTGTTGCTATTGAATGTTCCTACACCAGCTTTGGGTCCATGGCAGACAGGTCTCCCGACCGACAGAAAAAAATGCAGATTTATGTGGCGTAGAATGATGCTTTTCCTCCTAGGAAGGGCAGTCTCTGTGAGCTGAAGCTGATGAAATCTGCTCTGCTTCATACCGTTTGTGGGATGTGCTTGCCTGGACAAAGCTTCACTTCTGTGCCTTTCTGGAAAAGGAATCAGCCATCTTATTCCTGCAAGTACTGAACTCAGCTGCCAGCTGCTTTCAGTTTGTTGCAATAATCTCTGGATGGACTAAAGTCCAACAGCAACGAGGTCAAAAAGGAGAGAATCATTCTGCACCTCGAAGAGAGCTGGGATATGTGCCAAGATCAAGCACAGCTTTTTCTCTAGCAGTCAAGGGACACAGAGGCTTTTCCAGATGCTGTTGTCCAATTCAGAGTAGTCTGGCCAAAAGCTGTTTTCTGGAGGAATCCACTCTGGGCTGAATCTGGACATTATTTTTAGGCAAACATTGTGTCCTTCTTTAGAAGGAGAAAAACACCATGCAATCTGTGTTCAGGCACCCACAAATACAGGACTTTGACACATATGAGCAACCCCACCACTGATTCTCCTCCATGCTGGAGTACAGTCATGGTGCCTTTCATCAACTTTGTGGTGTCCAAGCCATTCCAGGGTACAGAAACATCAATGTCCTGTCAGGGGGCTCACTCCACAGCGTTCCTTCCCCAGTCCTGGCTACTGCATGAGGTCTTTTCTGTGCCACCAGGGCTTTGGGTCAAAGGAAGACAGCAACAAGCAGCATTGTGGTCGTGGTTCAGATGCCCAGCCTGAACCACTGGCTCCAGGATTCTCTGCAGAAACAACTCCTGCTGGTCGTGGTGAGCAGTTTTGCAGTAAGGCTCCACCATTCATTACACATTGCAGTAATTTCCACTGCATGCTTCTGATTAACCTCTCTATTGTGGTGAAAACAGTGAATGGCTCAGAGAAACAGTAAAAGGAAACCAGAAACCCTTCTCAGTTTTCTGTGTGAAGTGTCCTGGCTCATGTCACATCATCCTAATACAGTCTACAAACCCAGGACACTCTGGTGGCCAAGGATTTACAGCAACGCAACAACACATCCTGGCACTGATCCTGTCCCATTTCCACCTGCATACACAAATTCAGTCCTTCTCCTTCCTCCCTGCTGCCCATGGTGCCCTGCTTAAAACACAGTTAGGAAAATCATCTGCTGGCTGACAGCACTGCCTGGCTGCCCTAGGCTGCCCTGAAAGACTGGTGTGTTAGGCCAGCTCAGTGTCATTTGACAAAATAATGAGGTCTCCTCAGAAATGCATTTCAAAAGATTACCTGGGCTCGCAGATGAGCTGCCCTCTGGTCACAAACTAATCCTGCTCAGACAAAATTGGGCACAACAGCAGTGAGAAGCGAGGTTTCTGATTAAAACTACAGAAACATTAAAACCTGGTCTGACAACTCTGTCTTTTACACCTTCTCTTGATACTAGCTTGCTAATTGCTTACTGATTATAGAAGATCCTATCACATGTAGACAACATAGAGAAAGATGAATTTTTGTAATCCACTTGCAGAGACATCCAGCTGCCAGAGGCAGAGTAGCCATTTCCTGCACTCAGTGATGCTCAGTGGCAGCTCTCTGTGCCCATTGCTTTGAGACACAGTGTCCCATTTGGTTGATCAGGCCACATAGAAATGGGGGAAAAAAAAAGTTTCAGAGGAAGGACTGCAAATGTCCTCTGCATTTTTTGAAACTTTGGTTACCCCCAGCCCTCCAGAGGGCAAAAGAGATACACCTGATAATAATTTAAATTTTCCTTCAAAATAAGTCTTTTAAGCCTCCTCTCCTAATAATATATTCACCACACATATAGACATTTGCAGACAATAACAGTGTATCGACTTTTCTTTTGCAATGCAATAGAATAATAGATTTAGCTAGGAGGAGAGTTGACTTATCAAATGTAAAAGCTGTCACAGTGAAAATAAAAATGAATCAGCAAACAGCACAACGAAACAAACCCACACTGCCTCTGTAGCAGTGGGTTGAGCTGCTTCACTGTGATGACACTGTGATGACCAGTGCCTGTGTGCAGGCAAACTCTGATCAGGCACAACGAGCCCAGAGGATGCTCTGCTGCCATGTGCACAGCAAGGGGCTGCCAGCATTTGCCCAGAACCATTCCATTTTCCACAGCTGTCTGTTGTCCATGCTGTGCCTGAGAGGCTGGAGCACAGTGCTGTCAGCCCTGTGTGGGGCTCAGCAGGACAGGAGGCACAAAGCCACCTGTAACTAAGTGAGAATGAAGATCTGCAGCTATCAAAGCTCCCTGCTAGCCTTGGGTAAATGTGTCCAGCAAACACAGGAAGGAAAATCCAGTTTTGCTCCCTTCCCATATCAGTTTAGAGCATCAGTGATATTTCAGTGTGTAAAAAATTAACATGAGTTTCACATGAGTGTAAAAAATTGACAATGAGTTTCATATATATATATATATAAATTATATGAAACTCATTCCTTATTATCTACATACTTCTGGAAGGCACCAGTTCACCAGTTTAGTCAAGGACTGCAGTCAGCTTTGGGAACCTTGTATGAAGGGTAACACACAAGGAATTGAGTCTGACAACCAAAAAACTCAGTCAGGGCCACTGCCACATTCAAGGCAATGAAGACACGTTTACAGAGTGGTGTGTGCAGGTGTCCTCTAAACCAAGCTGAAAGCTCCACCCCTATCTTTCCACCCCACCTTGACTGGGTAGTGCAGCTCCAGCAGTGGCTTTGTTGTTTCCATGGCAGCTGAGCCCTTTCTCCTCGTTCAGGGTCTCTCCTTAGCCAGACACAACATCCGACCTGCAAGGCCCTCTCTCTGCTGGCTCAGTGGCAATCACCGCTGGAAACTGCCTTGGCACAGCTGCTGGCCTCTCTCCAGTGACACATGTGGAGTCACATCCTCCCTGCAGCTCCCAAGCCAGCACTACCTTCCACCCTGTGTTGACACCTCGGAGTTTCTGTCCTGCATGTGCTGACGAGAGGAAGCGCTGCCCGCAGTGCTGTTCGTGAAGCACGCACGCTGCAGCGGTGCCAGGATGAGTTTTTCCTCAGCCTTTTCCTCCTTGGGAACCTAGAATTAGCCCACTTTTTGCAACAACCCTCAGTGGTGTCACTTACAGGAAGACTCCTAAATTTTCCCATTTGCAAAATGGAATTAAATCAGTTTCCTGTGTTATGCATCAATTTATCAAGCAGTAAAACCCAACTTGCAGCAAACCCAATAATGATTGAAGGTAGTCAAGTGGCCACTGCTCAGATGTGGTGGCCCAGTAGGAAGAGGTGCTAATGGCAGAGTAGAGCTGTGGACAGCTCCACACCACCCTCTGGGCCCTCAGCCCAGCCTCCCACTGCTGTGGGCACTTTATTTCTCACCTCTCCAGGAGCCATGGCACACAGAGCAAGGGATGGGATGAGGCTGAGTATCCAAGATTTCACAAAAGGTCTCAGTGATACCCTGCAGCTTCACCAGAAGATGCAGCTAGTGGGGTTTGGGAGAGGGCATTTCAGGAAATGTTTCACAGGCTCCCAAGGGAGCCAGGGCAGGTTTCAGTCCCCAGGGCAGCTCAGCAACAGAAAGACTGGAGGAGATGATTACCAAACTCTTCTGGAAAGAGGAAGGAAGGAAGTGGGAGTGCAACTTCCTACTCAGGACAGTGAGACTTGACCCCTGTTCAATTTTCCTATGACTCAAATGGTATTTCTTAAAGTAGCCCTCCTTCCAATGACTTAAAAATAGCAGCTACTGAAGCAGAGGAGACTGCTGACTAATGTTGTACTAGAGGATATATCCTTCCCTGGAGAATAAGATGATACAAATACCAGTTTTTGGATGAGCTCAGTAGGACTGCCAGGGTTAGCCTGTGACAGCTGACCTACTGTACCCATGCAGACTACCTTCTAAAATATAGAAAAGATGAATAAACAGGTCAACTTCAATAAAGCAATGTCAGTAACATCTGTATTACAATCTACATAAATGACATTTCTAAGAGAGATACATTTTCATTGGCAAGAATGTATGGAGTTCTCAGATGAAAAGGACATGAAAACTACCACTAGAGACCAGAGGCCTTCCTCAAATCAACTCCAGCTGAACATAGGCACAGCATTTTGAGAAACACTGCATGGTGGTATGTGCCCAGTGACCACAGCCCTTGGCAAGTCATGGCAAGGAGATGTTCCCTGACTGTGAAAAACTTGAACTTTATTTCCAGGTTGAATTTGTTGAGCTGGACCTTCCCTGCTTTTGCTGCTCCTGTGCTCTCACCTGCCAGACTGAGGAGCCCTCAATGGTGTGTTCCTGATGGGAGCACCTGTCAGAGAAAGCTTGAGTTAAGCAGAGGCAAAGCTCCCACAGCGGGCCAGGGCTTCCAATTCATTCACCAAGCAGATGTTTCCTGTTGTGCTCCCACCAAGCAGTCATAGATGCACTGTATCAGTAAGCAAATATTCTCCTTCTTCATCAGATTCCAACTTTTATATTGCCTGCAGATGTGATCAGCACAGGGGTCATGTTGATGCCCTTCATGGTAAAAGCCATTAAAGATGTGAGATCGAGGAACAGCCCCTGCAGACAGATGCAAACTCACAGAAAAAGAGATACATACACCTACACACACACACACACAGAAGCACACACATGCAGAGCACATGCCGCAGTTGGTGCAGGAGATGAGGCAAGATCCCTCCTCCTGCAGATGACCCAACTGGAAACAGGCCTGCCAGAACAACAATTCCCTAGTTATGATTACACAGGAGTTCTGTGAGTCACTTTCCAACCCACTGAACATGCTCCACTTTGAATTATGTATCATTTTGGGTTTTTAATCAAAACATTGTGTTTTCTCAAAGAAAATGCCTGGCTCAAAACTAAATTTAAACACACAAATATTTTTACCTTTAAGCACCAAACATTATCTCAACAAAGAAAGGGACTCCAGTTATTTGACAATGTTTGGTATTTATTAACCCCCCCCTTCCTTAATTTTTAATAAATAATTCCATTCAGCTCTTCCATTACTTTGCCTGGACCCAAAAGCTATGAAAGGACATCTCATTTAAATATTAGTACATCACCTTTCCTCCACTTTTCTGTCATATCCCTAGTGCTCCTAGCAACACTGCAAATCAACAACTTCAGTAATCTCTGCTCAAAAGGCTTTTGAATTACTTTTACACAAAAAAACCCATTTCATTGTCATCATGCAACATTTTCATCTTCATCAAGATTTCTCTACAGTCCTTGCCCTGAGTATTGGGCCGTACTAGTGATGTAACTAGTTTTGTCTTGAAATTTTTTTTTAAAAAAAAATTACTTATTTTTCTGTACTTGGGTCTTACAGAATCACAGAATCATTTAACTTGGAAAAGGTCCTTAAGGTCATTGAGTCCAACAGTTAACACTACCAAGTCCACCAATAAATCATGTCCCTAAGTGCCACTCCTGCACCTCTTTTAAATATCTTCAGGGTTGGCACCTCTACCACTTTCCTAGGCAGCCTGTTCCAGGGCTAGACAGCCCTTTCTGGGAAGAAACTTTTCCTAATATCCAATGTAAACTTCCCTTGGCACAGCTTGAGGCCATTTCCTCTTGTTCTATCTCTTGTTACTTGGGAGAAGAGACTGACCCCCACCTGACTACAAACTCCTTTCAGGCAGCTGTAGTGAACAATAAGGTCTCTCCTCAGCATCCCTTTCTCTGGACTAACAGAATAATAGAATTATGGTTCAGACTATTTTCTCTCTTGTGAGTTTCCTTATTTGCCACGGTGCTGCTGTGACAGGATACATCTGTCACATTTCAGGTGTTGTAGGAGACTCTTAGGTGCCATCCATACATTGGTTTCTTCCTCAAGCAGTGCCCATCCAACACCTCAGAGATCAACAGGCAAGGGGATGTCTGCACTGGGATATTCCCAGAAAAAGGAGAAGCCCAGGGTAAGAAAGAGTCAGGCTGAGTCAGCATTCCTCTGTGGAAAAACACTCTTCTGGTTAAAAATAAGCAGATCTCCCTAGGGAGAGCAAATTAGCAACCCATATCTGACACTGTTTGTCTTTTTGCTGATGGATGAGCCATTTTTTTCTTCTCTTTCACAGTAATACTTGGCTGTACTTTTTTCCTAATGAGCTTTTGGACCAAAGCCCAAAATGGATCAAAGCCACAGGAGGGAGAGGTAGGGAAACACATGACCCAAACCTTTGGCTTTTTTCTCTTTTTCTTTACAAACAGAAGTTGCACCTTTCACTATTGAGGTTAATGTCAACAAAGGGAGTTCGTGCTTTGGTTCTGGAGCAGCAGGTGACCCACCTGCCAGTTTGCCACTGATGGACATCAGGCAGGAGGCTCTTGCTGCAGCCCCATGGGGAGAGAGAACCCTCCAGAGAGGGGCAGAGAGAGGTTGTTCACTGCCAACAGGCAGCACTTGCCTTTCCAAGGAAATGCATCCCTGCCTGAGCAAGCACAGCAGCTCCTAGGGGGAAAAACAGAAGGAGGATTAATGGATGATTTTCTACTTCTTGGGTGACACAAAGGCTCTAGGTGGTGAGAAACTGCATCAGTTGGGAGAGACAGGAGCAAGGCAGGGCAGGAAGGAGATCATGTCACATCTCTCTTCTTGCTTCCCTGTGTCCCTGGAGTGTGATTAGGGAGAGATCTCTGCAGACAACTTTGAGATCACTGGGTGGAAAGCACCCCCAATGGCAGGAGCTGTTGCTGATCTGACAGCCCAGTAAAGAGCCTAAAAAATGGGAGAAAAATAGTCCTGCATGCTTACAGCCTTCAGGGCTTAGTTGCACTTTTGGAGCCATTTTTCACCTTTTCCAATAGAGAGCTTTTCCAAGAGTCAGGAAATTTGCACATGCCTACAGGTGCCTGCCATAAAAGAGAGCTGAGCACAATTAAGATGCTGATGAAGCTAGGAAAGGACAGGAGAGACAAAACCCACAACACCCAGCAGAAGAAGAAACAGCAATAGCTGTAAAGAGCCTGCACATGACGCCCACACCCCACCAAAAGCCTTTTGGCTGCTGAAGAGTAGGAGACCAATGTGGGCCCCCCGATGCTTGGATGAGGGTTATGGCCCCCCCATTCCACAGAAGTGAGGGAACACCATGGTGCTCTCCAGATGAGCTGCTGGGGCTCTGCCAGAGGCCCTGGGCCAGCACACAGGGTGACAGAGGATGCCAGCATGCTGCTGTCTGAAATGAGCAGTTGACAGGGACTGTGTGTGATGGGGAGCAATGTGCACTGTGGGGTGGGTAACAGGGCCCCTGGCTGCCACATGGCCTTTGCCTGGCCTTCATTCCTAGCACAGTGGAGACCAAGCATCCTCTCACTGCATTTCAGCATTTTTTTTGCTTCTTGTTGATATTTCTCCTGCTCTCTGAAATGTTCCCAGGCATAGAGTGCCAGTGGTGCCCCAATCAGCGTGCTGTGGGCCATCCCACTGCCACACTCTGAGAAGGAAATACTGCTGATACAACTCAGGCTTTTATTTCCAGGACACCTCTCCTAGGGGGGGTTGCCCTTCCCTGGGTACATTTTGTGTGTTAGGCTGCAAGTGTGACTGAGCAGGAACAGCTGTGGCTGCTGGCAGGCCCTGGCTGCCCTGCCTGGCTTGTGGCAGCCTTGCAGCACCTCTGCTGCCCAGACCTGCTTGTGGCATATTCCAGATGGCAGCTCAGGACACGGGGATGAGCTGCATGGAGCACACGCCTACAGACAGTGAAGGCTTATTTGTTGGTGATTGTGTGCAGAACTCTGGAGCACTCATGCTTTGTGCTCTGTTTCCTACCTTTGCAATGCCTCTTCCCGGCAGAGGACAGCCATCATGCCTTGTTTGTTTTCAGTGCTCCTGTTGCAGGAGGCAGGGAGCTGCACAGACTCATGTACATAATTCTCTTCCTCTTCATTTAGTTTTCTTTTACTTAGGGTAAAATAAGAGCCATTAGAGCTGGAAGCATAGAGCTGCTTCCATGATTTGCAAATCTCCTCCCTCTACCCCAAAATACAACAATGTAAGGAATTTAAAAAAAAATATTAAAACCTTTCATCTGTTGTCCTCAAATATCAACTATGTTGAGCATCTAAATAGAAAAGAAACATAATGGGGTTCCATAGGATTCAGAGTGTGAAGCACACCCAAGAGAAACTCACCACACACTAATGGGCATTCCCCAGAGTTTCTGACTCATGAATGTGTTTGGCACTATTTCTGTAGGGCAAGTAGCAGGAAGGGGAAGACAGCCACTGGCAGAGGTGTCAGCAAGCTGACTGCAGAAGTCAGTAATGCCAGAAGACTGGAGAGTGGCTAATGAAGCATCTCATTTCAGAAACGACAAAGGGAGACTTCAGGGAAGTGCAGTAGTGACCTATATAGAGCAGAAGGGTACAATAGAAAGGCCTGGAGAGGTGAGGACAGCCAGGAGGAGGCAGAGGAAATGTCAGGGCAATGCAGGAAGACTGTATAAAATAGGATGTAATGAAGCAAAGGAAAGTATTGTTTCTACTGTGAAATAAATGAACAAGATGCACTGTGAGATGTGCTAATAACTGATGTTTTGATTCTTTCACATAAGAAAAAAAAATAAAATTGAATCTATGTTGGGAATTCAGGTCAATCACAATCAAATAACACAGACATTTTGTGCAATCAAAAATATGGGACAATTTTTTTATCAATTCAAATAAGCAGAAAAATGACCTAGAATATTTTGTTTGAGCCTCCAAAACAGTAAGGAAAATTTCTAAATGGAATATTTGAAAGCATCACAAGAAAATACTTACTTGTATGATTTAAAGGGCTTTTCCAGGACTCCTGCTGAGAGAGGAAATTTAATAAAATTGACATTGAGTTGCAAAATGTTCTGCTTTACCTTTCTCTACATATTCCAGAGGAGAGGGGAATGAAAAAAATTAATTCAGCTGCAGCCAACAGCTGTTCCTAGAGTTAACATTGCCTATTGTAGTTCCTTAAGCAAAACAAACATATCTTGTCTCTGTTGAGTTAATTATAGTGAAAAACAAAACCAAAGAAGTCACTTATTTCTCAGCAAAGACCACATGAGCATATGTGGTGGTTTCCTGGTGAGCACAGAAAGCAGAAGGGAGATCTGGTGGCACACTGAGCACTCGTTCTGTGGCAGGGACAGGAGTGACCCTGTGGCCGTGTGACCACTGTGTCACCTTTCAGTGCTGGACACAGCTGATGATGGGAATGAGGAGCAGTTAAGGTGGAAGCAACTACTTATTCTTTTCCACTATGAAACAGCAAGTCTCAAAAAATAGGGAGCTGCAGATGGTGAAGTCTTTAGTTGCCACGGCAAGCTTTGCTGCGATAGAGGCCCCGTCCCCTCACGGCTCGGCCTGCCTGGCTCCTGAGCCCACTCAGCAGCATGGCTGACGGGGGAAAGACAGGAGCTGCTTGGAAACATTTGATATGGCTCTAGACAGGCAGACTGATTTACAAATTCAAAGCACAGGAAAGACTGAGAGCTATTGCAATGGGTTACAAATGAGCTTGGAAGCACAGGCGTGAGGCACGAGGAGGAAACGTGGCTGGAGCTGAGTGGGTGAACAGCCTGACGAGTTTCCCAACTGTCTCTGCCCCTTTGCCCTACCTTTCCCTTTGCCAAGCAGATTTCTCCTTCTGAAAACCAGATTTACTTGGCATGAATGGAGCTGGGGAAGGCAGGGATGAGAGAACTTCTGAAGGAGAGGTCTCCACCGTTACAGCAAGCAGTAAAGGGAAGTGTGGGTGGATAGGCAAGCAGCAAAAGGGAATGCAAGAAAACTATCTTTTCACTGCTTGGAAATCCTTGCAATATCGTTACAAAACACAACAGTGTAGAGAGAAATCGCTGTGAAATATGGCTCACATGGTTTAGCTGTGACACTGTGCAGAAAACACAGCAGGATCTTTGTTACAGAGGCCAAATACAAGTCACATGCACGCTTGGCCTCAGACTCCCCGCTGCTGTTGCCATGAATTTGTGTCCAGGCTCTCAGGATTGTAACACCCATAACACACTGACCATTCTGGGTGCTAAGCCCAACACATACCTATAGGTAAGGCCTATAGAGTACAGGTCTACCTACAATCCATCCCTTACGGGCTCCAGCAGAGCAGCTGCCAGGAGAGGATGCTCAGGAAAGAGCAAAATGAGGTGTGGGCAGAAGGATTCCTTTGCAGCAGCAGCCTCCAGTCCTCAGTGGGGAACAGGGAACTTTCTGAGCTTCAGGCTGCTACCAGGGTTTGATATCTGATAGCCCCTGACAGACCTACCCTTCCTGAAGTTGTCTTACCACTTTCTGAACTTTTGCCCTCCACAACTGTTCATAGCAATGAGTCTCATGGTTTTAATATTGGAACTCTTGTGTGGATAAACAGACTTCATGTTGTTTGCTTTTTATTGACCAAGAGGTAACATCATTAGCTGCTCATATTGCAAGGGCTTGTGAATAATCATTTCCCACTCACTTTCTCTTTTAATATGGTCACCTGTGACCATATTAAATCCGTCAACTCTACCCCAGTCGTCTCTGTAAAACAGTGAACCAGAGGCTATTTGATTCTCTGTGCAAAGAGCTGTTTCTCATTATAATCACCCCAGTCACCCCTGTCAGTGTGCCTCTGGATCCCATCATTCCCATCACCAGGTTGAAAGACTTCAACTGGAAGTAGATGCTACTCCAGACATTAGCACCTGTGAATTTATGTGAAGAGTATTGAAATGCAGTTTAAGGAGAAATAACAAGTGTGACCCAAAGATCCCTTTTCATGTCCTAACTCCATATCAAAATATAGCTTAGGCTGATGGCTGAAAGGCATCAGTGTTGGTTGTGAAATTAGTTGCTATTTTTAGTCCACTTCAAAACTCCCATTAGTCCAGCTAAGACTGTGCCAAACTCCTCAAAAAACCCCAAGAATTGAACAGGCAGGGAGGAGAAATTGTCCTTGCTATGCTGAGATTAAATCTCTGAATAAAGGAACCTTGAAGATGGGAGACTGCATGCATGCTGCATCTGCTCTCTTTGTGGCTAATGGGACAAGATCCTCTAATTCCTACACCTTTTCATAGGTGACTTATCCACCAAAACCCATGAAGAGTAGAGTTGAGGTCCCTGAGTATCATACAGTTGCTCCTGAACGCCAGCCATCATCTTTCTAGGTATTAAAACTAAGCTCACATTTTCCTTTCAGCTCTGTCCCAGCAGGAATAACATAATCTTCATTGGTTTGCAAATTGCAAACAGCTCTCCTGCACCTACTCAAGCTTCTCAGCTCTGTTTTTCATACTGAAACTCTTCTGGGGAAGGGATGGCAGGGGGGGCTTGTTTCCCTTGAAGAAAAATAAGAAAATGTTTGCATGATAAAGCTGATGCCTGTTGCCTGGTGGTTTAAACAAAAGAACCCTACTGTGGACATTTTCTTCTGTAGTGCAGAGCAGTTTGGAAAGCTGTGTAATGTGCCTTGACAGCAGTACAAATCACTAAAGGTCAAGGGCTTGGGGATTAACCACATCCCCATATAATAGGCTGATATGGAAAGGGCAGGACCATAAGGGTTCAGATTTAGAATGAAAGGTTTTGAATACAGCTGATGAAAAAAGATTTCTGGAGAGGGGGGACTACTCACACCCTTCCAGCCCTCAGGCATGCTAATAAGATCTCAGTGCAAATATGGTGCTGTCCCCATTCTTTATTAATGCAGTCAACACCTGGCTACAGGCACCCCAGTCCTGAGATATCTTTTTCCTCTTCCCTCAAAATTTCTTTAGCTGCAGGTGCCCATCAGTCCAACCACTCTGCTCAAGATCAGCTGCTGTAGGGTGTTCAGGACTCCATGCATTAGTTCTGAGTCTCTCCCCAGATGAACAACCCACAACCTCTCTGAGCAGCCTGTGCTAGTGCTGGCCACCCTGACAGTAAAAAACCTGTTTTCTAGTGTTCTGAACATCTTAGGCATTTCCTTTTGTGCCCACTGCCTCTTGAACAGTCAGTGGGCACTACTGAAAAGATTCTTCATTCCCTTGCAGCAGGTACATATCTATGCATGCTGGTAAGATTCCCATAAGCCTTCTTTAAGGCTAAACATGAGTTTAAGGAAGTCCTTGTATTTTAAAATCTGGATTAAGATAAACTGTTGGACTGGAAAACTCATAGATACTGGATCTGAGAGGGATACAAAATGGTGCTTCCATAGTCACACTAATATTTAGGAGGGTTTCAAAAGGGAGCTTTTTAAATTCTTTTACTTCAATCAGCTTTGTGATTGTGCCTTAGGTCACTACATCATCTGAGTTTTCTCCAGTGTGTGTGCAGAGTGGTCGCAGCACACCACAGTTCAAGCCTTTCCTCTTCTACATGAAGAGAAAATATCAGAGATTGTCTCCTGTATTCAAGATCAACTAAAAAGAGTTTGCACCAGAAAAGCCTATTGAAATCACTGTTCCCCCTCCCACTGATGGAAGTGTTTTTCCCTGGAATCATCAGTGATGACATTATTGAGCATCATCGGAGCATGGAAAGGACAATGAAGCTTTCAGAAGACACTCTTTTTAAAGCTGTACTCACTGGATAATGGATAAGTTAGTGTTCTTTGCCAAAGGGCAGAGCAATTTTTGCAGCACTCGTTTCAGTAATTCTGCTATGATAGTTATACTCTTAAAAAAAAAAAAAAAAAAAGAAAAGAAAGAACCCACAAGACAAGTAAAAATACTGTAGGCTACATAAGCCTGAGGAGGAAAAATGACAGAAAAGATGTCACTGAATGCCACTATTTATTAGCAGTATGGCTTCATGAAAGAATTATTGTGTAGTATTTTTGTTCACTAATTATGTGCTAAATTGCATTAAATTATCACAGTAGTGCCTCATAATTACAGTTATTATGACAAACACCAAACAAATGAGTAAAGGAGTGACCTCTTTCATTTGAAAACAGCAACAGAAGTCTCTCCCAAATGCCAGCTTTCTGAATATGCAGCATTAGTGTCAATTTTCATTTGTGATTTGCAATTGGAAGGACTTTTTGATTAGCTTTTTAAAGACCAAGGCTCAGTGAAGGTCTCCCCTGTTTAGCTTAGACAGGAATGGATAAAACTCTTCCCATTGGCTGTCAGTCATTTTTCCCTCTACCTTCCAAGGCCTCCTCCTGCCAATAAAGTCCAAGGTGCATTCCACAAGCATCCTGGAGACACCTCTCAAAATCTGAAATGCAAAATCCATATTGAAGTTCATATTATACACACACACACACTTAAAAATATGTATTTGTATTATTTTATATTAAGTATAAACAAAATACTAAGCTGTGTCCAAAATGTAAAGCTAGGACCACTGTGAGCTTTTTAATTAAAGAACTTACTACTGCAAATCCAGATTAGAATTAAACTCCTTTTTTCTTACAGTGCCATTCTGCCCTCTTCACCTCTATACAAACTGCCTGACACATGTGTTTGTCAAAAACAAGATGGTAGCTTAGAAGGACTGAAAATATAATCTGTTTTGATAATTTTCAACTTCCTCTCTTCCTTCAAAACATGTCAACAAGTTTCTCTCATTCACAGAAGATTTGACAAGTCACACATAAAAAATCAAGGAGGAGCTAATCACTTCTGTGCAACCGCCACCATGGGCTTGCCGGACACACACAAAGCACTTTCCATTTCCATTCCACTCCATGACTGTTACTAACACAAAGCACAGTTTACTGGCAGATTTATTTCAGGGAGTTGTGAAATTCCAGTGAGTAGAATAAGTATTTGTTCTTTCAAACAGCCAAGCACGCACACTGGCATGGCAGTTCTCACATATTCATTCTGTGCAGGCACAGAATTGCTATTGTTTGATTGACCATTATTAACAAACACTTTCAACTTCAGCTACCCAGACAGTCATCACTGGTTGACCGAGAGTATAACCTGGAGAAAAAGACTCAGCACATGCTAACAAAGAGGTGACCTAAACTCATCAGATGACATTTCTTAGGAAAGATTTTGCAGAAAGAATCAACTGGATAAAAATCTAGCCAGATTGAGTGATATACTTGGAAATAATATGTACCATACATGGCAGGTTTATTTTGTGTATCAGCTGGGGCTTTTCTGAGAATCAAAAATGGTATATCCTGTTATGTCTCCTTTGGGATTTTAAAATAGGTGATACTGTTCCTAGCATGGAAGTTTTATTATCTACTATTTATTAGTCTGTCTCAGCTATTTATTTTAGCTGTATGTTTTATCATCCTCACTCAGTCCCAGTTGCTGCATGTTAAAGATACATTCCTATGGCAAAAAGGTATTTTGCCCTTTTAAGGGCAAAGACAAGGGAGTCAGACTTGTAAATAACAGCTCAATCCAAGAGCACACTTCACAGGTATATTGTAAGGTAGTGCACATTAATTCTTAGGTACCTGCACATAGTTTTCAGCCCACGAATAGTGCCTCAGTGCTCTGAACTTGGCACACCAAACCACCTCTCCTCCCAGAGGCAGTCACTGTAATTTCCTATTCAGAGTAATATATTTAAAGAGATATTATTCTTGTAATGAAAGATGCTACTGAAAACACACCTGGTATTTCATTATCATAATCATGTTTTGACCCAGTCATAACCCCCCTAAACTCCACCTGACTCATCACTTTAGTAATTGGTTTCATCTCATCCAGTGCTATTATCAACAACTTTTTATGAAGCATGGGTCAGAGCTGCCATGTCTCTCAACACTGTATTGCTATAGTATCCTGATCTGAACATGAACAGGTTCATCCTTCTTGGCCTCATCCATCTGTGTGGTTATTTTCAGGTCATAATCAGATTACTCCAATGTGCTGTACTGCCTAACTTCTTCCAGACTGGAGTCCGGGGTCACAATTCTGCCAACAGTGACCTGGAACAGCTTTATACGGGGCTTGTTCTCAAGGATTTATAATTTTCACTTCCACATTAGTAGACCATTATGAATTGGAAAAATTCCCTCTCCCAAACATGTATTTTTTCAGCTTGCTGCTGCCTACATCAATGTATCTGCTCAACTTGTGGAAATAAGAAGCTCCAAAACCTTTCTGAGCAGTTCCTTTTCTATATCCTCTGGAGCTCTTTTTCTGGTAGTCTGCCTTAGTCCATTCTGTTTGCTATCAGAGATTTTCTAAATTCTTCCTTTTAGCCTCATACTTCAGTCACAGGTAAGGATAGCACGCACTGCATTTGTCCACATGTAGTAACTTGTCAAATTATGTTGTAATATTGTCAAGTGTGTATTTGCTAAGAATCACCCATCACTACTACCATAAAGAAAGTGGTTTGTTGTTTGAAACATGGCCAGGAATGTATTTTTGATAATCCATTTTGCCAAGCTCCTAAAAGACACAATAGCAGCTGAGAAGGAGATCCACTGGTGCTTGGTAGCTGCAGAATCCTAACTGAGGGGAACCAACTGTCTCATGCAGCAGAAACAACTCTGTGAAGTGACCCAACAGGCTGTGCCACACCCTCTGATGGACCTGGAAGCACCACAAGGCAGGTTTGCCAACAGTGTCAAGGTCTGACCTTACTGTAATGCTCTGCTCACTGCTCAAGCCCAGAGACTGTTCACTGCAGGGAGGAGCTGACACATGCCCCAGAGGTGAACAGGGGAAACTCACAGGTGTCTTGCTGCCCTGTACTGCAGGTACACAGCCCCTTTCTGTCATTTGCTATCTCTCAGAAGGCTTGCCTGCTCTTGTTTCTTAGCTGTTAGCCACACCAGCAGATATCTTAGGATAAAAGAACTCATTTGAGCTTATTGGAGAAAGACAAACTTCTATGCACCTGGAACCCTCAAGCAAATGATGCAGAATAGAGATAATCTATTTCCAGTGATTTTATGAGAAACATGTAAGTACTAATGTTTACACATAACTTTTATATGTAACTGTGCAGTCAAGGCCAACTGGAAGCTTAAAAATCAAAAGTGGGGCATTGTCTGAAAGTTGTGCACTGACAGCTTGTCAGCTGAACTATGCTAGGGTGTCTGTACTTGTGGACTGACTGATGTTTTCATAGCAGAAATGACTGGCAGAGCCTGTCCACAGCTTCAGGCCTCCCAAATGCAGCATCTGTTCCAACTGCTTAACTAGGCTGTTAAAGTCCCTGTCTCTGGGGGAGACACAATATGCATTTAGCTAGCAGGTTTTAGGCTACTATTATGCTATATTCAGTGTTGTTTGGGCTTTTTAAAATCAATAGTCCAAAATTCAATGGCTTGGAAATTTTCCTGTCATTCTTATAAATAATGTCAATGCATGAAGTAAGAAAACATCATCAAAGAAAAAATTTTTAAAAACCCTTAAGAACTAGACTGTTGGATAGAGGTTTAATTTCCACTTTCCTGCTAAAAGCCTAAAGCAGGTTGAAGGTAATCTCCCTACCCACAGATAGGTGAATTACACAGTAATTAGATGCATTTAAGGTTTGGAGACCATTTGTTCTGGAACATGTCTGTGGACAGTGAAACACACAGAAAATTACTGTTTAGGGTAGGCAATTAAAATAAAGGATAATGCTTTCTTCCAATTAAAACTGGTAAGGAAACAGGAAACGGGAAACAAAATAAAACCACTCTCAAATTGTCTGGGACACAAGACCTATTGATTTTGTAGCTGTGAATGTGCAAAGTGAGAACCTTAGCAGGTACAAGCAGTCAGCCCTCTGTGCATGTGTGTGTGCACTCACCATTTTAACTAACACACCCCAAAGGCAGCAGAGTCCTACAGTACAAGGCCCTACAGGCTCCATACACTACAGTCACCTAGGGCAAGTTCACAGCATGGCTGCTTTAAACAGGATTTAAAGATTTGAACATTGTTCTTCGTTCTTCCAGTCCTGCTCTCACATCCCCCTCTGCCTTTACCCTTGGATTTTCATTTGTAGTTGTGCAAACTGGAGGTTAAAAGCTCTCACACGCTGCAGGAGAGATTTCTATTCCTTCCCAGCAGAAGTGGCAGCAGGGGTGCTGAGCAAAGGAACTGGCAGCTCAGGTGGCCACGAGCAGGTCAGCTGGTGAGTTAGAAGTATGCTGCCTCTCTGAGGGCTGAGGGCTTGGGGAGGGTGCAGCAGGAGGAGATTTGAACTCATTTTGTGCAGCCCCTACCTATTTCATTTCTTCTTACGAAGCTCAATTCACCTTTGGTCTTGCACAGAATGCCAGGGCACCATGGTGCAATGTAAAGGACTAAGAGGGACACCCAGCCCTGGCACATCCTGACTGGCCTGTGGAGGAAGCTTGGGTTTGGACATGGTACAGGGGACTACTCCTCATATATCAGTAGTTAGTATTTCTCACTAGTTCTCATCCCTTTTCCCTCCTGTGTTCTGTAGATTATTCTCACCCTGCTGGACTGATTCCCAAGGAGTGGCCTTTCTGCAGTGTTGTTACAGCTCTGAAATGTTAGTCACCATTTTATCAGTGTTAAAACGTTCTCAAAACAATCCTTGTAAGAGAACTGTCACTCAACATACTCTCTAGTAATTCTCCCTGTTGCAACAAGTCAGAAGAATAAATAAGAGCTTCCATTCATGTTACTTATCTCACCTTGCTCTGTACCCAGGCCTGGAGTGAGGCTGAGGGAACATGCCCTAGTTGTAAGGTGTTTGTGTTTACATTGCACAGTTCAGTACATCTGTTCAGCTTCCTGTAGGAAACACCTTTGTTTGTGGTTCTTTTACAGCTCTCTGAATAATGCTCAAAGCACTCTGCAGAGGCATATTTGAAAGATTCAGTTCTGATTTAGCTGATGCCATTGTAAATCAAGAATAGCTCCACTAAGTTAATTTTATGTAAGACCTACCTCATATTTGCATGCAGTAATGGTAGGAGCCTTATGAGTACTTAAAGAGAGGAATTAAGACATGTGAAAGAGTCCTGTACAAATATGATAACTAATTTATTGGAGATGCTGATGCCCAAGCTAACTTGACTAAACTGAGTAGTTCAGATCAGGTTTTAGCCCCTTGAAATCTCTACAGATATTGCCATCAACACAACCAACTCAAGATTTCACAGCATATATGTTCACTAGGGATTGCTTGCTAAGAGAATTCACATGTGTTTTAAATCATTCTGCAGTGGTGAATAATTAATACCCAGAAAAGTTTCAGCATTTCGTTCGACAAGGAGGCTGTCAGAAGCCTACTGGATTTGAAGATGCTGCTCAAATATGAATAATCTCCTGTTGCAACAGCAATTCCTACACCTCTAACAGCAGAATCCACACTCCCTTTTTCCTTCCTTGTTTCTGTGGTACCCTTACCGTGGAAAAGAGTTTATACTTAACAGTGCCACTGACAATGGGAGTTGCAGATACCAAATATTTCTCTACCAGAGGCTGCTGCTGTCAGAATAGAAGGGGGAGACACAATGGAGGTGATGAGATCCTGCACTGCCCCGCAGATTCTAGATGCTAAAAAGGAATTTTTATCTGGGACAGTTTTTCAGACACAGGCATGGGAAATGAGACAGGCAAAGAATAGCAACACCTGAGAGAGACAGGACAATACATTAAATTCAGGCTAAATCTCCAGTAAATACTTTGCATTTATAACTGTTTTACCCATATCTGCTTTGTCTGTCCAAGAGATATTGTGTGAGTGAGAGGAGAGCTAAAATGCATGGCTGTGAGCAGAGGCAAGCCATAATATTGCCAGCTCAGATAAGCTTTGTCCTCTAAAACTGAGTAGGGAACTCTTCCTTCAATGAGGAATCTGTTTTAATTAGCCCCTCTCTGTTACACTATTGGCAGCTGAGCTTCGATTCTTCATGTTCAGAAGCAAAGTCTAAAGCTTCATGTTGCTCTGCAAAGTTAAACACACTGAAAACATGGTAAAAACTCCAGGAGAAGAATAAAAGTCTTTGACTGACTTTTCATAAGACCAGAGAGTGCATTTGTAGAGAGCCAATATGAGATCCAAGGAGGCTGCCATGCTGTCTTTTAACCAAGGGATGCCCTCACCAGGGTTTCATCTTGTAAGGAAGCAACTTTTAATTCATATCTGTGCCTTGTTCAAGGCATTGCCTTTCTGCTGTGCTGTACAGCAATGTGATAGTCCTTTTGGAACAGTGCACTCATTTGAAATACATGTTTTCAGGGTATCCAGTGGTTTTGCTCCACTTGTGGCTCAAACAGAACACCAACTTGAACATTTTTCAAAAGCAAACATTTTATGTTTGTGTTTAATGGCATGGAAAACTAATTACATGTGAGAAGACAGAAATGACAACCTGTCATGGGAATCTCTTCACGGCTGTTGAAAACAGTGCAGCACAAAATATTAGTAAACTTTCAGGGTGACAGTTCAATAGTGGATAAATGGTCATGAATGTGCCAGAGCTGGCTCACCCTGATAAACTAGACTGTTTGGATACTGAGTTAGGTGAGTGACTGAGGTATGTTCTTGTGGGAGGGAAGTTTTCCAGTTGCAGAAAGAGCATAGACTAGTTTGAATAGCAACCAGAAAAACAGCGAATGAAGTAATCTATTAGTTTAATGGTATATCATGAATATAAAATTACCAAAATATTTTTGCCTGTCAAACCACAAAATATCAGACTACTAAAATGGAATATACTTATTTCCTCACACAGAAGTGTCATATATTGTCCTTTAAATACCCTAGATATCAATCACTAGATTTAAACATCCAATTTATTTGAATGCTTTTAGATCATAAATTCCACAGATTTGCATATGTTTTATAGTTACCTTAACAAAGTTAGCTCTATATATTGTTTGCCTGCTTGCTTTAATTTGGTTTTGTTATGCCTAAACCACAAAACTAGACTGCTCACTTCCTCCTTCTTGCTCTCATTTGTTACTGTGCAGTCATCATTCAAGCTGACAATACTCCAGACATTAAAAAAGCCACAAAACCAGATTTGATCATGGTCCATCTACATGGAAACTGGGAACAGCCTGAAGAGCTTGATACCACCCAGGCCCCTCTTGCCCTGGATGCCTTGTATTACCTTTGCAGGTCCAGGAGAATTTCCTGAGACAACAAGGCTTTGGGACACAGGGATATGCCCTCTTAGTGCTACAAGCAGTCTGAGTGGCAATGAACAAGTCCTCATGCAAGGAAATCTTCATTTGGTTTCAACTTATAGATTCTTAATGAAATCTGAATGATTAAAAAATTCCCACCCCCCCCTTTGGTACACATTTTACAATTAAAAAAAAAACCTGTATCAAAGCAAAATTGAAAATCTAGAAAAGAAAGAGGCAAAGTGAATCTATGAAGGAGTTTAGTTTATGTGCTCCACAGCATTAAACTATAGTTAAAACTCTGCAGGGAACAGTAACTAACAGAACTATATTTTTTAATTATTAGATGCACTGACATTCTGACTTCATGAGTCTCAAGTGTACTCAGCTTGCCCTGGCTGTTTGGAGTTTACTGCAGATTCAGTGAGAAAAATGAGGTGGTTTTTTTGAAGCAGGTGATAAAGCTCTAGTAAATTTAGATCTTTCTGTACATAAGGTGAGAGCAAACTCTAAGAAAAAAGGAACAAAGTATAATGCTAAATTTGGCCAAGCTCTGCAATGGGGACTTAGCACAATGATAGAGAAGCATATTATTCCCAGGTAAGTAACAGTCAGTGGTTAAAAAATTTAAAAGTCATGATTCAGACCCAAGTAATGACTGCCTCCAAAGTCACTACAGTTATGCCAGTTCTATGTGACTACATTTTGGGCAGGATTTGTCTTCTGAATGCTTTGTCTAGACCCCTTGTGCCCTTAACTCTCTTTCAGTCAAGTAATTTAGCAGGTATCAACTTCCAACCCTGCAAATCCCTCAGATCCCCACTCATCCCTGCCCAGACCTCAGCTCTTGCTCTGTTCCCCTCTCTGCCTCTCCAGCAAGAAGCCCTGAGGGCTTTTTGCCTGTGCTGTCCAAGCAAGTAAGGGCTCACTCTGCACACACATCCATGGCATCCTGCCCTAGCAAGGGGGATGTATGGCACAGGGAACCTGGAATCACAGAAATACCTGACAAACAGGTCAAGCATTTGGGGTGATGCACTGCTAAAAAGGCAGGGCTGTGCCTGCTGAGGTTCACTGCTCAAGCTCACAAGAAAACATCCCTTCAGAGGCAGCACCATTGTCCCTTGGGAAAATGGGGCAGAGAATGAAAGAGGACACACATTGTCCTATTTCTTGGCAATTCTTCTACACAGGCAGGCCAAATCCTCACCTGATCCTACACAGAAACAGGGCAGAGAGTGGAGGGATAGAAGCTCCTCAGATGGAAAAAAATTAACTGATTACTAGTGCAAATGATTACTAAATGAATTTTAGTAATAATTTAAATATGAACTGACATATTTGCATGGTATTTCAGACACTCCCACAGAAGTGCCAAACCAGGAGGGTCTGAGTGCCCCAAATTCAGTTTGCTTTAAAGGGGATTCCATTAATACAGTATCTCCCGCTGTTCAGAGATGTCAGCAACATCTGAGAAGCATAATGCAAAGTAATTATTTTTTTCTTTAATATCCTTTTTTTCTTAATTTGCTACATTCTTCACTTATTCTGCCACCTGATTTTGCTGAAATTTTGGCTAAATCCCAGTTGAGGAATTCTCTTTTGTGTTTCTGATTTCTTCTTGTAGAAACTGAAACAGCTGCAGATTTCTACTAGGTAGGAACCTACAGTACTGAGAATATCTCAGAGGTATTGTAAGAAAATTACATTTGTAAAGATGGAAAAACATCAGGGGAAAAAATTTACAATGTATACAAGTTCATTTTTATTAAGCTTAAATCTGCCTCGCTTTTGTGGTCTTGATTACTGTTATCATAAGACCAACTACTTTCTTTCCTGCATTATGGTGTGATTTTAGAGGCTTTCAAACCTACAAGTAGTCCATAGTCCTATGTCAGTTTACTTGGAACTGCTCTACTGAGACATATTAAATGTTAGGTTAAAAACTAACCTAACATTTAATATGTTAAGACATATTAAATGTTAGGTATAAAAATTATAACCTATGACAAAGGTGAATGTTGTCAAATAGAAATTGCAGGAGTTGGTATTGATTTTGGGGCCAGAAAGCCTGGAGAGCTTTCTATCAGTAAAACTCTGGCAGGTTCAACAGGATGCTCTTGATTTATGCTGGAATAAATGGAGAATTATTCACATCTCCAATTTATCGTCTGAACAAAGGCAAAATAAGAATTTTAGAATCTTAGAATTCACAATTCACTGCATTCTGGATCAGAGAAATCCTTGGAGCAATCCAGTCTACAGAAGAGCTGAACAGCACAGCATTACAAAAGGGAAAATATCCCTTCACTGCAGACCAGCCATTACTCCAGGGCTGCCTTCCTGCTGAAGCACAACTTGCTTTGCTATTGCAGGGTCACCTGTATTTGTGACTGCTGATATACAGATATCTTTAAGGAAAAGAATTAACAAAAACCCTACAAGATCTCATTATATTATTTCTTCAAAAGCAAGTTAAAGGGATGCATAAGTCACAAATATGAATAGTTTATATGCAGTTGCCTGTAGCCAATGTGTTGGAGAAGTCACTGTTAGTGCTTCGACCGCACTGTGGTGAGATGTGTCTCCTTTTGATGGCTGAAAGCTCCCTGGTCCTGTGAGCATTACAGGGCCAAGCACAAGGGCTGTGGGATCACTGGCATGCCAAGGTGTCCTGCATTCCACCCTAAGAGCCCCTCTTGTTAGCAGAGGCTCCTTTGCTGCACATGGCCAAGGAGCTGCTGGGAGCTCCATGGGGACCCCTTCAGCCCGGGGCTGCCTTCCCACCACCACTGTGCTGCTGGGCATTGGGATTCTTCCGTGCTTGTGCACAGCTGGCAGCAGTGGAAAGAACTAAATGCTGCATTGTATTGAATGGTGAATGTTGGAGTGGGTGGTTTTTTCCAAAATTAGGATTTCCCCGACGTAAACTGCCTTCTTGATTTTCTGGTTCATATAAATCGTTAACTTACTTCCTCAAACAGGTTCTGTAAGGGCTTTCTAGCAGAAAAGTGTGTATATATGTATTTATACACACACACACACACACATATATATATATACATAGAAATGGTTATAGTGAGAGTGTGTGGAGCAGGGCTGACATTCACCCACTCCTTGGCCGCTCCCTTCAGACGCTGCTGCCAAGAGCCTGAAACGGTGCCTGTTTCCCCATCACCATGGCAACCCTGAGTGGGAAGCAGCATTTCCTACCCGGCACCACACTGAACCTCTGCGAGATGCTGCCAGGCTGTGGGTGACCCGGGACAGGAGCAGTGCGCACCATGTGCTGGCAGCACCCACAGCTGTCCTGCTTGCCAGCCCCTGCCATGACCTCGCCCAGGGCTCCTGGGCTCTGGCACTTATGGATGCCCCAGGCCTGGGGCTGGTGCAAAGCGCGGCAGCTGCCTGCGAAGGCTGCTGGGCATGGAGGGGCGGGAGGGAGGGACCTAAAGCAGCTGTCCTGCTGCCTCCTACCTGCACTGCCTTCACCCTGACCCACCTCAAGGGGCTTTATGGTACGGGGAACAGCACCTGAAAAAACTCCAAGTGAATATAAAAACTCTAACCATGCCAAGCTTCTGACCCCACATTCCCAAGCTGAGCAAGACCAGATTTTCTCTGAAATAATTGGTTTTCCTGCTGCAGCTCTGGCAGGTAAGACAGCTAATTTAAGCGTAAACCATACCTGACCAATCTGGTGGCTTTTTATGGTGGAATGATCTTCCACAGTCAGCAAAGGAAGACTGACCCATGTCATCAACCCTGATTTCTGTAAGGTCTTTGAAATGTTCCCACATGACATTCCATCCTAACTGGAAAGATATGGATTTGATGGCTGGAGTATTCAGTGGATGAGGAATTGGTGGGATGGAGGCAGATAGAGTTGTGGTCAATGGCTCTATGTCCAAGTGGAGGCTGATGAAGAGCCTCCTCCTGGTGTCTCTCAGGGCTCTGTCTTGGGACTGGTGCTCTAATATCTTTATCAGTATCATAGAAAGTGAGGTCGGGTGCACTCTTAACAAGGTTGCAGATGACATGAAGCTGAGCAGTGTGGATGACACAACAGGAGAATGGCATGCCATGCAGGAGGACCTGGAAAATTCTCAGATAATCCTGGGCCCACAAGAACCTCAGGATGTTCCATAAGTCTAAGTGCAAGGTGCACCTGCTCAGAGAAATCCCAGACATGAGCAGAGACTGGGAGACAAACTCATTGAGAGCAGCCCTGCAGAAAAGATTTTGGGGGTCCAGGTTTTAAAGCTGGGAACAACCCAGCAATGTGCTTTTCCAGTTGAGAAAGTCAACCAGATTCTGGACTGCATCCAAAGCAGCCTGACCAGCAGGCCAAGGGAGGTGATTCTGCTCCTCTATGGTGCTTTTGTGAGAACCCACCTGGAGTGCTGCTTCCAACCCTGGGGTCCCCAAGATAAGAAGGGTGTGGACTCTTTGAAGTGAGTCCAGAGGAGGGCCACAAAGATGATCAGAGGACTTGCTCAGCCTGCAGAAGAGAAGGCTCCAGGGAGACCTTGGAGCACCTTCCAGCATTGAAGGGGATCTGTGGAAAGCTGAAGACAGACTCTACACAGGCTGATAGCAACAGGACAAGGGGGAATGGTTTTAAATGAAGGAGGGGATTTACACTGGATATTAGGAGGAAATTCTTTACTCTGTAAGGCCCTGGCACAGGCTGCCCAGAGAAGTTAGGGATGACCCATCCTTGAAGTGCTCAAGACCATGTGGGATGGGGCACTGGCAACCTGGCCTAGTGGAAGGTACTCTTGCCCATGGCAGGGGAATTGGAACTAAATTATCTTTAAGGTCCCTTCCAACCCAAATAATTCTATGATTGTGTGATGCTAGGATAATGCATTTTAAGCAGTATGTAGGTTCACTGAAGTTATTTTTAACTTCCTCCTCTTACTTCTGATTAACATCTAACCATAGTAATGGAAATTTAAAACCTTATATTTGCTTTGAAACACGTGCACAAGTCTAAAATCTGGGTAAAAATATTATAAAAGCTCATCTACTCTCTATTTATTATACCAACCCATATCTGTAGCCTTGAGAGTCTGATGATTACTGTCACTGCATAAGTTTGAAACTCAGTGTGACTAGGTATAAATATATTTTTAAATATTTAGAGATTTCTTTCTTGTGTGAGTATGTCTCTGCGTGTATGATCTGGTATTAGTGGGCAAAATGAGTGGTATAGTGAGAAATACCTTCTCACAGCTACCTTAGGCACCATTGTAGAGAAAGCCTGCATTACATAAATTTTGGTCTGCAGAAAAATGTCCAAGCCATCCAGTGACTCAATATAAATTAACTGTTTAAAGAAAACCAAAACCAGTGTACTACCTGTTCCTATCAATCTCCTTCTAAACCTTGTTAGTTTTCCCACCGAGGAGTGCTGAAACTGAAGCTCAGCCCTTACTCAGACACAGTGAATCCACCCAGGAAAGAGATGCTGTGAATTCCCAGCTGCAGAAAAAATATTGCTTATCAGGTTGTACTGGAAAATTTGGTACGAGGGAATTCAACTGCAGAACATGGATTGAAAGGATTTCATTAACTCTGTCACTGGGCAGAATGTTTTGTTTCTTTCCTCAGGCCACTGTATTTATTCCTTATTTCATTAAAGTGACTACCTCAATTTCCTGCCTCTCCTTCTCCATATTCTCCCATCTCTTCTTGGCAAGGTCCTTCAGCATGGTCCTGAAAGCCCTGCAGACCAGGCTCTATCTTCCCTGGGGTTCTTGCCAGTGGAACATCATGCTCTATTTACACCAGCAATTACTCTCTCCTCAAACACAACTTTGCAAACATTATCTGGAACAAGTCCTTAGTTAGAGGAGAACACTACTGTGATCTTTGCTTTACTACTCAAAACTAAGATGAATTCTAGAACACAAAAGCTAAGGAAACAATTTCCTAGGAATTTGTGCCTTATGGTTGATGTAAGTCCTGCCTAATAGGCACAAATTCTGAGCAAAGCTGGCTCCAATTGCAGGAAATTCATGGTTGCTTTTTCCTGTGTGAATCCTCTGGTGTATAAAATCGGGGAGTTCACAATGCATTCCTTCTTCTGAGTGGAGACATTACCACTGTCTCTCCACCCCACTTGTATGACAAATCCCATAAAGAATTAATTATATTTAAATGCAATGTCAACCATGTCATGCTGACTTCAGCTAGATGTGGATTTAAAAGCTAGACAAGGTGAATAAAAGACAGACACCTACCTGTCTCAACCTTCTTATAGTCAGGAAATCCAGCTGATATCTAAGTTTGTCAGCTTGCCTAATGCATCCTATAATAGCAAAATCAAAACTTACTGGAGGTTGATTAGGGGGTTGGAGTAATGGCGCTCATGTTAAATTTCACTGATGCCAGGATTGCTAACTTCCAACCAAAACTTAAGCCATATTGTTCCCAGCTATTATGATATTCCTTAGAAAAAGATACAAAAGTATGGTTTGCAATAGTGCAAAGGGCACCAAAATCATCACAATAATTTTCTAGTCAAAATGATCAACATTCTGTTCCTCATGCCATATTTTTGTTGGGTTTGTATGGCAAGGTTTGGGTAGCAGGCAGAGCTACAGGGGAGGCTTCTGTGGGAAGGTGCTGCAGCTTCCCAAATCCAACAGAGCCAATGGCAGCCAGCTCCAGCACAGACCCTCTGCCAGCCAGGGCTGGGCCCATCAGGATGGTGGAAACACCCCTCTGATAATATATTGAAGGAAAAAAAAATAACTTCAAAGGGGAGAGAGGAACTAATCATGAATTAGGCTTACAATTCACCTAAAAATAATGAAATTCAACAAATAATACCAATATTTTTATGTTACTTCCTGAGTTCTGAGACTTCAGCTTTCAGCCTTTTCCCCCCCCCTGTTTTCCCCTCTATAATTATGAAAGCTGAATCTTTGTCTAAAAAAAGAAATTCACCAATATTTAATTCCCAAGAACTTCATGGATGGTTTTGCCATTATGTATGAAAAGGTCATTCTCTTAGAAGTCTAAATACAGCAGAAGGCTCAAGAATCAGAAAGTGATTTGCTGATCAAATGCTTCAGCCATTTCTGAAAACAGATGTCTTATAAACTATCCTTTGGCAACCAAATTAACTTTCAATTTCTTTCTCAAGCTAAAAACTGACTTTTTAGTCAATTTAAGAAAACCAAGTTTTAAATATTTCATCTTTGTCTTGCTATCAGAGAAGATTTGGTCTCACAAATCAGATTTTGGCTTCAGCAGATTCTAATCATCCCCTGCCACTGCCACTTTACAGATATATTTCCATTTTTTTGAAAGTGGAAAATGGAGTCCTCCCATCATATATTTAAGTCCATTTCATGTCTTTCTCAAATAGGGAAGTTCAGGAAGCACAGAGTCTGTGTAGCTCTTTCATTGCAAGAGGTTTTGGCACCTTTTGTTTTGGATGTAAAATACAATGAAACATAAACAAGCATCACTGACAACCATATTTCACCAAGGTATCTGTAATGTAAATACCAAATCTATACAGAGATATATATTTCCTTAACCTGAGGATTGCTTGCATCTTTTTTTTTTAAAAACTCTGAAACTTCAAAATTATACATCTCAATTCTTGGCCCTAGAAAAATATTTAATACAGTTAACTGTATTAATCACATCTTAACAACAACCAAACCATAATTGCTTCAGTGAATAGTGCCCATTTCCTGATTTCTGCCTCATTTCTATTGAAATGGTATTTCAATTATTTTCATGAGAGAACAGAAAAGCCAAAATAGAATATTTAAAGGCACAGTACTGTCTGGTAATAGCTGCTGGCTATTTCTCAGGCAGAAGAACAATCCTGGCACACACTTAGGCACTCATTTGCCTGTCATGACTTACACAAGGCTCATCACAGAAACCACACTTAGAAGGAATCACAACATTCCTTAAGGCCAATGAGATTATTAGAGCTATTTAAACTTGTCTCCTGACCAGCACACATGATGCAATTCCATCCAGGCTGCAGTCAGATTAATAGCCCATGGCTATATGATGTTAAAAACACATCAGGTTATCACTGGGAATCTCTTGAACACATTTACCATCTCTAGTTATTTCCTGATCCTTCTCAAAAATCACGAATTCCAACCTGGATTCTTGTTGGATGCCACACTCAGAGCAAATTGCCCTGCACTTCAGATCTCTCTCTTTGTGTACTGTGGTTAGGCTCTTTGCCTTATGCTCTTTGTAGGAAACCACATTTATTTGGGTAGCAGTGATGACTCCCAAGGGCCATTTAATAACCAGAGGTCAGGTTTCAACCCTTCTCTTTCTAATCAAGGCAAAAGACATGAGAGCAGTTGCAGATTATACTTGCCTGCTCACACCTTTGGATGTTGAGGGTAATCCTTTGCTTCCCAATAAAAGCTAAAAAAACAATCAGTTACATCTGTTAAAAGTCTTTGCTTGTATAAAAAGGCTTTCTTCTTCCTCTATGCAATATTGAGAAACATTGATAACATAACAGTAGTTAGAATAATACAGACCAGTGAAGAAAGTATCAGAAATCTGCTTGATTTTGTTGGTTTAGTGCAAGAGCACAGACTTGCAAACAGGTTTCACTGCAAGGCTGTCACCCCACTTTCAAGGAACTGCATCCTTTCAGATGCCACAGTGAAAAGAATCCATGTTTAAAGGGGGAAAGTGATGTAAAAGGGATTTGCTGGAAAGGGATTGTGCAAGCAGGCCAGTCCAGCAGGTCCAACAAGGGAAACAACACACTTGTTTTTCTATCAAATAAGGCCCCACTTGTAGAATTGACTAAAGATGACTTAAAGCAACCACTGGGGACAGAAGAGCCATCACTGTGGCATGACAGTATTCCAACACCCATGGCTCATGTGGCAGCCCCTAGTGCCAGCTGGACTGGCACAGTGACCTGCTGCAATGGCTTCAGTCTGTGCTGCCTGCTGGCCACAAACCAGCACAGCTGGTAATTCTGAAGGTTCCCACCCCTTCTCCTTCCTCTCCTCTGCTGCAGAGCCCTGATAACCAGGACCTAGGCCAAGGAAAGTCACCTAAATTCAGCAGTACCACGGGCAAACCTTGTCTCCTTTTGCTGACACAGAGTGTGACCAAGACCAGCAGTGAGCTTAAGAAAAATCCCCACGAAAGCTGAATAGATTCAAGCAGAAAAATGAAGAGCATTTTTCATCTAGCATGCATTCAGCTCCTTCAGGAGCATAACACCACACTGATGTGTTGTCAAGAGCGTGGCAGCTTCTCTGTAAAAGATATTTGAGTAAGCTGAATCAGTAAATTTTATTTAACTTACAGCACTGTATCAAAGTCAAGAAACAAGGCTTCATCCTCATCTGACTCTCAAGAGGTAATGGCTGCTAGGGTACTTTGGGAAGGCAGAACCTGAGCAAGGTCTTGGAGGAGCACAAACAAAATTAATAGCAAATCAATGATGTCTGATTTTCAGAAAGAGCTGAGAACATCCAAAGAAAGTAAAGCCCCTCCATGGAGCTGGGCAGGAACAACTGAGGGCAGCAACTTCTGGAGTTTTTCAGTCTGGAAGTTTGCATACTGCCAAGTGAATTCTCAGTATTTGAATTTGGTCTTTGAGACCTGTGAGACTTTCATATTTTATATGAACTCACATCAGTTTACTCAGTCTAAACTTGCTTTCTGAGCAACCCATTGAGACTCTCTGCTTCAAAACAAAATACAGGACAGTGACAGTCTTACATATCCTCAGCAGGTTATCCTGCTGAGAGGTAGAAAATCAGACTGCACAGTTGCACCAGCACTTGAATCTATTTCTGGTGATTTATTTATAGGCAAAAGGCAGGAAAACTGTACTCTTAGCTCCATTCAAAAATATCAGTTGGCTATAAATGTTCCCAGCTTTCCATCAAGGGATTTTTTTTCTTCTCTCCTCCCAACTGCTTGCAGTTAGTGCTATCTTGTACTGTCTCTAGATGGACTCACTGGCAGTCATGTGTGTTGTCAACAATGAAGAAGGCAAACACTCTTAGGAGCTGTTCTCCACCCCTTTCATCTGTTAGGAGAGAAATGCTGATTATAGTTGGGTATATTATTACATTCAGTGTTACCCTTTGGGGAAGCAATGATAAGTTACTACCAAGATTGTTATTGCAGATAAACCTTTAGGGCTCTTCCACTTACCCTACAGACAGAAGTCCTAGAGCAGCTCCCTCCTGAGCAGGCTTTCTAGAGTTCTTCAGATCTAAATGCCTTCATTTTTGTGAAATCCTTTTCTTGCTGGACAGCAAAATTATGAATTTGCCTCAGTTTGTTTTCTGTGTTTAGTTGTTTTATGCCTCTGAACCAATGGCTTGCAACACCCAGTGCCATTTTTGAGACTAGACTTGCATGACACCTTGCAAAACACAAACTCTTTTCTTCTGAAAATTGTTCATGCTCACATGTTATTCCTCTTCAGCCAAAAAATAAAGTAATTAATCCCACAAATCTGCAATTTATATATATATGAGACACAGAGTTAATCTTGGCATATTTCAGCATCTGAATATGAATAACTTGCCTGCCTCAGAGGTTTCTTGAGGTAGAGCAAACCATACATTTTACCATCATTAAAATCCATTTTAACTGATATTGTCTCCAGCCCATTCAGGCAGCCTGTTATCATAACTAAACCATTCAGACACAGTCATTTCTTGCCTTCTGCTCCAGCTTTGTAAGTGGTCTCTGGGAGACGGTTTTGCAGAAGAAGAAAAACCAAGAATTCAAATCAATTTTAAGTGTCTATACATTGATCTGGCACAGGTTCAGTAGCATTTTCCTTAAGACTGACCCAGAAATATGTGATTATATAGAGAATAATTTGTTACTAATAATGATATGTTTTTGTTACACTCACCTCAAGCAGGTATTGGGCATATGTGTAGTGGCTCCTGATTCCCTACACTGTGCCAGGGTGCCACACCATTCTGTGGCCAGGTCCAGAATTCAGCAATTTTATTTTAGCTAGACCAGAAAATGCTTTTTCTCCTTCCTCCATTTGCTGTTTCAGCCCAGGCAGTAGATCAGCCCACAGGGCACACAGCCCCTCCAGACAGACTCCATAGCCATGGCTACTGACCTCCCACTCCAGCCTCTCATGTTTAAACTCCCCTGTCATCTTTTCTCATCTTCTTTTTTTTTTTTTATTATCATTTTTAATGTATCAGCTAAATATCAGCTTCTTAACACCTACCTGTGTTTTCTGAAAGAACTATAATGCCTTTTGGCTGTGTGTTGTCCATGGAAACTGAGTTTTACAGATTCCTGTTTGATTACAAAAGATATCCACAAAATGCACCATCACAGTACATTTTAATAAAAAATCAGTTTTCTCAGTTTTCTTGCACAGACAGTTCCTGCATGGTCCTGGCTTTTTGCCATAGGTAACCATTAATTTGAGCTTTTCTGTCTACAGTGGATACACTTGCTCACAGAAATCAAATAGTCATGTTTTCCCCTTAGCCACTGCTTTGGGCAATTGCTGCAGCTGCTTAAATCATTTTGCTCAAGAAGGGGGCTTTGATGACAACACTGGGCAAGAACAGAGGATGAGATTATAGAAAAACCTTAGGTTGTTGTGGATATGCAACAGCATCAAGCAGAATTTCAAAGAGAAAATGGTTAGATAGGAACCTTGTTCCTCCATGTAGAAAGCTCAAGCACTTTTGTGGGACACAGAGGTCCAGTGGAAGGTCTTTCTATTCTGCTAGACTAGACAAAATTATTAAAGAAAGGTTTCTGATGCAATTTTGACAGTTATGAATAGGAAATTCACTTCTGTGAATATGCTGCATCACTTAATTAAAGCAAGCTATTTTTTGAACGTTTTTGTCCATGAACCCTTTTCTTGAATATTCATTGATGATGGAAATGAACAGAACTTATGGGAATTAATTTAAAATCTGAATGACTATGCTTGTGAATTTTTATTATATTCGTTACCTATTTGTTATATATTTTTATTTCTAATGTTGGTTTGAATACCTAAATATAGGAACAGATGAGCAGCCACTTGCACAGTGTAACAATTTCTCAGTTAGTGCTGTAAATAATTATTCATGTTATATGAAATCCCTCTAGATTTTTTCTATAGTGAGTTTATGTCATTGATTTGAAAATAATTGGAAATACATCTGAACTTCTGCCCTAGGTCAAGTTGTGGTGTACATTTCTAAAGGCATATGTGGACCAGAGCTGACTAACTAAAGACAAGAGCAATCCCTGCTGTGCTTCCAATACAGATGCCTTGTGAGGTCTAGAAAAGATGGCAGGGATGAAAGGAGAAGCACTAAGAGCAGAAAATATTATGTAGCATGTGCTGCTCTGGAGGCTGTGGGCTGATTGAGGCTGTGGAAGCTATTCTGATGTATGCCAGCAGCTTTTCTGATCCCTGATATAGCTTGGAATCCTAAGGCACAATGATGCCTTAAGCTCCCCCCAAATCCCTGGGCAATGAAATGATCACCCTAAAGGTTCTCTGCCTCTGGAGATGCAGCATGGTCCCAGCTCATGATCTCTGCTTCTCTTACAGCACCAGAATAATGCTCAAAAGAGCTAAGCAAAAGTCCCAGGGCATTTAAGCAGATCCTAGAGGACTCAGACATCAAGTTAGGACAAAGACAAAGCTTTCTGATCTTCTCACTGTATCAAAATGCACTGTTTCAGAGCCTGAAATAGCAGAGCAATGCCTGAGGGTACCATGGTGAGGCCTCTACTGGTATTGCAATGCATCAGTTATTTCAATATTTCTAAAAATATTTAAAAGAAGACCAATCTCAACACAGCTTAGTATAAAAGAGGGGGAGAAGAATAAAAAGAGGAGACATTTATAGATATGCTTTTATATTATATTTCTATATTGAATTTATCATTTTATAGATTGTCTGTTTTTCACTTGTTTCATTATCTGGAGAGAAGATTATTTAGACACGAGCCTCAGACCTGGGTTGGTATGAAACACAGTCCAAGGGTACTGCTGTGAGGAGGTGAGAGTGCTGTGAGACTTCTTGCATTGCATTAGCAATAGCAGTAGCTGAAGGGAGTCCGGCTTCGCCTTTGTTCATTTACTTAATTTCCAGAAAAGACTCTTCCTACAGAACAAGAATTCAATACAAAACTAATAAACCCCAGTAAAATACAGGGCTAGATAAGGACTTCATCTGACAATATCTGTCTCATTGGACCTCTGTCTGTTGGTCTCTTTACCCTCTAAGGTACAGTAGCATCAGGTCTCCCAGTGCTGGGGAGGTGGCCAAAGCCACTAGAGACTGACATGAACCTGAGAGAGAGGTCCTGGCAGGGCAAGAGGTGCTGCAGGCTGCTCCTGCAGTCCATGGGATGGGGAAGGACCAGGAACCTGGGCCTGTGTCTTTATCACTGCTTCAATTCCCTTTTTGCCACTCCTGGTCCCATTCCCATGCCATGAGTAGCTGTCCTTCCCTGCAGCAAGCAGCCATGCAGTCAGGCTTTGTGCTTTAGTTTCTCAGGGTGGAAAGAGAAGAACACAGCACGGCAAGAATGAGCAGCTGAACAAAGGCAATGTCCCACATTTTCTGAAGGACAGGCAGTGGCATTGACTGTAATGCCAGAAGTAGAATTTCATCCTGAAAGGAGAGAGAAGATGAATTACATTCTGATATGAATGACAAAAATATCCGTGATTGTACTAGACAAGATTAAAAAGTTGGGTTTTAAAGGCAATTTCTCCCCATATTTTTAGTCTTCGCTTAATGGTAAGCATAGAAGGAACCTCCACTATTAGCAGATTTTTCCATAGCCTTTCAATACATATTCCTATGGCTTCCCCTGAGGGAGCTGAGCTTGGAACGGGGCAAATCCCAGAATCAGGGTACTGGCTAGCACCAGCTCTGCTGGAGAGTGAAAATCTTTATTCCCAGAATCAGAGGGGATCTCATCACTTATCTACTATTTCTGTCTGTGTAGTTCTGTTCATAAGTCAAACCACCCAGTTTATCAGGCTGGTGGCCACATGGTCACGGGGACATATTGGTCTCTATTTTAGGACCTCCAGTACCCAGGGATGAACTGAACATGTTTACCAAGATTAATTGGTCTGACTGCTGTCAGTCTGTCTCTAACATGTTACAGGACTGCAAAAAAGCAGAACACATATTTTTATGTAAACTAGCACCCTATACATGTGTAAATATATACATATACATGTATTCCCAGGCTCACTAGAGCTTCTCCCAGATGGAAGCATACAAAGAGCAACACACAGAAATGTGGAGCAGCCTTGCACATTTCCTGCCTTGCACATGTGCATCTCTAGGGAGAAAAGAGACTGAACTCTGAGCCTGTTTCTGGGTCTGCACCTCCTGCTCTGCTGTATCTGCAGCCTGTGACAGGAACAACTAGGCACTGAGGGGGCACCTCAGAGCTGTCTAGAAATTGAAGCTTCCAAGCTGCATAGTCACTCTTAAAAATCCTGGCAGGGAAGGGACCAGAAATGCAGAAACACGTAAAAGAAGAAAAGGAATATGCACTGTGAGCTCTCTGACTGCCATGCAGAAATTATCTGGTTCTGAACTGCAAGGTCCTTTTCTGTCAAGATGCTCTCCAAAACAACTATAGTTACAACAACTTGCTGTATTCTCAACAAAGTTATGCAGAAGACTTTTAATCAGCTCCCTGATTACTTCAGAGTTTGCATGATTAAGCAAACCAATTGAAGTCACTCAAGACCCATGCTTTATCAATACAAAAATATCTGTCTTAAACATGTGTTTTCCACTGTCCCACAATGAAAATTTGCAATCTTTCATATCCTTATTCTAACAAAACCTTATAAAGATGTCTTTTAGTAATATATAGTGGTTAAGTGGTTATCCAAGGTCACTCAGCTTCGTAGCTGGCCAGGAGCATTTTGAGCATCCAAGTTAATGTTTTAATCAATGAGCAGTTTTTGCAAAAAAGCAGATAGAATCCTAAACTGTGCAAAATCATATTCTAAAAATGTAATAATCTGCAAATGCCTCCAGTTGCTGTTCTCTGTCACCAGTAATGAAAGAAGGTAAAGCAGATGTAGACCTGCAACTAACATTGCACAAAATCTGTTTTAGAATAAAGAGCTGTCCAAAGGAAAATGAGACCCATGCAGCTTCTAGGAGCTTCTGGAAGCTATGGTTTTATGCTTACATTATGTGTTGCTGTAGTAATGTTCCTTTCCTATTCAAACTCACCTCTGCTGAGATCAACAGCACAATAATGGTCTTTTTGAAAGCTAACCCTTTGTCTTTCCATTTTAGAAACAATCAGGCAGTCCTATGCCAGCTGGACGGCACTTGTCATTGTACTAAGGACATACTGAAGGAAAAGGTGAGCTACTTTCCTCACAAACATGGTATTTGGAAACTAGGGAATTTTAGGAAGAGGAGACAACACCCAGTGATCACCAGCCACTTACTGGGTCATTCTACCGAGCCAGTCCTTTGGGGTGGTTTCCATTTCTAGGCAACACAACCTGTATCCTGCTGCAGGGATGCAATCACGGACACTCCAAATCTCTATAGCTGCCTGGCACAGCCAGCATTCTTACTCATCCTGCTTGCAGAATGCATTGCTGTGGTGTTGTCATTGAGCACTGTTATAAGTGGCAGTAACAGCCTCTGCTTTGCTGAGCTGCTCTGAGGGAAGAAGTTGTCTCCCCAGTATGGAGCCATGTGTATGGATCCTCTGACTGCAGGATTTCCATTATGGCTTTGATCCTGTTGCAGGCAGTTCTATAATATCTTTTTTTTTTTTTTTAATTAGGTCCAGCCTGATATCTGTGTTTGGCTCTGAGGCTTTTGACTGATGGGTACCCCTGCTAAAGGTATTATACAGGCACAGTGCTCTTCCCCCTTCATGGTGTGCACTTCTCAGTGTGGTGAGATGTGGTGCTGGGCTCAGGGCTAATGTGTGTACTGTCCTTGTGTGGTGGAGGTGGCAAATATGGCTCAAAAGGATCCTACAAAGTTTTGCATCATTCTGGTGAGGATAAACCCCATCATTCCCAAAGTAAGCTGTCCCTGGTGGGTAAATATGTAAAATATTATAAATAATTATGTGCAAATATGTAAAATATATAAAATATGCACAATTTGTGGAATACAGAGATTGGCTCACAAAAGAAAATGATGCCTTCAAGAAGTATGGGATAATCAGTAAATAACTGGGAGCATAGAGACTTCATATACCTTCTATCTAAAACATCCTAACCTTTTGTGTTCCTTGTGTCTATGGATAGGTTTAGCCTGGATCTCTCATGAACAGCTTGTATCAGCAGGGAGGCTAGCATGGAGTGCTAACAGAAGCATTTCTATCACTTAGTGGCACTGTGTGTAGCTGTGTGTGGCTGCCCGTGCTCTTTGAAGTTGCTGTGTTAGCTGCAGGACATATCGTGTCCTTCCACTGCCTCTGAAAGACTGGCTCACACTTGGGTTTGCAAGGATTACATTATTCATGTCATCCTTGGATTTTTCCTCAGTGAGGATACCCAGTGCTTCCACTAATGCTGTCACTGGCAAAAAGCTGCAAGTACAGGGCTTTTTTTCCCATGGAGACACCAGGAAGAAATGGCTGCTGCCAATGCAGCCATGAACAAACCTGTCAGTTCTTGGTGCTGCTCAGCCTCAGAACTTCCAGCCCATGGGGGCTCATGGGTGGGGTCAAGCCCCAGAAGGCCACACCTTCTTCAAAGAAAAGGTTGTATTTACACGTTTCTGTTCACCACAAATATTTCCTTGTCACATTGTCTGCAGCACTCTGGTATCTGCCCACTGTGAGACTATAACTTCTGCGCTGAAGAGCAGGAGTTTTTTGTCAGTGATGAGCATGTCATACTGTGGGTTGGGACAGAATATAACAGTGGAGGTGGGTAAAACTGCCATAGGTAGATTATTGCCACTTTGAAATGTGACCGTACACCAAACCCAATTTCTAGACTAAGAAAACTGCATTTGATATTTAATATCCTCGGGTGGTCATGACCTCTGTTGTGCATTTCATAGCTTATGAGGTTTTACTGCTGCCCAAATGTTCCTTACAGCTTTGGATATTTGATAACTGTAAGCTTAGACTCCAGCTACACCTCAGTCTTTCAAGCCACTCTTCACTGTGAATCCCATAAAGCAAAGCACATCTTCAAGAAGATGAGTAAGAATTAGAGGACCTAGTATAAAATTTTTTGCTTAAGTTAATGGAATTGCTCATGTATGGTATGCAAGAACCAGTTTCCTGGTTTCCACTCCATCATGGATTTCTTATTAGTTTTAGAGGTTGTTTAGAGGCTTATTTAGAGGCTTATTAGCCTCTTTTTTGGAGCTTCTTCCTACAAGCCATTTACCTTGTGATCCAGCCTGTTGTTAAGAATGAAGTCCATATAGTACAATCTAATATTTCAGTATATTTTATCTTTAAAAATCCAAGTCTGTTGCAAGGATACTGCTAAATTAAAATAAAATAATAAAATACTGTCAGACTCCCTTAATAACTGGGTATGTCCCTTTCAACATATTTCTTTCTACATGTCAGCTGGAAAGGATAAAATATGGCAGATTTTTCCATTTGACACACAATAGGCTCTGGGTGACTTGTTATATAAATTACATTTCATTTAAGTCCAACTTTGGAGTAAACTATCTAGTAACTATCTGAATGAAGAAGGAAATTTGCAGGCTTGTGGAAAATACTATTCAATGAATGAGACCCCACCAGCAGAGACACTTTAGCATGGTGCAGGGGCTGATTCAGAAATCTGACCAGAAAGAGTCATGTGTCATGTATTTTTAATTGAAAACCACCAAACTTGGAGTGCAACAGGGGAAAAAAAAAGCTTCCTTTCAAAAAATAAAGTCTCATATCCCACAGTCCAACCAAAATAAATTAAGCCAACAGCTTTAGAAATATATCTGAGTCTTTCATAAGGCTGTGTTAATAAAAGGTTGTTGAGACAGGCTTTTTTCTGAAAAATCTTTCACGAACCTGCTGCACAAGCCCTTTTCAAATAAGAAAGTGTATTTCCCTGAGGACATGGGCATTAGACAGCACTGCAAAACTGCACATTTTGCTCAGCATTATCCACAGCCCACCAACACGTTCATCCCCCCTCCATATTTGCCTGTGTGACACCCTTTCCAGGATGTCCCTGCTGACAGTGGGGTATAAGGGGAGGCAGGCAGAGGCAGGGTGCAGTGCATGCTCCAAATTTGCTGCTGTTTCCACGGAAAGGTCACTCCATGTTTACTGTCAGGTAGTGCTGTGTGTGTGGGGCTTTCCCACGTAGAGTGGACAAGGCTCCCAGCCAGAGCAACTGGCAGGGATTCAGTACCATTTACCATAACTCTTTGATATCAATGGTGAGACTCCTTCTGACCTCAGTGGAGCCAAGATTCCAATACAGACAGTCCAAGTCTGATCAGAGCAATGCTACATGAGTCAATGCCTGAATTAGCAGCAGAAACCAGCAATGAATCCTTCTTGAACAGATGAAAGGAATAGTGAAAATATTTGGACCAATGCCTATAAAGGCAAGGGTTTGATCTTGCACTCTACAGACTGGGAATTAATGAATTTCCACTCAATCCTGCGAAAATAATCATTGAGTGGCATTTGGTAGATTATTTAACCTCCATCTAATACAAGTTTTTCACCAATAAAGTGGGAATTGTAGAATCTGAGCACATAATTTACAGCTCTGAGGACTAACAACAGGACTTGAACCAGGACTGGTGCTGGGGAAGGGCTACATGGGATTTCTTCAAGCCATGTCTTTAGTCAGTACCATGTTGTAGAGATGCAAGTTTTGCAGATGATATATAAATATCTGTGCATTTCAATTTGTAGAGAAGGCAGCTCTGCATATACCAAATATTGGAACAAAATTCAGGCACCATTAGCATCACTATTAATCTGGTTTTCATTTACCAGTTAATAAAAAGTCATGCTGGAAAGCTCCACTTTTGCTACCGTTCCCCTTCAGTCTCTTTTTGGTTCATTTTGCTAGCATAGTCTAAATGTTTGAGATTGTGTATGCAGAAAAGAATTGCAGCTGAGAAAAATATTAAAAACACCTTGACAAGCCCTGATTCATTATTTTTTTTTTTTTGTCACAGAACTGTCAAAAATAAGAAAAGACTAGAAGCTGAAGTTATGGCTTTAAACCTCAATTTCAGTCTTTATTAACACACCAAGTACAGATTTTTGCAAGACAGTGGTACATGGTCCCTTGAAACAAAAGTTTAATGGGGTTCAGCTGGAGCCCTAAACAATGTATTTTCCATGCTTTGCAATGGACACTTAGAGCCCAACACCAGACAGCACTCTTGCTTCCCCAGCTGGTTTTGTTTATCAAAAAAATCCCTCCCCTTGATAGTTTAGGGATGACTGTGCATCTCACAGTTGTTTTCCCTGTCATTTGTTTTTTGGTCTGAAATAGATATTTAATCTGGTATAAAATAGACATACTCAGTTGCTCCCAGTTACTTGCTAGTGTAAATTCTCCACATGGAATCCAGGGCTTGATTTTTCCTGCAATTACAACAGTGTGATTTTACGGATGCAAGTCGAGAGCTGGCTCTGGATCACCAGCAGACCTACAACTGAGGCAAAGGGTTTCTCACTGATCTAAATGAAATGCAGAGCAAGATTAACACCACTGACAACGACTAGGTTATACATGCATAATGACACCCCCATCAGTCACTCTGATCTACACCCTATACATAACAATACATCTCTGCCATTATATTTCAGTAATGTATGATTAAAATATTTTCGATAGTATATAAAGCAGGGATGAAAACAGCATGATGCGCAAGGCAATACAACTTAAAGATTTTAATTAGCTGAATATTATCATGAATAATCTTGATCCTAGAAAATGATGCAAAGATCCTTTTTTTTTTTTTTTTTTCTCTCAGAGCTTTAAGCCTTCCATCTTACTCCTCTTTAGTCACTAGCAGTGAGTGAATACCCAGAAGTAGGTCAGGATTGCTAATATCCAAGGATACCATGTTTCTGTGGTTACCTTGGCGCTCCCTCCCTCTCTGGAAGCAGAGCCCAGCCCCCGAGCGTCACTGCACACAGAGCTGCATCCCCCGCCCCGAAGTGCAGCTCCTGACTCACACCCACGCTCCCACACAGCGCACCACTGCTCCAGGCTGCGAGCCAGAGCTGGGTGCCTGTGGAAGGAGCTGGGAGCTGCAGGGTGCCGAGGCCAGGTGCTCACTGTGTCTGTCAGTCTGGCTGTTCCCTGCCGTGCTGCATCAGCAGCTTCCCTGGATGGTGGACGGGAGGCAGTGCCAGGGATTGGTACCCTGGGATCCATGGCCCAGCTGCAGCTGATGGGGTGCTGGGTGGGATGGCAAGTGCAAGGACACCCCATCACCCCACAACACCACCAGAGCCAGTCAGAGAAATGAAGTGTGGTTCTTCTGTGTCACTGCAGCCCTGATGCCCTCATGCCTGGCTGACTGAAGGGGATGTTTGTCTCCCAGGCATTCCAGATAAGATGACATAAAATAGACTGGGGCTGTGGACATGGAAACAGAGAGGCAAAGCTTAAGGCATAAATACAAAGCAAATCAAACTGTGGCAGCTGTGTACAAAATGGGCCAGCTCTGCGTTTGAAGGTGTGAGAAAGGAGCAAGCAGGCTGTGCTCAGAAAGACAGGCTTGAGAGATGTGACAACTTTAGTCCTGATTCATCATGGGGTAAATTTGCCAAAAGTGGGGCTGGGCCACAGGAACTTAGGAGCTCTGCATTGATTCACATTTGGGCAGGCTTTGTATCAGGCTTTTGTTTGACCGGGATGTTCTTTCCCAGTTTTTAACAGGACTCATGGAGTGGTAGAAGTAAAACAAGCAGCCTGGCAAATATGGCTCATTTTCAGCAGCCTTATGAAGCACTATGCCTATTAAACCTAAATTTGGGACATATTTGCTCTTATTTGTTGTTGACACCAAGGTTCATGCCAACCAGCTCTCCTGTCAGACTATTCAGGGAGCACCCTCAGCAATGGGGGACACACTGGATCAAGCAAATGTGTTTGCAGGGTTTGGATTAGAGCTCCTGCTGGTGCATACCTGCTCTGCCCAGCAGCAGATGTTTTAGGACCATATGATTTGAAGCAACTGAATTACTGAATCCAGCCCTGACTGCAGACTTCATGTAATACTTGTTTAATCAAGAAGGGTCCACACAGCGTCTACTCTACACCAAGTGGTTCCCAGCACTACAGCAGCAACCCTCTGGCAGTACTTGCAAAGAACTGTGTGTCAATTTTAACCATTTTAGGTACTTGTTCAGTGCCAGATTTAAGGAACATTCCATATTGACAATTTAACACTTCTGTCCAATTTTCCCTCAACTCATATAAGCTTCATATCTGCCTTCCTGTTGTTATCAGCTCAAAAGAATACCCTTGGAAGTTAGTCTTGATTGAAACTGAAGCTGTAAGCTTTTAAATTTTAATTACAGTTATTCACCAGATGAATGGGAGGATCTCCAGGATTTGGGCTAACTGCTCTGCAAGTGTGTAGAGATCCATTATCTTATATTCTACCTGTGAACTGACAACAAAGCATGTAACCAGATAAAGTGGGTGGAATACAAAGCTTTTAACTCTGGTGGGTACATAAGCTGTTCATGGAGTTCTAGGCAACAAAACACCACCAAGTTATAACACAAACCATCGACTCTCACCCAATACCTAATATTGGCAGCAAAACAGAAAGATTGTGTTTGACTGAACCTCTATGAGAAGAGTTTAATCATCATCTGACAGACAGGTGAATTAGAATTTCATTCAGAAATAATTACTTCTGTTAAAAAGAGAATTATTTTTAGTTTCTCTTTTAAATTTTTCTGGTCAGCTGCAGATTACAACTATTGTTTCTTATTATGCTTTTCTCCACTAAATTAAAGCATTCTTTAGTAGCTGGTATTTTCTCACTGTGAAGTTACACACACCATAATCAGAACACTTCTCAATTTTCTTTTTGATGAGCATAACAGATTAGGTATTCCAAGTTTTTTAATAGAAAGTATTATATCAAATTATGATCCTATTTTCTCAAAATCTTTTTGGAAATATTTTCTGCAACTTCATCATTTTTACAATATTCTGTTGAAAATGTGGACACCTGAGCATTATCCAGAAACCCACTTGAAGTATTGTCAATGTCATTTGCAAAGGAAAAATATGCACTTTCTTGTTTTTCTCCCTACTCATCCAAGAATCACATTCAGACATCCTTTTATATTAAGGTCTGTTATCTAATGTGTTGCCAAGCCAATTTTTTATGGAGTTTTATCTATAAAGTGTCCAGATACCCTGATTTAAATTGATAGCTAAATGACATACACCATTTGGCATCTCCAGCTCCTGAAAGTCCACTAGTCAGTTCAAGGGCTCATTTTTCCATCCATATGCCCACAACATACAGAAATTCAATTGTGCATGCCTGTCTGTTTGTCCTCTCTCAGGTCATCCAGTCCATTTTCCCCAGGATGCCCCAGAACATTCCGTATCTCTGTTTTCCCAATCTGTACATACAATCTGTAGTGCTAATGCAGCTTTTCAGTTTGCATGGTTCTGGCATTACAAGCAGCCTCTGTGATTCAGCCAAGATTTCCAGAGAGGATGCTATAGGCTGCCCATGCACAGAGCGTGGGGTAATCCTCTGAGCCCAGGAGGACATGGTGAGCAGGGAAGGAGGCACCCTTCAGACAGAGCAACACTGTGAGGAAACTGCACGGAGGGCAAAAATGTGCAGCAGCAGCAGCAGAAAAAATGGTCAGGGGAGAGGCAGACAGGGAGGATTTGCTGTGCTGGTTGCCTTTTTGCATAAACTTGTCTTTTTTCCCCACCATCAACCTCTGTTCTTCAGCCTGTCACTTACGGTATTACCTTTTCCACCACCCTACTTTCCCCTACAATGTCCTTTCTCCTGCTGCCTTTTATTCCCAGTTGACTCATTCTGACTTAGACTCACCCTCCCCTGCCAAAGCTCTTCATGGAAACAGCATTCCTCCTGCTCCTTTCACAGCCCTCTTTGGGGTCCTGTGTGTTACCCCCTTGTCCCTAGTCCTCCTCCTCCAGGGGATTAGGATCTTTCTGGGGCAGGGACTACTTGGAGCTATGTTCACCCAGTCCTTTGAGTAACTGGGCCCCAGTGCTTGCTAATTTTATTTTAGCTGCTCTCCTAATAAATGTGACTAATGGCAATAGCACTGTGATGTCTAGTAGGAGAGACTGATGAAATAATTGTGTAGTGGGGATGAAGCAGCCAGGCTGATGGTGAAGCAGAGCAGGCATTAGCTGTACCAGCCTTACATAACATTGCAGGCTGAGTGAGAAGCACCCAGAAGGAACTCACTTATCTCACCCCTTCCTCCCCCTTTATTATGAAAAAGAAAAAAAGGAAAGGAAAAAAAAGAAACAAAATAGTTCGATTTCCTTTATTCTGCCACATGGCTGGGTGCAGGTCCCTGGCTGGCAGTGGGGCAGCAGGGACAGCTGCCACTCTGTGCTGGCTCAGGACTCGTTCCAGCTCTGATCCCACACGGTTTGCTGGGCACACAGTCAGGTGTCACTGTTAAAAAATGGTTCTCTGCCTTCTGATTCATGATGGCTTTTTTTCTATCTTGCAATGGATGTGAAATACAATTTGAGTTTCAATATCCAGCTGGGGGGCTTCCTTCTCTTGTTAGTTCTAACCCTTGCCTGCACTGATGCTCATGTTGCTTTGGGTGGCTAATATCTGCTAACCACCTTTCTGAAAGATCACAAAAGCCCCATGGAAATGAGAGTGGGGAGATGGACGGATGGAGGGAGGGATGAGGGACGCCTCTGTTACAAGGAACAAGCACAGAAAGCTTGGATTAGGGTGAACAGCTGGTGCGGATTCAATAATCAACTGCTCTGAAAGAAAAGCCTGTTTTTTCTCATCTCATGGTATTAGAGAACAGGATACCAGAGCTGCCAACCTTACAATTGAAATCTGCCCACACAGAATAGCAAATTCCCCTTGGCTTGCATTTAAATGCTCCTGGCTCAATTATAACTCCATACAGTCTTTAATACATACATGCGGTCTGCATATTACCCTGCAAACAGGGCACTGCACTGCTTCTCTCAGCATGTCTCTGCCTTCATTTCAACTCCAAAGGGAGGGATGGGGCAGGGGGAGGGAAAGGAGGACAGAGAGCTTATCGAGTTTACAGCTGCTGCTGAGAATATAGGTTTGATTTTCACTGCTGCTCAGGATTTATTTCCACAACAGGCAGCAGGTTGGGGCGGTGAGTGCTGGTTTAGCAGACTCAGGGGGTCACTCTGGTGATTCCTCAGGACAGCCTGTGGGAGTAGCACTCCCCTCCAAGGAGCCAGCTTGCAGCTGGGAGCCATCCTGCTGAGCTGTGCCGTGAGGAAGGCCTTTGACACTTCCAGCTCTCAGTATCCAGACAGGAACAGCAGAGCTGGGGCAGGAGTCTCCATATGAAAAATGAGGAGGCTTGCTGGCTGCTGATTTTCCCAGGTACTTTGGTGATGCTAAACATGGCAGGGTTACCAAGCTTTCTCTAACCCTATTGTAGCAGTAGCTACAATGCTGTCTTCCTTCCCTTCCTCTCAGGCCAGCAGCCAGTCCTGGGAAGCCAACACAGAGCCCCTGACTTTGTTCCCACAGCACCTGAGCCCTCTCCTCAAGCTGCACACCTGCCCAGGTGCTGGGGCATCACTGGGACCTAGAGAGCAGACAGCCACCTGACCATGATGGTGACAAACGGGGCAGCAAGCAGCTGCCAGGTGGGGGCCTTTTTTCCCTTCATTCTGTCAGATATGAAGAAGAAGTTAACAGCTCAATACATCACATTTGATCCCATCAGCCAGTCCCTTGTCTTTTCAGGAAAGTGGAAGAAATATATTTGTTTTAATACGTTCTTTATTTGAAAGATCAGTATAACAGCAGTGACCAGAACTCTTGTTATCACACAGTTTTGATCCCTAACAGGATACTGAATATTCAAGGGAAGAAAACCCAAAAGCTTGGGCTGCAGGTTTGCAGCTGACCCTATTAATAGCCACACCAAATTCCTGTTTATTCAGTGGCCTTTTTTTTAAGGTAAAACACAGCTCAGCTCTGCTGCCCCAAATGCAAGGAGAAAACTGGAAGGGGCTGCAGGAAAATGTGTCAGCCTGGGTCCCTCCTGTGCTTCTTGCAGAAAGGAAAGGAAGATATTAATGCAGATGATTTTGTTACATAAATACATGTTGTATCAGGGCCATTTTTAGCGTTTGTGGGGGTGTGAAGAACTTCTTCAAGCTGCGTATCTATTTCATAGGATTCAGCTGAACTGAGGAAAAGGACAGAGAGTTTTAAGGTAAACTATCAAGATACATTTATTTAAGCCCACACAATTCTGTACAGGGCTCCACATGACAGAAACAATATTTCACTAGCGTGTCTCTGGCCTCAGTAGTGCTTTTTAATGCTTTGTAACTCAAAGACCTCTTAATATAATTTGATAAAATTAAGGGGAAAATTGTTTCATCAAATTTCAAATATTGTGTCTGCCATTTGTCTTCGGAGAGTTTCAGTTTCTTTGAATTCCAAAGGGCTGCAACACTTAATTAAAATGAAATTTTAAAATCCAGAAATCTAATTTTTAATTTAATCTCCAAGTAATTTAAACTTCAAACAGATAATTTTCTTGTCAGGAAGAAACCCATTTTTGAGCAAAAAATAAAATCTGGGGGTAATTTCACAAATCAAGTTCATAAAATGCAGAACTCCTCTTGATTTCTGAGCAGTTTTCTACCATCCCTTCCACTTCAGCTCCATGTCCCATTCATCCCTGAGAGGTGCACAGGTCTCACTTCCCCCTTTCTGATGTGTTCATCCCTAGAGAAGGCAGAGAGTGAATTTCAGCCCTCAGCAGAGCTGTGACAGCTGGGAACATCTCACACCAGCCTAGAAATGGGCCCAGGTTGAGCTGTGGGTGTAGGCTCAGGGTGGCTGGGGCTGGCATGGCAAAACCAGATTGTTCCTCCTTCCACACTGCAAGTGTCCAGCTATCAAAGCAGCAAGGAGCTCCTTTGAGGGGCTTTGGCTGCAAATGGTTCCAAAAATAATTTTCTCTTTTTATCTCAGTGGCCAACGGAGAACCTTTTCCTTCTAGAACACACTTTTAGGGGACTGTGTTTTACTTACAGGAAGGCATTTGCAAAGGGAAATGTTCATGGATTAATTAATGCTACATTTTTTGTTTGTCATGTTCCAAAAGGATCTGAGTCTTTTAAAGGAATTTTTTCTTTTATATTTTTTCTTTTTATTTTTTTAAAAAAAGACATAAAAAGCTAACATTTATAAGTCATCTGAGCTTGGTAATCTGGTTAATTTCCACACAGTGCCTACACTTTGTGTTTCTCAGAGCTCTGCAATCCACGTGGCAGATGCCAGACTGGCCACAGTTAGCTACAAGGTTCTCAAAAAGAGAAGAAGGTTAAGGAGGAAAAAGGTTACCTAAAAAACTCTAGTTTAAAATATTGCCCATCCATGCCAGCCTTGATCCAGAGGGTTTTAAAACCATGCTGAAGAATGTCAGTCTTATTTAATAAAATCAGGCAGAGAGAGGAGTCCATATTTTGGGCACTTCATTTTGGAGCTCAGCTTTTCTGCCACAGGGGTCAAGTTTCCCAAACCAGCATTTAAAATTCATCCTGAATCTGCTGCCACCTGTGAATTAATGGTCTAAAAGATGAATTTAAAGTCACCCTCTGAACCTGTGGTTTAAGTGGAAAAGAAGTCTTGAATTAATTTTGCTGCTTACAATAGTTCTTTTTGGTGTATAATGACAAGGAAGACTCAAACCTCCACTGGGCCTCATATTTACCCCTCAATGCTCCATTTGCTCATTCTGCTGATGACTTTATCTCAGATTTATTTTGGAGACACCAAACTCTAGATGAAAATCTATCCTGCTGGGAAGGGAAGAAAGGTTTAGCATTATTGCTCAGCATTCATCAAGGAAGACAAGATAAATGCAATACACCATAATGGTAAGGATTTCTGGGTGACCCCTCAGACTCCAGAGCACAACCTTGGCAACAGTGAAGGAGGAGATTCAGGAACTCAGAGAGATTTCAGAGGTCATATTCTGTGGGGAACAATAAAACTGGCCTTTACACAGGCTGGCTGCCCAAAGCCATGGCCTTTTTTTCTGGAGCAGGAAATAAAAATATTTGGGATATGCATCTTGAGCAAAGAGTAAAATTAATTTGCAGTAATAATGCCTTCAACGTGAAATAAATAAACCAACAGAAGTCTCACCTTGAAGAACACTTGAATCTGGTTCAAAATGGGATACACAGTGGAAAGAGGCATCCAGTACCAGCTACAAGGACATCTGAATGGAGAAAATAATACAGAGACAAAAACCTTTTGTTTCCATTAGAAACATAGAGTACCTCCAAAATATTTGTTTAACTGTTTGCACACAATAATACCACAAAAGCACATTGCAGTGTGTGACAGCTGAGACTTGAGAAACTGCAAAACCCAAAGCTCACAAAACAATTCACTGGGGCATGGAGGTTGAAAATTAACAAGACCTGTAAACAATAAAACAATTGAAATCATCCTCTTAGACTGACACTCTGCATTACAAAAGAGAAAGTAAGGAAAATGGAGACTGGAAGGAAAATGCAGTTCAATGTCTGCAGCATGGGGCTAGGAAGCAGGAAGAGATCCACCGGGGATTTTGTGAAGATTTCACTGAATTCAGTATCTGTAGCAGCAGTCCTGGCTCAGACACAATGGGACTGCTGGGAGCCACCACTGTGGCATCACCAGTGATCAGGCACCTCACCAAAGCATCCTTCTGCAGTCACAGCAGTGCTGGACATTCTGAAGGGTCAATCAACACAGCTAAAACCTGTGTATAACTACCTGTAAGTGCACAAGCCTCTTCTCTTCCACCTAACTAAGGTGCTTCAGTTAAAGCCTTTGAAGCTTTGGCACCCCTCTCTAAGTAAGAAAGAGAAGTGGGATACTTCAGCAGGTGGCTTTGGCTTTGTTTCCAAGGGGCAATTTTTGCTGGTAGCTACAGCAATGTAAATCTTCACCTCCTCTTCTCCCCACCCACAGCACAGGTAGGTTATTGACAGTGGAGCAATGTTGTCAAATGGGTTGCAAGAAAACTCAAAAAACCCCCACCAGCCAACTAACACACCAACCAAATAAACCCCCCAGAAATTAGATAAGCCTACAGTTTAGTGGGTGAAACAAATAGTGCCCTGATAATGAGAACACTTGTTCTCCAGAGATGCTCATCCTCATGGGTTTAAGAATACAGAACCAAATTAAGATGGGCACAACAAGTACCAAACACATTCCACAGGGCCTTTCCTCAGCGAGCATGAAAGTTTGAATGATTGCACAGATACAAAGGGGAAACACTAGGAACAGGTAAATCCCAAATTCTTAGTAAATTTATGAGAAGTGGAATGACCTTTACTCATCTTCCTTCATCTCTCATCCTTACAAGGACAGAGAATAAAAGTTGATTTCACTATGTTGTTAGTTCTTTTTCAACAGATTCAGTGAACTGTATTCTGTTCCTGCAAAGCTACTGCCAGCCAAGGTTATATTTGGACTAATGTGCTGCTTTGTTCACAGCACTGTACAAGAAGTTACATTATGAGGACACAGACACAGTATTTATTTAATCACTGTAATATATTACATTCCTACTCAGTGATATTTCAATATACTCACACAGGAGTTTAGAACTGACAGTTTCCTTACATAAGTATTTTCCACATTTTTTTCCTCATGTAACTGTATTAGACCAATACCATAAATGAGTGTATATATACATACATACATACATACATATACATATACATATACATATACATATACATATACATATATATATATATGTGTGTGTGTGTGTGTGCATAAACAAGCTTTTTTGCTAGTGCTGTACATGGTTGCATGCACACACCTTTGCCTGTTCAAATAGGGCCTGCAGCCTAGCTGTATTTGTTAAATCTTGCCTGACTCTATTTGATAAATGCTGCCTTTAAAATCTTTCCTCTCTAACATGAAAAGTCAATGCCCTAATATTAATTTGCCCTTTGAAAGCGAGCCAGTATTCAGATGGATATTGACTCCAGGCCTGCTGGTTGTTCTACAGCAGTGTTTGGAAGGCTGCTGTTCTAATGAATGTGCTAACATTTGATACACACACTAAGAAAATCAATAGCACTATTTTTACAAAGGCATGTGGCTTTACTAAGTACACTGTCACTACCCCGTTGCACAAAATTTACTAGAAACCTCCCTATATGACTAAATTGCTGCATCTGGTTCATTTCTCCACTTGCCTGCCAGAATGCATAATTCCAGACTTCAAGAACATCCAAAGTCAGCCTCTGAAGCAGAAAAATATGGTTATTTAAGTTTGAAATGTAAGTGGCAGTCAGTACCCGAAACTCTCACACAAGTGTCAGTTTTTCCTCATTTCTGCCCTGCTGTTTGCACATAAGACACCTAGGGGACCCAAAGGTTTTCACTTCAGAAATTCCTGCTTCTGTGGTTTCTGAATGAATTGGTTAACTATGGGCAGAGAATAAAATGTTTTTATAATCACTGTTGAATAAATTAGTCCCTGCTCTTTAGCTCCTTGTCTTCACTAGGCAAATGCACTGCAAAGTTCCTGAATCTCAGCCTTAGATCTGCTCCAGCCCATCTAAGTCACCCTGTTTTCCAAGCAGCTACTGAAAATATCCACTCCATGTGAGTGAATAAGCTAAAAGGGAAAGGAATATTTGTAAGAAGCAAACTCAGATGAAATCCAAATGCAGTGTATATTCAAGGACTTTTAGTCACACTGACTTAATTCTAGATCTGGAAATGTGTCTTCTCCTTAAGGAAGTGATTCAATGCTATAGGCATGTACTTACCCAGGGACTAAATGTAATACAAAGGAAGTCAACAGTTAAGGCAAGATAGAAGATCAAACAGGTAAAAATCTAATAGCTCATTCAGTTATATCTTCAGTCTCTGAAAAGTTTCAAAATTTAGTAATATAAAACAATGGGAATCAATCATAACTAGTTACTTTCATCATTGGACTCTTCAGGGTTAGCTAATTGCCAAAACATGGCACCAGCCTCATCAGAAGGAATAGAGAATTCTTCATATGCCTTTGTATATACCTGTAGCAGACATAGGTTAGCTGAGAAAGGAGCCAAGCAGCTTCTCCAGAGGAAGAATTCAGATTTTTCATGTGGTCCACATTTGCCAAAAGATGAGCTGGTGACCGTGCTCAAGAGAGCTGTGGCTGGAACTCAGGAAAAAAAAAAGGAAAGTTTATGACTTAGCCCTTTCCTGACTTAAATGATTCTATGAGTCTCTGATTTTAAGTAAAAAAAAGTTTATTTTTTTTCTTCTAGTTTGAGCAGGACACGATCATGATAGAAAATATATTACTTGTTTTTTTATAAAAAATACCATATATAATTTCCACACTGGGGCTCCAAAGGAAAATAAAATACTGAAATATCCATATAACATATGGCATCCTTCCAAAGTCCTGTAGAACTGATACAGAAAAGAAAATATTCTTAGCAGAGATTCAGAGGATATTCAGCAAATGAAATGTTTGGTAATTCAAAGAATAATTTTCCCCACAATAAATAATTAGACAGGGAAACTCATTGTCACGGACTGTTATGTAGAGAATGGAATCCAAGTGCAGACTCAAGGGAAGAATAGGCACTTTAATGGGTTACAAGTACATCACAAGCACAAATTCAGATATAAATCATGTTCATTGCAGTATTTCAGCATGGGGGATTCCAAGGGAGATTTTCTTGGTGGGAGATTACTGCTGTTGCCCTTCTGTGCTTCTGCTTGTCTTGTCCTTCTGGATGCCTGGTGCCTGTCCTTACCAGACAAAATACCAGGCTATCCAGACATCAAGTGATTGCAGCAGCTCTACCTCTTCAAAACATTCCTCTCTCTTTTGAGAAAGGGATAAAAGACAGCCCAGGAAGTTTTAGCAAGTGGTTCTTGCTTCTCTTACAAGAGCACTGAGAGGCTCTGGGCTGTGCTGTTCCCCAGGCTGCTCACAGCACCCCAAAAACGAGCTCAGTACATGAGCAAGCCTGACCTGCACACACCTGGAGCAGCCAGCACAGCCAGCAGGCACGGCTGTGGCATCTCAGAAAGCACCAGTGTGGAAGCCTGGGCTGAAATCTCCTGTCTTGCTGCCAGAGGTCGTGAGCTTGGAGCTGTGGTGGCAATGCCCAGTGCTGCCGCAGTCAGCCCTGCCTGCTGTGGTCCTACCTAGGTAAATGTCATTGTCCCCAGTTTCAAAAGACACCTAGGATAAAAAAGGAAGTGAACTGAATTACCCAGTTTAGCTGTATATTAGGTGAAAAATTGATCCCAGTGTTCTTAGGCCCCAGTGGACTTCTTTAGCTCCATATTCCCTCCTACAGAGACACTACAAAATTAGACTAAAGTGGCCGCTATGCATTTATAAATGTCTTGTGCTGGGAATGCAGAGAGGAAAAAGACCATTCTGCCCTTCACACATAAGCAGTATCATATAAACAGGAAAGAGTGGGAAGGCAATCTCTGCTATGGGCCTTTCTAATGAAACTGTACATGTGAAACTACAGTCCAATAAGGAATAGGCAGGAGAGCACAGGAAACCTTCCACAGATCCATGGCTCATTCTGAGCCCACATTATCCAAACCAAATAACCTCATGCAAGAAGTGCAGAGGCTGGAGGCTGAAGAGGCACCACACACTGCTGCCATGCGAGCAATGGTCAGTGAAGTGAGGGAAGCATGGAGGGGCAGAGCATCCAGCAATGTGATGACAGGATGGAGCAGCAATGAGGGCTGCAGAAAAATATGTCTGTAGTTCACTGGGCTACCACAAACATCTGCTGAATTCCTCCCCACACTCTTCTTTCTCATAATACTTAATCTGTCTCATTAAAGAAAGTCCTTTACCAAAAAGTCAGGTTGTTACAGATTGTCCTGTGGTCTGGGCATTACGTAGGGGTATCTAGCACACAGATACTATGTTAGCTTCTATGTGTCCATCAGGTCTAACCTGATGGAATACCAGCTGTTTTTTCCCTTCAGCTGACATGCCTTTCCGCATATGAGAGACATAAATGCCCGCATTTCTGCCAGATCAGTAGGCAGTATCATTAGCACCCAGAACATGGGCTCTGCTGACTCTTTGAGTTCCTTCTGCTCCTGAGGCAGTTCCTTCAATCATGATTCATTTTAAGCAGATGATTTCCACCTTGCTGGAAAATTTCTTCTTTATTTTATTACATGATCCCTCCAACTACAGGGAATATTTTGGCACCATGCAAAATTTTGTTATGTGCATGGATACATCATGTAGGTTGTAACTATCCCTCTGGATTTATGATAATCAAGGGTGTTCCAGAAAGGGAAGAACTTCATTATTTATAGGCTCAGATTTTTATGAGAAGTACATTACTGCTGATAAGTGTTTCTCTAGGATCTGATTCTTTACCCATTGCTGCAAGAGAACTAATAATACTGGAAGGCTTTAATCTGTCTTACTCAAAATTGCTCTGATTAAAGCACGATGAAAATGTCCTTCAGGCCCAGTTAAGACCCTTTGTAGAGTGAAACATCTAATAAACTGTACCTAAAGGAGGCCTACAAGAAAGGCAGAGAGAGACCTTTTACAAATGCATGTCATGATAGGACAAGGGGAAGTGGTTTTAAAATAAAAAAGGAGAGTTTTAGATTAGATGTTAGGAGGAAATTATCTACAGTGAGGGTGGTGAAACACTTGAAAAGGATTCCTAGAGAAGCTGTGGATGCCACATCCCTGGAGGTGTTCAAGGCCAGGTTGGATGGGGCTTTGAGCAGCCTGGTCTAGTGGAAGGTGTCCCTGGCCATGGCAGGGGTGTTGGGACTAAAGGGACCTTTACGGTCCCTTTCAACCCAATCCATTCTGTCATTCTGTGGTATGAGATACAAGTAGCAGCCATCCAATGCAATGGGCCAACCTCTGGGCCCAGTGATGGGCTGAGCCAGGGATTCTATGGCCAACACCAAGTTAGATGTGTGTCTGTGTGAGGAAAAAAACTGCAAAAACTACCCAAACAACAATGGGCCATGTTGCAAGAGCATCCCCAAGGAGTCAGCAGGAAGGTCTATGGCCACAGAATGCAGGGAGACTGAGGTTGTAAAAATGGTTTGGGTGGTTTTTATTTCTATTACAATTAGACAAACAAGATTCTGACATCATTAGCTGTAAATAAAATGCTTTGTTTTTTTTTTTAAAGATTAAATCTCATCAGAAACTTCCAAAGGAAAAGGAAAAAAAAAAACCCAAAAATTTAAAGGCTCTGAATCTTGCCTAGCCACTCAGAGGGTTTATAGTTATAAAAGGACACCTGGTCACATCCTCCTGCCTTTGCTGGAGGTGCTTGTAGCTGGCAGCCCTTCCCCCAGGCACCTGATGGTGAAACAGCTGCCAGTGTAGGACACCAGCCTGTTGTTGGGTGCTGTGGGATTACCAGAGCATGGGCTGCATCAGAGTGAGCAGGATGACAGCACACATCTCGCTCCACAGGCTGGTTGTGGAATACAAAATCTCCAGGAAAAAAAGAAAGGCCCTGGGTTTGCTGGATGTGAGATGTTTTAATTTGCACAAATGCAAGTGACAGACACTTTGGAAGTTTCCACTTTGTATTCTGTTTTCATCTTAATTAGTATTAACTTATTCTTCCAACAAGGGAAAACCCACAGAACACTGATCAAGAGAAGAAAACTGCAATAGTTCCAATAGTCCCCTTCATTCAGCTGCTAATACTGTACTAGGAAGGATATGTTTGTAGTGGGGCATCATCTCTAATGACCAAGTTCTACAGAAAGAAGTTGAATTCATTGCTGTGGCAATTAAGAAAAGCTACAGCAGGATCACACACAAGGTGAATTAAGCCACTGGATGCCTTTAATTCCCCACAAATTGTGAGCAACCCATGGATGGTGTTCTTCATCAGCCTGAGCCCACAGGCTCAGAATCTGCAGAATCCTCAGGCTTGGCTGTACTCTGGCCAGCTCCTGTGAATGTGGAGATCCCCCTTGGGCTGCTAAAATTGAAGGTGAATATCTTTCTGCCAGTCAGGCATGCTGCAATGCCAGGACACTGGAGCTGGTGAGTGTTGGAGCTGTTTGAGGAAGGAGGCAGGGTCCCATGGCCAGGATGCAGGGAAGAGCATGACCAATGGCAGCTAGCTGATACACAGCTGAGGTGCTTGTCAAATTGCAGCCCAAGCAGTGAAAAACAACAGTTTTCTATCTGTGAAAAGAAGGTGTTGATGCCAACTAACAGAGCTGTGGCAACTTCTCAGGTGGCTGCCCATGACCCAAACATCTGCTGCAACAGAGTGGTAGAAGAAAAAAGTGACAAGGCCTGACTAGCATCTAAATCACTTTTGTGTTAACTAGCCAAACTTCTTGCAAGTCATGCTCACTTTTTTCAGAAAAACGTGTAGTGAAAGACAAACAACTCTTCAGCAAGCTGCAAAATCCAGTCCCTGCAAGTGGGCACAAGTGCAGCTGAAGCAGCCAGTGCCAGGAAGCCCCTGCCAAAAAGCCCCTCTTTGGGTTTATTGTATGGTAAAACAAATTACTCTCTGCAAGCTCCATTTCAGAGTCTAGAGGTAGGTGCAGGATTGGTTGGCATTCTGTGGCAGTGCCAGTGGTACAGTGCAGGGATCCTGGCACTGTTCTTTTGCCTCAGACCAGCCCTGCTGAGCATGGGAGGACTGGATTTCAAACATGATGGGCACCCACAGCTAGTGCCAATTGCAGGTCAAGGTGCAGCTGCCCTGCAGCTCCTGGCACTGGGTCCTGAGGGCACCTCCTACTTCCCCCCAAAAGTGCTATCTGGTCAGCCTCTCTCTTTCCAATTATACAGAATATTCTGTTAACAGCGATGTTCACTACAGCTGTACCTGCATTTTGCACCTTTCTGCTGCACAGAAACACAGCAGCATCCCCTAAATGAATCTCACCCCTCAACAGTCTTCTTGGGTAGATACTGTGTCATCAGCTTTCCCAAGCAGGAATCCAGAGCTTTGAAACTGAATGCCTGCCAAGGCATGAGCGTGTCAGTGGCACAGAGCAAGGGAAGCAGCCATGCACCAGGACAGCAAGGACTCTGCTGTGTCACCAGGGCCTGATGGCCTCCACAGCCCCTGCTCCTGTGCCCCGAGGGTCAGCCCCACACTGGCTCTGCCTGCAAACTCCAATGAGCCCACTGAGATGGACCAGAACGGGATTTGCCTTTGCTTTGTTCTACCAAATGGATGTAACAGTGACAGGAAAAATGCACAGAGAGGATTTTCTGGCCTGTCATCAAGTAGAAAAGGAACAGGAAAGAAGAGAAGGAGAAATTAGAGTAACAGAGAGGATCAAAATGAAAGCAAGCAGGGAAGACAGGGTGGGAATATACTTTTGAGTCTTTGGCTCACATCCCTCAATATTTCAGCAACTGTATCATGTAAATCTCAATCTCAGACTTTTTTGACTGCTTCTGAACCCTTCTACTCTCATTGGAAAGCTATTTTGGAATCTCACTTCTTTCATGGCTAAAATCTTTTTAATTTCTAGCCTAATTTTATTCATAAATATGTTCACATCTTGTGGAACTTAAGCTGTAGTCCTAACTACAGCTTAAGTAGTTGTCCCTGGATGTTAACCTCATAGTTCTGGTCTTATGCTTGGTTTAAGGTGTCTCTATGTCTGACCTGCTGCCAAATACCTGATAACAAATATGTGTACAGACTTGACATTCCCTGGTCAGAAAGGTGTCCCTCTGCCTAGCAGCTGAATCACACAAACCCTCTCACAGCTCTGATTCAGGACCCTGAGTAGAAGATAGGGCCATCTTCTGCCAAAGCTTCCTCTGGATCACATCCACCACACCTTGACAACACAGCCACCTCCTTCCTTCCCCCCACAACCTCCCTGGTGCAGAGAAGGGTGTGCAAATGTTGTGCAGGGCTGTTTTACAAGGCCTAAACTCCCTGGTGTATGCTGTGACACCTGGGCTGGAGAGATATATACAGCAAATGTACTGGCCAGGCACACACCAGCTGGGCCCCATGTGTGTGATCAGTCTCACATCAGGAACACCCCAGCCACAGGTTCACATGCAGCAAAGCTGCTGAGTCTGTCTGCAAACCCCAGTGAATCTTCTGGGGTTTCTGGACATTTCACTCTAAGTGGAAAAGGAGGGGTTTTCCCTTGGAGTATCAGAAATATTCCTCTTAGACTACCTTTGCTTGGTTACAGAAATAAGAATTTCATCATTAAAAAAAACAGGAAACAAGTAGGAAATAAATAATACTGTTTTAGAAAACCCTACAAATATGAAAATTACCTAATCTTTAGATTCAAGCCATATTAGGGGACCAGAAGGACACATCAGTGCTCTGCTGCCTGGATTATCTGATGGAGTAACACTCAGAAGCACTGCTGCCAACTGCCCACATAAACCTGGTTTATCGCATCCCAATAAAGCAGATTATGCTTTTGTGGTGCCCTTGTCCACATGTTCAATCAACAGGGCTGCATTACCTTCCTCAGTGACCTTCCTATTGCTCTTCCAAATAAAACAGCCATGTGTTAGTCTCCAGCTCTAGCTGAGGCAGTGGCTGCAGTGCCAGTGCTGTGGCCTGGGGAGGAGCTGCATGGTGACACCAAGGTCAATTATCTCAGAAGAGAGAGGAAAAGCCCAGCAGAAGAGACCTTCACCTTGAACCTGCCATGCATGACCAGGAAGGCTCAGCCACTCAAAGAGCTTTGTGCTGCTACAAGGGGCAGCAGGCACCAGAGAGAAAGGGAAAACAAAGAACAGGCTTTCCCAGTGCTGCTCTAATTAAGCAGATAATTAGGTGTGAGCTGAGATGGATCTGTTGCTGCAGTCTGTGGGTTTGAGGTCCTAGTCAGAACTAGGACAAGGGACCAAATTTTGGCTCAGTTGGAATGAAGCAGAAACTTATGATTTAATTTGGCAAGATTTTCTCCAGTGCTGAAGGATTTCACCAGTTTCACAGGTGATATGAGCCTGTGTTATAGCAACCCATCTCCTTGTTCTCATTTGGCATTTCAAACGCTGTCAAGTCTGAGGGACTTGTGTCTGCTGTGTTTTAATTTACCTGTTTTTGGCAGCCTGTGGTTTCCCCAAGACAGACTTTAATTCCTAGACAGCCCCACTCAGAGATCATTCTGCTTACCTGAGTCCTGAAGAAAAGGGGAGAATGTTCTCTATTTTATGATATTTTATCATGCATTAAATAAAAGGTATATATTTTAACAAAGCCAAAAATATTTAACGTTTAAGTTTGCAATTATTGATAACTATCTTAAGACAGAAGTCTCTAGATATTTTAAAACTCTAACCATATTTTCCCAGCTGTGTTATCCATAGAGAATATGATACAGCTATGTAAAGCTGCTATGACTGCTAAGTGCATTCAATTATCTCTGCTAGTTTTGTCCCCCCCTCCCACACTTTCCATTCATTTCAGTGTTCACTAAATATTTTAAGCTTGTTAAGTGAGTTCATGCATGCATTACAAAAAGGCACTTTGGGAAAAATTTATGGCTATTTTATCCATCTCAATATATGGGCACGAACGTACCACTGATCTGCACAGAGCTGTGAGACTCTGTCCCTTTCCCTCTTACCCTCCCCCTTCGGGAAAGAAAAAACCCAAACTTTGGAAAAGGGGTCATGCAAAGGCAGGGATTTCTATAGGGAGCCCATGGAACAATGCCTGCATTGCCAGGCGTAGTGGGCTCCCATTGTCTGCTCTTTGAGCACATAATAGAGGCTTTGCCAGTGGGGAGGCTAAATGGGGAACAAATGGATGGACAGCAAAGATGATGTCGGCAGAAAGTGCAAGAACCTCCTTCTGCTTCTGTTTCTTTCAAAGGCTTGAAAGTAATAGTGTGCATAGTAATTCCTCTCCATTGTGGTGTGTGTAACGTTTATATTCATGCTGTGCTGGCTAAAGAAATGCTGGCTGTGGTCAGCAGAGAGGCCTGTACACATGCCTTTATCCCAGCAGCCTCCTGGAGCTCAAACAGTATGGAATCCATGTGTGGGGAGCAAAACACCAACTCTTATGTTAATGAAGATTACAGTGAAGAATGGAGGGTTGGAAGCCCAGCTGGTGGATTTTCCCTTACAGCAGCCAAGTACCCAACTATAGTTAAGTTTCATCAAAACTTTCTTTACCATCTATTTCTGAGGTTTCACAGCTGGGCTGGAAAATTTGTGTGGAGATAAACCCTTCATTCAGGCCTCAAGCAAATGTAAAAATGGCTGTTATGATTTTGTGAAAGCTCCAGAGATGGAACTACTAAAGCAGTGCAAATACACATATGAAAATCTACCTATTTAGAGATGGCACACATACAGAATTACACAGAATTAATTTATCCCAGAGTTAATTTATCCCAGCTGATAACTTATATTGTGTAAATGAACTCATTTTTTTATTTTCAAGCACTTTTAAGCCACATTATATCAATTTGAAGTGAAATAATTATTTTCTGTTAAATACTGTGAGATGACTCAAGAACTCTGTAGAAAGGTGATCAGTTCCCATTCACTTCCAGAAGTCTCTTTCCCAAAGGATTTGAAGTGACAATCAGCAGCAACGGCTGTTCTTCTATCCCTTCGTCCATCTTCTCCTCCACAAACTTCCAGTTGTAAGATTTTAAACACTGCTATTGCTACAAGTGAAGAAATAAAAGGCATTACTGAAGTATCACTTTTCAGACCATTCATTAGTCCTCAGTATATTTTTGGTCTGGGAAAAAATACCCACCTACATGAAATCCTTTTTTCCCCTGACCTTTTGTTTTCAAAATGCTTGAAAAAAATATCCATTCCAAGATCCATCTCAAGAATCCCTTGAAACCTTTGAAAATCCTCTTCCTGTATCTAGAGCTGGGCACTAGCAGGAAGATGGAGTGTTTTTAACCTGTGTATGGAGTGTTTTTAACCTGTGTGTCCTCACTGGCTCCACCCTGGGCTCACAGTGATCTCCTGAGGGTGCCATGGTTGCCCTGCACAGAGCAGGCTTGCAGCCTTCACCTGTGAATCCATGGATCTGAAAATTAGTTTCACCATGGAGAAACCAAAGGTTTCAGATGGGCTGGCATATCTTCTTCCTCACTCCAGTTGGCCCATCCAAGGAAAAATGGTAGCCCATGGAGAAACTGCCAATGCTGCCAACATGCAGCAATGTGAGCATTAAACCTGTCTTAAACAGAGGAAATTAATACCAAGCACCTCATTTGAATGGCATCTCGTTTGGGAGAAAGCCAGAAAACATAAAGGTTGGTTTGCTCTGCTCATCACTCACATGACTCTGCCTTTTGTTTTTCAGCCTGATGAGAGGCAAGGATAGAAAATCAGCCCCAGCTCTGAATTTCCTGGCTTTTGTCAGTTGATGTTACACCCATGATATTATTCAAACAGGGGGTTTTGTGTGTAACAGATAAATGTCGACAAAGCCCTGTCTAATGCCTTTTAGGTTGCTAGGAAACCTGGCTCTGTAGCCACCACAGAAATATCTCGGGCTAGGGGATTAGATAAGCTCTGACTTGTTTTGATTAGGTGAGCTTTATTGCAGAAAAGACAGCAGCATGCTTGACATTGTAAAAATATGACCCGCTTACAAACCCGGGGCACAAGGATCACTTATTGCTCAGGATGGCCTCCATGAGAGGGCACTTTGAATACTTTTGTAGCCCACCGAATGACCTCCCTAGAAAAAGCCACACCTCCTAATTAAGGTCTCCTTTGATCCCCTAGAACTTGGGGCTGCTGCTGCTAACACCCCTATGTTAGACCATACTGAGGTGAAAAGTCATTTTCAGCCTAGCTTAATTTCATGTGTCAGGAGAATGGGAGTATTTGTGGTCTGGTGGGCAGCACAGATAACTAAAAACTAGCTTACCTGCCCTCTGCTCTCAGCTCTGCCATTTAATGATTGTGCTTTGAAAATAAATTTGAACGAGTTGTACCTGTGGCAGATATTTATGCAACCCCATTAATGGAGGAGCTAGAGGCAGTGAGACTCCCTGCTGCTGCTCATGGTGACCTGAGATCTGCTATGGGGAGCTGAGTCTCTTCCCCTTTCTGACCCTGCCTGTCTCAGCCTTGTGCTGGTCTATGCCCTGCCTTTGCCAATGGCATGCCCAACAGGCATTTGGGGAAATGGTGGAAGCTCCATGCCCTCCTCATAAGTGGTTTCCACCCCTTACCTCTTTACTGACAAGAAGTTTTTGCTTTTTTCTACCTTACTGCAATTCAAGAACCTTGCTTCTTGTCTCACTCACAGTATATGTAACAAACAGGTTGTCCCCTCCTCTCTGCAGTGCCTTTTATGTGTTTGAACACAGTTCTCCTTCCTCAGTCAAATTTTCTCTGAACAAAACAACCTAAATGTTCTCCATCTACTCCCACAAAGTATATTTTCCCTAAGCTCTTTAGCTCCATGGTGTATTATCTGTGGAAGCAGGGCAGATATTCTGCAAGCTATAAATGAAACCAACAATCTTGAGGTGAAAGCACCAGTCTGACCACAGTCTCAGCCATGCTGTACCTGTGAGCTGTGCAGTTCCTGTCCAGGTTGCTGGCAATAGTTTGGGATCATATTATCTGCTCTTTAATCAGGAAAGCCTTGAGACAGGCATCTGAAACAGTCAAAATTACATGAGAGAGACCCTGGGTTCATGCTGAGGTGTAAGCAGAACTCAGGACCCTGATTTGGTCTAAGTTCATGTTTGCATATTCACATTTAATAAAGGACACAGCTCAGAGTTATACTCTAGTATGACAGACATGCATTGTACCAGTCAGAAGAGAGAACTGGCTGCATTACTAATGAAATTTAAAAAGGCTCTCCCTCAATTCACACCAATTACATGAAAAGTTCCATTCATAGAGAATGTGTAATCTGTCCATATTCTTAGCATTTTAAAAGAAATTTCTGCTCATCAATCTACCTCAGGTAAAGCTCCTCCTATTAGAGGAGCTAAAATATCATTGAAAGGGTGAAAACAATAAGGCTCTTTCCAGCTAACTGGGAAAGCAAATCTCAGAATAATGAATTCTGTGCTGAGAACACTGCAGTTGAAATGTTTCAGTTGGGAGAGCTCAGTACAAACAGGTACATTCCAAACCATTCAGTATATAGGTTAATATTAACATTAGGCATTGCACATTTAGCTCAGCAGTCTAAAAGCAATGATGTGCTATGCTCCCCTGCACTCATGGCTGAGCCTGGGTTTGTGCCTTGTGTTCAAACACACCAGGACGTCCTGTGACCCTGCTCTGGAGGAGACAAAGCCCTGTTCACACTGTCTTTGCAGCTCACACCTGGAGCAAGCCCTGGCTCCCTGGCAGCCTGCACAGCATGGCCTGTGTCCCTCAGGAGCACACAAACCGTGGCCACTCTGCAGTGCTCTGGGAACAAACCTGGCATCTTATCAGCCTCCACTGCAGTCTGCACCTGGAGGTGAGCATCTCCCCACTCTCCCAACACCAGGGTCAGAATGCACTTGCCCCAGGCATGGCAGATAACCATCAGCATCCTCCTCATGAGGTGACCGAGCCAAATAAAGGAGTGCAGAGGCTGCTACAAAAGCACACAACTTGCTTCTGCTCTGACCATGTCTGCTGCCATTTCCTCCTCTGTACACCATGCCAGTCCTACCACAGAAAACCTCATGCACTGGGGTCGCTGACAGAGCCAGCTCAAACTAGGGTATGGATGGCTACACACAGATGCCTGTTAGAGCCAGCCTTGGCCAGATGGTGTTTGTTGCCCCAATTATATTCCTGACTCTTACAGTCAGCCAAGCTGTGACATAGCAAGTTGTTATATGGAAGTGCTTGCAGGGTCTGGATGTCACTGTTGGCAAACAAGGGCAGGAGGCTGCTGGAAAAGGCTGCTTGTGTGTGTGGGGACATGTTAGCAGCACCCAGGGCACAGGGTGAGGTGAGTCTCTTGTCCTGAGCCCTGAGCTGCCACTTCTGCTGGAGAATGGCTGAATCACACAGTGTGTCTTTCCTAAGCACATCTGTACCTAAACACATCCTATTGTTCTCATCTCTTCAGTAACTCAGCCAAGACATCTACCAGAGCCACAGGCAATGCCTGAAACATGGCTTCATGCCTGGGGCCCCTCCACTTGTCCTGAGCATGGCAGTGAGGATGGAAGGGGTGAATAAATGGCCTCAGAGAGTCTCATCTGTTGCAAGGCTTGTTAGGGTCCCTGACCTCTCAGACCCAGCAAGATGCTCAAGTCCTAGGTGACAGTGCAACCGGGAGCTTACTGTTATGGCACATGGGCCCTGACCTGGTGTATTTCATGATAGATGGAGGCACATCAGCCAAGCTGCTCCAGCATAATCACAGGCTTCACAGCTCTCTACATGCACAGCCTTTGTTTGGATGAATTTGAAGTCAAAGTACTTACTGCTGCAGGCCAGACCCACAGCATGAAGCAGCCTCCGTTATGTGATGTGCAGATATCTTGGAAGTGCTGAATATGGCAGCTCTGAGTTTTTTGCACCCAAAAAGCTTTTAGATTTTTTTATTGACAAGTTTCAATAAAAATTCCAAGCAGTCAAATAATAAGAGGATTGATATAGAGCTCCCCAGGTCTTTGGGCCAACTGGGAGGCTGGTAAGGACAGCTGAGTGAGATTTGTGTGCGTAAGTCTGGGGCCACTGGAGAACATTCTTGGGAGGAGGAAGTGAATGTGTCTTGGCCTTTGTAGGTAGTGTCTGGGGTGTGCAAATCCCTGAGAACAACCCTCTCAAATGCACTTAAATTCCTAAACAGAGGTAGCTATTTCGCTTGCTTCAGCAGGGCTGATATGGCTGCACCTAGATGCTGGGAGACCAGGGCCAGGTGCCACCTGACTAGAGATGCACTCAGTCATGGATTGTGTTCACAAGGTCTGAGAGGAACAAGTACAAATTTTGCAGCTGTACTGTGCACATTAGCAGTTTTGGCAACTGCATGTATGCGCTTACAACTCTACAGATGACAGCAAAACCTGGATCTTGGTGATACAATGGGCTCTGCTGTATTTGAAAGGACCCACACGACCAGCTGACTGTACTCTTTGACATATATCATCCCTCAAGAAAGTGCAAACTCCTTGGATTCACAGACATACAGAAAATCAGCGTTGCCTGTGTACTGTCATTGTGTTGCTGTCACAGCCTCTCTTGAGACTCACCCAAACCAGATGCCAAGCACTTGCTCCCCCATTTTCCCTCCCACTTCCTGCTCCAGGGATGAAGTTGAGAATTATGTGAAAAATCACGGGTTGAAATAAGAACAATTTACTGGAAACAGCAATGAGATAAGAAAATTAACAGTAGCAGCAACAACATTAATAACAAAAGTGTGCTAAAAAGGAGGGTGATTTACATGCAAGATGCTCACTGAGCCCAAGCTGACATGACCACAGCCAGTGGCACCCCACCCCAATTTCTCCATCTGCCATGCTTGTTCCCAACTGGAAACTACACCCCTTCTCAGGGAGTCCTTTTCCCCAGCCCATGACATAAGATGGTATCACATAACACAGTGCCTTGGCCATATCCTCCCACTGATTTGGGCCAGAACCAGGGCAGCTTCCCAGACTCTTTTTGAGCCACCTCACCTAAAGAGCTCAGGCAGCAGAGACTGGCTGTCAAGAAGGTCACAGCATTAAGAGAGCATGTCCCATGCCCACTGTTCAGCTCTCCCTTCCCTGAACTGAGTACATAAACTTGACTCACTAACAGACCACATCCCTTCCATACAGTTATCACAGCTCCTAAAGATGCCACCTGACACAGAGTAACTGGCGGAAGTTCAGCTGGAGTCAGTGAAAAGTTTGCCCAATTTAGAAACGGAGTTCTCCTGCGGGACACCAGCCAGACCCATTGGCATTTGTGAGAGCATATCTAATTTGCACGCTTTTAGTGTGTCTGCTATTACTTTTGCCACGAGGCTGAAGTTTTTAATGAGATTAATGATCCATGGGTCACTGTGACCAGTGATTGATGAGGTTCTCAGCAAAATCAATTTACTGTTTCTTTCCACCAAGAGTTGCTGCCACCCTTCTGCATCCCAAAACGGGTCACAATTAAGACGATGTAGTTTGATCTGGTTTTCCCTGACCAGACACTTCAATTCAGTGCCTGCAGTTTGTTGACTACAGTTTTCCAATAAGCTCAAGGGAGCCTAATGGTAGCAGTGCATTAACCCACCAAAGCCAATTTGCAGTATTGGGTATCAGGACATGCAAATGAATTAAATTAGATCTTGTTTTCAAAGGGTATCATAAGGTGTCCCTTGAGCTTTATGTGCTTTTGGACATAATTTGATACATTAACATTTAATTTCTGCCAGGTGGGGTTCACCTTCCTCTGAGGTAAAGAGCTCACAGAGTAACTCAGATCCTGTACCTCCCTCCTTCCTCTGCTAATAAGAAATACAAGATCCAGTTTCTCTCTCCCTTCCCCCACTGTTTTCCTCCCACAACATTTTAAAAATCTGATAATAATGCAAAAAATAGTTCTGTATGGCTCTGTTGTCACTCAGGGACTCCCAGGTTATATTTGATGTGCTGGTGCAGTTGGGAGCTGAGCAGCAAGGCTGGTGTTACTGCTCTCCTTTGAGCCTGTACTGCCCTGGGACAGCTGCTTTACCTACATCCAAATGTAAGGACTGGTAAGAGGAGATTTTTGTCCAGTCGTGGACTTCTGCTGGTCACCTGCTGGAATGGGATTTGGGGATCCTACCCAGCCCAGTGTGAATTTTTGTCACGTGTAGGCCCTCAGGACAGTTCACAGCCTTGCAGCTTACCACTCAATTTAATTAATGAGGTTCCAAGCGACAGGGGACACAACAACTGCCAGTATTTAAGATCACAGGTTTTAAAGGTCAGTAGGCACCACTAGCCTTCATTATACCAGAAGCAAAAAAATTTAATCCAGTAAATTCTACCTCAAATTCCTATTTTGTTGTCAAACTGGAGCATATAATTTCAGGAGCTGCTCCAAACTCAGTCTACAGGTTTCATTTTAAAGAGGTATCCCACTGAGCTCTGGGTGCCCCTGTAACCTTCCTTGTGTGCAGCACCATGAGAGACACACATCTCCGTTCTTACAGTCGAGTTTTGCTTAAAACATGCCTGGTTTGGGTTAAAGCAGCATTATTTGCTGGGGGTTAACAATGTCTTCTGCCTTCCTTAAGTCATGGTTTTATGATGCAAATTAGACAGATAATACTGTCTGTAAACCATACTGCATGATCAGATGGCAGACTAAGCTTAGTGAGATAGAGATTTCCTTTTTAATTAAAACTGCAATGCTTCTGTGTGGTGGATTAACATGCAAGGGTCACTGGAAGAAGTGAATTAAAGTAGGATCTGAACAATGAGGAAAAATTGCTCCAAAATGGCCACTAACAGCATAACAACTAATGTCACTTACCAATGTCTTCCTTGCAGGAATATTACGTTATGTTAACCCCTACCATTCCTTAAGGGTAGTCAAGTGTCACCCACGTTTTAGTCATGTAAAAACTCTGATGTGGAAGGTTAAAATAATAATGAAATAATATCTGGCTTCTTTTGTCATAGCCTTCATCTTGACAATGAGACTTTGCTTTTGGAAGCACCTGGAAGCCAGGACTCCCACCAGTCAAGAAATTTTTTTCAATAGCTCCAGAAATGCAGCCCCATAGATCATTTTAGGTAAATCATGTTTTTCCTTCAGAGCGTGTGCACTCAGCAGTTAAGCTGCCATACGAGCACTGAGCTTTAATTCCCACAATATCCAGTCCTTCTGGCCAGCTTGTCCCAGAAGACTGTCAGTAAGCAGTGCTGCAACAGATGTCACACTTACACAGATATATCCTGGCTTTGCAGTGGAAAGAAAATTTCCTTTCCCCTAAACTCTATGAAGCCACAAGTTCTTGATTCAGACTGATGCAAGCCCACCTTCACATAGGTCTGAAGATTAATTTATCTTTATTAGACTATCTTTGCTGTTCAGATGACATCTTCTAACAAAGCCAAGTGTAATAGATGGTTAACTGCACATCTAAAACTTGCATTTGAATTCTTTTGCTAAATGCTCTGCAATTAGACATAAGCTGAGTAAGGCAGAGACTGCAGTACTGTATCACCAGGAAACATGTAAGGAGAAGGAATCTGAGCCATCCTTGTTTCACAAAAGGAAAAAAAAAATAGCAGCTGAGATACATACCTGAAAAATACAAGGGGAACTAAGAAATCCTGAATCAGCTGTTCACAAAGAACAAAATTTTTATAATCAGATTTCCACATGCATATTTACAGATTAGAAATGCAATGCCTAACAATTCTTAAACAAATACGAGCTTTCTTCCAGAAAAAATTGTCTGTTAAAAACAACAAATCCAGTGTGGTTACAGATATTACAAAACAGAGCAGCTCTTTGCTATTAAACCTCAAGAAATAATAAAATATTTCTGTGCTGTCACAGAAGAAATAAAGAAAAGGAAAAAAGCCTAACTGGGGAGGGGAGAAGAAGGAGGGGTAGGAGGGGTCAAAGGAAATTAACTGAATCACCTACAATTTCCTCCAAAAGTGACTTAATCCTGCTCAATCTTCTTTATGAGACAACCTATAGGAAAACCAAAAAACCTGTAATAGTCAGGCTGCCAGGTCCTTGAAAGGCAGCAGAATTTAATTTGAGTACTTCAACAGCACAATGGCATCCTCAGCCTTAGAGAGGACCTCTAGGCAGAGGCAAGGTAAATTTATAACAATAATAAATAAAATTATGCTTACCCCTTTAAGTACCTCAAAGGAAATTAATTTTTAGGTTTTTAAAGTAAAAACCTGTGTGAACAGAAACCACATCAGGCAGTATAGAGTACGTTTGAGACTAGCACAAGCAACGCTATCCAGATACTCAGGAATTGGATAGAGCACCCTACAAGGCACGTTTTGCTGCCAGCTCTCCTTGCTGCCCTGTCAGAGGAATGCAGGAGATTGCAGATGCAGGCGAGCCGAGGGAGGACCCGTCCCCACCTGCGTTACCTACCCCGTGGCTCCCTGGCAGCAGACTGCAATGCAGCACTGAGCTCTGCACTGGGGAAGGGCTTGCTTCTCTCTCCGAGCCTGTGCCAGCCAACGTGTGCAGGCAGCAGGGAGCTTTAATAAAGCAAACTCTGCAGCAGACTGCAGAGCAGGCTGATTAACGCTTTTGGTGGTGCTGGGGAGCGTGGCAGAGCGCTCTGCCTCCCCTCCTCCACCCAGCCTCAAACCTGAGAGATCAAACCTTGACCAGCATCAGGTGGTTAAAACACAGTTCATTAGCTCGGGGGGGTTTCTGCCTGCTCGCCATAGAAAGGCTGCAGGAGTTGCTCAGGATGATCACATACAAAATGTGTTTGCTGGAGTTCCAAACAGCTTGTCTCCTTCGTGCCAAGCCCGCCCTTTAAAATGATATTAATTAGGAAAGCAGCTTTAATGCAACAGGCAAACGGCATGTAATCAGTGATTAGAGCAGCAGGCAAGGACATGGTTTACCAGAGATTCAGTGAGATGGGGACAAATGCAAGCTCTTGTCTTTCCTTGCACAGCACCACACAGGGCTTTGACTTGCCCCACTCCCTCTCCCTGCTTTCCAGGTCCCACAAGTGGCATCTGCTTCACAGTGATCTCTCTGAGGGAAATCTGAGTCAGGGAGAGAAAAACAGTTTTCTTTCTCCTCCTGTAACAAGTCAGCTGGGGAAGGATATGTGATTCCCCAGTCCAGTTTCCAGAGCAAGGGCAAACAGGATGATGCAGTGACCGAAGGGTGCAGAGTCACAGTCACCCCCTCTGCCCCCATGGACCAGAGCAGGGAGCAGCTGGGCTCAGCCCCTGGAGGTGGGAGCAAGCTCTGACAGGGTGGAGGTGCTGGCTGCAGGCAGGGCAGCAAGGGGCAGCCTGCAGCAGGACCAAGGACCTAATGCAGGGACACACTCAGCAGGCAGAGAGTGATCAACAAGCAGATTCACTCAGCTGTAGGTTGTTTATGAGAATGAGATGGAAACCAAATTAATATATTGTCCCAACTGCTATCCCCACACTCCACTCAATATATTTGTTCTTCTCCCTTCTGTCTTTGGTCCTGCCCTCCCACATGAGAAAATAGTTATTTGTTTCTATTCCTTGCAGTCCTTTATAATGCCTTAGAAAAGCACTACCTGTGTTTCTGGGCTAAAACCCCATTTTGCAGCTGTAGAAAATGCAGCTTGGAGAGGCAGAGTGACTCAGTTGGGATTTTATAGCCAGCCCACAACAGAACCATCTTTCAGTGCTCATCCTCTTTGGCTCCTAAAAGGAACCTTCTTCCACCAGCACCAGAACTTTCCTTTGTAGCTAAAGTTACCACCACACTGAATTGGCTATCTTTAGTCCCTCAGCCGGGTATTTGTTTCTTTGTTCTTCAGAGTCCTGGATGTTGCTGGATGTAAAGCTGAGTGTGTACTATTGTTCACTTCAGCTTTGTGCTGATGAAAGAACAAGCACAAAGGAAGGAGAGAAGAGGAGAAAAGGGGGCACCTTCTTGTATAAAAGGCTCTGAAATCCCATATGGAAAAACTCTATAGAAGTGAATAAATGTGATTCTAAAAGCCTATTGAATTTAAGAGAGAATGATCTCCTTCCCACATGGTTTTCAAACACCATATAGACTGGTGCAGTCTTTGAGCATCGAGGGAAAAGAGATCAGACTCCTTTCAATGCTATGGATTTATTTATATAAAACTATTGCTTTAATTTCCACTAGGTACCTTATGGAAAAGGCCTAGGGAAAAAGATAAAAAGAGAATTAGGAAAGCAGTTTTAGTTGGTTTATTTTGAATTTTGAAGTGATTGCAGAATAGCAAGCAATACTATTGCTTTCTTCTGATTCTCAGTGATGTTCTATTTGTTTACTTTCTTTATAGTTTGGGATTTTTTGAGGCAATTACTATGATGGTGTTGGGCAGGGAGTTTTTAAAATAGTATGAATGCTTTCCTAGATGTTTTTTGAGATGAGTGTCTTGTCTAAATCTTTATCTTCACTATATGGAGGAGGCTGTGGTTAGGAGAAGGCAAAGTTGGTCTTCATAACAATTTATCTGCTGGATGAAAAAGGAACAACTGGAATAATGGTATGGATTATATGATCTAAAGACTCTTAGGGGAGGAGAGGGCTGCAGAAGGCAGCATTACAAACAGAAGGCCTTTGCCATGTAGCTGTTGTGGAAGGCAAAGTCTGTCAGTCTGCCTGAGAGAGCCACAGCTGTGCCAGATGTGTGGTGACATGAGCACAATGAAATTCAACACGGCATTCAGGTAGACTAATTTTTCCACTCAGAATTCAGGGGAACTATTCCCAAATCCTCCTGCACATATGTGCATGTGTGTAGGTATGTTACATAAAAGCAGTGTTTATGCTGGATGCCCAGAGGAAACATTAAATTACTGTGTGCACTGCTCATGATGGACTCTAGAGAGCCCAAAGGCAATTTTTCTACCATAAATTTATGTCAGTTTTTATATGCTACAACATCTGGGTCCAAAATTGGAGCTAGCAATCTAATAAGACAGCTTGGTTATGAGCAGTCACTCCAATGTCTTGACCCTGATCATCTCCCTTTTTTAGATGATGAAAACTTGGCCTGCTCACTTACAGACTGCACATTTCAACCAATCCTAAGCCATGCCATCTTGCTGGCAGGGGCAAAGTCAGCCCTGAAACTCCTGGGTGCAAAAAATTCCCTGCTGGTGCACACAAATGATCTGTCAGGTGGCATGTGCTGTTTTCTCTGTCCTGGTGACAGGTGCCTTTGCTCCTGGCATGGGTGTGGTGAAACACACAATCCCATCCCTCTGGGAAAGGGAAAGTTCCCGTGTGTCACAGGGACAGACTGACACACCAGAACTCCCAGGCTCTCTTTCCTGGTGGGATAGCTGGGCTAGGAAAGACCATGCAAGAGGAAAGGGGAGGTTTTATGGCCCCTGCATCTTTCCTTGCCCATTCGGACAAGGCTGGGAGTGGCCAGCCTTTCATCTCCCCAGGACTTTGTCAGCCATAAAACATGGATAGCACTCACCTTCCAGAGGGATTGGGAAGCTTTGTTTGGATATGCCTATAAAATGCTGTGACTGAAAGGCAGGGTAGAAAGGCAATGTTTTAATATATTATTGTTAGTCCTTGAAATGTGTGGAGGAAAAGGGCTACTGCAGGAAGAATAGTGGCATATTGGTAGCTGACAGGACTGTCCTGGGCTGCTTTGCTCCCATGCACACCAGAAAGTCTTGGTTTTCCCTGTGTGCTGGGAAAGCTGCTCCCACACCTTGTGTCACCGCACGGCAGCCGGCACTCAGCAGGACACCCCTGAGTCAGATACCCTACTGAATCATTGCAGTTTCTCACTGCTTGGATGGCATTTCCCCCATGTTTGTGTGTTGTTTCCATCTTATTCCAGGTCTCTGGGTTGATAGAGGGAGCAGGCTGTCCTGCTCTAAGCTGTGGGGCCAGGCTGTCATGCAGGTGTGAATGGCTCTGTGGGTCCTGCCACCATGGGTCACAGACACAGCCAGAAAGGAGAGCAGTGATGGTAACAACACTGTAACACAAGTTAGAACACCTTTTGCTTTACATATGGCATGCTTTCTACAGATATCTCTGGGCTTTGGTCAGCTCCCAGGGGCAGCTCCTGCTTTAAGGCTGCCCAGGGTTCCCCATGGCTCTCAGATCTCCTACAGGCACAGGGACAAACACACCAGCGGGAGGCACTCCCATTCCTGGGCCATGGAGGCTGCACAGATCAACAGTGAGTTCAATCAGGTGATTAGGGCTCTGTCTCAAGCATCATTATCCACACTCTGAGTGCCAATATCCTTGGACTTCAATGAGCCAGTACATTTTAATTAATGTGGATTTTTAAGGTTATTAATTAACCCTGTTAATTTTGCTGTTTCGTTTCTTAGACAGAAAATCTGAATGAAAGTCTCTGGACCTTTTCCTGTTTGCAGCAACAAGCAGCTGTGCCCTTGTGGGATAGAGTCATGGGTTTGTGCTCTGGCTCTTATCAAGGCAAGCACACTGGTATCCATTGCTTTGGTATTCACCTCTTTTCTTACCTTGACAGGTTTTATGAAAGGCACTGATGAAGCATTTGCCAGCTCCTTTCATGCACTCTGACAGAGTCACTGTGTGTCACAGTGTGAGCTTGTCTTCCCACCTCTTTGCCCCTCTGATGTTTCACTAATCTGCTTGCAAAGGCCCAGGGTTTTCTTCTGAGCATATTCTGTGCATATTACTGTCTCACTCTTGGTAAACTCCAAAGGATGTCTGTGTATCTCATCATACAACCTGACACTTTATCCTTCCCAGATACTCTTCTGTTTCATTAATATGTTTCTCACTACTGCCAGAGCCCAATAGAGTTGTAGTAACAGTGGCCAGAGAGTGCAAAAGGCAGTAATGAGATTTATTTTATGTGCAACTTTATGGCATTGAAGAGCTTTATGTATCATCTCTCTGTATTGCTTCCTCTCAGGCTGCTGCTGGTTGAACATGTTCTGTCTGACTCCTGCATCAGCCACACTGTGTCTTGATTTCCACTTAAATCAGTCAAGTGCCACTTTAACCCTGGCAGCCTTTGAAATCAGGAGGCCACTGGAACAATAGGCAGAATTTATACTGCAGTTTTCATCTTCACAGCAATTTTCAAACAGAAATGAATCCATCTTTAATGGTCCCTTAGGTGGGACATGACAAAAGACTGCAAGGCAGATTTTACAGACTCGGCTCAGAAAACCTGAGGGATTTGCTGAAAGCCACAGAAAAAAATATGGCCCAAACTGCAAAAGAACAAATGAGTTTGTACTACCAATTTTTTACATGCACATCATGTTCCCAGACCTTTAAACTACAAGGCACTTTGTTTTCTGGGTCCTGTATTGCATTATTAACAGCAGAACCAGGATATTTGCTGCCACCTCACTGTGTCAATGATATTCACTGATGTCACATAGTCTTTCCAAGGAAAGGGAAATTAATTATTGCAAGTTATAGGGCATATGATGACCCAGTGCCTGGCAATGTGGAGTGCCTTGGTGGAGTGCAAGATGTACTCGAGGCAGTACACTGGGAAAGGTCTTTGTGTGGAAAATGATGCCCAGGCATTGGAAACACACTCTCCTCCTCCCCCACCATTACAAAATGCTACCAAGTGGTTTCCTCATTGTGCTGAACCTGCTGCTCCTCACTCCTTCTGTTAACTGAGCTGAATAATTTGTGGTTTCATCACTGAACCACAATGTCTCAAGGTTTCAGTCCAATATTCATGTGCAGATTTCTCATTCTGCATATCATGGTACATCTGCACCCTAGAGATTACTCTGGAATTTGGATTATCCTTTCCCAACCCTGTCCACATAATTTCCTCACCAGAAGACCTATCAAGCATTGGAACAGGCTGCCCAGAGAAGTGATCTTCCATCCCTGGATTTATTTAAATGACACTAGATGTGGCGCTTAGGGACATGGTTTAATGGTGGACTTGGGAGAACTGAGTTAATGGTTGGACTTGATGGTCTTAGAGGTCTTTTCCAAGCCAAATTATTCTATGACTTTTTATATTACTGAGATTAATCTATTGTGCTGTGACGGTGGGCAGTGAAAATTTGGTTATTTAGTAATGTGGTAGTACAAGAAATCAGACTGGCTAAAATTGGTTAGCAAATGTGAAGGACTGTTGGAAGATCTGGAAGCTAAATAGAGTTAAAATTCTAGGAAGACACTGAGGAAGCTTACTAACTGCAATTCCAGCTTGCACAACTGTATGCTTCTTGAGTTTGGATGAAGGAGTTGTTATGCTTTGTTGTAATAAGCTTCTGAAAAATTAGTTAATTTTTCTATGGTTCAAAGGGGGTGGGTTATAAAATGAAATTATTAACCATGTAGAATAACCTTACCCTGTAAAATGAAAAGCAGATTATTAAAAAAAAATAGCTTCCAGGTCAATGAGAATTCCTGCAAAACCAAAAACATCCCCCAATGGAACCAGAGCAGGCAGAGGTTTGTGACGCAGCTTCTGCTTTGTCTTGCACTTGGAGGCAAAAAGGACTCCTACAGAATAATGCAACGGCCTTCTCCTAACCCCTGTTTCCTGAATACTCCCAAAAGATGAGGGGCCAGGAAGAACAAACAACACTGAGGAACAGCAGGTTCATCATGTTCTGGCATAAGTGGAAATAGTCTGGAAAGGGCTCTGTCAATACAGTTTTCCCTCAACAGATGTGACCCCATATTTTCATTTGGGCAAGAGAAATCATTCTAGAGAAAGACTGGGAATTCAACAAATACTTCGGGACAAAAATCACATAATTTGCTAGACACTAATGAATCACATACATCATGTTTCCCTTTATTCTTCTTATTGGTGCCCACACACATGATCCACCTCCCTTCAGTTTAATAAAGATCAGGGACCCTGTTTAACCTTCAAAGTCAGGCATATGACAAAGACCCAAAGCTGTCAGCAAATCCTAAAAGAAATTTATTGCTTTTCTCCATTTAAATGTTTTAAACTGCTTTTCTTGTTTTTCCTATTTTCCATCAAAGCTGTGGGAGGCAGTGATGCCTTTGGACTATTGCCCTATATCTTTTCATTCCTACTTTTACTTTCCTCTCTGGCCCTTTCTGAAACAGGAAAACAATGTGGGTGGCAGAAGGGCAGCTTCCACCACTTCATTAAAACAGCATTTGTTTTTTTTTAATTGAAATGTCTTGTGGCATCTCTCATTACAGCTATTAATATATGACCTAAGACCATTCTTAACAGTATTTGGATATTACTATTTTAGACTCAAATCCATGCACTTTTGATTTAATACATTAAATTAATGTAATTCCCATATATTTATATATATGTATTGCTGCTAGCCAGTTGGTAGCTGAGTAATATGTATCTACATCAATGATGTTTTAATGATGCACTGTTCTAATATATCACCAAAAAATAGTGCTCACATGATAGATTAGTGCCATACATCACACTAGTGAGGTATTTTTTATGATATATTGCCCAAACAATGTCATTGGAAAGGAAGAAGAGACACATAAGAAAAGGTAGGTTTTAATTCACTACAGTTTTAAAAACACTTCTAATATTCTTAACACAATAATAGTTCACCCAGTCTGAAGTGGAAGAGGTATGATACTAAAAGAGAGGTCTGAAGCAGAGATCTGAGGTGCAATCCAGTGGGTCAGAAGGCATCACACAGACTCTTGAGATAAGTCATGTATCTATTTATGCCAGCAAACAGAAAGAAAGTGGAATAAGGGGGGATCCTCATTTTTTTGTTTTCAAAATGGTTATACATCTGGTTAGAGAGGTGGGGCCTCTCTGGCTCCAGGCAGGATACCTCAGTGGTACCAAGTCCAGCTGATTCCAGCTGTGTGGGTCCATGAAGCATTCTCTCACTGGAGCTGGGTTGAAAGGAGATAGCATTTCTAATGGGATATTTATTTTATTTTTTTCCTAGTCAAGTAATGCTGATCCACCAGAAAAGAAAAAGTTCAATAAAAATATGGCTGTCTTGATGAGGCATAAGTTCAGGCTAAATGTTGGCTGATTAAAAATGATATCTGAGGGTAAGACTCTGGGAAAAATACATCTGGCTTGATTCAAGCCTGCTGCTGTTTGGCTTGGCATGGCCAGCTCTGCCCTCGTACATTGCCTGCTTTGTGGGTTTGGGGCTCCCAGCTATTCACTCTCTTCAGCTCGCAGCTGTGATGCAAGACTCAAACCCGGTTGTGAGACATTTGCTTGCAGAACTGCAACTTTGTGTGCTCATGCAGACACTGGACAGCTGCAGTGTGCCCAGCTCCGTGGCTGGACCAGGGTGAGGCAGCAGCTTCCACGAGGAAAGAATTTCAGCATGGATGCTGAAGGCTCTGATAACTGCTCACACATAGCAAGAGTAGCACTGGGACAGCAGAAAGATAAAGGTGAAAGAGGAAACAAAAATGAGAGAGCTGAGTATCAAGCTGGCACAGACAGCAGTGGAGTGAGCAACCAAGCTGGATGGGGCTCGTGAGCAACCTGGTCTAGTGAAAGGTCTTCCTGCCCACAGCAGAGAGATCGAGATGATTTTTAGGTCTCTTGAAACCTAAGCCAGTCTATGATTCTGTGATTCTATATGCTGAATAGGACTTGTGAAATTTGCCCTTACCAAAACATTCCTTTCATCCTATAGCTGCCTATACCTTAGTGCACCAAATGAAGATGTTGCAAGACAAGAAATCCCTAATAAGCTACCTAAAAACTAGAGCTGGTGTGGAAAAATTCTTCTAGAAAAACGCTGCTGCATATGAAACATGAAGTGCATTGAGTTGGCATCAGCTGGAACAGTAAGTGAATAATAAGGAAAAAACCAGAACTATTTGTATTAAAGAATAAAATCCCTGTTAATATCGAGTTATGTAGTTAACTTGTATCTAATGTACAAAAAAAGACTAAGCAGATACTGTACTCCAAGCAAAAAAATATTAGTCTTTAATTAAATGAAGTAAACATCTCATTAAATGTCTATTTTTATAGACACTAATGAACGTTATTGCCAAAGGGGCAACGGAAATGAGACAATGAATATGGTAAAATGTATTCCTTGACAATTTTTGAGTAGTAAATCTTTCCTGTGATCTAACAAGGTACAATAAGGAATCCTACTACATTAGAATACCTCTAAGGATGTAAGGAAACTGATCTCTGATCAGCTCAGCTAGAAATTACACCACACATTTCTGCTTGGTTTTTTAAAAACTCCTACTCTGATTATAATGCACCATTGGAGAAGACAGCATTATTTATTTTAGGATATTTCACACCAGGAGAGCAGACATTTTCAAGGAAACCTTGAAAAAGGTAGGGACCTTTAAGCAATAAAGACCTCAGTTTTAGATGCTTTCTTTAACTTCTGCTGGCTCTTTTCAGGCAAAGTAGCATACATTTATTCCTGTGTCTTCTCACAGGTTGCATGGTGAGATTTGAACTCATTGTATTCTGTCTGACCTGTGAAATTCAGGGCACAAAGTATTTTTGCCCAAAGTCTGCCTGATACAGAGCTGGGCCTTTCAAGGTGCTGTTTCCCCATTGACTGTGGGATAGGACTACTCCCTCCTCATATCTGGTGTCTCCACCAAATTTGAGAAGGGCTTTGCTCCCCACCCAGGCTCTCTCCTGTCTCTTCCTCCTTTCCTAGTTTCCCTTTCCCTCCCTTCCTGCTGTCCTGACATGCCATCAGATGGGGAAGCTCCCAGAAGCTGCCCAGTGCTAAGGGCAGATCTGAACTGGAACAAGGCTCTTTCACAGCTGCTGTGAAAGCTTATTTTGCTCCTCAGTTGTAGGGAACATGGCTTTTGCTCTGCTTATTTTCCCCATATCATACCCAGCACAGTTGTCTGTCAGTGGTTTGAGAGTTTCCCAGGAATCAGTGACCTCTCTGCAAGCCCTGGAGCTGCATTTATCCCGAGGAGCTGCATTTATCCCAGTGCCCTGCTGCAGGCAGCCAGCTCTCCTCTCCCTGTCAGCTGCAGCACCACCAGTTTCAGCCCTGGATTTTGAGCAGCTGTAATGTTCTGTACAGGAGGAGGCACAGCTTTGTACACAAATCCTGCATTGCTCATCCAGGAGAGCTTGCCTGTGTGGTCATGGTCACTGGTTCTGCACAGGAGATTCTGCCTTTGTGTCACCCCAGAGCTGCTTTTCTCTGAGGAACTGGATACAAGGCATTGCTGGAGGCAAGATGCTCAGTGTGGGTGATCTTATCCTCTCCACTTCTGCCTCTGAAATCAAGATCTCTTGTGGTTTAAGGTCCTGGGAGCCAGATGGTTAGCAGGGCTGTTGAATTTATTTCTTGGTGTTTCTGTACATAAATCTAACAAAATGGTTTTACCTTCCTACAGCTGGCACATGTGCCTAATGATTTGATCTTTTGCGTTTTAAATATTTATTCAGTATTTAATTTACACCCCTGAGACTAATCCTGGTGCTTTAACTTAGCCGTCAACTAGTTTCACTGAATCATCTTTATGACAATTCAGTGATCTTCAACAAATTGGCTTTGTATATGAGCAGGGCCCCCATCCTTTCTTATTGGTATTTTGGGGGTATTTTGGAAAGAGCTACTGGTGATTTTTTTAAGTATTACAAGGCATTAAACTGTTGTTTCTGTCTTTGAAATTATAGATGGTCTCCATAGAGACACTGAAGTTCTACATTGCTCTCTTGAATTGCCTGAAGAAGTGGCACTTAGAATTACATTCGAAACAATGCTAATTAGCAATTGCTGAATTTTAAGCAAGTTTCACAGCAAGGTTTTTGTTTGATAGAAGCAGCAAACCAGCAATCCACTGACCAAACTGACAAAGCTGAGCTACAGGCAACATGCTATTTAATTATTCATTAGACATTGAACAGGGTTAACTACAATAGGCACCATTCCCTTTTTGAGGAATCACTGAGCCAAGTGCAAGTGCCTTAGAAACCCAGCATAATAAATAGTCAGAAAAAATCAGCAAAATGAAATCTGCTTCCCAAATTGCAGATTTATTGAGGAGGGGAGAGGCATGAACAAACCTCTGCAGCCATTTGATGAGAATGACACAGCATATGCACAGAATGGAAATAACTTGTCAGGAGCCCAATCCTGCAGACAAAGCTACCATGAGAGGGCCTGGGTGGAGGACAACAGAGGTTGGAAACTGGCAGCAGCTGGACACAGAAGCCAGATGTTGCTGCTAGAATGCATTAACCTGGCAAGGTGCAAGTAGGGACAAAAAGAAAGCTTTGGAGAAGGCTTTTATATGAGCTAAAATCTTGTCACTTGCAGAATAAGCCATAGTCAAAGAAAATGATTGCAGGAAGGGGGAAGGTTTGTGGATCCATGCAGAAGCCACAAAGTGTTGGGAAACATTTTGGAGAGACACTGGTCTAGATTCAGATACACTTAGAAAAATAGAAACTGGAAATATATGTTTATTCCACTATTTGGTTTGATCTGTGTATTTCTCATGTTAGCTAAGCAAAGTCCATGTCTGCTGCAACAAAGCCAGTAAATGAGGACAATGTTTTGCCTCTCCCAAGCCAAAGGAAATTGAAGAGGAAACATTGCTCATTCTGAGCAGCACCACCAGAACTACACCAGGTACTGATTCAGGTGGCTGTGGTTATCTGCAATTGGATGCATTACAGACCAGGTAAAGAATTCTGGCCCACACTTTGACAAGGTTTATACTTGGAAGGGGACAAGAGGACTGCTGGCATGCTGTGTTGTTTCTCTGGAATGCAGGGCAGCAAGAATTGCCAGCATCACAGGCAGGAAGCTCAGAGAGCATGGTTATAAGTGTACATTGGAGTAACTGATGGCTGCAGAGAGCACTGAACCTTCAACTGAAAAGTATTTACAAAGAGTACCAGCATGATAGCTCAGTTTCACTAGTAATGTGGTGCAATCACTTACCATCCTCTTTCACTCTCTGTTGTGATTTTATTACTTAAGTGGGAAACAGCGAGAGAATCATCAGGGATTATCTCTGATGGTCTTGATTTGTGGAGCTAAACCTTCTTCCCTTAAAACCTGTTTCTGTAACTCTCTCAAATGCTTCTCATGCATCAGACATGGCACCACTGTTAATGAAGAATTCAGAAATGAGCAAATCAGAACACCAGACTTCACCTCACAAACACGTCTGTCAGCCCTCCGTGCAGACATTCAGCATTGCAGCAGGCATCTACCTACCACCTGCTCTGTGTGGGGAGAAACACAAGTGCACAACAGGACAACTTCAAAACAGTTCTGCTCCTTCAGCTGGGATGATGGTTTGTTGCAGGTATTTGTATTGGAGGATTATATTTTCTGAGATGAGACAAACAAGTGAGTAGGATGAACTATCTAATCAAATGGAATAAAATGTGACTGGTAATGCCATTCCCAGCTATGGTGATACTTCATCCTACTTATTATAGCTACCTACATATGGGCTAAAGCTCAGCATAATAAAATCTTTCTATCTAAAGTGGCTCACAGTCTGTAGCCAGTTATTTTCCTGCCACCACTTTGTCATATCAGCAGTAACTGCACTTGCCACGAGCATTTGAATGACCTGTCACAGGAGAGACTTGCCCTGCAAACAATCCCTGTGCTCTGCAGTCCTGTTAAATAATGCCTGTACTGAACCTGACTACAAGAATGATCTCACCCTGTGTATTGTTTTCTGTGGAGTGTCCACCATTATTAAGACTGCATGTCCTAGATCCCAGAGAAAGGCTCGTGTAAGGAAACAATTATTTCCCTTTTCTTTCCAGCATGCATATTTTATTCCTGCTAGTTTTGTCAGCAGCATACAAAAGCTGGGTGCTGAAGCCTGCAGATTTCTTGTTCTCTCCTGACACCGAGTCCCACACATATCTCGGTCAGGGAGCAATTGGTCTCCTTTCATGTGTCCACTGTAGGAGTATACATGAGGGAAAGCCTGAAATAGGACCTTTTAATTTGACAAATGGGAAGTACAAAGATGCTGGGTTGTCACTGTTGCTGGCTAAGGCAGCCCTTCTCAGCAGCATCTGGGCTTAGTTCAGCACATTCTTATGGGTTTGAGCGAGCATGCAGTTTCTCCTAGTCACCAAAAGGTTCACAAATGGTCAGGCAAAGAGGTGAAAAAAATAACCTGGTGTTTAACTGTACCTTTCTCTCTCCATTGTTTGGTGGCAGCTGGGTAAATACTAGCTTCTCCATGATGTGCCTGCTGTCTAATCTAGTGTAAGGCTCTGCCTCTGGAGCAGCATCCACAAATGGATTTGCCTTGCTTGCATGAAAAGATGGTCAGACACTGCAATTGCCCCAAGTGCCCAGACTCCCAATACAGTTTCTTTTTCAGGGAGAAAAATAAAAGGCCATGTGGAGGAAGAATTTAAATGCTGGTCTGGGATGACTTGCTGAGCCTGCACTGTGCTCACTTTAAAGCAGCCTTGGTTGGGGTTGTGCTGCCTTGTGAAAGCAGCCCCAGTCCCCAGGGAGCAGGGGAATGGCAGGGAATGGAGGAAGGGGTCCCAGGAGGCTGAGAGCAAGCACAGGTGGGGTCTGCCACTGCCAGGGTCAAGGACTCTCAAACCCTGAGGATTCTAAGGGTGTAAAACCCCACTGAGACTCAGCTCCTCCCTGCAGTATTTCCCAGTCTAGGAAAGGAGGGACATGGAGTTGGACCACTTGGTTGAGTTAAATGAATAGAAATGAGAATGAAATGTTTATTGAATAGCTGTATTCACTTCAATGTGTTTTCCTGTTACCTAGAAACAAATCAGCAATTTCTTTGGATCTGATACCCAAAGAATGCACCTCTGAACTAACCTGACTGCATGAGTTCTGGCTGCACCTTGGTCTGCATGTGGGTTTGAGAGGTTTGGTCTGTGTCCAAAAGCAACCTGAATCCCTACAGTGCCTCTTGTTTTCTGAGTGGCTCTAATTGCTGAATTAAACAAAAATAAGAAAAAAAAACATACAAAGAATTTTTTGACGGTAATAAAGCCTGTTTGGTATTTCCACGCTTAGTATTGAAGTGACCCATCATTTGGATTTGTCATTTCAACCTACTTTGGTCCAAGAACTATGAAGAAACAATACTTTTTAACGGAAGCTGTACTACAATACATTACAAAATGAGCTCACTCTCTCAGAGATGAAGATGTCTCCTTGGACTAATGTTCAGCTCCTGTATTTTCTGGCTTTTGGCTGATTTATCCGTGCAGCCATAATATCATTTTATGTTTCATTTCCTAGCTTTCTAAAGGAAACAAGAAAAATAAAAATGTAATTTAATGCACTCCACAATGACTATTTAAGCATTACATCATCAGAAAGGCTGTCACTAACTAGTAAGTGGTCCCAATGATAAGACAGCATTACCTAGCAACTGCAGAGAAGTTATTAACCCTTTTCTCACTACTATATTCACCACTGAAGCTGGAAATAGCTTGTAGCAAACAAATGCATATGTCCAAATGCCTGCAAAAAAACCCGAAGCTCCTTCCCTCTTGTGATTATGGTGTGAACATTTTTCTCTGTAATTCTGAAAAGATGCCCAGTTCAGTTCTGCAAAAGGACATATGAGGCCCACACGGCTGTGCAGGCAGCTTCTGAGGAAAAAGGGAAGTGTGATGAATCATTCCAGGGCTACATGTGCAGACATAGGGTGATACAGGGTTTTTTTACCAGCCTGGGGAATGATGACTGGTTAAAATATTATCAGGGCTCTCAGGAGGTATGCAGTTACTATTTGAACAGGTCATGATTCTTTGCAGCCCTCCTGAATGAACATCATTCAATGTTTTAGAGAACATTATGTTCATCCTATATGCTGCAAAGCAGAAAGAGGCAGTTAGCTGTAAGCCTTAAATTTAATCTAAACACTGGTATGATTTACATTGGAATGGGCAAATCCTGAGGGATAAAGCACCTAGGGGCTACCTCCCAGGCTCACATCTTCTCCTGATCAATGCTACCAGTCTCTGAGTTGGTGCAACTTCCAGAAAAGTCCTGAGATGGCTTTTACTGCAGGACTGAAACCTGAAATCCACCCTGGGAATCAGAGCAAGGACCTCCACTGCAGCTGCAGTACAGCTGCCTGCCAGGAAGCCAGCAGCAGAAGCAAGCGCTGCAGGCAGCAAGAATGTGGGAGAGGCACCAAGAGCCAGGTCTGCACACCCAGGACTAGGCAGGCTCCAGCAGGGCAGCATCTCTGTGGACTGTTGTCTTCTTAAGATTCAAGAGCATGCCATCTTTTCCTGTGTGATCTTGCGCAAAATGTTCTTGTCCAGGAGACTGCCAGACACAGAGAGAGCTCAAACCCTGGTGTTTTCTGTGTGAATGAAGAGTGGAGGAAAAACTGTGTGTCCTCCTATTTCCCATGCCTCATTTGACAGGTTTCCAGGTCCTCAGAAAGATCTCTATGGTGATGTCAGTAGACTCTGTCTATCTTCAAATACTGCCTTTTTCCTTTTTTTGTTTGAATACATATGCAAGAACACAACAGCCCAGTTTGTAGGTCTTTTCTTAAATTACATGGATGTAGTAGCCATGAACCAAGCAAGCTAGGGGATCAAGCAAGTGTGAGGAGAGCAAGAAAAATCCAGAAAAGAACAGCAAGAAGAGCACAGTAATTGCTTTTCAAGTCCCACAAAGATGGTCTGGACAAACATCAGTCTAATTGGAGCAATTCTTCAGTATTTTATTCCAAATAAATAAGCCGTCCAACTCAATTACATATGATGCTGTGTATTTGTTCCAATGATCTTTAACTGGGTAATAGGACTGCACTGCTTTGTGTGTTTTCATTCCAAATTACTAAAACAAGCTTTGTAAAGTCTCCCCAGAAAAACATGATGTCCTGCTAAATCACTACTCCAATACAATTATAAAAAACCCTGACTCTTATTACTCTGTTAGTTTCTCATAAGCTACAATAAAGCAGAGCAATAACTACCCAGCATGAAGGAGTGAGCATTTCCAGCTAAAGTGCAGAGAAGTAGATAGGACCTAATTTGTGTTCTGCAAAGCCTCAAGCCAGCCAGAGGCTGACAGTCTCCCTCTCACTGACTTCACTAGAAATCTCTCAGCACCTCATAGGATTGCAGAGCACCTGGAAATATTGACCTCATCAGTGCAGCCCCAAGTGCTCAGTGCTCTCATCAGCTGTTAACACAAATTATACCTGAGGGGATATAGCATTGGTAAGAGCTAATCCAAACACTAGTGAGCACCTGCACTATTTCACTGTGTCAAATAGGGTGCACCCATTTAGCCATCCATGAAAGTGTCATATCACAGCCATGCAGATCAAGCCATGTAAAATGATTTTGCAGTATTTCCATATCATAAAATATGTACATACACTGAATCCCACTGAAACACCAATCTTGTTGCCTACAAATACTGCTGATGCCTAGAAATTTACTGAGCCATCCACAGAGCTTTTTGGACTGTCTTTAGGATCTGAGCCAAACCCCAGATCCTGAGCCTTCTTTGATGCTTGGATCTCTCTTATAGCACCATTCACAGTTGTTTCTCTTATTTTAATTTACCAATTTCTTAATAGTGACAAGACACTTGCTAGACACACATGCCTTTTCCTTGAGGAGATTATTGCACGGTATATTTTTGAAGTTCCTTTGGTCTGTGACCTTGCATCCTCTAACAGGATCCAGGTAGGCACTGGATTTACAGAATAGCACTGCATTGAAAAGAGGCTGGATGTTTTTCCAGAATAGTTGCCATTCTGCAGTTGCTGTTCTCTTTTCAACTGAGATATTTCTGACTTTGAAAACCTGGTCCCTGGATAGTCTGCAGGGTATGAGTTAACTAGAGAAAATATTTTATATAACTTTATATTAACCCTACAGTTGCACAATGAGGTGATTAAAAACTTCTCTTTGACGTATCCTGGAACTTGTTCACTTCCACATTTTGCATTTAATTTCTTTGTTCATTTTCATTTAAAGGAAGAAAAAAACCCACAAAAACCACTTATGGGTGAAGGCATAAAGGCGATAGTCAATCTCCTCCATAATATTAATCTTGAAGAGTGACCAACCCAAATATATTTGCTCCAAAACTGATGTTTTGCTTTTCATTTTGTTTTCTGAGTTAGAAAGGGGTGAGAAAAGGAGCTAGTAATGAAAGCTGGGCTTCATTCTTGGCCACAGCAGGAACTGGGAAGATCTCACCATGATTTATGTGCATATATCTTATATTTAATTTCCTTATCTTTTTAAGTGGGTTGTGAATAATTCAAAAATGACTGTTTGGATAACAGAGTTTGTGCACCCCTGAAGATTGAAATCTTCTAATTACCCCATAACACATACAGCCTGGAACTCATAACACCAGGTTTCCTTATCCCACCTACCCACAGCCCAGGGCTGATCCCTATGCATGAGCCCTTTCCTATCCAGCTCCCAATTAGGTCTCAGCTTGTCCTTCAAGACATCCAACAAGGCTGACAGTGAAGATAACATCCATAAGAGGCCACTTGCCCTGGGGGAAGTCAACTGTCACTATCGAACTGGTTCCAGCAAAAAATTAAATATTTGGCATATGATAATAGCATACCTGTCACTATTGCCTCAGATCAGCCTTCAACCTCACCAGACAGAGGGTCATAAATCCTTATTGAGCTCTTCTTTTTATTTCCCAGTAAGTCCCCCTCTTTGACCATTAGTTCTTGAGCTCATTGACCTGAGTACACATTTAAGAAATTCTGTTAGTTATCTAAAAAAAGACAAAATGAAGGCAGGCAGAAGCTGAGTTAATCACTTGGACATATGAAAATAATGTGACAATGCTGTTTATATGCAGGCAGGCAGTTCCCTAATAGCATCACTGCAAAACACTCAGGGTGTTTTAACTGGGAAAAAAAAAACCCAAAACAAAGCAAGGGAGCTGCATAAGACAGCCATAATTTGATGGATTTGATTGAAAGCTCTTCTGCTGCTTAGTTTGCTGTGGGCATAATGAGCATGATCTGTAATTGCTACACAATATTTAAAATCTACAGCCAAATTCAAGCCAAAAAATGAGACAACTTTTCAGTTAGGAAAGGGGGACTGGCTGGACAAAGGAAAAACAACAATTTTGCCATAAATCCTTGCCATTATTCCAATGCCAGGAAAACTTTAATTTCCAAGGTAGGTTTACCCTGGGACCCTCCATTTGTCCTTCTAGAATTACCCCTTGATCTAAATGACCATTCTTTTCTGGCATATGTTTTCCTGTTAATTTTTATAGAGACCAATTGTAAAAGTACTAAAGATGTTCATATTGACCCAGAAAGGAAAAAACAGTGAACTGTGTGACTGAGATAACATAAACAGCTGGGGGATGGGGAGGTTTAAAGGTGTAAAATTTCCCTCTGCACATGAATATCAAATATACAGAGGGATGTTGGGATCTCTGGCTTGTCAGAGTGACTCCGAGAAGAGTTGGAAAGTCTCTTTTCCCGGCCCGGCGCTTGAAGAAGAAGTAATTTCTTGAAGAGCTTGAAGATGCTCTTCATTTCTTGGTCTCAAGGTTGTTTATTGTATCTTATCTATAAAATTCTTTCTCCTGTCCTGCTGAGGTCTGCTCAGCAAGACAGTCCAGTCACTCTGCCTGCCCCGGGGCAGTGTTATGTCTTTATACTAAAAACTACATATACAATATTTACAATTACTTTCCAATACCTATCACCTATGTTAGACAGTGAGCTTCTACTCTAAACCAATCTGTAAGTGCCAACATCACAGCAGAAGATGGAGGCCAAGAAGAAGAAGGAGAAAGGCTGGACATGCCCAGATCCCTCCATCTTGCCCCTCTGAATCCCCATTCTAAAAACCCCAAAATCTACTTTTTCACCTAGTGATAAATTCACTATCATTCTACTTAATTTGTTATGGCTTGCAGATCTTCATGTAAGGTTGGTAACTTGCTCCATGGGTCATAATCAAAACCACAGGCATTTTGGGCTCTGTGCCAGGGTCTCTGAGCATCCTGGCAGGGTCTTGGCAGGACAGCCAGAGGGATGTCCTGGGTCCTGACAGAGGGAGATAGGGGTGTTTCATTTAATTAACAAGAGAGAAGTCACTAATAAAGTTTAAACCTGCATTTGCCAATTTCTGATGGTTCAGCTATTGATGTTTCATTCACAAATGAAATGAAATGATGCTGTGTACTGCCAGCATCCAGCCGTAAGGTGTTTCCTTCTCTGTGCTTGTATCCCAGGTGGCAGCACTGGGAGCTGCTGAGCAGTTTCCCCCAGTCCTCCCCACCTGCCAGCATGCAAATGCCCTGTCACATTTCCTGGGCCAGGCATTTGGGTGCAGGGCCAGTGAGCCGCAGGTGCTGGGTTGGGGACAGCAATCAGATGGTGACAGGGTCCGGCCTGGTGGCTGCTCTGCTCCTGTGGGCACAGGGAAGCTTTGGAAGGAACCAGCTCCATGGCTGACTTCCTCGTGAAGGACAATAAAAGCAGTGAGTGGGGACCTCACACCAGCCTGTTTGCATGAATGTTGGTATCAACAATAACAATAAATCTCTTTTTCCAGCCCAGTCCTGTGGAACAGCCAGAAGGGGTTTCAAATAATCCCCAGCAGCTGGAGCATTGTGTGGGGCTGTCATGGCTGGTTTGGGCTGGGCTCATCCCCTGCCTGTGCTTGGCACAGGCTGCAAAACCTGCCCAGGAAGTGAGTGGTGCCTGGCAGGTAGGTGGGCCCAAGTCTGCAGCAGGCCAGCATGTGTGTCACCACAGCAGTGAGTCCCTGCCCCTCCACAAAGGGTGACAATCAGGACACTTGGCCAAACCCTGCTGCTCGAGCAGCCCCTGGTCACCACTGCACCACGTGGAGCCTTGGGCTCTGTTTGCAGGGTGGCTTGCAGAGCCACGTTGTTTAAAGTCACTGCTGCGTGTCCTCAGCCTGCTGAAAACAAGGACAGACATCTCTTTAGCAGCTGGAGTAGCACCAGACTGGGAGACAGTAGGTCCCCCACCACAGCAACCCCTGGGAAAGGGAAATAGGCAACCATAGGTGAGGTAACATTACAAGAAGGTCTCCTCTGCAGACTGAGAGCAGACATTTGCTGGCAGTACCTCAACTTGCAAGTCGTATCTGAACCAATGAACTTGGGCTGGATGTTTCTGCACCATATTCCTCTCTCTGGACTATTTCCTAAACTACTCAAAATAAGGAAATTGCTTGCACTTGATTTTGCCACTAAGTGTTAATTTGGTACCCGCTATACCTTTTTCATTGTCTCCGTTTCACTAGGTTTAAAACTGGTGGGATGAAATAGAAAAATAGGGCTAGAGGTTAAAAAGGGAACTGAAAAATATAGTTCTGTCTTTTAAACCACTCATAAGTGTTCCATATATGTTTTAAGCTCTTATCTGACAGTTTTCCATCAACTAGCTCATATTAAAGCTTAGTCCCTTGTAAAATAAGTCCTAAACTCAGGTCTGCTAATATTTTAAAAATTGAGGAGAACTGCATGTGGGAATAACTGGATATAGAGCAAACACCCTAAAAAAGTAGTACCCAGCTTGGAAACATGGATTGCAGCACAAGAGAGAGAGTCAGCTTTGAAGACTAGGCAGAAAGCCAAGCCATCCCTACTCATGGCTGGAACTGGAAACACAAAGGATTGCATCCCACTCCTCCCAAGTCACTGTTCCCTAAACCCTTGCTCAGCTTAACGCAGACTGTGGCAGCTTTGCCTCTGCAGCAGGGCTGCTATCATTTGTAGTAGGTTGCATTCCCAAGGCCATTTGCATGTTTCATCTATTTTTTATCTATTTTAGATCTTCCCTCACACACTTCTGCCCCCACTTGCCTCTATTCTCTGCAGGGATTCTCCCAGAGCTGGCTCTACAGAAATCTCTCATCATCCTCAGCAGAGCTCTTCTGTGTGAGTGCTTTGCCAAACACACTCATCTTTTATTCCTCCCTAAGTCCATCAGTCAGGCTTTTCTACCTTTGTTTATGTCAGTAACACCTTTTTTCCTTTTAAATCTTTCTTATCTTTTTATAATACAAAATTAAGTTAAACCACAAAGCCTCATTTTGTAAAACTTTGTCTGACCTAGATCGCCAGAATCAAAGAAATTCTGAGCTAATGATGAATCTGCCTTGTTCAGCTAATCACGCCTAATTGCCAGAGTTCATGGGCACTGAGCTGTCAGTGCAGGAACAGAACAAAATGATCACAGAGTGATGCTCTTGCTGGTTTGTGCTGAAAAGAGTGATGAACTTTTCTTATTTGGAAACATAAAATTGAGATAAAATTTGCTGGAAGGTGATAAATTTGCAAAATGGGTCAAATCCCAGACTGAAATATTTAACATCAACCAATTCACTCAGCAAGAAGTATACCAAATTCATTAGAAAATCTGCAGGTAAGAGGACTTTGCCAACCTAATAGAGTAAAACTGAAGAGATGAAATAAATTCCCAAACTAGCAGTCAACAATGCACAGCCAGCAATAGCCCTAAAAAGTGATTCTATTTTCTCACCTATTCAGCTGGGTGACCTAATGCTGGTTCCAATTGTTATTGTATTAACTGTTCATATTAATTTAATCTCAAATTTGGTCAAGACAATACCTGGCATGTTGTAAATCACTAAAAATACCTACATTGCCATACAAGTAGATTATATGACCTCTGGGTAATATCTTAGGAACCAAAGCTGCATGTGAGGCTCAGTATTGCTCTAGTAATTAGCAATCTGCAAACAGATAGCTTCATATTTCATCCTTGAACTAAAACCATCATTTGACTGGCCATGTGAAGTAGCTTGCATGTGATGGACATTAATTGTAAACAAGAATCTGAATTGTTCCCTATCCTATTAAAAAGAGAGACCCTAAATTACATTCCATTATTTCATAGTAAGCAATGTACTGCAAAAGTCTGGAAAAGGTACCCAGCTATATATATTTTATTAGATACTACCTTTTCATTTATATATACTCTCTAGTGGCCACAGCTTTGCTATGAAAAAACTTTTTGCCACATCTGAGAAGGAAGGTTATTTTCCCCCAAATAGCAACTACCTATTGTACGGAATCAGGTCTAATGTGTTTAAGTACAGAGTACTAAAATGACATTATTATAAATATGACTTCATAAAACTTCAAACTACCACAATAATTTAATATAAGTGCAATCAAACTTTATGTGACTTTTTGTGTGGGCAGACTTCTGCAGTTGAGAGCTTCTTGCTTGTACTTTTTCTGTGTGGGTACTCCTGCAGTAGTTTAGCAAATAGCAACTGATGTCCTAATCTAAAGCTGCCTATTAACAGAGTTAGGTTCAATGAGGTGGGATTTGTAGAATAGGTAAAATGTGTCATGATACATAAGAAGAGATGGAGATTAGGGGAGACAAATGGAGAGGAGGGTTGGTAGGAGCAAAGGGCTGGGAGGGATCTCTGTGTCAGACCCTGGTATAATTTTCCTCCCTGTTTCAGACTTATTCTGCCCCACATTATAGCCCTAAGTTGAAAAGACAATGCATTGATGTCTGCTGGGAAGAACCCATGTGCAAAGACTGTCTCTTATAAATCTGTCACATTTTAGATTCAAGATGGCTGAATATCAGTGGTGGATGAAGCGACTGCCTAAGCTTACATCTAGTGTGATTCTGCTCAAAAATGGACAGCAAAGCTCTTTGTGAGTGCAAGAAGGTATGAGAGTGGTGCAGAAGATATGAGTGGTGCACTCCATGTTTACAAAAGCCGTAACTCTTCTGAGACAAAAGCAGGGTTTCAGGGAAGAGGTGAGGCAGAGCAGGGGACCCTCACAGGCAGCACTGTGGTGGACTTCCAACAGCTGCCTCACCCTAGACTAAGTATCTCCAGCTTGCACCTTGGGGCAGCCTGAGCTGTATCTTCTTTTTTTGCAAACACAGCTCTCTGCTGCTGTGAGTCAAGCAAGTCAGGCAAGGCTCAGATCCACACCTGCAACCTGGGGCCTGAGCAGAGCACAGCAAAACTTTAGTCTGTGCCCTGACCTCAGTGATCACCCTGTCTTAGGCAACACAGAGAATAAAGTTGTTTGGTGAGAAATCAACTAATTAGGACCAAAAGTTGTGGAAATGGAGATCTGGAAGAAGGTACATCATTGGCAGCCCTCATTAGTGAGAGAAATAGATGGGTGCTGTCTTGGGCTGGGGTAGAGTTCATTTTCTTCATAGTTGCTCGTATGGTGCTCAGTTTTGGATTTGTGACACAAAAAATGTTGACAACAAAGGGATGGTTTAGCTATCACTGAGCAGTGCTTGCACATCATCAAGACTTTTTCAGCCTCTCACCCCACCCCAGCAGCAAGCAGGCTGAGGATGCACAAAGGGAATGCAGCCAGGTGAGCTGACTTAACTGTTCCAAGGGAACTGCCCAGAGAATCTGTGGATGCCCACCCCAGGCTGGATGGGGCATTGAGCAACCCAGTCTAGTGGAAGAGGGTTGGAACTCGGTGATCTTTTAGGTCTCTTCCAACCCAAACTATTGGATTTTTCCATCATAAGGTATCATGCTCAGCAATGAAGTCTGGGGGAAGAAGAAGGAAGGGGGGATGTTGCTGGAGTTATTGTGTTTGTTTTCTCAAATAATCATGTGGGATATGAAGCCCTGCTTTCCTAAGGATCGCTGAACACCTGCCTGCCTACGGGGATTAGTGAATTAATTCTTTGTTTTGCTTTATTTGTGCATGTGCATGATCTTTCCTGATCAAATTGTCTAAATCTCAACCCATGTATTTTCTCACTTTTATTCTTCTGATTCTCTCCCCCATCCCACTGGGGAGGGGAGAAAGCCAGTGGCTGGTGGGGCTGAGTTCCCAATTGGGGTTAGCCCATGACTGCAGAAATGAAAAAGGAGCAAGGACTGTGGGACAAGGAGACCTAGAAAAGTCTGAGAGGTACAAGCTGGGCCCAACATGGGTAGAGAATAAAATGGAGAGGAAGGGAGCAGGCAGGACAGGAAGAGAACAGGAGGTATGGGGTCATGGTTACAGGGAATGTGTGGAAAAGCTTAGGACCATGAAAGCACAGCTTCCTGCAGAGCTCTGAGCTGCTCCCTCAGTCCTGAATCCACCGCTCCTCTGCAAATCTGAGGGCAAAGCTCTCCCTCCCATGCTGGGCTGGCTGAGGACGTGAAGGAGCTTTGCTCACTGTTCCTCAAGAGGTCCCAGAGGTCTGTGAGGAACCCCCTGGCAGCAGCTCGGATGGTGACTCACTGGGGTGTCACCATGATGCCACACAACCGAGTTTCCTGTGCTGGGGGTGTAGTTCTGCTTTCCCTTTTGTGGTAATAAATTACAGGATTGAAACAGCAATGAAAGTACAAGGTTATGCTGCAAAGCACAGAGTGCTGCAACTGAGGGGGTTTGCCACTTTTATTCCCCTATTCTCCTCTCACAAACCATCACCTCCACCAGCACCCCCCTACTTTGTGGTCCTAGCATGAAATTACCCTGTTTTCTTCAGTTTGTTCTCTTCCCTGCTGCTCTGGGCATGAATTGGTTTGGCACAATGAAAGAAATGCTGCATAGTTGATACATTTTCTTATTCTGAATGAGCAAGGCAACACATAGTGGGTGATATGGGGGCTGAAAGAAGGCAGCTGACCTGCTGGGCAATGCAGGCCATGGCTGCCCTGGAAAACAAGTGCTCCTGGAGCCCTCTGTGGGGTGGGATCGACCACTCAGACTCTGCTGTCTACAGACAGACGCCTCTTCCAGTAACATTGGACTGCAATGGCCTGACCCAGAGGCTTAGACTGGTTTTCAGACTTGAAAGACGCTCTTACTGACAAGGTGTCTTTGTAGCACACATAAGGCATGATTATGATTCTGACAAATGAAAATGTCTCAGATGGAACTCTCAAAAATACTGCTTTGGAATTCAGCGCACCTCGGCTCCTTTTGTTTGGGAGGATAAAGCATGTCCTCAATTCACTGTGTGTCCCTAAAAGAACACAGCATTTGTGAAGCACTCAGACACCTAAGAGCCATAAGAAAATAATAATTCTGACTTTGGAGCAAGGGCTGCATAGTGGGTAGTGACTAGAGTATGGATAGAATGATGAATTCAAAGGGAAAGTTGCAATGCAATGCTTAATACATGGATGGAAAGATGGTGAAGGCAGTATAGAATGAGATAAGACAGTGCCATGATGTTTTGCAATAGGCCAGTCTCGAGTTTCAGGGATAACCTTAATTGCTTGGGATTTTTTTTAAATTTGAGTACTTAATTTTGTAGCTCTAAGACCATTTTTTCTTTGATAGTATTTTCCACATGTGCAAGTGTTTAATACAGAAAAGAGTAATAACCTGAGCTACTTAAGAAATTACCTTCCTCTACAAATTAATTTGATGGAAAATAAATCAGCAAGGCTATTCTCACACTTTAGCTATGCTTTTGTAACTGTGTGATAGTGCAAGATATCTTCTTTGATATAAAAATCTGTTGTACTTACTGATTTAGTTTACTGATTGAATCTACTTGTCTTTAATTCAGCTGTGTAAGGTGGACAGCATCATACACACTGATTGTCAGGGCATCTGGTATATTTGTGTAGGAATTTTTATTTATTAATATCTAAAGAAAAAAAATTAGTTATTAGGAAAATATCTATCAAATTTTATGTCCAAACCTTTGAGAAACTAATTTTGTTGGTGCTGCACAGAGATTCCTAGACAGCTAAATACTCTGGGCTAAAATTTCACTTCACAAGATAGTCAGTAAAGCCTCAATAAAATTGTGGTCATATTTTGTCTCCTCCTAACAGAATGTCTGGAGGAAATAATTATTTCAAATATACATTTTTTTTTAAAGCTGAGAACAAGCAGAGCACATTTGGCAAGTTCTAATCAGCAGCAGGATGACAGCTTTTCCAGGTTATTTTCAGGTAAATATTAAGTTAGCATGGAGCAAGGTGGAGCTATGGGGAGCCAGGAAAACTGCAAAAACTGAATAACAGCACCACTGCTAAAAAAACCAGGGTGCTCACAATTAAATATTTATAGCCTTATGGATAACAAATACTCTGCAGGACAAGACTACAAAGCAGTCCCAGAGACAGGTATTGTTTTTACTCTCCCTCCATCCATTTCTTTCACCATGCCCTTTTTAAGAATACTTGCTACACTGACAGCATTATTATTGCCAATCCTACTGCAAACTAGTAAAATGGGGAATGCTTTTTAATGCCTTCCTATGGCTTTCTCAGTTGATTCAGTTGGTTCCTATTCAAATACTGTGTTCATTTTAAATGCCACAAATTTTAGAGCAAGCATGGCATTTGTTGAAGAATCTGTTTTTGAACTATATCATAATGAGAGATCGGGAAATAAATAATATTCAGAAATAATTTTGATTAATTTTTAGATTATTAGAACAGTTTTCATATTGTACTTCAACCACTATTTTAGGAGTTGTTTTTGTCAGGAAAACACTGCACTATGAATAATTCTTTCAGTATTTTGGTGGATGCTGACTTGTAAGGCTACTGAAACGAATGAAGCTCTTCAGAGGAGATCTGTGCAAGATTTCCCAGTCAATGAAACTTCTATGAAAGATCAAAACAAAAAATTACCACAAACAAGGCTGTGGTACCCACTGCCAGGCAGATCTAGTCTTGTCCCTCACCTACAGGGATGCTGGAAAGGACAACTTGCAACTTCTTTTTGAGGGTCACTGGTGGTAATGCTGGGAGACTTGCTTCTCAACTTTCTGTAGCATTGCTCCATGGTGCTGGTCTCCCCAGGGATGTGGGAGAAATTTAACCCCATGATATGATTTTTTGTATTAAATGTTTGTGGGTTTTTCTCTTGCAGTTTAACAACTGGAAGGCCAAAAGGGCTGGGTTGTGCTATGAAGTGCGCTCCTGCTCCTGGTTAGTCATCAGTCAGAGAGCAACACACTCATTTACTGCTAGATAACAACTCTGCCTAACCATCTATGAGACAGTAAGAGGTTTTCTTGGTGTCTATCTAATCAGCAGGTCTGCCTTTTATTGGGATACCTGTTCACTTCAGTTCAAAACCCAATTTATTACTATTAAAGAAATTACCAACTCTTTCAAATGTCCTCTGACTGCTACTCTAGGATACTCACTGATAGGGGGTCTTAAAAAACATAAAATCCACTAAGTACTTGAGCCTTCATGCAAAGTTTCTATAGTCAACAACATCAAGAATCTTTGGAATCCTAGTTCTTTATACAATTCATCATGTAATTCATTACTTCACAATCTTGTATTTGAATTTTTAAAAAAACCCAATATCAGTAATATTTTGGAATTGCAATGCTTTTAGGAAAAAAATCCCCACACAACTTGGTATGTTTCTCTTGCTGATTTTAAAGATCCACCCACTCTACTTGAAAATAAATTATTTGGTTTCCTAAATGTCAGTCAGGAGAACCAGGGCATCAGCCTTCCTTGCCAATGTTCACTCGATAGTTGTATGTCTGTGTATCAGAAGAACATGCTGTGGTTCTACCACGGTCCTGTGTCAGATTTCACTTAGCAAATTGAAAAAAACCTTAAACAATAATAAAACACCATATCCCAAGCATCACCCCCTCCCTCCTCCATGAACGAACTAACCAACCAAACCAAAAAAACCCAAACCAAAACAACACTATGAAATGAAAAGAACCCAAACCCTAACTGGATTGCAGCAAAGAAGTGTTCCACTTAGTTTCATGGCAGGGGATAAGCAAGCTGTATTGACTCTGGTATTTCTAACCCCTGAGACTGGTTTTAGTCTAGGATGTTGTCATCTGGGAAGAAGAATCTGCATTCACATCACACAGGTGCTGCACTCCAGGCCCAGGACACAGCCTCACCCTCTGGGCAGGGCACAGAGCCTGGCAGCCACAGCACTGTCCCCTGCCCACAGAGCAGCCCCACACCCTCCCGTGCGTCCAAGGCATCAGTAAGGCACAGGGTCCTTTCTTAAACAGGTTCTAGCATGTCTGTGCCTCTGGAGCTGTGCAAGTAAGACAAATGGTTGGGGGTTAAGAATTTCCCACATCAGTAACCCTCCCCACCCCTCACTCCAGCCCATCCCAGCAAACAGAACAAACACCCCATACCTGGAGATGTTTCCAAGCCTGAATTATTAATAAAATAAGCATGATAATGAATAATCTATGTTAAGCATTTTCTTACCCTTTATTTTTTCATTATGATCAGAAGAGGAATATGATTAACAGCAGTTTAAACTTTAGCAGTACAATTTCAGTATTAAATATAAAACTACACTGCAAGTTGATGTGTTTTAAAAATGGTTATGTATACTCTAGCCTTAAATTTATGTATCAAATACAAGTAACTCAATTGTTTCTTGCCTTGACAATTAACATATCTAACAGGTTTCAACAAGCCAGACATCCATCTTTTCCATTAAAAAAAATAAGCAAGCACACCAACTCTTATTCATAGAAAGAGGGGTAAAGACTCAACACTTTCCTGAGTGTTGTGCAAATAATAACAGGTTCAAGAAAGTCAGTTAAATAAATGTAATGATAAACCTAAAGCTAAGCTGGAGGACCTTTTGATTAACTTCATATTTCATATATTATTTGCATCAGTTGAGAGCAACATGAGTTACAGAACTTCCATGAAAACAAGCCACTTACAAGCAGGTGTTTAAGCTTGATCAGTTTATTAAAAGGATTATATGACACGGTTGCCTGCAATAGCAGGGGACTGGATCTGATGACCCAGGAAGTTCTTTCCAGTCCCATGTTTCTAAGCCATGCACCAAGTGTATCCAGCCCACACTTTCACATTTGGAAAAAGCCAAAGCCACACACACACACTCACAGGAAAAAAAAGTTTTAAAAAAATTAAAAAAGACCTTGATGACACCATTTCATTTTTCTAGTTATTCACTATGCAGAAGGGAACAGAGCTTAAGTCCTGTACAGAGGATACATTTACTCGAGGTTGATGTGGTACTGAAGTCAGTTAATAATTAGATACCTCCAGGCAGATTCAGTTACAGGGCATACCAACACTGCACACTGCCAAACAATTTCTAATCAAGCCAAGAACCTCTTGCAGGATGAGGTCTCTGCTAGCAAGCACAGAGCACACTGAGTAAGCTAAAAGCAGCTGTTCTTAGGTGAACTACCCTACCAACCATGAGTGAATGACAGATAGATGGTAAGAAGCATTTACCTACTAGACAAGATCTCTGCACACCCAGGCAGAAGTAATTAGTTCAGAGCTGCAACCATCCTTCCTACCTTGCCTGTCTCTTGAGTACGTTCTCTTTAGTAGCTAGTCTACAGAATCAGTGCAGCCATTCTCAAGCACTACTAAAGTAGTAATTTGCAGCTGCTATGCAAGAATCTACTTTCAAATGGTAGTCAGACATTCCCATCATTGAGGCCAGTTTGCTTGGACAGCATTCACAGCCACGGTACTAAGCCTTTGCAACAAATAGATACCTAAGCAATTGCCTACATTCAGCCCATCTAACTTTTAGGCACTTGGTTAAGGTGTCTGGGTCGTTTGTCACCCAGAACTCCCCCCACCCCCCAGGGGAAAAAATAAGAATTACTGAAGGCAGGCAGTCTCAATTGCCTTCTGGAGGGGTCTCTTGACCCCCCCCCACTGAGCAAATCAAGTTCTTAACACACGCACCTCAGTTAGACAGGATGAATGGAGACCTGTATCTCTTCCTAGAGATGGTATCAATATTCCCCAAAACCAAATGCAATCAAACAACTACGGTTTTCAACCCATTACATTTGGAAACAAAAACTTAGTCAGTAATTATGCTGTAGTCCCTCCCTCCCAAGCATAAAAGCCTCCTTCCACATGGAGGCTCTGCTTAAAAAAAAAATAAGAAAAAAGAAAGAGAAGAAGCATTCTTCTTTCAGACAAAGAAGAGTGCACACGGCTGCTTTGCCACTCATTCATGGGGAAGCTGAAGGATCAGAGAACACTTATTCAGAGAACTGGAATGACTAAGCACTGCTAGTGCATGCAAAGCAGAAGTAACAAGATTGTTTTTAAATTAACCCTAGTCCTCTTCTCCACCCCACAAAATTCATGCAAGTGTTTGAAAAGTCAAGACATAATAGCCCCGGTTTCCAAAAAGGCTTAATTTGGTTTTTTTAATATATACTGTAAAATGTCCTTTTGATTTCTTTCTGCGGGCAGATAAATGCATTTTTGGCATGTTTGAGAATCACAGATATCTATGAAGTCCATGCTGTTTAAATTCTTCCACTAGTTTTTATAACCTGTCAAAAAAACATAAGCAACCTATACATGTTTCCCCAGTATTGACATGCATGCTCAGAGCTCTCCACTGTAGTGAAATGAGGTGTTACTTCTGTGCTGATAGTTGACGAGTCAGCATTACACGACTTTGAGACCAACTAAATTAACATTGTCGTAATATGAAAGGCAAGCACAAGTTCATTTATTTATAGCAAAGGTCTTGGGTTACAGGAGGTCAGTTCTTGCCATCTTGAAAAGATAGGGGATAACTTATTGCATACATGTGCATTATAATTTAGCAGCAAGTCATTCATAGAAACACTTCCTTCCTACTGCTTTTTTGGTTTATTATCTCAATTATATATATATATATTTTAACTTTACAAAGCATTTAACACCACCTTTAAGTTAATGGTCTTTTATTGGAAAAAAAAGACTAGCATTTACAACTTGGAATGGACATAAACTGTAATATCTTGAACAGCAATGTTGATAGTTGTGCTGAAGTCCACAGGCTACTCCGCCAGCTCCAAGTCATGGTACAGAAGGTTTTAAAAATATGAGAGTCCAAAGATGCTCCCTTGGTGAACGTTTCTTTTAAAAATTTTGTGAACGGTAACAGCCTGACACCCGTTTCACTATAGTGCAATGCAGACAATGTTAAACCAGTATTTTAACACAGACATGCCATCCATAGTTAAGATCATCCTATTTTTGGAGCACACTGCTACGTACAGGAGAACCATTCAACCTTTAGGGCATTTTCTTTAAGTTTTGCATCCTTCAACCATTTTGCTGCATACCATCCTGAGGTATAAACCAATTTTAAAGTAAACCAGCTATGACAATTTATACTACAAATTGAATTAGAATCCACTATTGAATAAGAGTGGATCCTTTAGGTTTTTTTTTCCTTTTAATACACATGTCTGACTGTGCTCAATTGTCAAGCTGCATGCATGAAAAACTGGCCAGCCCAAACAGTGTAATAGTCATTAGCAAATGGAACTTTTGAGTTCACTAAGTGCTTCCTTTTTTTTTTTTTATTTTCAAGGTAGTACAATTATTTATATTGTAAAACTGATGTTTAACTTTATCTTTTAGGGACAGGACCACCAACCATTACATGCAGTTTGTGGACAGAAGGTAATTTGACATTCAGTTTTGCTATACAGAAACAGAATGAATAAATGAACATTTTTTTTTTTGCAAGAGGTAAGTAAAAGATTCAATTTGATTCTTCTAGAGGAAAAAAGGTGTAAAGGAGGTCTCTTCACTTTGCAGTCATCATCTGTACGAATTCTGAAAAGATAAAAAGTCACTGTGATTTACTGTCTCCAGCATACTTCAAATCAAGAGTCTAAAACACAGTTGGAATAAAAAAACACTTTTCACTGCAGCTATGGTTTTGTCCACAGTAGTGAACAAGCAAATAACTACTATCACAAGTATTAAAAATTAATGCCCAATGCAACAGGCTCTCCTCAGACAGAATAATGTTTTTGAGTCAAGACAAGCATCTTTTTACCTTCATAGTTGACTTGCCCATCCCCATCAATGTCTGCTTCTCTGATCATTTCATCTACTTCTTCATCTGTTAGCTTTTCTCCTAAGTTTGTCATAACATGGCGTAGTTCTGCTGCACTGATATAGCCATTGCCATCCTATGAGAAAAGAGTTGCACAAGACCATGAACAACAACCCTGAGAGTGACCAACGTGGAAACTACAGCTAGGTTTCCAGTAACTGCTTCAGAAGCAGCCTTGCAGCTCTTGGGACAGATGTACAGACCTGGCACACTGTACACACTGCAGCATGTATCAGTGCCACCGCCTTGTGAGGCATGCATGACACCATATCCTTCCATACAATTATTGTGCTGCAATAACAACTGCATGCCTGACTTGTAGTTGTGATAAGGTATTTTTAATGTTTTTTAAGAGCTTTCAAAAATAAACAGACACAAAACCAAAAAAGTTTTTGTTTAGTCTCTTTTTGGCCTTTCTTAGGCAGCAGAGATCCACTTCCCCACCAGCAAGAATGAAGCCAGTTTTCTCTTGTGTTAACACTACCAGACTGCAGCTGACTATGTTAGGCTTTTCAGATGAGATGATAAAAAACAGATCAAAGAATGCATTTAAATTCTACTCATAAGGTGTTTTGAGAAGTTTTATGGCAAAATTAAAAAGAGAAATTCTAGAGTCTAGAAACACTTCTAAGCCAATGTCCCCATTTGCAACATCTAAACCTAGAGCTCACCCTGAGCCACTTCAGAAATTCCATACACTGGAAGAATACACTATCTTAGAGCAGGATATGGCCATCAGCAATATATAACTTACCTCAGTGGCTTTAACACTAACCTTGTCTGCAGAAATACCCCCATATTTTCAGCACAGTACTAGAGACTGACACCTTTTTTCTAGAAAAAGTAGTAGTAAAGTCTTCTTCCACACATGCACTTGCATTAGCTTTACAGCTGCACCAGCCACTACTTCACACAATTCTTGTATAACATCTGTCATGTTCAAACAACCCAAAGAGGAGAACCTCTGTTCTAAAAATCTGATATATGCCCAGCTATTCTTAAACAAGGTCAAGGGGGCTGAGCTCTTAAGTTTTCATGAAAGCAACCTCAAATTTCACATTTTGAAAAGAGAACATGAAATACTTCATGTCCCTCCAAATACTGATGACATCATCTTGGCCTCAAAATCTTCCATAGGGTAGTATAAAACCATGTGCACCCATGCAAATGTTTCCCTATTTCCCCCAAAGTCAAAAGGTAGAGAAAAATCTCCCTCCTCTATCCACATGTCTCAAAAAAACCCCACCCCGCCCCCTCCACCCCCACCAAGCATTAAGGTCTGCTAATCTCTGTTTCTAAGGAAAGGCCAGAAAGTTTTCCTCATGGATGAGCCTAAAGCTTAGACCTTGCTGTATAAAGCAAGTAGAACCTGGCTGCAACAGTTCTGGTTCTATACTCAGAACAATCTGTTATGTTTCCAATTCCCCTGTTTCTACTAGAGGACTCTTTCTCCTTCTAGAAAAGAAGAGAGAAAACACTAAGGAAAATACAGACATCATTATTGCTTTAGAAGAGTAGCTGTACTTTCAGTAATACCTTGTCAAAGACTCGGAATGCCTCACGGATTTCTTCCTCGCTGTCTGTGTCCTTCATTTTTCTGGCCATCATGGTTAAAAATTCAGGGAAGTCGATAGTGCCATTGCCTTAATAAAAAAAAACTTCCAAAAATTAAACTTCCAAGCTTTTCTTCACAAAAAAAAAAACAAACAAATATTTGGCATTTGACTTAGCCAGGGACAAGATTGCCAGATGGATGCTCTGTTAACTGTCCTTATAGATGAACTGGTTCCTCTCTCTATATGGCTACCACTGCCTTTTTGCTATTGTAACACGCAGCAGCCACTCTGTTCCAGCACAAAATCAACTGCTGCCTTCTTTCAAGGACAAGCCACACCATTTGCCACCAAACCCACAAGTAAAATGCCAATTTGATGCATCAAGGTTAATCAATAACAACACTTATTTTTACTTCAAATAACTCCCACAAAATCAACCTTTAAATTTTTTTATAATCTCTCAATTGTTGAGTCTTCCAGGAAGAACACATATTAAGCTGCCATTATAACCCAAGGTTATCTAATATTTGGGAACATCACTCATAACTAAACTGTAAATACTTTTTTCTTTCTAAAAATTAACTACCTTATCAACCAAAGTTGCACACAACAAGAGCAACAAACCATTCTAATGGGCAACAAGAACCTGCAAATTCCAGTGACACAAGAAAAGCTGACATTATTTGTTATTACTGATAAGCTTAGCTGTAGGTGCTCTTACAGGTACTTTACTGCAAAACTGAAAATCCCTGCTGACATCCAGGCCTCACCCCTGAGATTAAGTTCTTCATTCAAAGCAAAGATTTAAATTTCAGGCTGCTTAAAGCTAGAGAAAAAGTGGTGTGGTGAAGAAACTAGATTTGTATAGTCAGGATTCAGCTCTATATGCCAAAAAGGCACATTAAGTACTTCACAAAACCACATTAAACAGTTCACTGTTCAACTAAGATCTACCCATTGATTTAAAGAAGCATACAAATTTATTGTGCAACTAATTAAGTTTAAGAAAATCCTTGCATCCTAGGGATTCCAGCCTAAGCCATACACAGCTATTTATCATCATGGCCAGCTTTATGCACCAGTAAATATGAACACAGGTCTCGCACTCAGTTTTGAAAACAATCCCAATGAACATGCAGAAGAATAGCAAAGCATTCTGCTGTAACCCAAATTTTAACAGTTGGGCAGGCACACTTATCTGAAGTCCTCAGTCTCCTTCTGTTTTAAATCCACCAGAGCAGCATTTGGTCTGCAGCCTAAAGAAGCTACACAAACTCTACATACCACTGCAGACTTATCACTTATCAGCTTCTGCAAAAACCTAGCTGTTAAAGTCAACTTACACTTTTTTAAAGAAAGTAGTTTACTTATATGGCCTGATAATCCAGTAATTTATACTCTTGCCAATATACTTTCACTCTTCTTTTACAAAATGGTTAGAGAAAGATCACTATCACAACCAACACACATGACTAGAGGCTTGACATCCTTGAGCAGGGGAAATATTATTCCTTTTTAAAACTGGTAGCCTAGGTGGAGTTCAGAAACACAAAATGTGTTTCAATATGGGCTCTCTGGTGTTCCTTTTAAATAATTTTGTTATTATTTTATTTTTTATTATTCTTTAACCTAATTTTTATAATTTATTATTTATTAACCTAATTATGTTATTATATTATCCCTTGATATGGGAAGGGTTTTCTGCCTTTACCTCCAATAGCCCCTCTCTATCTATTAGGGATTTAATACATTAGATTATACACTCCTCCTGTTCTGCTGAACTTCCATTGAAAACACTATTCCACTTCTAACACATTTTTGCCTTAGCCAAAACCACAGGCACTGGTAAAACTATGGGCTGACAAAGCACATACAGAAAAGTTGGATGGAAAGACAGGTTAATGGCAGGGCAAGTCAGAGAGCAACAAGAAGCCTGTGACCCATAAAATATTAAAGACAAATAGCATAACTTTGTCTCTGCCCATTGCCTGTTTTTAGTCTCATGAATACTGAGATATAGCATCTCTGACATCCTTCTGAGTTTAGAGTCTATGCAGCATTTTGAACCTGCTCTAAGAGCTCTATGTCATGGTCTTGCAAATGCAGTTTAAGCCCAGGTGTGAATGTCATACAAATTAGAGATGATCACAGCACCTTCCCAACACTTACCATCAGCATCTACCTCGTTGATCATATCCTGCAATTCTGCTTCTGTTGGATTTTGACCCAGTGACCTCATGACAGTTCCCAGTTCTTTTGTTGTGATAGTACCATCACCATCTTTGTCAAATAGGGAAAAGGCTTCCTTGAATTCTAGAGGCAGAAACAGTCCCAGTGTTTAGAGACATCACCAGCATGAGAAAAACCAGACTAAAAATACACTCTACTGACAACGCCTGGCACAATTCTAAGAAATATTTTCTTTTTCTATCTAACTGTCCCTGTATTGAGAGAATTAACACTCTCAAACACAAATAAATTACTTACAGTACCAACACATAATTTTCACAATAAATTCAAACTTATTTCATGCGGCTATTTATCTGCATTTACAACTCTGTAATTCATTTCCATGCATCTGCATCTTGCCTGAGGCACAGTTGCTCCACAAACAGCAGCTGTCTGAAATAAGGAAAAGGAGCCACTGGGTTCCCTTAACAATTAACAGACTTAGAGGAACAAAAGCATTGTCATTTACCACTTATTTTCAAGCCAGCCACAAATGGGGGACTGGTCTCCAGAAGGTCAAATAATGCTTCCTTCTCCTGACCAGCCTGAGTTACAGGCAGTTTATTAAAAGATTTATTTAAAAGACACTGGCTTGTAACAATGTGCAATAAACCAATCTGAGGTTTATTTGTTACCATTTCATTTGTAATTGATGTTCACTCTATTAAAGAGTACCTAGGCCTCCTTTGGCTCTAAGTAGTTCATTTGAGTCTAGCAATTATTTCTGTTTGCCAGAAATCTAGGAGAACTTGGCTCAAGTCTGAACATCTAAAAAAATATCATTATCTGTAGTCCAAGGAATAAGAAGTCTAAATTAAGAGGCAATGAACCAGTAATCTTCCAGAATATTTTTGTCTAGTTTTTTTTTAGTTTGGGATTTTTTTAAGTGAGTGTTTTTCAAAAGTGGTAGTACAGATTTAAAATTGTCAGAGATGTTTTTTTCCCACTATGCTTGAGATAATATATTTTCTTTTAGTCACAAGAGCTAGCAAAAAAAAAAAAATTATCATCAAAACACTTACCAGCAATCTGTTCTTCAGTCAGCTGATCAGCCTACACGAAGAATAGAACATTTTAGAATGCTGTTTACCGCTAGCTCTGTCAAGCCATGAGGCACTTCCTTTCAATTTCAGAAGCGATTTATCATTACTTTTATCAAGTCATTTTCAAACCCTGGAATTCTGTCCCTGCAAGGAGACTGCACTCACCTACACCATGCAGCTGTTTCCAAAAGCATACTGGCTAACTTGGTTTGAATTGCATATGAAGAACCAAACACCATCCTGCAACGTGGCGAATCAGATTGTGTGCAGTGAAGGACACAGGGCAGGCTCCTTGCAGTTGGTCAGAGAGGCACAAAACGCCCCATGCCCTGTGTCTGGGGGTGCACAGCACACGCCACTCGCAGCAGGGCAGCGCGGGGGCACCGCACACGCGGGGGCTGAGCGTCGCCCACGGCTCCAGCCCTGCCCTCCCCAGCTCACTGCAGCAGCCTCCAGCCCTGTGCCAGCCCCACAGGAGCGGCTCTGCTGCAACGGTACAAGTTACAGCTCTGTGTTACCCAGATGTTCGCCACCTCTGACTAAGAAAATCATATCATTTTTCCATTCAGCCAAGCAGTTTAAGGTGCCTTATCCTGACATTCAGGTTGTTTATATATAATTTTAAGTGGCAAGATTTGAAATGCCTGTTTATGATCTGTACATCAAGGGGCACTGCTGCATACAAAGGTATACAGGTCAGGGTAATCACAAGGGCTTTCTAGAGCTTGACTGTGATAGCCACATCCATCCAGAAGCCTCTCCCTATGTATGGGTAGAGCATCACAAAAAGCTCCAGTTTGGACTCAAAGGAGCTAACTAGTTCTTTATAGAAAAATATGTATTTTCCTAGTAAAGAAAAAAAAAGGTAATTTTACATGCTTAATCATAGATACTGAAGAATACAAGGTAGTAACTTGTTTTAAACACATTTTACTGGACTGTTTTTACAAATAGAACAGAGAATTTTGTAGGTCAGAGAAGGTAGCCATACCCTTCTTGTCCTAAAATAATAAGTATAAAAGCCATCTAACTGCAGCAAAGAGCAACAAATACAATGGAGAATTAATCAGCTATGCAATGTTAAGGGAAAAGGATAGGGTTGAAAATCTTCTCTATATGTTAAGAAAAATACACAGATGTCATCTGTAACTAAGTAAGGGGTTTCTTTTAAGCTCTGTATGTAATGATTAAACAATTTCCCGCATGCAGTGTTGGAGGAAGGAGAAAAGGGTAAAATAGCTAAAGACAGTCTTCTTTAATAACTGCAAAAAAGCTTGTGCTCAAAATCCGCCTCGACTTCCTGCACGCTTTGTGATTTTCCAGAAAATACGAGGTTTCACTTAAAGATTATCTAAGGAATTTACATAACAGACTCACTGCCCTGCAGAACAGGAAACAGAGCCACACCTTGGCAAAAAACCTCCAGCCCACAGCACCAGTTCATTGCCCATTATTCAGAGCTCGCTGAACGTTTCTAAAATCATATTTCAAGTGGAAAAAAAAAAAAAGGAACAAAAAAAACCCCGCAAAATAAAACTCCAAAACCTTCGCACACCCGGTGATGCCCGAGGACACAGCCCAACCCTACATTGCCGAGGGGTTCACCTTCCCGAGCAACAGGCACAGCCATTAACTATACCCTAAGCACAGCCACAGGACAAAGGTACCCAGCCAGGGCTGGAGCCATCACCCCACCCAGCCAAGTCATCAAATCCTGTCCTGGTGATGTCAGCCCTCTCCTACGGGAAGGGGAGATGCAGAGGCAGGGTCGAGGAACACCCACATTACCAAAAAGCGATTAGAGGTCAATCTGCAACTGTTTCTCCGTTCTCGTAGGAAGCGAAAAACCGCCAGGAAAATCCCAGCCCTTCATCTCGCTCTGTTTTGGGAGCACCCGGCAGATGATGGGATGCGCTCCGGCGGGCATCGCCCGGCCGGCGGGGCGGGAGGCTCGCAGCCCGCCGGCGCAACAGGCGCCCTTCCCGGCCAGCAGCCACCCACTGCTGCAGTGCGTCCCCGTTTCCCCTCCCTCCCTCTCTCTCCAGCCGGCAGCCACACCACGTCCCCATCATTCAACCGCGAGGTCGCCCGGGCTCCGCGGCCAGCTTTCCCTCCCCACCGCCTTTCCTCCAGCGGGCGGCTGGGGCAGGAGCTCTTCCCCCTCAGCCCCTGGGGAGAGGGGAGGCTGCGCCCCTCCCGCCCCATGCAGGAGCTGGGCCGCTTCCAAGCGAGCAACTCGCACAGCGCCCCGGTCCCCGCGGCCGGGGGGTGCGCGGGGGCCGGGAGGAAGAGGAGGAGACATGATGTAATGCAGACAGCGATGGGCTTCGCCGCCGCGGCTGCGTTTTTTTGGGGGGGGACTGGGGAGGACGGCGGGGGCGCAGTAGCTGCAGCGCGGTGCCCTCCCCCGGCCGCCCCCCCGCTCCCTGCGCAGTGCAGCTGGTGCCGGAGCCGAGCGGGATCCTCGCCCGCAAACCCGCGCCCCGCCCCGCAGCGCGCCCTGCCCGGTGCTGGGGCCGTGGCCCCGGGGAGACGAGCCCGGCCCTTTCCGCAGGGGAGGGAAGGCGAGGCGGGGCGGGAGGGCGCGGGGCCGGGGCGCCCACACGGCAGGCCCGGGGAAAGGGGAAGGAAGCGGCGGAAGAGGAAGGGCCGCAGCTCCGCAGCGATCCCGCGCAAGGCGGCGGGGGGTAGGGAGAGGAAGAGTCCGCAGCCACCAACCCGCTCACCCCGCGGAAAGCCGGGCGGGAAGGGCCCCCGCGGGGCTCCCCCCACCCCCGCTCCTCCCCGGGGACAGCCCACCTCCACCAACACGACCGTCCCCAGCCAGCTCTGCAGCGAGCACACCGCGCACCAGCCCCCGCCCCAGCCCGGGCACCCCGTGCCGGTCGAGCGAGCGAGCGAACGAACGAACGAGCCCCCTACCATGGCGCGGCGGCGGCGGCGGGCCCGGCGGCGGCTGCACGAACTGCGCGACCACGAGCGGCGGCGGCTGCTGCCTCCTCCCGGCGCGGCTCACAGAGTGCTGGGGCTGTGAGCCTGCGCCGCCCGCTATATACGTGGGGCTGTATCCCTCCGCCGGAGCGGGGCCCTTTTCCCTCCTCCCGGCGCGCTATGTGCGAGGCGACTGCGGCGGGCGGCCCTGCCCCCTCGGCGGCCCGGCCCCTCCCCTCCCCCGGAGGGGCCGCTCCCGCGGCCCAGCGCCCCCAGAGGGGCGAGGGCAGCCCGGGGCCGGCCGTGGTTCTCCTCTGCCGAGCGCTGGAGCCGGCGCAGCCCGCGGGGAGCTGCCTCGCCGCCGGGTCCCTACCGGGTCCCCACCGGGTCCCCGCCGCTCTCCGGGCTGGGACCCCCGGAGCGGGGGCATCTCGGCCAAGTTGGTGCTTTTTGTATTTTCTAGACAGCATCCCTGCCGGCGGGGCGGGCCTGCGCTCCCCCGGGAGCCCCGAGCGGCCCCTGGGAGAGGATGATGGCGCGGGGACGGGGAAAACGTTAATAAAGGACTCTTTTTTCCATGACAAGACGTGTGTGACGGCGACTGTAAAACTAAAATGTTGAAGCGAGCACAGCTGCCTTTTTACTGTTCATAGGGCTTTTGTCAAGCACCAAAATCCACGCGACGGCGAAATTTAATCCAGAATCGGATCGTCTACAACTGAGGTGTCACAGCCTCTTCAGAAGCCTGCAATTGAGATGCAGCAAAGGCATGTCCTGATGTCAGAGTGTTTCTTCATTTCTTCCCTGTCAGCTCTGAGGATTTTGTCCACACTGGTAATAACCCCCAAAAAATACTGTAGTGTTCACACTGTACCTCCTTTAACACGCATGGAAGCACAAACATGGACCCACTTTGAAATCTAGGATTTTGGTTCCATTCATGACAGGCTCCCTTAGATTTTGAGATTTGTTTTAGTTCAAGATATTTTTATTTGAAGGTTTTAGTTTGGGCCTCTCTCTGGATGGGGAGGCTTGCAGTATTTCCAGCGTGGTCACAATTCTGATAAATCGGCTTGCAGTATAGCAAATCTTTTGAAATTAATTTGTCTATTCTATGATTTTGAAAAATCGTGCATACTTTCAGTGTTTGGAATAAAGACAAAATCAGTTTGGTTCTGTTTAACAGTTTCAATAGCTCTGCCACTGAAGTTACAATTTATTTGCTCGCCTTTCTGGAACACAGAGATAGGTTGGCAAGCAAACAGTTACCTGTTTGCAATGTAGAGGGATTTCTCAGCAAACAAAATAGCACATTTAATGTGTCAAGTTTGGTTCCCAAACCATTCTAATATTTGTGTAGCAACTACTGTATGAAATGGTGTCAGAAAACCAATTTGCAGCTGGCTAATCTGCAAATGATAGGCTAATAGACAGCTTCCATTTTAGATGTGGAATGCCCATCCTCCTCTTTTTTGATATGCCTTCTTTTTTTTTTTTTTAACTACCAAACAGTGATGCTGATTTTTTTTTTTCCCCCGCTGTGGAAGAACATGCAAATAATTGATCTTTCATTTTCAAACCAGACCAGCAATTTTAGGCTCTTACTCTCCTGGCTTAATATCTTTCTGGAAAGCATGGCACAATGTTTGATTGGTGTAAGCTACAAGAGTGTTTGCTTGGACCAGTGAATCTTGGAACTCTCTGAGACTCACAGGGATATGTGAAGAACAATGTTCATGTACAAATTGTTCAGCTTATTGTGCTGGTCTTACACAGGTGATGAACTTGTTAAAACACTGAATTCTACATAAATATTGGGCTAATAAATTTGTAAAATTATCTTGCAAAGAAAATGTATTATTAGAAGAATAATTTTACCAACATTTAAATGTGACAGTTTAGAATGTGGGTGCTTTATTTCAATCTCCTTAAAGTTAATTTTAAGCACATGTAATACGTTGTTCCATTGATCCAAATCTTCACTTGTTAAAAAGTTAAGGGATTAGATTTATCTGTTGAGGAGAGACCATAAGACAAGTAATTAAAATTTATGTAGATTCTCTTACAAGCTATCAGCATTACAGCATTTGGACAGACATGATGAAACTTGGAAATGTGGAGTAGAAAGTCACTCAGTAATATTCAGTGAATGATGCCAAAGATTAACAGGGCCTTTGAGTAGAAGGATTGGTGTGCATTTATTCCTACTACTTTTTTCATCTTTTACCTTTTGTGTCTACTTTTCCTAACTCTTGACAGATCATGTTAATAATTCATTTATATTTAAAATGAAATTTGGAAATCAAGTTACTTTTAAAGTAGTTTAGAATATAGTTATCTTGCTTTATTTAAAAAAAAAATCAGGATGATCAAGTAAGGTGCTACAGTTTAGTTCTGCAGTCGTTTCTATTTAAATTGCATCATTCTGTGTTTGAAAATATTTCACAGCTCATGTTCCAAAATATCATTCTGACTAAGGGGATTTTTTTTTTCCTAATTTGACATATGGCAAAAATAAATGTAAACAAAACAGAATACTAATCTTCTGCTGCTTATTTAATGCAAATAAAAGATCATCTAAATTGCCATCTCCCTGCTCCTTGTAAATTTGCTTTCACTCAATTGTACAGCCAGACCTTGATGGGTATTCTTTGTTCTCTTAAAATTTACATTCAGTTGTGGGCAGGCAAGAAATGCCCCTGTCATTCCAATGACATACAATGTCAAATGATTTGCCAGGATCTTCTACAGCCTCATTCAAAATCTCCTGAATCTCAGTGGGAGCTGGACTGGGCCATGGAATTACTCAGTGTTTGTGCCTGACACCAGAGAGCTTGGCCATCCCATTGCCACAGAGTTTTCTATGAACAGAGGGCTCTGCAGTAGCTATTAAGATGAATTTTGACTGGATAAATTTGCCGTTCTAAATTCCTTTGCTCTCTAAGCATGCTCTTGTTGACTTGTGTTTGAACTGCAATAGTAAGAAAATATAATTTCATAAATTTATTTATAAAATAAATAAAATGTTTACAATGGAAGACTTGCAACCATTCTACCAAGTATTACATTCGCAAATTTTGCCTTGCTGTGATGGTAAGATTACAATCTTACAGTTGGTCTTTGTTTTGGCAGAGACTTCACATGTCCATTCCTTGGGAGCAGCCTAAGGTATAAGGAGGAATTCTGCTGAGAACCTGACAAAATAATAAACCTTACTAGTTACATACAAGGTGTGCTTTTCAGCTTTAGCTGTTTGTTAACATGAGCATGAGGAACATGGCCTCACATGTATCAACTGTTTTCTTATATTATATATATGTAAGTTTAATAAAACCCCAAAAAATAAATTAAAACATTCCATAGATATCTGTCCTGAGAGAATGGATTTGAGAGCAGATGGACAGAAGTTTGTCATATCATTAATGCACGGTTGGGAGGCTGATATTATGGCAACAGGCATAGATAACCAGTTTATAATAGGTTAGAAGTACAAAAAGCCAAAATGAAGTAGATATGTGCATGCAACTTCTGTGCAACTGGAAAAAAATTAATGATTGGTTTTCATGGGTATAATACTGACAGTTATATATGTGAGCTACCCAAACTAGATTTATTGTACTGTTTTTCAAGTCAACTGGAATCCTCTTGGTATATCAATTTTTTACACTGTCTACAAAATTCTCTTCATATAGGCAATGTTTTTTGGGGAGACCATTTTCCACAAAAATTAATGATTCTAGATGCCATTGGCAGCTGTGAAAACCTAAGTGAGTATCTTTATAAACTATAAATATCACTAAGATTGCAAATAAGTGGGTGGAACTCCATTGAAATAAAAAGCTAGAACATAATTTATTTTTACAAGAGGTGAAAATGAAAGTTGTTTTCATGTTAACATTTAAAGTTCCAGATCTTGGAGCATTTTTAAATGGGTACATACATAATCCTGTAGGTAACTGTTTCTTTTCCAAGAGAAATTTAAAAACAAAAACTAATTCCTCAGTTTTTTATATGTTTGTGATTTAATTTACATTTGCCTAATTCCCAGTGTTGTGCCTCAATAATCACAAACAATTATGGATTTTCACTGAGCATTCAGTGTTCGAAGGCCATCTATGTAATTGAATAATCAGTGATGGTTGCCTACATTGAGTGCCCGTTGTCTTGTGAAGTTTTAGATGTTTATATGAAACTAATTTAACCATTAGGCAGAAGTAAATTATTTGCAGATGGTAATTAAATTAGTGAGTTCTTTTTTGTGTACCTATGTAAAATGGCATCCTTGAGACCCAATAATTTGAAAAGTTTCACGTTTTAAACTTAGCATAGTTTGAGTTGGGAACCTTCAAGATCCTGTCTTAAAAATATTTGTAAATATGGGAATTACAGACTTGCATCCACATATAATCTCACTCGTATATCTTGCAGATTAAACATCATAAAACAATTCTTTTAAACTAAAGGTTTCCCTACTTTTTTTTTTAACACTTGCAATGTAAAATAAATGAAAAAAAAACCCAAAACTTTTCCACACAGACTTAAAACCCCCGATCTTTCTGCATAGTCCTATGAAGAGTTCTCTAGAGACACTGAAGTATGTGAAAACAGGATTTTTCTTCTCAGTTTTTGCAATTGCCAGTTTCATAAAAGGTAAACATTGGATGATTCATGATATAAACAATTCACTCGCTCCATTTTTCTGTTTTGTTACCATTCATGTTTTTTACAGATACGAGCTAAATTGCATCCATCCACTATTTTTCAAGAATCAAATGCAGAAGAGGAAAGGATATTTTTATATTGTGTGTTTGCTAAGTATTACATATTTTTACACAATATTGTCAAGCATACCTAGGTCTTGATTTTCCACTGATAAATACATGTACAAGAACTATATTCCCTGATGATGAATCCAGGTAATACATCTGTCAAAGGAAAGTAATATATTTTTGCCATAAAATACATTTTAAAATATTCTGTATAGAACAACACTTACAGGAATGGTTATTCTAATGATAGGGAAAACTCGTTTCTAATTTCAGTAGATGGATTCCTCAAATTTTTAAGTGATATAATGTAACAAACAAGCAATTTTTTGGTCAGATTCACCTTATTAGGAATGTCTTGCGTTTGCATTTTATTTCTTAAGAAAATGCTAGAAAAATGAGTGGGCCAAAAACTAGTTTACTTTATATATACTGTATACTCTATATATTAAATTTCTGCATTAGAATTGATAAAAGCTGAATAGCTGTTGCCATTAGCTACACATTTTGAACTAATATATAGCTTATAATGGTACAATAAACAATGGTACACAAATATCCTACAGAATTTAAGTGCTGAAGAAAGGCTGGAAATCCTTTCGTTCATCACCAGTAATGTTGTTCCTCATGTCAGTTTGTCCTCCTTAACACAGGAAAAAAATCTTCACAGATATTTAGGACTGCTTTTTTACATGATGGAAATTATTAAATGTTTATACCTCCCCATTGACCGTGAGTTATTAATTTTTATCTGAATACTCCTGTGGGGCAAATTGGGATATCAATTTTGCAAAAAAAGTTCAGATAAACTTAACAAATATAAGAATATATATGATATAGGCAGACAGGTATTTAAAATCCACAGATACCTCCTTTAATGGCCAAGCCTCCTTTACTTATCTCCAAATTGTAATTTTGTAGAAGGTCTATATTAAATGGAATTTCTTTGGGTCAGATGGAGCTACAGCTAATGATAAAAAATTAAACAACTCCACATATGCAGTTCAAGGGTGATCATAATTTTAAATCAGAATCATAATTTCTGGTACAGATTTTCAGCAATGTAAACATGCCCTGAAGTCAATAAATCCATATTAATCTGCATGAGTTAAGGATTTAGTCTTCCCTTGCTTTCCCTCATACACTTGAATTGAGATGTTTCAATAGGTTGGGGATAGAATCTTATCTGAGGATAAGAAGCTCCAAGATCAAAACCAACTGAGTTAATAATGGATGTCAAATACTGTCGTCCAAGACACATCCAGCATTCTAATCTGCCATGCTGCAAAGCTGGCCTGAGGTGGGAAGCATAGATAGATCCCAAATTACAGATGCTGGAAGCCAGCACCATTGCCAAATGACACTTCTTCCTTTGCCTTACACAGAGGAAGAAAACTACAGAACCATTTCACTTCTTTGGATGGCTATTTTATGTTGTTTGTGAATGCACCAGTAAAAAACCCTCCTCATAATGAAATAACTTCAACTTATCTATGCTTCTGGGGAGATAAAAACCCATGTTTTTCAACAACCTTGAGAAGAAGATGCATTTCTAGTATAAAACTATAAATTCCAATCTCTGTAACCTATTGCCTGAGAGCCAATGACTGCCTCTCCTCTGGGGACATTCCATGGCAGTACCTCCATGGAAGTGCTCTCCTGAGGGCTCCTCTCTTTTAATTCTTTTGGTGAACGGGGACATCTGATGCCTCCAGAATGTAGGTTCTGACATCCCCCTTAAGGTTTCTCTTTGATCCCATTCTTTGTGTAGACCTTTAGGTTTGTGGTTTTGGGGACACTAGCTCATGTGAAGCTCAGAGTGTTAAAACATACAACACTCAGAATATGCATCTCAATCCTAAAGCAACTCCCATCATTGTTGAAACTCCAGAAATTGTACCAAGGAAAGCCATCTTTTTTTGTAAACTTAAAAAGTAGAGCTGTCCCATGAGACTTCATATTCTTCCCCACATTTTTGTGAGGCTACAGTTCACATCAGCTGCCTAATTAAACCTCTGTTCTGTCTGCTTTATTCTGAGGCTATCAGCTTCCGTGGAATAAAAATATGTCTAAAAATCCGGTCTGTCCTAGGCATGTAGCACTTTGTGCACACCTTTCCTGGCAAGCAGCATTGACCTTCCCCACAGTATGGCTATTTGTTGTTATTTTTGTGGTAGCACAAGTATTCTAGATGCTAATGAAGTACTTATATTTAGTAAGTGCACTGTTATGTGCTGGCTGTGAAGCTGTCAGCAGCGCTGTTAAAGAGCACAAGCCTAACACAAAGGTGCAGAGAATGGGGGTTTTATGCTATATAGAAGGGAAGTACATTTAATGAATTTATTTTGGTTAGCCTTTGGTTTAGTTTCAGGTCTGCCAATACTGACATCATTTTTCCAAGCAGGGAGCACCATCTAAGACTTCTCTGCATCACTATCCTCGGGGTGGGCCTGTGTGTGGGCTGATGCAGTGCTCAGCACTCCAGATCATTTCACTTTGGCAACCATTCTGCTTCTGCTGTCTCTATCTCCATATTCTATTTTAGGGGCTTATGGAGCACCAATCCTCTCAACTAAAATATAACTGAAACAAGATATTCAGCATTAAATAAGCAAAAAACCAAAAGACTCAAAATAGGCTATTTTGTTATTATTATTATGAGGCTAAATCACTTAAACATAGATATCTTCCTACTCCTCCTCCCACATCTTTCTTTGTCTCTTCTTGTTCTCTCAGGATGCACTGATGGCCCACAGGTTTGTATAAAAAAAAAAAATTAACTCTGTTCTGTGAGAGGTCTATGGGTGCCAAGTACTCATCTAGCTTAATTCTTGAAAAAACATGTTATTGCCAGAATTGTCTGTCCTGAGATCCTTGCAGCAAACCCTCAGCCACCAGTGGGGCCAGGGAGCATCCTTTAGAGAGCGATCTGGCATGGCAGCATTTGTTGGCATGAAAACACAGCTACACTAAAGCTGCATTCAGAGTGAAGTGGATTTATTACGCGGGTATGGGAAGCAGGTGGATTTTCAAGCAGGTACACCTATGGTAGGTGTTTGGAAGGATATGGAGGAATAGCTGTCCATACGCTGGGGACTCAGCTCGCCACAGAGGACCCGAGCTGTTCGGTAGGACAGCAGCTGCCCTCATGCCCCGCAGCCGCTCGGCACTGCGGCTGCTGCCGGCGCTCCCGAAGGCGCTGTGGCGGCATCCGCAATTCCCGAGCGGCACTGCAGGGCTCTCGGCTGTGCTCCCGCAGATGCCGCTCGCCAGCTTGGCACGGCAGCTCTGCAGCTCCTCTGGAGGCACTCTGGGATTCGCCTGAACCGAGGCTTTGGCTCGGCTCGGCGCTGGTCGTGCTCCCGTTCCCCCCGCAGGAACTGCCGATGGCGATTAGCGTTACACCCACCAGCGATGGCCCGGGCCTGCAGCACCAACCGCTGCGCTCTCCCGGAGCCTCCAGGGGCCTCCCCAGGCACCCTTTCCCCCTCACTGTCCCGCAGGCAACGAGGCCGCAGCGGGAGGGCTCTGTGCCGGACTCGGCGGCCGTTCGCTGCCCGGGGAATGGGGCTGCACCCCGCACGCTGCCAGGTTCTGCAGCAACAGCGAGGGGGAGGCAGTGCTGGGGCGGCCGCTCTCGTCCCGGCTCCCTCTGTCCCTCGGCGGGCCGCTCCCGCCAGCGAGCCGCTGGCCGGCGGCGGGACCTATATGCTCTCGCGGAAGGTTACCGCTGGCCGGCACGGCAGCGCCCGACGGAAGCGGTGCTGAAGCTCCTGAGGCAGCACTTTGTCAAGGAGCGCCTGATTGGCTAACGGGACTCCGCAATGGTTATCTGCTAAGAGTCAGGGCCTCTGATTGGCCGCGCGGTACCTGCAATGCGTCAAGTGAGGATGCTGGGGTGCGCGTGCCAGCGCGCTGTCGGGGGCCGGCCGTGGCCGCGCCGGGAATGGCCGCTCGCAGCCGGCGCTGGCCGCAGCACCCGCGAGCTCCGTGCCCTCTCGGCCCTTCTGGGCAGCATCAGCAGCGGTCCCAGAGGAACATTTGCCGTCTCTTCGTACCGCTGCAGCTTGCACCAATAGCAGCTGCTTTGCTGATGAGCCGGAGCTGGCAGGAAGAAGCTGTTCCTCAGCCCGTGACCTCTTCAGAGCAGGGTTTCTACGTAAAAAAGCGGCAGAAAGACAAAGCCGCTTTTCTCAATCCTTTTCCACAACACAGGGTGCCAGAGGTGCAAAGTGTGGCAGAACAAACGTGCTCAGGCTGCCCTTGCGCTGCCCGTGAGAGAAGCGTCTCTCAGACCGCCGCTCCCAGTGACAGCTTGAGTGGCAGCTGGGGGAGGATGTGCACGGCGAAGTGATGACTGATCGCCGAAATATCTCGCTGAAACCCTGCAAAATCCTTCAACACAAAAGAGATGCTTCTGCAAAATTAGCCCTGAGCTGCGAAGCTGTGCCGAGGCACGCGAGGTTGGTGTGCATCCGTGTGGGGATGGCGGCCCCCTCGGGCCTGGCCAAAACCCAGCGCAGTCCTGTTGCATAAGGAGCTGCAGAGATGCCACAGCCACTTGTGTGGGGTTTTTTTGTATTTCTCTAATTGAAATAAGCATAGATCAACCAGAAGCAATGAAAGTCGTCTCTGCACCAGTAAGAAGCTTACAGTACTGCTTTAAAAACGACGGGGGTTTCAAAGCAGCAAGAACTTCCTGGCACATCTGTGAAGCTTGATACAATAAGTGTCTAAAGGTAGAAGTAGGTTACAGACGCTCATTATCTAAATTCTTCAGTATTTCTGTTACTGGAGTGTTTTCATTGCTCTTTTTCAAAATCCCATTCTTGAAGAGTGAGTCAGCAAGAAGCCTGTGAATGTGTCAGGGAGCACTGTTTTAAATAAGCTTTTGCTGCTAAGCAATTATTACAGAGCATGTTTACATATGAAAAAATTACAAATTTGCATATGAACATAACAGCCCAATTTTTTCACTCTAGGGAAAGTTTTTTCCTAACTACAGTTTTCAGGATGACATTCTTGATGTGCTAGTGTAGGAACTTTGAGTTAAATTCCTTGGTAATTTGTTTTCTTCGTTCCATTTGGTTACCTGGAAGTAGATCAGTTTTTAATTTAAAATTATCATGATTTCCTTTTCAGAGCCCTACTGAGTACAAACTGCTTTCCTGCTGGCATGAACACTTCTTACTGTCTTTTTTCCAAAGAACTCTTTCAAAATATTAAAAACAATCGAACCACTTTTCCTTGTAATCCTAGCCAAGTGGAACAAGTGCAATGAAACCTTTATGGGAAAATTATATGCCTGTGTAATTATAATGTTTATGAGTCCAAGTTTGCTAAAGTGAAACATAAAAGTCAGACTGCAAACTCATTCTGTTTCTTACCTGGTCATTTAAAGTATGATAATGTTTTAGAAAATTTCATGTTTGAACACGTTAGGTCTAAACCAGGTTGATGTCTTAATAAATGGAAAGGAAATTGGTATAAAGCATTGCTAAAGGCATCACCTTGTTCTGGAGTATTTTCCAGAGCAGCCTAATATGACTCATAAAACAAATTTGTTGTATTAATTTACTGTAATAATACTGTAATGACTGTACAAATAACAGAACTACATTAATGACAGAGAACCTGAAAAAAGTTTCCGAAGTGACATCATCCCATCATTCAACAAGAAATAAATATACTAATTTTAGGTTAACACGTAAGTCATTGTTGCCCCAAGCAGTCTCCTGTAAATCAGACTATTTAAAAGATAACCTCAAGGCTTTGGTGTGTTCAGGGCAGTAATATATTCTCAGTTAGCTTACAATGACCAAGAGTTCTAGAAGGAATCAATGGCAATAAAAACCAATTTCGTGTTTATTAGAAAGAGTTACATTGATCAAGTAATGGTAATTCCCAATCAGCTGTGAGTGATGATGCTACATTGTATTTTTTTACAGGTACTTTATGTAGGCCATGTCCAAAGTCATCACAGTGTATGGCAAAGGCAATGCAGGGTAGTAAGCAGAGTTCATTACAGTTCTAAATATACCACATTCTGAACATTCTGAGTGAAAACATGCCCCATCAATTTAAAGCAACCATTTAAAAACCAGTTTATTTACAGCAATGTAATTGCACCAACATCTGTTAAATGTATGCAGGTCTGCCATCTTATGGAGCCTGAATGGTACTGCCAAATAACAGAACGTGGACCTACATGTTCATGTTAGGTGAATATTTGAATTTTTCCTTTACAGGTAATATGTGCTTTCTTCTAAAACTCGCACCATTTGGATGCACTCTTTCTATTTGATTTGTTTATTTGTGGGATTTATGTGTGCATGCAAGTGTAAACACAATCATATAAAGGTGTTACACTGCAAGTTTAAGCATATAAAAGCTGGGAAGAGTTGAAGTTAAAGTTGGTTGTTTACATTATATGACAGCCTGGACCAACATAATCATATGCAATTTTTGGGGAGAGCTCTGTTGGATCTGTCTGGTTTTGCATCCAGGTTAGATGGGGCTATTTAGTGAGTGGCTATTCAGAATTTTGCTTTAGCCTCTTTGTTTGGATAGTGACTGTGCTGTATTTGCTGCAAGCTAGTCAAGTCCTGTTCTAAGGATGAAATTATTAACTCCTCTGTGGGCTTTTCTACAGCTGTTATTATTAGAGTATAATATAAACAGTTTTGAATTAAGTTTGTACAGGCCAAAGCAGACAATCATCATGGCAATATTCAGCCCAAGTGATTAAATTTTGGCACAGCTATTAAAGTTGCTAAAATGATGCTTGTTTGTTTGTTTTATTTCCTATTTTTATAAAAGCTGATGTCAGATAAACTTGATAAGTGACTTTTGGGTCAGCCAAGAACAAATGCACAAGAACACAAGAATGTTATAATTAGTACATCAAGTATTATTATACATTATTTTCTCTTTAACTGGTGCAAATTTATTTTTGGGTGGAAAGGATTTTTCAGGAAGACCTTTTTACTTTGCCTTTGAAAATCTTGAGGTGAGTTAGGAAAGTGGTTGATCTGAGTGGTTGTGATATAGTCAGATACTGTGGTGGAACACTTAAGCAAATTGTCCAGCATTCAGTGAAGTTTTGCAGAGTTTTACCAGCTGCTGGAAAATCTAGTAGTGCCTGGAATCTAAACATGTAGGAGGATGTCTGATTTTCCCCAGTTGTACCTGTACTAGAAAATACTCTACATTACACCTTTTCCATTTAGTGTCATTTGCAAATATTCATATCTATCCTGATACTCTTGATCAAAAAAGACACTAAGCACAAACTGCCATTTAGATTACTGTCAACTTGTGAATTTGATGAAGTACTGCTTACCACGACAAAAATGTCTTAGCATAATTTGTTTTCACTATTCGAATCAGTTTGTTATCATCATATATCAATTTTCATTTGTCTTTCATCTGGAAGTTTTACAGTTTCAGATGGATATTAGGTAACATTGGCTTTTTGTTGAGGAAGTTATCTTGTGTCTCAAAGGTCGTGCCACATGTTACTGTCTCTTAAACAGCACAAAATAAGACACCTATTTTTCCAGTCAACAAGAAGTTAACCTATAAATCTGTAAACCACACAAGTTATGTGATAGCAGCAAATTTTACTGTGTCCAATATTTACATTATTTTGAAGTGGATAGTTTTGAAGGTGGGTACAGACACACATTCAAACCCATTGCCATATACACATCTCACTGGAGACCTGCTGCCAGATGCAGATACCAGAGGAGTATTTCATACTGTGTAATTCTGAGCTGGAGGTGTGGTCAGGCAGGTGCATCCTCAGCATGACAGCCAGTGAGCATGGTGTTTGCTAGGGTCATTGATGGCATGTGTGTTAAAGTGCAAACAATCTCCTGCTACTAGAGGTAGCCACATATTTTTATGAAAGACTTTAGGAATGACAGCAAATAGGCATAAGGGTATGATTTTTATCTGAGTGGTGCTCATCTGACAAGTTCCTAACAACTGCAGTATTAACTCCTTTTTAGCTACATTATGCAACCCTCAATATTATATTAAATAGTTTTAAGCCATCCTCCATTGAATTTGCCTCTTACCAAGTTAGGGAATATAGCTTCTAAGACTTGTCTTTGACTATTTTCAATAGCTATCCAAATTTGATTAATCTGATATATGCTAGTTAGTTGAAATAAAATACAAGCTAAAGCACATCTGGCTTCTTGTGGTATGGTTTCAGAGGTTAGGAATGGGCACCACAGTGATAGATTAGTGTGTCAGTAAAGGTGCCAGGTACTTGCCAGTCTGGTATGGAAGTTTGTAAAGCTGTTGGTAGCCAGCTTGCAGTTCTGCTTACCACAGCTTTCAATTCTTACAATATTGAGAATTTATTTGCTAGAATTCTCCTATTAAACAAATTCAGTGTTCGTGGTCCTACACCAATTCCACCCAGCAAAGTTTGCATGGTATCTCTTTGATTTCTGTATCCTTTTGATGTATGGTTTTTGTAGCCATGATAGAGGAAGATGCTATATTCAGCACAAGTCTTGTTCCATGTACCAGTTGGCTAAGTTCAGATGTATGTTAATCTCATTAATTTTGGAGCCATAGTCATGGGCTCTCATCCATCATACAGTTGCATTAAGTAAAGGAGTGCTTTTGTTAAGAGGTTGTTTTGGTTGTTGAACAAGCAATTCTATTTGCATATAAGATACACAGTCAGGAACAAGTAGTATCTTAATTGTGTCTATTTGCATTGACTTCCTATTGATTATTAGCAGTGTTTATAGAAAAATGGCTGAATATTATAATGTTGTTCTCATTGTTTAAAATTTGAGTGTAATTCTTAGGAGCCTTTCAAGTATGATTGGTTGTCTTACATGTCTATAGTACCCACTTGGATTTATTAATTAAATAATTTGCAGCTTCCCATCCAGTATTACCTACAGCTAAAGTGAGTTAATTTTAGGCTTTAGGATTACTGTAACATTATCACCTACTATCAGTTCTTGACCCAGAGCTAATCTGTCAGAATGTATTTCCAGCCTTCAGGAAGGACCAATATAATCTACTTGCTGAGTTTCTCAGAGTAGTTTATCTTCCTTGAGACTGGCAGCCTATTGCTCCTTTAAAAGGTACAGTCTTATTAAAAAACTAAACTAAACAAAACAACAAACTCAAAACCAACAAAAACCTAAAACCAAAACCCAAGAAGGTATGTATTTACCATATCACCAGCCCCAGGACACAGGCAATCCTCTCCTTGTACCCTACTGATGTAAATCATAACTCCCTATGAGTCTTAGCCATTCTGGTACCCACCTACTAACCTTTCTCAGAAGGTGATTGAATGTTTTAGAGCTCTATTAATACAAATTCTGTGGCCTCCCATCCATCATGTACCTAATACTGCAACTTCTTGACTTGGTCCCTGCTGTGTAAAGTAAAAACACTAATATTTAATTCCAGAAAATGCTTGATGGAACACTAATATTTAATTCCAGTGAATGCTGGATGATAGCATTCATACTTTGGTGAACTGTTTCCTTGTGTATTCCAGTTAGAGTATGATCTGTGTACTGTAAAATTTTTACTGTGGTGGGAGGATCATTGATTCCAGCTGTTTAGCTAACAGGGCACAGAAAAAGATGGGGCCATGGTTAAAATCTTGGGGTATGTGATAAAAGGTACATTGTTTTCCACCCCAAGTAAATGCAAACTGTGGTTTCTCTTGCTCTTATATCAGGATCATAAAGACCATTTCTTGTGTAGCTGACACACCCACCCATGGAGAGCATTTACTGTGCTGGGAACCAGGGGCTGTTAAAAAGCCAGTTGCTTTATGGGAATCCCTGCAGTCAATAATTGTGTGCCATATCCTGTCTGGTTATTAAAACTGGGCTGTTACACAGTGAGCTTTTTCTATAGTACCCTGTTGCTCCAGTTGTTTGACTTAATTCTGTCACAGGTTTTATGGCAGGAGATTATGGCTCTGAGCCCTCTTTCATTGTGGTACTGGTTTGATCAGTCTCAGCATGTGATTGACTTCCTGGATGTAAACTTTGACTTGTTTGTTATCCATCCTGGCATACATTCCAAGACAACAGAACAGACTGATACAGAGCAGGGCTCTCAGGATTAATCCATTGGATAAGGGCAGGCATTTGATGCTACTGGAAGCATCAAACTTCTGTTCCCAGACTGATGTGCTGGATGTGTAGGATGGTGTGGACGTGCTTCCACACCATCTTATGCTACTTCTGTACCTGTGTGCATGCATCATATACTGAGGTCCTAAGTTTGAACTTGCTTCCCTCATCTCCAGAAGAAGAAGCTGGTTTCATTTCCTCATAAAGCTACACTCCATCCATGTCACATTTCCAAACTTGTCTTGGTCCCAGAGTCTTGGAAAAGGTGGCTCTTGGCTAGGTTTCTACAGTGAGGGCCATGATGGTGCAGAGGAAGAGCTGCTAAGCCAGACAGCAGCAAAACTCTGCCCAAAGCTGGCTGGTGTCACCTGCTGGTCACACACAGCTCCAGGGGTGGAGAGAAGCTGCTCTGTGCCAAAGCATGCTGGAGATACAAGAACACTTCACTGTATGAACAGTTAGTGACTGCATGGAACAACTCCTGCAGTGGTGATTGCTCCAGTTCATGTATCTTCTATTTGTGGCCTTCTTTGCAATTAAAAGAGTCTTAAAAAGGCAAAATAATGGTGTGAATTAATTGGATTATTGATTTTGTCTGAATCAGAGACCACTTTAGTGCTTAAACCCTTGCCGTGTTTCTTAAACACTGCTTAAAGTGCTCAGAAGCTGGCCCCAAATACAAGTGAAAGCAGAAGGTGGATCAAGTTTTAGTTCAGAGCTACATTTAAAAAAATTCTAACTGCAGAGATCAAACTATAGTTGAGTTACTATATTGAGAAAAAAAATATCTATAAACTGGTGTCATTATTTATGTGCCTTATTCTTAAAATGGTAGTTACTGATAAAGCAAAATGGCAAAAAAAACCCAACCAAAACAACCTGAAATTGGCATCTACTCTGTTTTCTTCAGCTCCAAAACAGCAGGGAGATCACAGGAAGCTCAGAGATTGCTGTGTAGAAAATACTGTTCTGCACCAGACTGGAGATCAGACTGGGTCAGTATCTTTCTACATCTATGGCAAGATGAGGTCCTTGAATTAATTACTTGCTGCTGGTCAGAGGAATCAGTCCATCCCCATGAAGAATTGTAGTCTAAACTTTAACAGTAAAATATTTTCTTAATTTTGAAGCATGATTTGTTAAAAGGCTTCCAGAATTATTGTGAACAACCACAGCTCCATGTAGTTTGGTATTCATGTACATTTTAGAATTTACTCAGTTCTTGACCCTGGTGGATTTCTGTAGCAATATGTTTCACCATGCAATTCCTTATTGATTTGGCAAACAGTAATCAAGCACGTTCTTTCTTCTACAGAAATGATGCAAGATTTTATTACCCTTACAAAGGAGGAAACATTTCAGCTCTCTTGTTTTGTCTGAGAAACTGGCATACAGCAAACTGCCTTCAGCTGGCTTTATCTTTTAGATCAGATTATTTTAAAATGTCATATTGGAATTCTGCTGTTAATTTACGGTGTCAACATGTCTTAGGGTGGATGAACCTTAGTGTTTTACTGAAACATAATGTTTTCTGGGTTTTCTAATAACTCAAACCAGCTTTACCTCGTTATTTTCAGCTTTCATAATTATTGTGTATTTTTTTTACCTTCATGCATAAATCAATGAATATCATTTAATCTAACATTTGGTTTACTTCTGTTTAACAATAAAAGCCTGTACAGATGGCTGCAAAACAGAACTCTCAGACACAGTTGGATTTGTGCCTTTGTTCTGATTTCTTGCTTAAGGGAACTCAGTTCAACATGTTTTACTGCCAGATTCATCCCTGCAGTAATTCTCTTGGCTTCAGTGGACGGCCACATGGGATCACCTGTGCTAGCTGGCTAAGCTGAGAGATTCTGTACAATTCCAAAGAGATCTGCTTGACAATATGAAAAAATGAAGGCTGAAGAGCATGCTAACTGTGTTGGGCTTTGGACAGTTCAACTGTTTTGTTCAAAATAGGGGCCATGAGGGCTGCTTTCCATTCAGGGATCACAAGAACAAATTACAACTTTGATTTATATAGCGGGCACTAGAAAATATTGTGCTCACCCTGGGTACTGTAGGTGCAGGCAATAGGAGGGTCAAAGATTCAGCTGATTTTCTGAGGATTCAAAAATCATTTCAGAACTGTGGAAATGATTTGAGAAGCTGCTCTAATTCTGTCTATGTGACATCAGAAATGCTGGAAGGAAGATTTTTAGAATACAGCTGCCTACAAAAAGTCTGGGAACTACAGGCAAATAAATTGTTCCTATTCATGTGAATTTCTTTGTGCTCCATAAATCAAGTTGTAATGTCCATTATTCCTAAAATCTAGGGTCATATTAAATTTAATCAATTTCTTTTCCTTATGGAAAAACCCTTAAAGATGTAGAAATCTGAGCAACTCTGGGGGCTAAAAGGAATTGACACTTCTAGAGAACATGAATATGATATTCCACAAGTTTGCAACATAGGAGCAGGCCAACAGCTTGTTTAGCTTTGTTTGGTATTGCTTATACAGGACAGGCAAGACACACAGAACTGCAAGTCTTGAGGCTAACTTGTTTTTATGGAGTTGTGCACCTTATCTGAATGTATGCAAAGTATGAAAATAATTAGTTGTGAATTTTTGATCATCCATTAAAGGCAAACTGCGATAGTGATTACATTAAAGTCAAATTACTTGTGCTCACTTGTAAGTTGGCTTGCTTTTCTATGGGAAACAATGTTCTTTCAAAATAATCCAAAATGGTAAGCACTTTTATGGTGCAATACAAATAAAAGAGAATAAACAACTGCAAAAATGCTGTCCAGAACTTAAATGTACTTCCACACTGAGAGGTGATCATAGTTTGTAGGAAACAACTGTGCTTGTAAACACTGTCAGTGTAACAAACAACCAAGAAAGAATCACCTTACGACTTCAGCTGAATCCTTAGGGTCATGCAACTCAGTTGGGCTGGAGCTGACCCAAAGATGGAACGCTTCTCAACACCCTACTCCTCCTAATTGTAATGTTTCCCATTTTCTTATGCAAGTAATACTTTATGGTCTGGTGGTGTCACCTATGACATTTTGGCCTTTTCATTCTTGCCATACTTTCCTCCAGAAACTGGCCAGGACTCTTGCTGTTGATGTTTCAATGCTATCTCCCCAGTTGCCCGTGGGAGAGTTTGTTGGGTCAGATATCCAAAGCGGATCCGTGCCTGTGTATCGGATTCACCTGACCTGAAAGGCCTCCCACAATCCTGCCTGCTGGGGATCATTTCCACATCAATCCTGCCTGCTGGGGATCATTTCCACATGAAGGCGCCTGCAGCTGGCCTGCAGCCCAGCTAGGTTTGAGCAGCTCCTGGGGGGAAGCGATGTGGTGTGACTGCAGCGTGCTGTCTGTCACTCCTGCTTCTGGGAACACGGTGAGAAAAAGCTTCAGCTGTTTTTTCACAGAGGCCACTTTGGTTTGACAGAATTTATGATCTCTGGCTCTGCAGGACGGGCATGCATTGTTCCCAAGCCAGGCACAATCTTGCAAGAGGTGTTTGTACAGTCACGGGCTTCAGCTAATACCTATGCTGGAGGCAGGGTGGTTGGTTTTACATTTGTGGCACAGATCATCTGCAATGAAGATAGTCTAATCATAAATAATTGAGAATTGGCTCAGTGGGTGTTACAATCCTGCTCTCAGTTTTGATCTAGCACAGGCTGGTTTTTGCTGCTGTCCAGGCACTGCTACCAGCATGAGGTATTCCTGCTTCCCTGCTCCTGCTCCCTCTTCTGCCTGTGGCATGCCAGCCATTCAGTTGTGCTAGCAACTGAATGTGCTAGTGATTATCACAATCAAGAATTCTTTTTTAACTCCAGTCAGTTCCTTGACTTAGTACTGGCAACTTTTTAATGAACCTTAGTTCAGAAGCCCTGCAAGCAATTTTGTTGGCACAGCTGAGGGGCACAGGGGTATTAAGAAGATTTTAAGCTATCACTGACATTTTTTATCATGAATCAGTAGCCACAGTTCAGCTGTATTTCTGTAATTTCACTATACCATTGTAGATTAGGAGTAATCTCAAATAAAACAATGCTTTCACTATCACCAAACATGTTTTGAGAAGGTGAAATAATTTTTAAAAAAGAAAAAATATGGTAGGTAGTTGGAGATTTGAGAGAAGGCTTTTTCTCCCTTGCAAATAAAATAATTTAGGAATACCATCAATAAATAGAATTATTTGATTTCAGCAGATGAAAACAGGATTATCTTCCATTTAGTACTGAACCAGCTCTTAGAAAACTGCAGGGTTACAGAATTAAAAATCACACACAATACTCTGAAAAACTCAATTGCTTCAGTGAGCCATGTCTCACTGGGCACTTCATGGCTTGTTGGGAATGAGAAGCAATAGTGCCTCAGATTCACCAGTCATCTTTGTCATTGACTTCAGCAAAGGCAAGGCTGCAAATAAAGCTGCTGCAGGGGTCCTGTGTCCCACAGCCAGGTGTGGCAGGGCCAGACAGGCAGAGAAATAAATGACTTGTCCTTGGAGCTGCCTCTGTCACGCCACCCTGCTTGGCAGGGAGGGGAAATGCACAGGGTGGAGGGAGACTGGTGATCATCAGGCTTTGTGGGATCTCAGCACCTCAGGATGGAGGTGCAGAGAGGCCGAGACCACCCTTGGGGGGCTCGGGAATCCTGGAATGTTGCCAGAAGTGTCTGGTGGCAGAATTTTGATCCTACACAGGAGACGACACCTGTATGAGGACTGGGAGGAATTCACTGGGTGAATGGTGAAGGGATAAGTTAGTTAAAGTGTAAAACACAGGGTTTAGGATTTTGGTACAGGGGGGTCTAAAGAAGTAAGATGGAGGAATTGGGCCGTGTCCTGTCCTTCTTCTTCTTCTTCTTGGCCTCCATCTTCTGTGGTGGTGGTGGCACTTTGGGATTGGTCATTACTAAAAGTGCACCGGTTAATAAGAGTAGAAGGTATTGGGGAGAAATGATAAATATTGTACACGTAACTTAGGGTATAAAGATAAGTGACCGCCCAGGGGCTTCGGGAGTGTGCCCATGGCTGACTTGCTGTGCAGACCTCTGTCGGGCTGAAAGAAAATCTTTTAGATAAACAATTAATAAACACCGAGACCGAGACAAGATCAGAAGTCTCTCCTCGTCCTTTGAAGCGTCGGCTCTTCAAGGCCATCCCTGGGCCTTTCCAGGCCACCTAAACAGCAACACAGAAAACCTTACAAGCCTAAACAGCCGAGAAACAGAGCAAAAGTGGCATTCTCTGAGCTATCACCAGGACATAAATCAGCGCCGAGCAAAGAGAAAAGAGAAACGCTGAAAATCTACAAGCGGCGTCCCTGAAATATCTCAAAACGTAAATCAGCCAGAAGAACGCCAGAAAACCTTACAAGGCTTCAGAAATCCCTTCTAGGAGTGCCATCTGATGGGTCTGACTGTGCTTTTTGTTGAGAGGGTGAGAATCCTTGTGTGCAGAAAATATAACTGCACAAAGAAAAGAAATCCAAACAAAGGTAATAAATGCAGAGCAGGCACTTTGACAAGGAGCAAGCAGATTCCCTTTTGACAAGCAACGGAACTGATGACTGTCAAGCTCTTTCCTTGACAGGAAAAAAGATGTCAGAATTTGCTGCTGGAGAAATCTCCCACCCCATCTGACTATCAAAACACAGCTGGCAACCCAAGGGAAGAAGATCCCTGAACAACAGGGAAAAACAACACATGAAAATACTCTATTTCTTTTGACTTGAGAAGAAAAAATTCTATCAGCAGAAAACTGTTTGGTATAGCTATTAATTAACATTATTGGCATTTTCTAACTCTGGCCCTTCTTACTGCTTCCCTCCCTTTCCTCTTTAGTCTCTCTAAGCACCTCTCCCCATCTTATCTATGTTTCTGACAACTCACTGTGCTGATTATCTGAATGTCCTTCTCTCTGGGCTCCTATGAGACTGCTAGTCCTAGTAATTTACCTTTTAGAAATAGTTATTTACCAAATAGCAGTAGAAAGTAATTACTTCCAGCAGCCAAAGAAAAACCCTGATGTTAGCATTTTAAAATAAGATACTTTACAAAGTCTTAAAGTCTTCAGGGTTCATATTTCTGTAGTGGTACTCTAGTACAGGGCCTCCATTAATGATTATGGCTGTTCAAGAATTTCTGTAATGTCAACAATGGAGTCCCTTTCCTTTCTAGTATAGTGTTCCTGATTTTTTTTTTAACAAATATGGGATACCAACCCACAAACTGAAGGTGCAGTGTTCTATAAATGAACTTGGATGAACCCAGCAGAGCCTGCTTTATGTAGCTCTTCCTAAATGAAGGCTGCTCTGACAGTGTTTAGAGATTCCACAGTTCATATGAGGCTACTGTGTGCTCCTGCCAAAGGCTGTAACAGAGTTTGGGGTGGAGTGCAGCTTCCCCTCTCAGTGTAAGGGTGCCAGAAGTTTTTGATTTAAGCATATGGTGTACTTTCTTCATTAAAACAGCAATGTGCTTAGCTCAGAAATACTTAATTCTAAAACTCACTGATAACTTTTTGATAGCAGAGTTGGTAAAATGCCATTTAAGTGTTATTTGGATTTTAGGACTCTGAGCAGCCCTAAATATGGGGAATCAATGGTTGTGATTCCTAGGAAATGCAGCTGCAGCTTTACATTGCTTTCAGCACAAGATTGTCTACCATGATTAGCTATACTGTAATGAAGTTGTCCTGGATATACTGATATACTGATGAACAGTAACAATAATTTCTTAATCTTTAATTAATTGTGTAAATTGTTACCTGCTTTCCTATTTACTTCTATATATATATTTTTTGTACTGTTTTACATACATATATGATTTCTAGTTCAGAATGGTCTGGTTGCTAGGCTAAATTATAGAAAGAAGAGCTCCTATCTAATGTGGATAATAATGAAAAGAGTAGACAAGAATTGTTTATCAAAGCAAAGTGTATGAAATAAGAAACTGTCAATGAAGCATCATGGAAGTTGTCCATATTTACATGACACTTGATGTAAATAAAGTGAAGTAATGAAAATAGGTGAGAAGCTCTTTGTCCAAAGAAACTCATGTAGTCAGATGGGTAGGAAGTATTTCAGATAATGGCTGCAGTTGAGAAAATGAACTCAGGGTTCATGAAAGCCCAACAGCTTTGAACAAAATTTATGATCTGAGAGAAAGTAATGAAGAATCTGTGGGGAATTACAAAAGAATGTAACATTTAATAAGGGAATAAGTATTTGGGATAGACAGTGAGAGAAATGATTGTTGTACAATACTGAGTGTCGGGAAAAAGAAAAGGAACAATATATGCCTGGCCATTTGTGAGCAGATGGTCATGTGTGGTCATGATCATCCTGAGTTTGGGTACCAAAAAGGGAATAAATATGTATGGGAGACAGATCTGTGCTATGAGCTCTTTGAAAAAAGGTTGTCATCTGTTTTTGTGCATGTCTGGGTGTGGAATAATGGTTGTGAAGAGAGACAATTCTAGAGAGAGAATTCATACAGGATCATAGCATGAGTCAGATTGGAAGGGCTTCAGAATATCTTCTAGTCAACCTTCTGCTCACATGGGAATGAAGATGGTTGCAAACATTTTGATAAAGTTGAGCATATTCATGTTTGTGGTACAGACTAACAGATTTTTGAAGTACTGAATTTTCTTGGGAATTTGTAAATTTTGAACTGCTCTGCTCCTGTATGTGTGTATAAAATAAACTGCAGAATATAAAATTGTGTATATATTTTCACTCTTACCCTTATTCAGGTGTGTGGGCATTCAAATTATTTTGGCTTAGGCTATTCTTATTCTTGCACTAAGAACTAGGTTTGAATTGCCATCATCCTTACTTTTCCTCCTAATACATTTAATGACTGTACAAGGTTCCCGCCTTCTGAGCCAAAAGAACTGCTTTTATGCAATTTAATGGGTGTAGCACAACACTAAGGGACAGGTAAGGTGAAAAAAATGTGCATGAAAAAAGCACAGACACACCTTTGAGGACATACCTATGGCTCTTTGAGGAAGAACCATAAAAATAAAATTATTGTTCTTTCTTCTCTACATGAAAATTAAATTTCCAATTGCTGTTATAGAGCTTACCTATACATCTTCCTCTTTTCAAAGTTTTGAGCATACTAATGCTTTTAGGGTGAAAAGGAGCAGCACATCAGCAGAATAACTGCAGTCTGTATGATAGGACTTTCACTGCTAGTAAGATAGAGGATTAAATTTTAATAAATATATAATTGATTAGTGCCAGTTCATACAGTATTATGACTTAGTGATGGCATCCATAATTTAGGTATATTAGGTTGGGTTTTTTATAGGCTTAATAATCTTCAGTGTGCTGAAAGGAGTGTAATAGTTGAGGACAGCAGGATTTCAGGTCATTATATTGTAGATTTTTTTAATTGTGTATTTATCAACTAGCTTCAATGCCTGTCATATCAGTTGTCTAGTGACAGCAATCAGCATTCTGGCAAAGAGGTGACATTGCATACAACTCAAGCATTATACAAATTGTCTGGTAATAAACTTTTCAATGCCAATAATGGATATCTATGTGATATTATTTACAAATAAGAATTTTCTAGAAAACTGAGGAAAGTTTACAGTCTCACTGGGAGCTGAATTAATGTAATTTTGTAGCACAAATGGAGATTGGAGAAAGGAAAATCTGTAGGCATCTCAGCTCAGTTGTTGGCAAAACATGGGGATGAGGAAGATTTCTGGCAAGGTTGAAGACATTAAAAAATGCAGTTGTACAGTGAAAAACGTGGGCTGCTAATGCCACTACAGCTCAGGTACTCGTGCAAGTGACAACAAAATCTTCTTTATTTATTTACTGGGCACTAAGAGAGGCTATTTTAGACTAATTTATGTAGGTAGTAAAGATGGGAAGGAAACTGGTTGTGTTTAAATTAAAAACAGAACAGTCTTCTCTCCATACCCACCTGGCTGAAAAATCCAAATGAAATGGAAGAATAAACAAAGCTGTTTTGACAAAGTTTTACAGAGCTTTTTTAATGTTATAAGAACAAATATTGATAAACTAGACATAGTAATTGAGGTAATAAATCAGAGGTTTAAACATGACAATGATCTGAAATTTATCTAACACAGATACAAAAAATGTCTGGAATTTACATTCCAAGTATGAAAGAGGGATGAGTAGCTACCTTCACAGTCAGAGAAAAAACAAGATAAAGCTCTGTGTAGAATGGAGAAGGGAAATTAATGAATCAGGAAAGCTATGGAGTTTTGGAGGTGCAGACACAAGGTCCTGCAGAAAACTGAAACAAAAAGACTATTTAGCAATATAGGCAGCAAATTGCAACTAGCACGTAAAGGAGGGGGAGCCCTAAAGATTTTGTATCATCTGGTTGCATGGCCCAGCCTAATGAGCAATTTTGCAGCTTTCAGAACAGACAAAGATGTAGAAAAGAAAGACAAAGCCAGAAAAGAATATACACAAAGTGAAAAGAACTGTGGGGTGGAAGCTAAACTAGGAGAGCTCAACTTATTCAAAGGGAGGGGGAGCATTATTGACTAGTGAAAAAACTAGGAAATGAAGTTTTATGGCTTGTGGTAGGGATTTCAATCCACCTGTGGGCTTGTGGTGGTACTATATAAAAAGCTTCACTTTTATTTTATAAACATTTGCGATATTTGCAATTATTCTGTCAGTCTACAACACACAAAGCTTTAAAATAATGCTTGAAATGAATGAACAGTATGGAAATAAATAGAAGATGGGATAAAATGCAGTTCACGTTTACCAAAGATAGGCCATGAGTGTATTTTAATGGCAGCAGAATTTTTAGGATGGAAACCTGTTAGATACAATCAATTTTTATCTCAGTAAAGTATTTGACAATGTTGCCCTTGTGAGATTATTAGGTGAAATGGGAAATAGCACAAGAAATAGATAAAGAAGTGGCTAAAAGAGGAATGAGAATAGGTTTGTGCTGGAAAGGGGACTATGTGACCAAAGTGGGAGTTCAGTGGGGGCTCCTTATACCAACTATTGGCCAATATTATTTAGCAAAGGCAATGACACAAAAATAAGAATGTGCTAAATAAACTTGCTTATGGTAAAAACAGAGGCATTGCTCACAATGAGCCATATCAAAAATTTCAGTCCTATAAAACAGGCGATCTATGGAAGTAAAGTTCAATTTAATACAGAATAGAAGGCAGTGTCCTTAAGGATTAATAATAACAAGATTTTCTGGTATAATAGGGGAAATTCGTATAAGGGAAGCAATTGCTTGGAAATGCCCAATTATAATTATTCATTATGGTCATTATGAGCCACTAGTATGATTCAGCCAACTGTACATTAAATGCAGGGCTGTAGAATATTTCTAGTAGAGACTGAGAAGTACCACAGTGTCTTGAATACTGTGTACAATTCTAGTTCAGAATATGAACTGAGAAAAGGGCAAAAAATTCAGTGGACTGAGCACTGAAAATTTTGAAATAGCTTAATGGCAGAAAGGCTGAGTGGCCTATGATTGCTGTCTGTGCATAGATTACATCCAGGTTAGCACCCTCATGAAGCAGAGAGCTATTTCAAGCCATAGGAAATTGCTGGCCCAGAAACAGATGGATATAAACATAAATGGAATTAAGGAGGAAATCAGGATGTTTCTAAGCATTGGAACATCGTGGTTCTGGACCTGTCTCTCTGCAGGAGCTGTGGGTAGAAAAGCTCAACAAATTTGAAAATTGAGTATATGAACACACCTGTGGGGTGAGGTTTTCTGCAGACAAGGCTGAACTCAGTGGCTCAGACCATCCCTTCCAGACATATGTCCACAAAAGGTTAGAGACCAGGGATAAATGGCAAGATTGGCTTTACTCTGGGGAAAAGCCTAATGAGAATTGCTAAATGCAATAGAAAATCCTGATTGTTGGTATAGCTTATTTATTTTTAAAATACTGGCTATTTAAGCATGCTGTTTCATAGGCTGCATTTTGAAATGTTCATTAGGAATATGACTCCTCCTCCTCCTCCAAATTAACATCTGATCCTGTGATCCCAAGGCACCAAAAAACCCACCTCATTACAGTAACTGGAATGAAATCACGAAGTCACCTCAAAATTATGCAGTAAGTTTGCTGACAAAATGGCATTTAACACTTGTTTTGATTTGAGAATAAAATAAGTATGTCAAGTGCATTTTTCTTACAGGAGGACCTATTCCTATGGTATTTTAAAAAGAAAGGTGGAAGAACTACCAGGGGCAGGTAAAATATAATAATAGGCCAAAAATAAGGGTGGATGTGGGGTGGGGTTTTTTGTTTGGTAGATTTGGTTTGCATTTTTTTAACAACTAAAATTCCTCTCCTCTTTTCTCTGCAAAAAGAAACTGGATAAAATTGTATGGGTCTGGATATGTACAGGAAGCTTTAAACATTATGGATTTCTTAAAATTCTCTAGTCTTCAGCCTGAGAAGGCTGGTATAAAATGCTAGAGGGCCATTCTAGCACACAAAATGCTGTGCTTATGTCTGCAAAGTACCTCCTTCCTCTCCTACTGTGCTTTGTTCCCAGTAAATGTACTGGGAACAATATCAAGACCCTGCTTTTTCTGGAATGATATAGAAATACAGACTTATATTCACATATGCATACATGAATACATAGAAGAATTCAAAATACTTTAAAAGGCTGAGGTTTATATCTATACTCCTCACAGACCTGTCTAGAATATGGCTTTGATACACATTTTTCGTAATAATTTTGTTTCTGTTTTTGTTTTGTATAATGGAACAGTGTACACATATTTCAAACTTGCCTACAGGACCATGGCTTCAATTTGAAGTTCAAGGCCAGCACTACCACTCATCCTGAAAATATCAAGTCAAGAGAACTCCTTTAGGTTTTTGAAGTGTAGATCAGAATGCATATCTGAACTGAACCAGTTATCTTTATTACATATGTCCATCACAAATATACCTGCAATAACTGATCCACCCAGCAAGCATTTGATAGCCCAGCAAGCTTTTCATAAGTGAAGATTTTATAGATAGGACTTGGATCAGTAAATAAACCACCAGATTTATTAAAACATTAGAAAGAGAGCCTTTGTGAAAATATTAGCAATAATGCATCCATCAACTTGTATATGTTTACTTTCTGTTTAATTTTCTCTGTGGAAGGAAAAATGTTTGCACCTTTCCCATGTAATTTTACAGCCCTCTTTTATTAATAATTTAAACTGGTAAGATTTTATTCAGGTATTGTTTATTACATTGTAAGAAGGCAGTTGAATTGCACTTTTATAAAAATCTCTGTATAAAAGACTCTAGCAATTATAAACATACTGACCTGCAAAGTAGGTCCTTTGAGGAGAAAATGTGATATATTAAATGTAATAGCAGTATTATACAATATCATCACCTAGAATACTTATTGTACAAGTAATATAACAGATAATTAAAACTGAAGAGAACACTAGTAATTGAAATTTGTTGCTAAATATGCAGCTACTGTGGTTTTGTCTGTAATGTAAAAGGCTTGATGGTTTGCTTTTATTAGGATAGAACTGAAGAAACTGCTGGGTATTTCTTTACTCTAGACATCAAGAGGTCCTTTGGTCAGGCGTTTTAGTGAATCCTAAGGAAAAGTGTGGCTCAACTGCATTGAGGCAACCAATTTATTTAATACCCTGGATATGTTGCAGAAAACCACATTTCATCAGCATGGGCACTGCTCACTCAATAGTACAAGGAAACGTCAAAGCAGATTTTACTACAGGGACAACTTGTCCTAATGTTAAATATTAACTACTTGTGCAATAATTTAAAAGCAACATTGACACAAGTTTAACTTCATTTGTGATAATGGAAGATAACTGTTTCAATTTTGTGGTAGTGTTAAATGTGTTTGTTTGGTTGGGGTTTTTCTGTGTCACAGTAACGGATGTATGGCAACAATAACAGTTTATTAACTGTTTATTCTCATCCTTTAGCCATAATTTGGTTTAACTTTCAGAGACACGGCATAAATCTGTGCTTAGTATTCTTATCAACTCTCTCTTTGGCCATTAGCTTTACTCTCAAAGAGCACATTTTCTGTATTCTCTTTGTTGAGAAACCATTAGCTACCATCACAGCAAACAGCTCAGAGACAATGTGAAAAATTACATTCAGCAAATAGAATGTTTTTTTTATTAAATCTATTTAGTTTATCTTGCACTAGAGCACCAAAAGCTTGAAAGGGCTTTGAGTCTCACTCATAAGAGAAGAGGGAAATATGCTTCTGCAGATAGGTGGTAGTTTTCCTGTTGCTGAAGTCTGCAGAATAAACACATTTACAGATTTCAGGAACTATCCAAATATGATTATAAGAACTATTTCCATTAACAGAAGAGTTCTGACTCAACTTTCTCAGTAGGTCAGTCTCCCAATGTGAACTGCATGCATATTGGAGTTTTGCTCCCACTCAAAATCCTGCTCTGAGTTTCAACCTGTTCTCATTTGATTTGTAATAATGTAATAACCTGTAACCCTCTTTTAAATTTGGTTGATACTGATCATGAGTTCTAAAACTACCTGGAGAAATTATGCCAGGCAGGGAGAAAGACAACTGCAGGTTGCAAAATTACAAACATCTCCTGTTCTCAGGATAAAGGCTAAAACATGCATATTTTGTAATTCTCTCTTCAAAATTGGTAATGTGCTTCTTTTCATGTCTTCCCTATCTCCTGTATGAGTTCTAGGTGGATATATATTTCTATATATCACATACTATATTTTCTACATTCTAATGTTTTACTACAAAACTTCATAGATGATAACATACTTGAACAAAAACTTGGCTCCACATGAGGAGGTGAGTGTACACTTGAAGCCAAACTTTCCTAGTGTGCAATCAGGCCCCCTCATTTGGTGACTTCCAGACTATCAGTGTCCGTGGTCACTGCTGTGTTCTGGATCCTCTTCTCTCTGTACTTTCATACTTATCTCCTGTTGATGAATAGCATTTTATGAACTAATAATAAACTTAAGGCAGGAAAAAAGGATTAAGAAATAGTTTTAGAGTTTTCTAAAGGATGAACTCATCAACATCTAAAAAAGGGCTGCAAATGGAGTGACCATAAAGTGTGCAGATGGTGCAAAGGTATTCACAGCAATCAACTGGAAATCTGACTGAGAAAGGTCACTGAAGTTTTTAAAAGATGAAGTATAAAATGACCAAAAAAACAGTTTGGTAGATGTGAAGCAGTGTGTATAGGGAAGCTAATCCTATCATCTACACACAGTAGTTCCCTATTATCTTTTTGCCAATCACAAATGGTCTCTTGACAGATTCTGGAGCTCAGGAGAAGACAAAAGCCAAACAGAATGATCAGAAGGCATTGGAAAAGGAGCACAAAACAAACTAGTCATCATAATTCCATATAATCTCTAAACTCACTGTACACCTTAATCATTACATGAAATTCTGGTCATGCAAGAGTATTAGTAAGAATTAGAAGAACTAAAGAAATTCAACAAGGAGACTATTTTGGAGTGGCTTTAGCATACAAAGCAAATAGGCAAACGTTTCAGTTGAAGAAGAATACTGAAGTATATTAATAGGGTATAAAATTTTGCAGAAAAAGTGAATAGGGTGCTTATTTTTTCCTCACAATACAAGAATCAGGCACTGGCTAGAGGAAAAGAAGGAAATACTGTTTCAGACAATACATAATTAAGAAGCGGAACATCCTGTCCAAGAAAGCACAAAGTGAAAAACATAAAATTTATTTTTCCAGTTCCTCTGTGGAGGGCAGGCTCATGGCTGCTGTCAGACACGCAGGGTGGCTGCGGGATCAGAGGGCCCGGCTGCAGGGGCTTATTTATTTGTTCCTTTATTTGTTACTTATTTGATATTTATTTGTTAATTTGTTGTGCTGGGCCAGGCTGCCAGGCTGCCCGGCTCTCGGGGCAGGCACTGGTTACCAGCAAAGGCCGCCTGGCCTCTCCCGGCAGCACCTTTAACACAGCCGAGCGCTCCCGGCCTCTCCCGGCAGCACCTTTAACACAGCCGAGCGCTCCCGGCCTCTCCTGGCAGCACCTGTTACGCAGCCGAGCGCTCCCGGCTCCCGAGACATCGCTCGGGCCTTCTGTCCCGGGGAGCGTCATGAGGGATGAGGGCGGTGGGAAGGACGGACTGGCTCTGGAAACTGCCGCTCTGGCAACTGCCCCCCGCCTCTTCCCGCAGCACTTCCCTGCTCCAGTCCCGCAGTGCGGCGGTGGAGGGCGCACGATACGCGGGGTCCCACAGAAGCCGCCCGCCCGCCAGCCCGCCAGCAGTGACCCCAGCGCCGCGCCCTCCTTCCCCAGCCGCCATCTTGGGGCCGGGCGGAAGAACTACCGCTCCCAGCGCGCTCGGCGGCGCGGCGCCATCTTGCCGGCGGCAGCGCGGCTGCGGGGCGGCGGCGCCGGGACATGGCGCTGTTCCCGGCCTTCGCCGGGGCCGCCCAGCCAGGGGAGCCCCCCGCCGGCAGCTCCGAGGGCTCCTCGAGAGGTAAAGTCCTGGGAGAACCATCTTTCCCTTAACAGCTCCCCAGCGGCCCCCGGCACACGCCGCCAGCCCCGCTCCGGTCGTGCAGCGGCGGCGGGGGCGGGGCTGCCGCCGGGTCCGGGCCCATCGCCCCCAGAGGCTGCGGAGCGCGGCACGGGGGCTTTGGCTTTGTCGTTGGTTTTGTTATTTTCTTTTTCTTTTTCTTTTTTTTTTCTTTTTTTCGCCACTAGCTATGGATATCTTGAAAAGTGGTTTTTTAACTCCTTGCTCATTAAGCCGAATCATAGTTGGAAAGGACTTTTTTGGAAGGTCCCAAGTGGGATTATGATTCATTGTATCACATTGACTGTTGTAGTTGATGTCTAGCGAGTAATACTTTTAATAAAATAAATAATAATATTAAAGTAAATAACACTTTCTGGTGTAATGCCAAGCGGTGAAGTAGGTACTAAGTTTATTTATTCTGCTGAATAGGATTTGAGCTAACCCTTCCTTTTGCTTGCCACCCTTACATCTTCCCATTCCCTGGACACCACAGCAAAGGGAAACCAAGGAATTATTTCCCTAGGCTCCATTTCTTGTGTGTTTGGTCCAGTCAGTGTAGTGCATTAGCTTCTTGTTCTATCCAGTTCTGCATTACCTCTGATGGCATAGCAGTGGTTGATACTCGCTGCCTGTATGGAGATGTTGTAGCTGCATTCAGGATACTTTCTGGTAATGACATCTGGTGTAGGGAGTAGTGAACATAATAAGATCCCAAACTACAGTTTGTAGGAATAGAGGAGCTGCTCTGTCAGGCAGAGATACTGTAAAATTTTCTGGTAATAAGACTTTAGTTATATTATAAAACTTCAGGAATTTAGCCTTTAAGTTTGTTACAGTAGCCTATGTTACTTCAGGCCACCTTCCACTGTCTGGAAGATCAGATTATACAGAAAAAGGTGTAAGAATGACTTTTGGATCCAGATTTCAGTTGTTAGCACTGCTTATGACTTACATTTTGGTATACTGGAAGCTTTTTGTGTGAGAATTATTGACAAACCTGGAACATAATTTGTTTGGTTTATGTTTTAATAAATATTGTACTTTGTTGTTGACAACGACATTTTAATGTGAGTTATAAAAATTAAATATTAACTCAGAACCCCATTTATGGCCATGTATATCAAATTTCACACATTCAGCTTGTGAGAACTTGAGAACTTGACAGGCATCTGTCTCTCTGATAGATGGTTCTCTGCTCAGACCTGATGTGAAGCCAAAGTGCATCATAATACAGAGATCCCAGAGTATTTTGATTTTAATGTTATGTAAAACTAAGGTGCTTTTAGCAGACATTTAGGACTGTTTCATAGATTTACTGTAAATGCTGAAGTAGTAATGTATATATATTGGTCATGTTTCATGCAGCCAACCACTCTGTCTCATACTTTTAAAAACTTTCCTAAACCATTTCTGAAGTGGAAGTGCTGTCTGGAACAGAAACAGAAGCAGTGCTTATGCTTCCAATGCTGCTCAATTGCTGAGTTGCAGCAGCCTCTCAGTGCTGCATTTTCCATATGCTTTGATATAATTATGTTGTCAAGCTTAGTTAGTGTTTGGTGGAAGATAAATTGTGAATTTATGTGTAGCCATGAAGAGAGCAGTGGTGATAAGTAACCCTGCTGACATTAGTAAGCATTGTTTGCATCTGAACTATGCTGTAGGTCAGACAATGCAGTGAATTTTGCTGAAAGCAGGTTTTCAGGATCCTGAGAGGCAACAAAAGACTTCATGTAACTCTTAAAAATTGTCTCTGTCAACATGCACTGTAAATTCTTAATTTTTCTTTCTGCTTGAGAAGGTATAAAGAGAATGTCATTGGATTGCTGCTGCTGCTGCTCATTAACATGTAACAAGTACATGCATATTATTGAAAAATAGGTCTTTTATATCTGCTCTGCAAAAATGATAAACTTCTTAGACATTCCCCAAGAAAAAACCCAAACAAGTGAAGAGATAGTGTTTTAAAGTTTGGAATGCATTGTGATGTTTGAAATGCTTGCATCCAGCTAGCTGAACACTTGAGATGATTTGCAAGCAGCTTGAACTTGAATGTTGTATAATGGCAAAAATTGCTCATTTCTTTCTGAGTATTAGGTCAGTTTGGTTAAATTCTTCAGAAGATACTGTACTTGGAGAGTTCTGAACTTCCCTGCTGTAGCCACAGAGGTGCATTGACTGTGCCACAGTCTTGGTTCTCACAGAGTGATTCTTCAGTGCATTAAAGATGCAGGTTGATCTTACCTGCTCAGGTAGAACCAAGCTGCAGGCACAGGCTGGGAATTGCTGCATGGTGGTGTTCTGCAGCATGTTGGTTGGGCTGCTCATGGGGAGTGTGTTTTGGTCTGGACACTGCCATGAATTGTGCATTCTCCCTTGCACAGAGGTGGAGGCTCAAGAACCAGGGAGGTGATCACTCCTCATGGGGCCTTTCATAATGGGGATGGGCCCCTGGGAAACACAAACTGTAGCTTTACTTTGTTTTATGTATTTCTTGATGTGTTCAACTTAGGTTAACAGACTGTTTTGCAGCCTACTCTGCTTTAAATCCTTTGGTGGATGACAGCTCAGGGACATGAGAGAGGAGAAGCTTTTCATACCAAAATTCTGTTTCTGAAAGAAATACTTTAAAAGGAGGAAAAGTATATGGCTTGACAGACAGTGAGTTCTTGCTGATGAAGGAGTAGAGGTCAGTGTAGTCAAGAGCACAAAGACAAGAGTGTGACAGGAAGAACGCTGAGGCAAAAGTGATGGTAAAGAGCATGGAGGAGAGGCAGGGAGACCACATTTGTTCCTCAGTTATCTCTGTCAGTGTAGCACTGGAGGGACTGCTTTTAAGTTCTGTATTTACACAAAATAATTTTTGTTGTTTAATAGCTAAGAAATCTCACATGCTTAAAGGAATTCTAGATATGAAAATGCTGTGAAAATCATTATTAAACTTTTAATATCAGTAAAATTGTGACAAAAAGTTTCCCCTTCCACATTCTGTCCATGTCTGATCTTATCTGGTGATTTAGATGCAGAATACTTAGTGCTGACTAGTGTATCCAAATTAGCATCAAATAGCTTTCTTTCACACTGTTGAAAGGTCTAATCGTATTTCAGTGGTTAGAGAACTGACAATCCAGTGCCATGTTTTGGCCGTGTAGAAAACACTTGAATATTCTTACCAATAATGGATGTGCCTATCAATAAAACTGTGTTAAGAATGTTTTCCACACAGTCAGTAAAGTACACTTTTGTTAGTTTGTGTAAGCTTTATCACATTAATTAACTATACCTTTTATTTAATTATGCTTTTCTGTAATTTTTAAATTTTATTTTTAAAATGTGTAACTATTTCTATTATATATTGTTTCTATTATATATTGTATATAGAAATTAATGTGTAATTGATATATAGTAGTAAATATATTATGATACAGTAAATTATCTTATACATATATAGCAAATTTATACAGTCTATAAATATATAAAGTTAGAGCCTTTAAATCATAAAAATGAATGTTGGATGGATTATTTTCTTATGTATAGAGCTGTGTATTCAACATGGAATCTGCTTTCTGTATGAGCTAAATGGCAATTTCATTGAGTGCTTTCCAATAGGCTCAGTTATTGCACATGACTTAGTGACATTTACTGTGAATTTAACTGTCTGCTGACTAGATTAACCCCACCTTAAAAAGAACAGCAAGCTAATTTGTATTGATCTCACACTTTTTTTACCTGCAGAGTTAGACTGGCTTAGTAACCCAAGCTTCTCTGCAGAAGATGCACTATTGCTGCACCAACGCTCTACAGAAGTTGCCAATCTCATTCCTGAAAAATCACCATTAATAAGGTAGAATGTGCTTCAATGTCTTTTGAAATAGCCTCTTTCTTTTGTCCTGCTTATCTTTTGTTATATGAGACCAAATTCAGAAGCTAAAAGCTGCTTCTCATTCTCTTGTTCAGTATTTTAAAATGCCTGAACTGAGTCATATGTAAAAGAATGAATAATGCTTCCATGTCTTTTAACTTAAAATAATGAGAAATTGTATACATGCAATTAAATTCCTATTTTCTTTTTCTCAGAGCTGCATTTAAATGATTGTTATTTTGAAATGGAGAGGGAACTGAGCAATCATCATTCTTCATTAGCTTTTGAATGTCTAAAGTGACCCTTGAAATAATGTAAAGATTAAGCATCATCTTTATGCTTTCTCTGGGGAAACCAGAGAAATCAGCCATTTCACAGTTTTTTACTTTTTGAAAAACAGTTGCTGATGTGAACTAATGAAATACTACAAGTATCAAGTTGAGTGTGGCTGTAGAGCATGCTGGTCAGCTGAAGTGGGTGATGATGTCCTTTTGCAGAAATGAGCTTTGAGCGGCCCCTTTTGCTGAAGAACTGGTTTTAATGCATTCACTGGACTGGGTGCCATACTTGGCTTATCTACACTGTCACTAGCACTCAATAGTGATGCAGTCAAGTTGTAGCTGTCAAGTTCAAAACCTTGGTCTCTGTTAATTTGATACAAGCTCCCTTGTCTACAATGATTGTTGGAGGTCATGATAGGGAATATCTTTATAACACCAAGCACACCTCATCACATCTTATTCCATACTTAGTCTTGCATCTACGTGCATTGTGTGTTTGAAATGCAATCACTGTTTTGTTTATCAGTCATATATTCTGCTGTGTTTCTTCATATCTTTTTAGGACTAATGTCATAAAGCTAAGGATTTTGCAAGTTACCATCAGATAGAATGACATAATAAACCCACCATATTAATTTTATCTTTGAAAAGGACTTTGTCAAAAAATAGTGTGCAGAAAAATGTTTGGGTGTTTGTTGTTTGGGGGTTGTTTTGTCTATTTCTTGGGTATTGATTTAATAAAAACAAATTGGTTTCATCTCAGTAAAAACTAATTCCACCAACCTGGTGGAATTGAGAGGGTGGTTTTGAAAGGGTTTGCTTTGTTTGGTTTGCAGAAATGTGCATGTTTGTTTTAAAGATCTACTAATGATTCTTCTTTGGTGTCTTTTTCTTTAGTGTCCCTAAACAAAGTCTGTCAGGGCTGTTGCTTGAGATGCCTTATTTCTGAAATACAGTATTTTCTTATATTGACATATTAGGAATAATGAGAGTTGTCACTCCTTTTTTTCATTGAAAGATTGCAGAAAAAAAGACATTTTAAAAGAGCTTGTGTTTTAATTAAGGGTTAGAGAAGACTTCCATTATTCATTTGATTATTAAGTGTGGGAGTTTTTGTGGTGTGTACAATAATATACATATGTTTTGCCAAAACCATGTGTCCTTTGTGTGATCTCTCAATAGCTCAGTTGTCTGTTCTACATAGTGTTATTTATTACTTTATACTGTATTATATGGTAACATTAGTTCAGTAGTCATCAAAAATTGTTTCTTGGTTGGTAGATTTGATTTTTTTAATCTGGAATCTTTGATTTTTTAATCTGGAATTTGATACTTCTTATATAAGTCATAAAAAAACAGGGAAAAAAATTCAGACTTTTTTCTTTTGCAGGTCACAGTGAAAGATTTCTCAGTCTTTTAACATGACCTAAGTTGTTTAGCAAAGTTAGGAAATGTTATCATTTCAGTCATCTTCTTTAATTTGACAGTGTTAACAGATGGCTATTTATACAGATCACACATCAAAATGCCTTGACAATTAAAACATTAAGACTTCCTGTCAGTAATTCCAGCAACTGAAAAATGTAGTTGTGATTTAATGCAGATTTAGCCCACTTTTGCTCTGTACGTTACTGCTACCATCTCAAAAAAATAGAGGGAGAATAAAGGTAAAGAATAAAATGTTCTGAACTTTCTTACAGTGATAGTCTGTAACAGTTTTACTGCTTAGCTGTATAGGTGTATATAAATGTACATACTTTTTTCCAAGCAGGACTTCTTCCAGATCTGAGTTGTCGGAGGAGAGTGATACAGATGAGAGCCTGAAACAGACAAGTAAGAAAAGGAAAAAGAAAAAGCATCACCTCAGTAAAAAGAAAAAGAAGAAAACCAAAGGAGATTCCAGTAGCAGCGAGTCAGAGGTGGACACTAAGCACATCAAGGACAGAGGAAGTGGCAAAAGTAGTGAAAAGGAAGCAGCAGCAAAGTATGTAAATATTAACACTGTGCAAGATGTAAATCCATTGTGTTCTTGTGTTTGTCTCTTCAACTGAAATTCTTACCATTGGTTGATCATCTTTTTCAAAGCTTTGTTTGACTAAACATGCATTCAAAGCAAGGGAAACAGATTTAGAACCACTTGTTTAATAATATAAAAAAACTGACTAAAATATTCAGTGAAGTGCTGTTGTACAGAGCAAAGCATGGTAAGGTGGTTATGAAATAAATTTTTGAAGTCATGTAGAGGCTTATATCTAGTTTTTGTAAGCATCTTGTTTCCTTTCACTGATTTTTGTGAGGGTTTGGAGAGTGATTGCATTAAACATTGTTAATTATTTATATGTGGCTGGGTTTGCCTTGTAATGTAACTTTCTCCTCAGAGTTTACATTTCGGGTTTTTTTCATTTTAAGACAAAATTTATGATTTTGTACTTCTTTTATATCCATATATTTTGCTTCATACTTTCTACTTGTAATATTTCTATATGAGTATTTGAGCGATTGAAATTGGGTGTTTTGTTAAATCTTCTTTGTTAATTCCAGGAGCTCTAAGGGTCTGTGTAATTAGTGGAGATGTCATGTTTTTATGGAGCAAGAAAAGAGGCATGTAGTGACTATCATGATCTTTGAGCAGCAAATGAGGTTCTGTGAATGCAGCAAGTATGCAGTTTTGGCATCCCTAGCTGTGCTTTCCTCAGGCTGCTGGGTTTTTAACATTTCAAGGTTAACATTTCACTGTCCAGCTGGCAGTGAGTCACATTCTCCTGGTTGTCACCATGTTTGCTAGTTTGAGCAGCCATTTTGCCTCTCTCTGATTCCCTGGTTCCTGTGTTTTCTTTGGCATCAGCAGCTCTGGCTCTAATTCCACACTGCAGCTACTCCTGGATAAAGTGAGGGTTTGGTGACATTAAGGAATTGTTGCTACAATTGATGCAGTCTGGGTAGTCTTTGAATTTCCCCAAATTTACTACATCTCTGGAAGGGGATTAATCAGGAGCTGAAAGCACAGATTGGTGGGATGTGTCTATGCCAAGGTAACATTGTTTCCCTGTGGAGGAGTGGCAGAGGTGCTGCAGATGTTGTCTGATACCTCTAGCCTGACCTGACTCCTCCTTTATGAGAACTTTCATTGGTTTGTGGTGGCTAAGGCTTCCTTGGCTGTGAGGAAGGACAGTAAAAACTATTTGGGTGCTGAACCCATTCTGCTCAGTCCCATCACTCATCCATGGAAGGGTGCCTGGTTCATAAGCTGTTTGCCAGGTTGGGCCAGACAGCCAATGCTTTGCCCAAATAAAAGTGTTGAAGTTCTTTCATGGTGTCTTTTTTTACTACTTTCCAGAAATTATTGATGCTGAGAGAATATTGAATTTTCAAAAGACTGGTTTTGAAACCTGAACCACAAAATTGCTCTGAATATGAAAAATGTTGTGACATTTTTGAAAACTTTTCAGAACTCTAAAACTGACATAATTGTACCATGAATTCAGACTGGAAATTCACAGTTATCTAGAGTTCAGAGGCAGGTGGCAATTTCCACTTAAGTTAACTTGTATAACTGTAATCCATAAACCCTTTGATACACACTGTTTTATCAAATGCATGGGTATAATTACAGCTAGTAAATCCTCTTACACATGTTCTTATTTTTCTTGATTGTAGCATCTTAACAAGACAAGAGTAAATTTTGAAAGTAGTAGTATGTGGCTTTTGGATTATAGTGTGCCAAGCTATTGATTAAATTGGTTGATTAAACTGGTTATTACCTTTCATAATCATAAATTCAGTTTTTGGAAGTGCAAGGACTTGCAGTGTTTTGATTTGATGGTACTATTAGTGTATTTCTAATTGTTTTTTTCAAAGTGTGGACTGACTTTGCAGGAGTGGGTCACGTACAATGACTGTGAGTAAGTTAAATTACTGTGAACTACAGAAATTTAATGTTTTGGGTTATGTAAATGCTGAATATGTGCACAAATGCTTAGAATATCCTCCTTCTCCTTGTGTGCAGTCTAGGTAAGAAAGCATCAGTTGTTACCAGCAGTCACTCTATTTGGCTTGATGATATCCAGGAGTCCAGAGCAGACACCTTCTGCATAGACAAGAAACCAGACCCTGCAAACTGGGCCTACAAATCCTTGTATCGTGGGGACATAGCAAGGTATGGAACATTGTTCTCTGTATCCAAACTGCCACAGAGTCACTTGAGTCTGTCTGCAACTTTTTGCATAGAAGATGAGAAAAGATAACTGAGTAGCTTATTTCAAAATTTGACTTGGTGTTGAGCCAGTGTCAGTGGCAGGTGATATCCCTAGGGGGTCTGTGCTGCTGCCTGATGTGTTCTTCATCAGTGACACAGACAGCAGGATCAAGTGCACACTCAGTAAGTTTCACAACTCCAAGCTGAGTAGTGCAGTTGGGATGACATCCAGAGGGACCTGGGCAAGGACCTCGAGATTTAACAATGGCAAGGTGCTGCACCTGGGTCAGGGCATCAGCACAGGCTGGGGATGAACAGATCAGAACAGCCCTGCCAAGAAGGACTTGGGGGTGCTGGTGGGTGAGAGCAGTGATGGGAGCAAGTGGATGAGGAGCCAGAAATACGCACTGGCAGCCCAGAAAGCCAATTGTATCCTGGGCTGCATCCAAAGCAGTGTGGCCAGCAGGGCAAGGGAGGGGGTTCTGCCCCACTCTGCCCTGGTGACACCCCACCTGAAGTGCTGTATCCAGCTCTGGAGTCCCCAGCACAGGAAGGGCATAAGTCTTTTGGAAGGAGTCTGGAGAATGGGCACCAGATTGATTACAGAGAGCTGGAACACCTCTCCTTTGAGTAAAGGCTGAGAGAATTTGGGTTGTTCAGCCTGGAAAAGAGAAGGCTCCATCCAGTACCTGAAGGGAGCCTACAAGAAAGATGGAGAGGGACTTTTTATACTCTTTACTGAGAGGGTGGTGAGGCATTGGAATAGGCTGCTCAGAGACTTGGATGCTCCATCCCTGGAAGTGTTTGAGGCCAGGTTGGAAGGAGCTTTGAGCAGCCTGATCTGTTGGAAGGTGTCTCTGCCCATGGGGTTGGAATGAGATGCCTGGCATCTGTAAGGCCCCTTCCAACCCAAACCATTCTAAAATTCTTGAATAAATGTTTTAAAAGGCAAAAGATGGCATGAAATAATGGGTATATTGTGCATGATTTTCATTGTTCTTAAAAACACTCTCTGTGTAGCAAACTACAGGGCCATCTGGATGTGGCAGCATGGGGCAGATGTATGTTTTTGAGGTCAGAAATCCGAGGTTGTGTTATAAATTGTCTTTGGTCAAGTCTCTTTTTGGTCTCTATGGTTCTGTTTCTGTGTCTGAGAGGAAAGTGAAGGTATTGATTATTTCATACTACATTTGTCAAGAGGTTTACTTATTTGAGTAGTTTGATACCATTGTAAAAAATAAAGCTACAGGTATTTTCTTAGACAACAGATTTCACCCAGACATTGTACTAAAATGTGTCTGTCCTATGCAATGCTACATTTCAAGTTAGTATAGAAGAAATTGCGCATTCAATATCCTTAGTGAGTTACTGGTGCTGTGATGACCCTTCAGAACATTTCCTTGCATTAATGCAGAAGCCCATCCAAAGGAGCCTACAGTTGACTCATGCATTATGTATGTACACTTCTTGATTTTCTCAGGAAAATTGTTTACTGTATATACAATAATACTGTATATAATTATTTGTGGAGGAGGGAGAATTTATGGGTTATATTTTTGTAGCTTTTTGTGCCTTTGCAATAAAATTGCCTGGTTACAATTTGTTTCAATTTTCTATCACCTTTGGATTGTCAGCTATTTTCTGAGATGAAAAGTATTATTTTAGTGTTACATGTCCCTATATCTGCCACTGAAATGACATTCTTGGTAATATTTGAAGATGGTATTTTCCTGTCTTAATCCATGGGATTATTGTGGCCTTTATGAACATGGCCATTTTTTTATCTTCACACCCCTCTCCACTTTGGCATATAAAATGGACAGAGGCTTAGGGATGCAGAAGGAAATTGCTGGATGAACAACTGGTGTCTCATTTTCAGTTTAAAATAGTCTAATCTAAGTAACCCTAAATAGTGTCTGTTGTTCTTCCTCTGGGTTTGTCTACATGGTTTAAAATGCTGAAAAGGAAAAAGGGTTTCTTCTGCTTGAGTATGATATATGTTGTTGAATTCAGAGGAAGCTTAGTGTGATAGTAAAGTGCGATGGCAGTGAAGGAATTTATAAGTTGAAGTTTTAAATAAGCAGAAATTTACCAGGTTCCTAAACTTTTGAAGGTATATGCATACATTATTTGGGTTAATTTGAATGAAAGTATTTCTTTCAAAAAGGAGGTATCTCTTTAGAAGATGTTTAATTGTATTTTCCCTTTCAAGGTATAAAAGAAAAGGAGACTCCTGTCTTGGCATAGATGCAAAGAAACAGTGGATAACCTGGGACAGTTCTGCATCAAAAAGGAAGCAAGCACAGAGTCGGCCTGAGCGCTACTTTACAAAGAACAATGTGAAGATGCTGAACACAGATGGGATTCTTGTCTGTAATAAAAGTTCTCCATCTGATCCACCTGCTTTTATACCAGTTTCCCAAGTGGAAACTGATGATTCTTCTGACACAACAGAAGTAAATCCTCTTGGGATTTATGATCCATCAACCACAGTGTGGCTACAAGGAAAAGGGTGCAAGAGTGCAGACAGGGAGTCTGTAAATACACAGCAAGCAGTTCAAGAGCCTGGGCTAAACATGAACTCTGTTCTAATGACAAAAGTAGAAGAATATAACAAGAAAGTAAGAGAAAACCCAAGAGATATTAATGCTTGGATGGAATTTATTGCCTTTCAGGTATGTGTTCTAATGGACCTTGTTGCTTATTATAAGTAGTAAATACATGAACATTATAGTGTAATTTCATTTGTTTAGAACTGTATATCTTTTCTTGGTGGAGAATGAATTGTTAACTCAGCTTCACAAATGTCAGCATTCTTGTGATTCTAGTGATTGTTCTTCCTAAGGTTGTAATGATGTTTCTTTTTGTTTTAGGATGAATTAATGAGAGGACCTAGCCCTTATGCCAGTACAGGAGAGCAGGAATTAAGGAGAAAATCACTCAAGTTAATCTTGGAAAAGAAACTGGCCATTTTAGAGAGGGCAATTGAAAGCAATCCAAGTAATGTTGATCTGAAGCTTGCCAGGCTGAAGCTTTGCACAGAATTCTGGGAACCACCAGCTGTGATCAAAGAATGGCAGAAGCTAATATTTTTACATCCCAATAATCCAGAGATGTGGAAGAAATACCTTCTGTTCTGTCAAAGTCAGTTCACTACCTTCTCTGTTTCAAAGATCAACAGCCTCTATGGGAAATGTTTGACAACACTGGCAGCTGTGCAGGATGGCAGCATGGTGTCCCACCCTCTGCTGCCTGGCACTGAAGCAGCTATGCTGGGTAAGGCTCTTTCTGCATATTATGGTCAGATTGGCCTTCATAGCTGCTAATGCATTAAGAACAGATTTTCCTGTATTGCATGAAGCTTTTCTTCTCTCCAAAATGCCTGGCATCCTGGTTTCTTAGCTGAGAATTGAAGCAGATATTCCAACCAAATATGGATATGGCAGATCCTTCTCTTCCCCAGGACAGTTTGTGATACAACATCCATTAAAGTCTAATGTGCTGAGTGGTTTATAGCACAATGTCAAGACTGGAGGATCACAGCCAACAGCCAGATGTGCTTTTATAAAAGGGAGACTTGTGAAAAAAATAAGTATCTCTTGTTTGGAAGTTTTACAATTGATACTTTAATCCAGAAAAGAGGAGGAACATTACAAGTCTGATGTGAAATTTTGTTGAGAATCCCAGTCTGTAGATGGAGAATTCCAAGCTGTAATACCATGTGATCATGCCTTTTCTATTTCTCCTATGCATACATCTACCACTTTATAATTTATTATATAATTATCCCTGGAAGGAAAATAATTCAGATAGTTGGGATGCTGGAGTGGATTCAGGGAAGAAATGAGTTCATGCTCAGTTCTGGCATGGACTTTAAATTTATTCGGAGCTAAATGATTTATACTATCCAGTTCAGCTTTACTTCTCTACCTTGGCATGTCATTGTGATTATTGTTCTGTGAATACTTTGAGGAGGGGAAAAGATTAGTGTCACCATGTGTATTTTTGACTTGATATTTTTTTATTTTAAAATTAATTTTCAATCTAAGAGACTATTATAGACGAGTCCATTTTTTAATGTGCATCATAGTCCAAGAAACCTCTTGTTTTTATCCAGTCCTGTAACTCCTGTTGGAGCAATGATGTTATGCAATATCCAGTCTGGACTAACAGATAGAGATGCTGGGTTACCACATTGGTTTCAGGTGTTCAGATCTCATACAGTCTTTGGCTGACTCATCTTGGATCAAGCACTGCAAAAGTGCTGCAGAGGAAAAATGCTCTACTGGCCAGTGCATATTGTACAGCCTGATAGCTTCTAATTGCTTCTCCTGTCTCTAATTTCCAATATTTCAGTCACTTTGTACACTCACCAAAATGAATGATTCTCAGGACAAAGGTTTTATTCAGAATCTGGTTTTGGAAACAAGAAGGGTTTTCTTTCATTTTGTTTTCCTGCACATATTTGAAGGTATATGACTCATGAAGCAGATTGTCAACTGCTATGAGGATTTTTTATTAGAGTTCCTTTAGCAGGTTAACCAGTATTAGATTGATGTTTTTCTAAATACTTTTTTGCTGGCAATATCCACAGATAGCTAAAAATAAAAAGGAACTCAAATTCATGAATGGAACAGAACAAAAAGTAACTTCTTGTTGTTCTGTCTTAAGCCTCCAGTGATTTGTTTATGAACACTCTCAGGTATTTTATTTTTCCTCTTCAGAATTCAAATTATAGGATTAGAGAAATTTCACTGGGATTCTTCTTTGAGATTTCTTCATTTGTGACTCAGCTGTGTAATTCTTGGGCTGAGTTTTAATTGAAATTGTACTTATTAGGAAGGTAACCAAATCGTTCATTAAGATAAATATACAGAATATTTCACAAACTTATCATGAGGTGAGTAGCACTGTAGATGTACATTAGGTTTATATCTTCAACTTTGACCTTTCCTAGGGACAAAGTGTAAGAGCTCTGATTTTAAATAGTGGGGGACTGTGCCATCTAGTGTTCAGTTCAGTATGGAGTACTGTCTGCTTGGAAATAGGTGGGTGTTTTTTTTAAGTATTGAAAAATTTTGAAAAGGTAAAGCTGAATTTAAAATAATAGATCAGCCTTTACATAAATTTTGAGATAATAATTTATAATACTTTAAATTTACTAGAAACTGTTAATATAAAGCAGATTAATATAAAGTATTCTTAATTTTTGCTGTGTAAACAGTGTTCTGTTTTTCAAATTATACCTCCTGGTTGGGGAGAAACATCCTTATCTTCTAGGTCAGTTCAGCTGCAGAACTGTCTTAGCATCATGGACTGAATTAAGTATGTATTCATGCTGTTTTCAGTTTTTGCCACAAAGAAATGCTGATCTTTGCATTTCATCAAATACTTTTTTTTCCTAATGCAGAAAAATTTACACTGTAATTTATTTTTGGCACCAGTTTGGCAGCAAATCCTGATGAGGCATTTTCTACATTCAGAGTATTTCAATCAAAGTTCATTTCTGAAGCTAGGAGAGTAGGAGAGGACAATCTTTACAGTATCAGTTTGACACAATGCCTAAATTAGTTAAAATACGTAGGAAGACTGTATTATAAACTTAATAATTGTTTTTGTTGTTTAAATACCTTCACAAATCTCAGAGTCTTTGTCAGCAGGAATAATCATTGACTTTGCAGAAAAAAATTTATTTAATGCCCAATGTATATATTCTGCTGAATTCAGGTTATGTGTCTGATACATATCTAAATTCAGATATAAGGAGTAATTAATTTCCCATGTGCTAAATATAAGATGATGATGATGACGATGAAGAGCAGTTGCTGCTAACCTGTGTTGTTACATGTGTGTATCTAGACACCTAACATTTGGATTGTTTCAAACCCTCCAAAGACAGTGTGTTTAGTGAAAGAACAGTAGCATTTAAAGAACTGTTTTACTGTTCTCCATGCTGTCAGTGATTGAGTCTTTATGGGCTTGGGGTTTTTTGCAAGTCTGTTATGATTTAAAGCAATTTAAACAGCTTTTATTGTGTTAAGACTGGAGTGTCATTTGGAGTGATTGAGTATCACTGAAATGTCCTTGAGCTGCCTCATAATGGAGGTGTTTATAATACCTGTTACTTCTCCAACTCTTGTCCAAAATATGGAGAGGAGCACTGGGACTTTGCTTCCCTTTTCAAGCTGAGACTGAAGTTTGGTGTGCAGTGGCAATATGGCAGTGGTTAGACAAATAATTTGTTGAAGAGTGAGGGATAGGGCTTTTCCCTACTTTTAAGCAGTAATATATTGACCAGAATACTGACTTGATTCAGGTCTTGCATACAGAAATAGGAAATCACAATTGGAATGAAAATTCTATATTGCTAATATATTATCAATGTAAATATCTCATGCAAAACTGAGGCAAAAAGGATTTTTGTTGTTATCACCTCCTGTGTGCCCTGTGATAACACCCAGCATCCTCAAAGAGGGCTGTGACCCACTGGCAGATGTTGGTGCAGTGAGGGGCAGAGCATTGTGTCCAGCTTTCCACCAGTAAGGACAGTGCCTGTATGGCATGAATAAAAAGCCACCTCTTTGGCACATTTAAAGTGAGCAGTCTAAAAGCTCATTAAACTGTGACCATTTTGACATGCATTTATGCTGGTTACCCTTCATAGTTTGCATTTTGATACTGTTCCAAAACAATTATTTTCTACAGCATGTCGTGTATGTATTTTTATATTTGTGGGCTGTAATAAAACACTTTGCAACAAAATCTGAAGTACTAAAATTTTATCTTCTTTTCTTGACAGCTATATTTATTCAGCAATGCCACTTCCTGAGACAGGCTGGTCATTCTGAGAAAGCAGTGTCTTTGTTTCAGGCTCTGATTGACTTCACCTTCTTTAAACCTGACAGTGTAAAAGATCTGCCAACAAGGGGACAGGTAGCAATTTCCATTTAAATGGGTGTGTGTCTTTATGTATTACAGAAAATGCTGTACCAGAAAAATGCTGACGACTTTTTAAGGCCATAGGGAAATATTTTGGATAACAGCTTACTTAGAGGTTCTTCAAGGTGATGCTTGCATTGAAAACATGCTTGTGTGTCCTCTGGAACTACAGGCCAAATGGCTACTTTTACTGTATATAATTGAAGTGTGATAACCAGTCATTTCATCTTTTTTAATAATTAAAAATGGAAAAAATTGGAGCTAGCTGACCAATGTCTGTGTCTAGCTAGCACTTGCCCTGCTTCTTTTTCCCCAAAATGCTGGTTTTTTGTTACTGGTGATGGAGAGACCTGATAGGACATAAAATCTTTCCGTTCAGGTAGTTTTTGCCAAAGTTTCTTAGATTCTGTTACCTATTTCCATTAATTTGATGGCTACATTAGGAACACTTTTGTGCTTTCAAGTGCCTTTTATTTGACCCATGAGATTCTGTTCAGCTTATAATGGTAAATGTTGAAGTACTAAATCACTTTTTCTCTTAATTTGTTCAGGAGGATGTTGCACATGCACCCCGCTAATAAGGAAGTTAATATTTAGTTGCCAGTAGCCTCATCCCACTGAACTGTTAGGAACTGTTTCCTTTTTAATGAGTGGTAGAGAGGCCACCATTTAGGCAGCTGGGCTACTCTGGAGGATAAACATTAAATTTGCTGCAGTTACTTCACTGTCTTCCCAGAAACTCAGACTCCAGTTCTTGCTCTGGTGATTAATACTGTTACCAACAAATGGAGCAATCTTACAGGTTAAAAAATAGTGATGTCTTCTTAAAGAGCTAAAATTTAGAGTTCAGTCATAGCTGTCATGGAGTAATTGCACAGATACATGTAGTTAAGTTCCAGTCATTTGAAAAACTGCATTTAATTTGTAGTATTTTAAAAATCTTAGAGCAGGATGAAAAGGAACCTTGATTCAAAAGGACCATGTTTAGGTTGGAAAATGCAGTTCTTGAAAATAGGAAAATGCCAGATTTACAGCTGATCACTCATTCTGCTGTCATACAGAAGTGTTATGACTCAGTCTGGAATTACTTGTTTCTGTACTGTTTTCACAGTTCACTTTCTCACTTGCAGCAAAGAATAAATCCACAAGGAGCAGAATTATATTTTGCAGTTTGCTGTAAGCCTGGAATTTTCTCATGTATCGATGCTTGGTTTTCTTGGAGTAAATTTTATTGTTAATATTTGTATTAACAGTCACATCTCAATGTCCAAGCCAAGGACTGGTAAACAGCAGAAGCATTTAATAGGTGAGGGATTGTCATTAGAGCTTAGGATATAAAAGCAGAGGAGGAATTGATGAATCTAGAGATGACTGATTGCATACTGGCAGTGACAAAGTCACCAGGATTAGAACCCTGAACTTCTGGTTCACTGGAAAGTGCCCTGACCTTTTTGGCCATCCTTAAACCTGAAGGATTAAAGTCTTTATGGATCTTTTTCCTCTTGTCTTTAGTCTAGTCATATTTATGTGCAACTGTAACATTTTTATTTGACCATAGGTGTGTGATTGAATTATCATTCCATTAGCCAAATTCTTCATGACCCATATAACTTAGGGAGGAGGGGAGCTTTGGGTTCTGAAAGCCACACCTTAGGGACTTTGGATCTTTATCCTTGAAAGATCTGTAAAGGACTGTAGGCACAAAAGTGTTTTGCTTTCTTTAAAGCCTGTTGCCTTTTAAAACAATCTTTATTTTCATGAGAAGAGCTGATGACAGTCCTTATGTGCCACAGCTGTAACTGAAGTACTCAGTTGTGCCTGCTGAATCTTAAGCAGTATCTAACAAAGTCTTCAGATACAGAAATTGTACCCAGTACATGCTTGTAGGGTCTGGGAAACCTAAGTTGACAGAGATAATGTCTGTACAACAGCAAAAATGATTTTTCCTATGTTTTGTTTTCGTCGGTCCTGTCAAAAACAATAGGTGGAATTCTTTGAGCCCTTTTGGGATAGTGGAGAACCACGAATTGGAGAAAAAGGAGCAAGAGGCTGGAAAGCATGGATGCACCAACAGGAAAAGGGTGGCTGGGTTGTTCTTAAGCCTGGTATGTGTGTCTCAATATGTGTAGTTGTATGTCCATGTGTTCTTCTAAACATTTTGATTAGAATTATATAATCTGATTCTTGTCATGGTTTTGCATACAAGTTTTAAAAAATATTTACTGATATCAAGATAATGTATATCATACTTCACAGGGAATAGCAGGTGCTGAATGTTCTGGGTATGATATTGTTTATGGAACATTGTTGCCCTTCCTACAGTGAGAATTAGAGGAGAGGATGGCATACCCTACACTTCATGTTGGAAAAGCCAGAGGTGTGAGTACTTGGTGGAGAGTCACACCCATCAAAAGTGAGAGTAAGCTTCCCTTAAGACCCTTCCAACATAATATTAAAGTGAAGTGGGATTATATTGTTAGATGACAGTTGCTTCAAGGATACCTAGATTCTTGATTCTATTTCTAGAGTCACATTTTAGTTTCTCAAGCAAAGGTATAGCAAAAATAGGAGGAAAACGTTTCCTTTTTCTTTGTGATGCAGAAATGAAAGAATTGTCTTCACTTGGCTGGAGTGCTTCTGGATGAGCAGGGATGCAGAAAACACTCCCTGCTGCTTTGCCTCACCTTGTCTTGTGGCCTACAGTACTTTTTTTCATGTCAAGGACTATTTCTCAAGCAGATACAGCTTGCAGGGAAGCAGGAGGCTGCAATGTGTCTGACCAAAGAGGAACTGTCTTTGCTTTTGCTACTCCTGCTGTAGCAACTCTGGTGAAGCAAGTTTGGGTCTGCTTTTAGTAAACAAAGGAACTGAAAGATAATTAAGTCCCTCCCTTGTCTCTGGATTAAGATGGAATTTCCTTGGCCCCTGAATTCAGCAGTTTTATTTTTGATGGCTCTAGGCATTTTGTTCACAAACTGAGAAGACTCAGTATAGAGAAGAGGACCACTGTCAGTCTTGGGCAGCTCCAGTACCTACCAGTGGTTTCCCCCTATGTGTCAACCCCTAAAGTCCAGGTGCAATTTTCAATTGAGTGTGTTCATTAAAAACTGTCAGGTTTCTTCAAACTTTGATTAGATTGTTGAAATACTGTCTTTTTTCATAGAGTTGCTGACTAAAGGGGAAACTATTGATCACAAAAATATAGAGAGAGTAAAAATCTTGCAACCACCTGTTTGTTTTACCTGAAGTTTAAGAGGAACTGGGATTGGAAGTGTTTCAGATGGCAGATGTCAGGATCAAGAATTTGGAGATGGTGTAGAAATAGCTTGATTTTTATAATGCAGGCAACCATGAAATTTTGTAGGCAATTTTTTTCCTCAGCAATAAAAAAGAAACACCTCTACAAGCTTTCCCTTTGCCTATAGGTGCTCATCAGTTTCTGCACAGAATTAATATATTGCTGTCAGAGGACAAATATGGTAATTGTATCCAATAGTCCAGAAAGATTATCATAAAAGTGGGATATGGTTAAGCACATCCTCGTGTGTGTGTGTGTGTAACTATGTGGGTTGTTTCATCTGCACATTAATTCAAATGTTGAAAATACCACTTGTTAAAAGCATCATGGCCAAACTTGTTTTGCAGTGTTTAATATTCAAATACCATTTTTTATGTTCAGTGGTTTTCTCAAAATGTTTTATGCAAACTAGTATTGATAGAGCATACTTGAAATTTTATGCTCAGGTATGAAGTGAAGAATGTAAATTGCACAAAAGGATGACTGACTCTTGGCTGTAGCTTGCAAGTTGCTGTTGATAAAAGTGCTCCACAGCCTGTCAGTGTTTTTTCTTCTCCTCTGTGGAAAGTTTGAGTGCTGACACTGATTCACAACTTCTAAAAGTTTGGAAGCTTCCTACCTTCCTTTTACAGAGTTGGTGTCAAAACCCAGAACTGTGATGTGGAAAATCTCAGCTAAGTCTTGTGTTGTTTTTTTTATTAACTATATTTATTTCCATTGTTAAAGTAGTTAAAGTGTATGTCATGCCTGGCCTTTGGATTTGGTGGGATAATTTTTCTTTAATAATGTGTGTATATATTGATTTGATTTTAGATGATGAGGATGAAGAAGACATAGATGAAGATCAAGAAATAAAAGACAAAACTCTTCCCAAGTGGCATATTTGGTTGGATATTGAACATTCCCGGGAGGCAAGGCACTGGTTACCTTGGAGGCCAGATAAAACCAAAAAGGAAACTGAAGAAGATTGTGAAGATCCAGAAAGACAGGTCACTGTGATAAAATAGAACAAGGGGAGATGATAAGACTAGTTATCCCTTAATTTGAATTCATTGCCATGTTTGTGGATATTTTAGAAGAATAATACTTTTCTTTGTTTGGAAAAAAGATTTTTTTCTTTGAAAGTCAAAATTTGCCTGAGGTTTTGTGCTGAGACTTCTGAAAGCCATGGGAAGCTCATGGTAAACTTTGGAAAGTCTGCAGGCAAAATAGTCTGTCTTTGCTGTTCAGTGATTCCTGTCATCTGTGTGGAGAAATCTCACAGAAATATGTGTTTAAGAAGAGATGTGCATTAAATAAACAAAGATTTCATTGCCTTCAAGTCAGATAGTTGGATATTTTTTATTCCTTGGGAAATAGGTCAAGTCAGACATTGATCTTCAAATTTGAATGTGTTAAAAGGCCTATGAATAAAATCTTTCAGACCTTCATTTTGTAAGTTTTCTGTGGAGGTCTTTGTTGTTCATAGGCAAAGAAATCTCTTGATAGAAAATTTACAGTCTGTCTGGAAAAACAGATTGTTTGTTTAACTTGTCCATTTTTAATTTGAATAACATTTTGGTACTATTTAATGGTAATTCTAAATACTATTGATTTCAAAAGGTTCTTTAATTGCATAAATTGTTTAATTGCATAAAGTTTTGCTGCTTTTGATTGCATAAATTAATGGAATTTGTTTTAATTTGGATTTTTAGGTGTTATTTGATGACCTTGGACCATCTTTAATCCGGCTTTCTAACCCAAAGCTTCAACACCAACTGCTGTACTCTTTTTTGCAATTCCTGGGAGTTCCATGTACAAGTAAACTCTTTCCTTCCAGTCTCTATATTGCCATGGATGAAAATAACATCTTTGACAGTGTGCTTTATGATGATAAACCACTGACTTCTGTTGATTTTCCACTTTCTGGATTCAACAGTATTGGTCATATGGACACAATGCCACGAGGCAGACATCAGATAGGCCACTACAGAGAAGGAGAGGAGTTCATACAGAATGTCTTCCAAGTTCTGTCCCAGATATTTACAGGAAAGGAAAAATCTAACCTGGCCATTTGTTGGCTACAGTATGAAATATCTAAGGTAATGAGGAGTCTGCATATAATCAATGTTGTGATGTGTGGCTTTCTTCTGTAATAATGTTTATATTGAATTTTAAAAAGTCTTGAGGAAAGTTGTCTTGCAGGACTAAGTATTCAAATCAGGAAACGTCAGTTAAGATTGCACAAGGGGGAAAAAGAAGAAAACCAAAAACTCCTTTTCTTCAGAACATGTTAAAGAGTGGCATACCTGTAGCAAACAATTTTTTGAAGTTTTGCATAAATTTTATTATATGATAATATGTAATTTTGTAATTATATTATTAAAAATTGCTGTGAGAGGCTTTTTTTCTCCTTTCTGCTTCCATCTCTCTCAAAATATACTCTATTTATTTTTCCCTGCAGGTAATTCAGTGTCTCCAAGCAAAAAAGAAAAAGAAGCTAAAAGCACAAGGGAGGAAGAGTAAAAAGTTGGCCAAGAATTTCCTTAAAGCACCTGACAACCGAAACAACCTTTCTCTCTGGAGGCTCTATGCCTACCTGGAGTGGCTGCTTGGCAACACAGATGATTCCAGGAAGGTGTTTGACACAGCTCTTTGCACAGCAGGGACAGGAGGGTTGAAGAGTGCTCAGCTCTGCAGCCTCAGCCTGCTGTATGCTCAGCTGGAAGTGGAGCTGCTGGAAAGCCTGGAAGGAGCTGTCACCTCTCGTGCTGTTCATGTATTGACCAAATTGACTGAGAATGGACCCTTTGTGCCCTATAGTGGACAAGTGTCACCTGTGAATGTCTTGAAAGCTCGTAAAACATATGAGCATGCACTGCAAGATTATTTAAGTCAAGCAGCAGATTCTGGTCAGGATCAGGTCAATGATACTGATCAGCTGGTTAACCTGGTTGGTTGCTATGCACTGTTTCAGTATCTGACTGTTGGGATTGATGCTGCAGTATTAATATATACACAGGCTTCAGAAAAACTTGAAGTTTTTGGTTCACAGAAATGTGAAAATACAGGAGAGAATTTTGGCATTCTAAATTTTCCCACTGCTCTTGAAGCTGTCACACTGCTGCATACAAATTTGCTGAGATTCCACATGAAAATTAGTGTTTATCCTTTGAATCCCCTGCGAGAGGCACTGGCAGGGGCTCTGAAACGGTATCCTAGCAACCAGTCCCTTTGGAGGTCATACATCCACATCCAGAGGAAGTCTCACTGTGCCAGCAAAGCACGAAGATTTTTTGATAGTGTCACAAGGTCTACTAACTCTTTAGAGCCATGGCTGTTTGCAATCCAAGCAGAGCAAATGAGAAAAAAGCTCACAGAGAAGGTCCAGAGGTAACACCTTGCACCTCTTTGCAATTATGCTGTTTTGAATCTGTCTAATCACTCAACAGAGGAGAGAAAATGCTGTCACAGTTCTCATTTTGCAGGTGAAGAAGCTGTAGCTGCAAGAGCTGTAGCTCCAGCTGTAGCTGGAGGTTTTTTGCTCAAGGCTGAACAGTGAGTCAGTGGCAGAATCTTGAACAGAGTGAAAGCCCTGGGTGATAGCCTTATGTCCTTTCTCCTGAGCCAGATTGTGTTTGGGTTTGTTTGATTACTTGCTACTAGCATCAGGATGGTACACATTTCTTTAAAGAATTTTTAAATAACTAAGCCTGCTTAGATGGCCAGGATAGACAGTGAGTTTAGAAACTGCTGCATTTTAGTACTATAGCAATAAAGAGCATAATACAGAGCTGTGCTGCAGTTTCTGCCTGAGCTGGCTGCCCTACTTTACTCCTGAATCACAAATACAGCTGTGGCAGATCTGTTTCCATAGTGAGTCCTTGAGAGTTTAGTTTTCGTGTGGGGCTGTTACTAGGGAGAAGAGGCTGGAAATTCCATGAATTCACAGTTGTTTGGGCTCAGATTTTTTGCTCCTGAGAAAGGAGGAAAGGGTAGGAGATAAGGGGAACAAGGTACTTGTTCATTCTTAGAGCTTAACTATTAACTATTGTCTTCTCATTGTTTGGAGCTGCCTGTCCACTGCTGCCTTCCTATCTGCAGTGACAATGACAGCTTGGCTGTTTGTGTCTGCACATGACAGCAGATATCTGGGAAACAGATCCCTGGAGGTTTTACAGGGCTGTAAGCTCACAATATTCACACTTGGTGAAATTACACAGTTACCAGTATACTTTGAAATTATGGTGCAGCCACTTCTTTGATTGCTGCAGGCTGGCAACAGGCATTCAGACATGATAGTGATGTTCCTGAACTCAGTCTGTGTCATCCTAAATTCTTATAAGAATTCTACAGCCACCAAATGTAAAGGAGGATTGTGATTTGATTTACTGTTAATTTCAGACCAACACTATGATAGGTTTTCATTATTGTTACTTGGAACTGAAAATTTCAGAATTATTTTCTCAGTGAGGTTGAGTTCCTTTGCAGATTGTTCACTACCCTTATAGATTACATTAATAGGGGACAAGTTGGGTGTTGGAAGAGCAGAGCTGAACTACTGCAGCAGGGAGATGTGCCCTGTCAGTCATGGATAAAACTAATGTTTTGTGATGTTGTGATAAAATTAGAAAATGTCTGTGCTGTGTCTGACTATTTCATATTCTGGTTTGTATTTCTCCTTAAGCACATGGAATTCAGATGGAAAAATGAGCACAAAGGGTAAAACAGGAATGTTTTTATGTCACTGTTAGGTACAAGGTTTCAAATGTTTGACTCCTGCAGAGTAGGTTCCATAATTTTCCCTCATGGCAAAGGTCAAGATGAGGGGAAAATTACTTCAAAGACACAAGAAATAAAAGAGATAGGTCAGGAGCCAGGTGTTAGTCGTGAGTGGAAGCTGGCAGGCTCAGAGAACATGCACAGACAAGTGATGTTGCCATCAGTGCTCCAGTCTGTTTGTCAAGCTCAGGCATCAAAAGTAAGCCAGTCTGTATCAGCTGTTGAAGGAAATCAGTGCTTTGGTGAAAGCTGTGTACCTGCTTTTGTGTTCTGCCTGGAACTTAGGGAATTTGAATCTCTGGGTGAAAATTACTGCTATAATTGTGGTTGAAATCCAGAGCTGTAATTTTGACCTTGATCGAAGACCAATGTATGGCATTACAAAAGTGATGGGTAAATTTGAACAAACTTGCCCGGGCACCAGAAGAAGATGTGCTCATCCAGATTTGAATTTCTTCTGAGCTGTTCTGCCAAGCTTAGAATGATAAATTATCGAGGAGGCAGACTAAGATGTTTTAAGATCATATGATAGTGTATTCTTATTTTCAAAGAGAAATTATTTTTGAACATATTACATGAATTTTCACCAAAATACTGAATTTTGTATTTTTTTCCTAATTTTCCTATTTAGAAATGCATTGATTGGATTAGCAAGTGCTAAAAATCTGGTTTATAACATTGAGTTTATAGCACACATTACAAAAAACCTGGCTATACATGGTGCTGTGAACAGAGGCAGTGCCCTGTTCTTTACCCCTTGTTACCCAGATGTGGTCCCTTGGCTTGGATTTAAAGGACTGTTGTTTGTTCTCTGTGTTTCAGGGCAGAGGTTGGTGAAATACATTGCACTATTCCTGAAACCGGATTAACAAATCGGATTGTGGCTCTGTTTGAACATGCAGTTCAGAGTGAAAATGGTACCCACTGTCCACTGCTATGGAGAATGTATTTGAACTTTATGGTAAGAAGAAAAATAATCTGTTTTGTTTTGTTTTACCATATTTGGAATTCTCATCAACACAGCTGGAATACTGCTTAGAAAAAGGAATACTAAATTCTGTCATGCCTCTCTGATTTGCAAAGTGATATATTTGACTTGTACTGCTCCTTATTGTTGGGAACATTAAGGAAAAGGTAATTCATGTGGATTAGGAGTAATAGCTTCTGCCAGTGTAGTCTTAATATAGATGCAGACATTGTGTCTGTCATCTTACATAGATAAAAGTATATCCTGAGATACCAATAGATGTCAAGCTGCTTTCCAGTGGAGTGGACTCCAGTGTAAATTGGGTGCAGGAATTTGCACTTCCTGTAGAACTTGGAGGCTTCTGTCAGCTGATTCCTTCATCCCATTGCCATCCCTCTGGATGGCAGCGTGACCCTGTGGTGGATCAGCCACTGCTCTCAGTTCTGTGTGGTCTGCAGGCCTGCTGAGGGTGCTCTCTGCACCATGAGCCAGATCATTAACAAAGGTGTTCAATGAGATTGGTCCCATAGTAGCAGGGGCACTGCTGGTCACTGACCTGTAACCAGACTTGTTCCACACATCACCACCCTCTGGGCCCTCTTGGAGAGTTTTCTCCCTGTATGTGCATCCAGTTCTTTTGTCAGCTGCTCATTTAGGAGGCTCTTACAGGAGACAGTATCAAAGGCCTTGCTGAAGTCCAGATAGACCATGTCCACTGCTCTCCCCTTATCCACCAGGCCAGGCATTTCATCATGGCACTTTATGGAGTTGCTCAGTCATGACTTTTAGTGAATTCACACTGTCTGCTGCTGATTTTCTTCTCACTCATGTGCCTGGAAATGGTTTCCAGGGTTGGCTGTTCTGTCACCTTCCCAAGGCACAAGGTGAGGCTGACCTGCCTGTAGTTCACTGGGTACATCTCTTCCCCTTCTTGAAAGCAGGAGTGATGTTTTACTTACTTCAGTCTTTGGGTCCTTCTCCCAGTTGATGTGATCAATCAAAGATTGTCAAGAGCGACCTCTCAGTGACATCTGCCAGCTCCCTCAACACTTGAGGTGCAGTTCATATGCAAAATAAATGCATGGTAGGCAAAACATAGCTATAGCTTCTGTACTTGCCTTCAATTTTGACAGTCTTGTGATTCTTAAAAGCTGCATATAGAAGTTACATTAACTGGCATTGCAGTTAAATGCTGAAAAGCAATAATGTTTGTTTCTTCCATAGTTCCCCATGGAAGTACAGAAATAAAATTATACAGTCAGCTTTGCCATCTTGGTTTTCTTGCTGCTCCACAGTACAATATGGAAGATGAAAACACTCAAGTAATAACTTTCATTCCCCAGTTACTCTTCTGTTCATGTCCCCTTGTGTAATGAGTTGTCAGAGGGGGATCAGCAGTCGGAAGGCTGTGAAATAGAGAGGAGGCAGGGAAGAAATCTTGTTCTGTGTTTGAGAAGATCTCCTGTGTTAATTGTGACCATTTCTAAACAAATAAATGCTTGTAAATATTTTATACAACTTTGTATGTAGGAATGTACAAGTGAATTACTGTTATTCTTTGCAGATTAATGATGACACCCCAGTATGCACAAATACCAAAGACCAGCCATTATGTATTTTATCACTAGTGCTCCATTCATGGAAAATACCTTTTCCACAAGCACAACAAGGAGTATTTACTAGATGCTAATAAGATGGAGGCAAATACAGTAATAGCTTGGACTAGCATTGTTTAGAGAAGCAAAATCAATCAGAAACTTTTAAGTTTTCAGACAAAGTCATAGAAGAAGTTGTTCAGTATTACCCTAAGTTCCATAGGTCTGTTTTGTCTTAGCTGATGAACCATGGGTTAGGTGAGTGGACAGGGATGTGGGCTGGAGTCTGCCTGAACTGCCAGGCTCAAAGGCTTCAGTCAGCAGCATGAACTCCTGCTGCAGTGCCACTGGTGCTGCACCCCAGGGACTGACACTGGCACCAGTGCCCTTTAGCATCTTCAGTAGTGATCTGGATGGTCAGAGAGTCTGTGCCACCAGCAAGTTTGCATCTGATACCAAACCAAGACGAGTGGCCAAAGCACCATGTTCTACTCTTGGTCTGTCCAGGTTTCTTTGACTAGCTGAGAGTCCTTGTTCTCTTCCTTATCTTAAAAGTAAAGCCTTGAAACTCCTGTAAGACATCTGCAGAGTGTAATCTGACAAAATACATAGCTACCACAATGTATAATAAAAATGATTTCTCAACAGAAGAACACTGAGCTTTTCAGCAATAATTTCTTTGTCTCAGAAGTAATTGTTTCAGTATTTCAGCTATTACTGCACTGAAGTATGAATGTTTTTTATCACACAGGCTTCACTAGGAAAAAAAGAAAAAAGTAAAGGATTGTTTTATAAAGCTCTTCAAAACTGTCCTTGGGCAAAGGTAAGCACAGAAAACAAGTAAACTTGTCATCATACTTTAATTTTTGAGGTTCTGTATTTGAAAATAAAGTTTGGCTTTAGCAGTTGTTGTAAGAAGTTATATGCAAATGAAAGGAGAGGTTTTTGAGGCAGTAATGTTAGGATTTTCTGCAAATAAGAGATGTATCTTAAATGGAAGCATGATCAATAGTCACTGCAGTTTGTGTTTCAGGACAGAAAGGTGTTGTGTTGAAGCACAGCAGTAAGAAATCCTTTGTGATCTAGAAATGATGGAGTCTTTCAGACTTTTATCATGAGCATGAGATTATCAGAAATACATAGCTAAATAAAATTTATTTATGTAATAATACATAAAAATTATTGAGAGAACCTGCAACTCCTCAGGTAATGTCTGTATTTGCTGCAAATGCTCCAGTGCCTCTTGACCTCCATTTCATCTTTTTGAATAAAGTCACTCAGTATGAGTTAGAAAAGACTTTGATTAAACAAGCACTGAAGGAGTGCTAATTCTGTTCCTATTACCTTAAATAACACATGGTATTTCTTATGTTCTTGCTACAGTTGTTGCTGTCTACTTACTTTATACTGTGTTTCTTGCTAGAGGTAGCACAGGACATGTTCTTGCTGTCTCTGCAGGTGCTGTACATGGATGCAGTGGAGTATTTCCCCGAGGATCTGCAGGAGACGCTCGATCTGATGACTGAGAAGGAGCTGAGGGTGCGGGTGCCTATGGAAGAGCTGGATCTACTACTGGAGATCTAAAAGCTACTGGCAGTACAGAAGCTGCTTCCAAAGCTAACAATTAGATCCATTTTCATACAGGAACTCTGTTGGGACTTGGGTACTATGTACTTGACATTTTTTGTTGTTAAATATTTTGTATAAATTCCTATAAAAATGGAGTTCTACTACCTGCAAGTACTCTGGAATCAAGGATTGCATTTTGCCCTTAATAATGGATCCATTTCTCGGCAGTGTTGCTGGCTCCCACAGGACAGCCTCTTTAAATAGCCTCCTGTTGGAAGTTGCCTGCATTTCTTCCTCTCTTGTTTGAAATTACATTCCCCAGGGCTCAGTAGAGGTTCTGTACATGCCAACTATGGCTTGATGAGCAGCACAGGAAATAAACATCTGCCAAATGCATGCTCCACTGTCCTCCACTTGGCAGACTTCAGTAATTTCCTTCAGCATGGTATGGCTGTGCATATGCAGCTGCCAAGTCAAACAGCCATTACATCTGTACATATACTGTAAAAGCTAAATTTTTGTTTGAGCAGGCACCTATTTTGATATGTTTTGACAGATGACCATTTAAATGTAAATCTTCCTGAAAAATATACCTGAATATTTGAAAATTCAAAAGTAACTTGTTTCTTATGTATTAAAAATAGAACTGAGTGTATTAAAAATGAAAATGTGTCCATAATGCATCTCTAAGCAGCTCACTTCTAAACAAACTTCTGTAATTAATTACTGGCTTTGACTCAAGTCCAGGCAGTTGTTGTAAGAGAAGTAAAGGTTTGATCTGTATTTGATTCTCATCAAGAAGGCATAGTCTTCTATGATGATTTTAAAAGTAGCTTCTGGTCCATGAGGCTTTTAGCAAGCTCCTAGAGAAATAGTATGAAATATGGTAACAATTTACAGATACACTTATGTTATATATATTTTCTTAAACAGAACATGCTGAAACATGGAAAGGATTGTTTAGCATCCCTACTCTTGAGAGCCAAGGACTCAGAAACTGGATTTTCATCTGAAACAAGTATACCTGCAGCCACAGAATACCCTAAACTGCTTCAGACAGCTTTCATGAACAAACAAATTGTCACTAGCAGCACTAAAGCAACTGGGAGCATCCAGCTGGTGAGATCCTATTACACATGAATCTGTGTCTGAACCAAGACATAGAGCTTCTAGCTCAGGTTTGCCACCACGGTGCAAGATAGAATACACTTTAGTCCAGGCTCCATTTCATTTATTCCTTTCTAAAATTATTTTAAATATTGCAGGGAATATGTATAATTTAAAATGCCATTACAGCACTTCCGAAAAGCCTTATAATATTGATGTAGTTGCAAGTGATGCTGGTCTTGCTGTAATCAATTAGTCTTTTGAAAAATACAGTTAATTTTTTACTTTCTACAAAAATTACAGAGCTCCTGAATTGGAGGTAGAAGTTACTCTGTACCCTGCACAGTACCAGGACAAATTCTGCCTGTGTTTGTTAATGCTTTGCCATCACATGCCATTTCCTCTAAAGCCCTGAAAGGGCCATGGGGAGGGGGAAAAGCTTGATTGTGCTCCTGCTTAGTCACAGAGGAACCCAGGTTGAGAGGGACCTTGAAAGATCATCTGGTCCAACCTTCTGTAGCACAGGGAGCCTGGATGAGATTAACAAGCTCTCTGCAGTCACATTTGAAAACTTCCAGTGATGGCAGCAATGACTTCTGTATCCATCACTTCTCTGTTCTTCCATGCATCCTGTCCCAAGTCCTTTCCTTTGAAGTTTCTCCCAAAGCAGCACTTGGGCTGCTTCCTTCCTTTTGATGGTCAGAGGCTTCCTGGAGCAGGTCCTGCCTTTTAATTCAGTCCCCAGTAGCTTTCCTGTCCTTGTGGGGAATATACTTGCTGTTCACTTTCTCCTGATATTTATTACTTTTGTCTGGTCAAGTTCAGAAACTCTGGCAAAAGTGGCAGCAGTTAAATTCTGCTGCAAAAGCTAAGAGCTGAATTTTCAAAGGTGTGTTTTTCAATTCCTGGGGTGGCAGAGAGGGTACTAGAACAGAGTCCTTAGGTTCCTTTAATGCAATGCAGCTGTTCTTCAGGGAGCTGAACCCATCTCTTTGTGGCTGTTGCTCTGAGCCAGCAGTAACAGCCATGTTCCTAATAAAAGTGCCTTGCCATGCATGTCATACAGCTCTTCAGCCCCTCAAGCAACAGTGAGATCAACTGCCATGATTAGAAAGTGCTAAAAAACCCCTAGCTTTTTGTGACCTTTCCAAGGAGACAGATCTCCTAAGATTTATAAGAATGGGTAATAAAACTTGTTTGTCTAGCTTCAGATGAAAAACAATTCTATTTCAGGATTTCTGTCATCCAGATTAAATAAAGAATTCCATTCATCTGTAGGGTTCATTTTTAACAATGAGCCACATAATTTTTACAGAGAAGAATAAAATCTCTTGGCCCTGCTGCTGCCATTGTTGTTGGAGCACTGGCAGTGAGGGAAGGCATTGCTCTGGGTGTAACTCTCCACTCTCTGTTACTGGCTTGCATTTGCTCCCACAGAAAGTTCCTAGAACAAAGACTGCATAATGCAAAACTGGTTTGCATGTGGAACTTTTATATAAACCCTAAAGATCACATGTACAACATTTGGAAATGAATTCCTTAGAACTTAACAAACCCTTCACAGAAGAGTACTACACAGGATACTTGGTAAGTAGGACCTGCATGGCTACAATGGACAGTGGACACCTGGCCCCATGGGAATGGAGCTGTAGGCAACAGAATTGTCCAGGGGGAAGAATTCAAGGTTATGCTGTAGAACAGCAAGCCTGGCACATGTAGTTGGGATTTCTCTGTGCACATCTGCTGCATGCCAGACCCTGCACCTCCAGCACTGGGGCTGGTGCCTTAGGAGTGGGCACATCCTGCCATGGGCAGCATGGGACCCTTGAACCTGTTCCTACTGCTGGCTCTTTTCAGATGTTTATCTAATGAACTGAAATCCTTTTGGGAAAAACAAATTTATAAACTCTAATCTTAAAAGTACCCTATCCAAACATGTTTAGTTGTTTAAGGTAAGATTACTAATGAGCATCCATCTTGCAAGTGCTGCAAGTGCTAGAGATGGGTACCTTTAAAGTGTGTCTCACTGTTGCTCACAGTTGCATACTTGTCATTGATTTTCATGTATAAATGACTGATGACACTGAGGTTACTCAAAAGTGACACTTGTCCTATTAGCTCCTAAAAAAAGATATAAGAAGGTAATCAAGAACAACAGCAGTGGTAGAGTGGTTGTAAGAGACTGCTATGCCTAAGGAGGACTAAGAATTGGAGCATCTGCATGGTGTGGGTCACTGAGACAAGCACTTGGGTCACCAGCACTTTTTCTTGAGTCAGTGAATGCAACAGTTTCATGTAAATAGCAGGGTTGTGCCACCAAAACAGCTCAGTTCAAATAAATGTTTTATTGGGAAGTGAAAAGTTACACTGACTGAAACCCACAACCCACCAGCTTTAAACCTGTTCATGAATGCAAACTAGCTGTGTGGTTTACACAAGGTTCTCACCAACACAGAGAGTCTGTATAGCTCCCAAAGAGACAGATGACTTAAAGATACAATCCCTCAGGGGTTCCCTCTTGCTTTTTATAGAGAACATTCTCCTTAGACTTTTTGAAATCTTCATTCGTTACTTTCATTCTCCGCTCCCTCAAAGCCATCAATCCAGCTTCTGTACAAATTGCCTGCAACACAGGAAGCAAGAATGGTTACACTTGCTGTGCAACCCCTTCAAACCACACCCTCAAAGGCAGCTGCATCTTTCCTACTGCTGCAGTGACTGTAGAAGTGAGGCTGTTAACAAAATCTATGCTCAGTAGTTTGACACGGTTCTGTAGCATTAAAGCAGGCTGGATAAAGCCAGGTGGGCTGTCTGAAAGGACAGAGGTAGTCAAGAGTTACACCTCCCTGAGAGAAAGGGAGCATAGTAACAACAGTAATTTCCCTGTGGCAGGGCAGACACATCCAGCTGTGTGATCCTTCTGCAGGGATGAGTTTAAGCTCATGAGTGTGGTAACTGTAACAAGGGCTCTGCTTTAAAAAAACAGACAGGATTGCTGAAGCTTCCTAATATACAATTGCATTTTAATCTACCTTGCAACAGTTCCTAAAAATGCTACTTATCCTATCTTAAGTACTGTTTAAGATACCTTGCACAAGATTACACACTTTCCTTTTAGTTTCTACGTCACTACTTTAAAATTTCATATTCAGGTAACACAGGTACATACTCCTACCAGCACAAACTACTTCACAATTACAATTTTGATAATTTCCCATTTGTACAGCAGAGTACCTGGTACTCACAAAAGGCATTTTAAACCACCCCACTGTCCCTCGGTGATGTATGCACAGAAAATTGGGGAACAGTTCAGGTGACAATGGTTTTGGATGCAGCAAAAATAATATTTGATTTTTGCTTTGAAGTATAAACAATGGTGATGTGCACTGACCTTAATATCTGCACCACTGAGATCGTCTTTTGCCATAATCAACTCATCCAAAGTCACATCATCTGCCAAGGTCATCCTGCTCGTGTGAATCTGAAAGATTCGTTTCTTCGTCTTTTCATCAGGCAGAGGGAACTCTATCTTCCTGTCAATCCGTCCTGTGCCAAAGAGAAGTTCAGCCTTAGGTTTTCTGCATGCAGCTGTTGGAAACAGCAGGAAGAACACCTGAAGGGTTTAGCTGGCAGTAACTCTCAAGCTGGAGCATGTCCAGAGACGGGCAATGGAGCTGGTGAAGGGTCTGGAGCACAAGTCCTGTGAGGAACACCTGAAGGAACATCTGGGGAAAAGGAGGCTCAGGGGAGACCTTTAACACTGTCTGCAACTGCCTGAAAGGAGGCTGTAGCCAGGTGGAGGTTGGTCTCTTCACTCAGGTAACAGGTCAAGAAAAAATGGCCTGAAGTTCACATGGGGAGGTTTAGATTGGGCATTAGGAAAAATTCCTCCATGGAAAGGGTTGTCAACTATTAGAACAGGTTACCCAAGGAAGGGGTGAAGCTGCCATCCCTGGGTGCTCAAAGGAGGCACAGAAGTGGACTTGAGGATGTGGCTTAGTGGTGGACTTGGCCATGACACCTTAATGGTTGGACTCAATGACCTGAAAGGTTCTTTCCAACCTGAACACTTCCATGGTTCTACCTGCCACAATGAATCATGTCTTGGAGTAGAAAGCAAGGTCAGACTATCTCTTTCAATTCTGGCACAGTATTATCTCCTCTGTACTCTAACAGCACTGGGTTTGAACTTATGGGTCTAAAGCTAAATGTTGACAAAACCAGGCCAAACATACCTCAGCAATTTCATACAATGGAGGTATTTCAGCTTTTCCTTGGATCTCTGTGTCATTTTCTACCTTCCAATTAACAGACATTCTATGCTTTGGTACATTTTTAGTGGCCATTTGAAAATACTTCCTGTGCCTGCTCAAGCTCAACATGTCTCCCTCACTCATCCCCCAAATGGCAGGAGTGTGCCAGGTCAGTAAGGAGCAGCCTGCTTTCCCTGCACCAGGATCCAGGCTGGCTCTGGTAAAGCTTAGGCTCTCACCCCCAAAACACAGGTGGTGCTGCCCTGCCTTCCCCAGCTGCTGCAGGTGTGCTGCTGCTGCACACAGCCTGCTTAACAACTACTTAAAATGGCTGTGCCTTCTTAATAGAAAGGAAGAATATTCATATTGTTTACATATATATAAAGGAATTAACGTGCTTCTTCTCTTCCAAAGATTTTTCTCCTATTTTGAAGCTTGTGAATAGGTTCTGATTTCAACAGATGCAGCAGCATAGATGAGATAATGAATAAGAACAAGTTTGCAGTCTTTTTATCCACCTGTGTGTGTCCAGTTATGACAAGTCCTTCCACAAGAGAAGTGGCTTAAGCATACACAGCAGGGAAGTTCCTTACCTGGTCTAATTAAAGCTGGGTCCAGTGTTTCTATTCTGTTGGTAGCCATGATAACTTTAACATCCCCCCGAGAGTCAAACCCATCCAGCTGGTTCAGCAGCTCCAACATCGTGCGCTGGATCTCTCTCTCACCCCCTGAATTGGAGTCATACCTTTTAGGGAAAAAAATTAGTCAGAAAAAGCACTAAGTAACTGGCACAAAGGTGGGAGAGGAGTATTTTGTTTGTACACATCTATAAGAGATTTAAATAAAAAAATTAATGTTTATCCATATAAACAAAACATAGATTTCCAGAATTGCGTTGTGACATCTAGGTTAAGTAAAGAGACACTGAACTATGCTGGTAGCTAGGGAAGGTAACAGCCATCATGTGAAGGAGATCTGGGATTTTTTTACATGTTTGTTATATATTTGGAAATATCTTCCTCACACCTAACAAAATCAACATAAAAAGGAAAAAATCTAATTCTTAACAGCACATACATCCATACATAAGGCAGCAGCTAGCACTTTGGGCTGGCAGCACTTTGGGTTGGTAATAAACGTGTATTCTTCTTACTTTCTTATTTATTTAAAAAACACTGACTACTTTACAGACTATTTGCCCTGGACCATTCCAACAAACCTACAGAATTCTCAGAGTAATACAGTTTGGATATGGGCTGAACAACAGTTTAGTGTGGCACAAGCAATGCTTCTCCACGACATACACTGTGTAACCTTCTCTAAAATACTCTCAGAGCAGAAGTATTTAGCCACCTACTGAAGAGGCAAACAACAAATGGATATATTCTATATTTAAAATATTCTGCTTTAACATTGGATCACTTTAAGTTAATTACAGTATATGGACTTGCAGCTAGAGAATCCCATATACACAGTGTCTCTTTCAGGTTTTGACACTCTCCTGGAGATGCTGCCATGTAACAAGAGAAGAGAGGTTATCTCTGTCATGTCTATTTAGTATGAAAAGGCTGTGATATATTGTGTTTCCATGGAAGTTACTTAAGTGTTACTTGTTACAAATGAATACATCAAAACAGTGTATGCAAAGGGTAGCAGAGCAAAGGAAGCGAGTCTCAGTACAGCTGCAAAAGCAGCATTTCTGTAAAGCTGATTGCCCCTGGCACCCCCCGTGCACTGCACCTCTTGGTGCCGATGGCATCGATCTCGTCGATGAAGACGATGGAGGGCGCGTGCTCCTCGGCCACGCGGAACAGCTCCCGCACCAGCTTGGGGCCGTCCCCCAGGTACTTCTGGATCAGCTCCGAGCCCACCACTCTCAGGAACGTTGCTGAGGTTTGGTTTGCCACCGCTTTGGCCAGTAAAGTTTTGCCTATTTTCAGTTGGAAAGAAATGTTGTGATTAGTTTGCAGAGAAGGAAAAGAAAAAAGCGCCCTAACAAAACAGTTGTACGAAATTTGTGACAGACTTGGCAATGATTTAAATGCCAACCAAGTGTAAATTATTTAACTTGTATTATCTCAGCACAGGTGTTGCTGACTGCAAAATACCTGTGCCAGGTGGGCCATACAGAATGACTCCTTTGGGTGGCTTTATTCCCATCTCTTCATAATATTCAGGGTGGGTGAGAGGAAGCTCCACAGACTCCTGAAACACAAGAAAAACATGTTTTTGTAAGACTGAGTGGTCTCCAACAGAGATCTGTAGGGATCTTCAAAACAGCAATAATGAAAGCAGTGAAGGCAAAAAGCACTAAACTGATTTCAAGACACACATCAAACAGTATGACCCTCTGCTGCCTCCAAATGTAAGGCAGACAAACACTCCACCTGCACAAGTCTTCCTATTGCTCCCACCTGACGTGTGGTGGAGCAGCAGTGAACATTCCCCCTCCTCCATCCTCAATGCACCATCCCACATGTAGAACCCAGGAGCTCCTGAACCCCAAACAACCAAGGATGACCTTGGGGCCAGGGAACTATGAAAGGGTGCCTTCTATAAGGAGTTACCCAATACCATCGATTTTAAGAGCATTTGTGGTTTTAGACACCTACCCAGATCAAAAGGGCTGAGTTTTAGCATGGTTCAGGCAGAGTTCTGCTGGTAGGGAAAAAACCAACTGACCAAACACACCCCAACCAAACAACAAACAAATGCAAAAACTAAACAAGCAATTGCCCTGAAAGACTAAATCCTTAAGCTAGATTGGATGGCATCAGACACTCAAAATAGCCTCTGCAGTTTGTACAATTTAACTCTCATCTTGCAACAAATGAGACTTTACCTGTTGCAAAGTAATAAGCTATTAGAGAGATTTTATAAGCTCTGGGCTCTACAGGTTCCTGAGCACTGAGAAAGGTTCCTGTGCACACAGCCTCTGGTGACCCGCTTAAAAAATTGAGTTCCACGAGTCTGCCTAGTAAAATCTAACAAGGAAATGCACTACAGAAAGGTAAAGGACACCACTCCAGGAACAGCAGCCAGTCCTGCTGCTTCTCTTCTCAACTCCTAGCACAACAGTTACATTGCTGGTTAACAGTAAACGAGTACAACTGAATACCTTGATTTCTTGAATTTGGTTGTCAAGGCCACCAATGTCAGCGTAGGTTTCTTGAGGAGCTTTCTCTACTTTCATCACAGTCACTAGAGGGTCTGTGTCATCCATCAGGACTCCTATCACAGCATGAACCTAATTCAAGAATTAAGAGTTGTCAAAGAAGGCAAGCAGCATTTTAATACAAGCTAAAGTCTAATCCCTATGCCCACTTATTTAGGTGTGAAATAAATAGCATTCTCTCTCCTGAGGTATTCAGAAAAATAAAGCCAGTTAAAAACAGTACAAGAACTTGTAAGAAACTTGATTTGATAAAAACAACTCACCTTATGATTTAGCAAAACAGAGCAGCCTGGCTCTAGCAGGTCCTTGTCCACAAAAGACAGAATACTGACATAGTGCTCTGATCCCACAGACGTGGACACGATGGCGTGGTTGTCATCAATGATCTCCTCCAAGGTACCCACGGACATCGGTGTTCCTCTCAGGTCATCCACCTTGGACCTTTCCTCCTGTTGGCAGCAAAAACCCAGGAAACAACTGAACAACACAGGCAAAAACACTCTTGTACAACACTGGCTCAACAACTCAGACAGAACACAGCAGAACCAGTCTTTCCTATTGTTCTACTGCCCCAAAAAGACAGAGGTCAGTAACAAAACCCACTATTAATTTAGTGCTACCTTATGGACACCATTCATATGGATGGGAATAACTAGAAACTTCTCTCTCTGTTGATGGATATCTGTGAGCTGTACTTTGAGCATTAACAAACAAAAAACTCCCATGGCTTCATCTGTAGTGATCTGTGCTTGGTCTAAAACAATTTAGCTAATTAATGAGGAATTTGATAAACCTGATATGTTTGCATGAACTGGCACACTGCTGGTACTTTATCTCACTGCTCTGGTATGAAGCAGCTCACATTAATTAAGAGCATTTACTGTAACATTAGAAGTAACATTTCACTCAAACCTCACCTCTTGTTTCTCTTCCAAAGGCTTCATCTGTTCTTGATTTCTGATAAACTCTTCCTCCATTAAGAGGTAATCTTTAATTCTCTCCAATTTCAACAACTTGAGTCTGCACTGTGTGTGGGGAGTCACTGCAACCAAAGCAGAATACAGGATTTCAGAACAAGTTTGACATGGCACCAACTAACCACTAATTCATTACCAGAAATCCTGCTTCATTTTCCTGACTGTAACTTGTACCTTACTTGTCCCACTGTAACTCCAGGTGAAAAACAGATTTAATGTTTCCCCTTCATTTTCATTCAGCTCAATTTCTCTGTCTCTTACCTGGAGTTTATGGGCAGCACCTTGCAAAACTACAATTTTATTCTGTGGGGAGCTTTTTTATGTTAATTAGAAATAAAATGACATTTGGCACTGTGTTAGTGACCTCCACAGAGGCAGAATGCTTACCCAGAGGGAGTTTGCTGGCAGCATCTGGTCCCTTGGTCTTCTTTTTCTTTTTCCCCACTCTGGTTGGAACTGGAGGTTCATATTTCTTCTTCTTGTCCTTATTCATAAAAAGAATGCAATTAAGAAAAATGGGATAATAACAAGTAAACAATACACACAGGTGTTAAGTGCACAGACTAAAAAAGGGCTCAAGGTGGACTTCATAACAAAACTTTCTCTTTATGATCTCTAGCAAAAAGCCCAAAAAAACCATTACTCCTATTTTTTTAAGAATGTTCAAAATTTTTTTCTCCTGCTTATTTTACACCCCTCTAATTTAAACTTCTGCCATTTTTCAGTGAATATAGGACATGGAAGGCTCAAGCCTGAAGTAAATCACAAAGAAAACTAATAGATGACACAATGAGAAAAATACTGAATGTCCACCTTCCTGCTACTTTTCAGTCAATAAATCAGACACACTCAGTTTCCCAGCCTAGTCACTGCCTGCCATGTGCACTGAACCTTCCTTTTCCAAATGAGACCAGGGAGGCCCCTGATGTCCCCCAACCTGAAGTACACTCCTACTGCAGATCATTGTGCAATGCCACTTCCAAGCCAGCAACAGCTCCCTAAGTGACAGCTTGAAGGCAACTACTCTTTCCTAAGTCGACACATTTATAGTTTGGTTCTTTTTTTAGAAAAACAAAACACTGTGAAATTTCAGTTTTCTTAAGCTCCCTTTTTTATTTATGAACAACACTTGTTTCCTCCAATGTACACCCAGAAAAGACATTCATCAGATCCAGCAAGAGTATAATTTTATACAGTTCCAAATACAACAATAATTTCTAGAAGTAAATTTAAGAAGCCTATTGCAGCCAGGCTCTGTAGCATCACACCCGTAATTCATTCTGTAGGTATTTATTTGGGTTTCAGTTACCTTGTCATCCTTCTTGCTCCCACCAGGCCCGTGTCCACCACTCTGACTTTGACCCTAGACAAAAGGTAAAAAAACAAACGACAAAAACAATAATACAGGTGCAGTTCTATGAATCGAGACGCCTGCGGGCAATTTCACGTACAGAAATGCCGTAATTGGATTTCTCCTGTCTAAACAAAGCGCTGACTTATTTAACTTATTGTCCAAAACCAAAGAACCGTCCCGCCCGGCGCCCCCGCCCGCGCTCCCCCCAGGCCGGGCCGCGGCCTGCAGGCGCCGGCGGTGACTCCGCAAAACGCCGGGCGCCGGCGGCGGAGCCCGAAGGGGCGCAGGGCCCCGGTTCGGCGCTGCAGTCAGAGCCGGCTCTGCCCCCCGAGGCCGCGCTCGGTGCCGCGCTCGGTGCCGGGGGTGCCCGGGGTGCCGGGGCCGCTCTCACCATCGCGCCGCGACCGCCGGCACCGGCACCGCCCGCACCTCACAGGCCGCGTCACTACGGGCAGCGGCGAGGGACACGCGAGCGCGCGGGGCCAAACGCGGTGTGGCGCCGCAGCGGCCCGCAGGGGGCGCCCTCGCCCGCGGTTTGTGAGGGGAGCGCGGCGGAGGGGCTGCGAAAAGTGGCAAATCTTTAAAGTTCCAGTGGGCTTTTCCTTCCTTCCGTCTCTCGCATCAGCTGGGCAATATAAAAACGTTTTTGTGTGTGCTGTTAGAATTGTTTTTCTTGTGGCAGCGCTGTAGGAACATGGGTGAAATTTCAAGAAATCCTTCCCTCCATAAAAACATAACTTTTGTACCTACACTGAGTTGTACCGGTCTGGGGTGTTCCTGGGAAACGCAGGAGAACCTGTCAGTGCCCGCTTCTGACGTTCCCAAGGCACAGCTCGGCCTGAGCTCGAGCCCGATTGAGCCGAGGCAGGGTCGGGTCCCGCCGGTTCCACCCCGCTCCTCGGCACCGGCGGCGCCGCCCGTGAGCGCGGCCGCAGCGGCGGCGGCTCCGTGACTGTGCCCGCCACGGCCGGAGCTCCGCTCCTCCGGGCTCTGCAGGTTTCCCCTCTGCTTTGGGCTGGGAGGGCATCGCTGTCAACGGGAAGGTTTCAGCCAGGATGAGGGCATAGCCTGAAAATACCGCCAGCCTGCTCTCACCCAGTCAACCAGCATATAGATCATATTTACATCCATCAGTGTTCAGTGTAGGGATCAGAGCATTTGCAAAAAGAGGTTTTGGTTTGCAGCAGACAGTAGGAAGTGGATTGCTTTGCTTTGATGTTGTATTTTCTTTCACACTTTCTCTAGAATTCCTGTCTGAGTAGGGAACTTTATTAATTATTAATGTCACTGGCTGAGCTGTGTAGAAAGGCGTGAGGTTTTGATCATTTACTTTGGTTTGGTTCCATTCCTTCACAAGGGTTACTGCTGTGCACTGTGAATTTAATTTGATTTATCTATTGTTTTTATTGTTTTATGAATTAGCTGCCTTTTTGTTACAGTATCAGCTGTTCTGTAACTTTTAAAGGCATTGAAACAAAATTAAATATAACAGGCCTTCTTTGCTTTAATAACATTCACTTTTTTGGAGTTTACAGTCTTACAGGATTGCACCTGTATTTCTTTTAACCTTACAGTGTAAAGATGCTAGAACATTCTTTCCCTCACAAAATTCTTCCTCCCTTTAACCTCCCTTTAGACCAAGATAGACCCATATTTATTCCAAATTATACCTGTAATTGGTAGTTCTGGTTATGATTGAGAATTCTTATCACTTTTTTCTTTGGAAAGCCTGATTTTAGTGCCATGTAGCTTTGCAGACATTTTAACTGTGAGGATTATGGCATAAACTGACCTAAATGGTAGGGGTGTAGGATGAGTGTAAAACTGAACTTTCCATTTACAAGCTGACAAGACAAATTTGTGACATCTATTTGTTTTTTTACTATTAATAAATATTAGGAAATTATATATGGAAGCAAGTGTAAAAGGATGTTGGCAAGATTGTCTCCCACCTCATTCACTTAAACTATGGAACAGCTGTGACAGAAAACATGAACTGCAGGAGGAGAAAACTGTGTTTGGGGTGATCTGGTTAATGGCTTCAGTTTTTGGGGTGAACAGTGCTGGCAAACTGGAAGTGAAATAGAAATGGTTCTGTAACCTGGCTGCTTGCCTTAACTTTACACATCCTGAATTTTAGTTTGGCTGCAGAGTACAGATAATGTCAAATTAGGAACTTTAAACAATAAATATTGTATAAAAAATTAAAATGATCCAAGGGCCTCTGATTTCTAGAGTTATTCTTACTAGAAAAAACAAAACAAAACAAAAAAACAAAAGAGTAAGCCAGGGTAACAGGAAGGAACACAGAGTCCTTGTTTGTTAAAGATGAACATAGCCTCAGGGGCACCAAAAAGCTCTTCATATAAAAAAATACTGAGACTTGTTCAGAGAGGGTGGGGGCTTTTGTGCTTTGTTTTTAGTCAGTGTTTTCTACCCCTGTTCTTTTTCTGCAGCAAGCTTACTGCTGATCTTTTAGGCATACTCTAAAGCCCTCAGCTCTGTTCCCAGGCCTTTGAGGAGGGAGAGGGCAGCTGAGGGCTGGGGGACATTTGGCTTAGGATTAATAAATAGCAAAGAGGTTTATTTTCCCTTTGCACATACAGGAAATTACTAGGATAGCTTATGTGGTTGATGTTAATTTGTCTTTCTTAGTATATGTCTAGCTGCCTAGAGCTTTTTATGTTTGCATAAAATGAAATAAACCCACAGATTGGAAAAATACTGATCTTGCTATTGCAGCTACATATAGTGGGTTGAGTTTTCAAAAGCTGCAATTTGGACACCCTCTTTTCATAAATGGCTTTAAACTTACATCAACTTCAATGAATGAATAAAATTGCAAGGGTTTAAGGACTATTTGATTTTTTTTCTTTTAGAAAAGAAAAACAAAAAGCATGTGTCAAAGTAGCAAATTAACCATTAAGCTTCTCTGCTGCCTATAAGTTATTGAAACAGTTCAGAAGTGGAAGGTATTCCTACCACCTACTAATTGGCAAGTAACAATGTGAAGGATAATTGTGAGCAGAATAGTAATCCTTATGGGCTCCTCACAGAAACAATTCAGCATAAGTTCTCTTCCAAACTCAAAATAAGACTTCTCACCTTCTGGAAGTCTTTTACTTTATACTGTCCATCCATGGGACTATGGACATGACTTTTAATATTAAGGTGCTCAAAGAAGTGCCTGATATCAGGCAATGATTGCTTCCTCCTTCTCCCATAACCAAATATGATTTTTAAAATGGTTTTAAAAACAGGGATGTCACCTTCACCTCCACTGTTTTTCCTGAAGTCTGCACTGTACATTTGAGCCAGTTCATTTTCAAGGAGTGGAAGCCAACAAGCTTCAGCCCTAGCTCCATCAATGGCTCTCACTGAAACCCCTTGATGTGAGTTGTTGGGTGTTCACAAAGATGACATTCCCTTAGAAAAGCTTCACCTGATGGTTCCTGACTCGAACCATCAGTCACAAGTTCTCTGCTCTTCCTTGGCACGGTGGGTGTTCCTCAGCTGGGAAGGGCTGTGGTCCTTTGCCCTCCTGGTGTCTGTGCCTGGCTCCCAGTGTGGGTGAGAGCAGCTCCAGCACCTCTGCAGTGACTCTGCTGCATCCCCAGGCACGAAGAGCCCTCACCCTGCCTCTGCTTCCCTGTGCTGGCCAGGCTGCCAAGGGAAGGGAAGTATAGGAAAAGAAGGCACCTTGCTGATTCCTTGTTTCTCTGGAGAGCCCAGATGGATGCCCATCTTTGGTGCAGCTTCATGGCTGTGGATTAGCATCAAGCAGCTGCAGCAGAGTAGGAGGTAAGGGCTGCAGCCATGAGCTTATCCCTCTGAAACAGCAATGTGTGTTCCCACCATTGGTGGTACCAAAACTCCAGTGAGATTCTTCAGCTACTCCAATTGAAGCAGTTTGCAAAGTGCACAGATTCTACTGTGCATTGGAAAGAAGATGCTAAAGTAGAGGAGGAGTCCTTACATTCTTACTTCCTAAACAATTTCAAAATTACATTTTCTGCATGGCTAGAAATAATCTGGATGAACTTCATGTTCTTGGATATGCTGTCCTCCATTTACACAACCTGAGTTGGCATTTATTATATTCCTAAACATATTTATGCATAGTTTACTGTTGTAAAATTTTATTTCTTGGCAGCAACCACATTAAAGTAACATTTAGGTACACTAAAAGATGATTGTCTTGACAGCATTAGCTACAGACTTGCTTTGAAGTTTTGATTACTACATATTGGTTAGAACAAGGTCATATATGAAAGGTTGCTGAGACCATTCTTTAAAATACCTGATGTACTTAATTTTAACAATAACAAGTTTAAGAGATTTATTAAATAAACTTGGAGTACACTGTAACATTTTCTGTGAAAACAGAATTAAGTTTTTTTCATCCACGTGGAAAGGCAACATATTTTTTTAGTTTAAAAAGCAAGTAGAATGAGTTGACAATGTTGAAGTTTTTTCTCAAGCTTTCTTTGAATAAAGAAATGAATTGTAACCAACCCTTGCCATAGTCTTATTTTTGGAAAAAAAACAACCCCCAAACACTTGGCAAAGAGAAATGTCAAAATGTCCAACCAGATATTCCTAATTAGCTTTGTGAGGAAGTGACGTTTGTCCATTTTCCAGATTAACAACTACCTTAAATAAAGTTGAACAAATCTGGTTTTGGTTCTGTAGCCAAAATGACCAAATTTAATATATCAAAGATTTATTTGAAGGGCAAATGATGCCAAATTGAATAGAGTAGAAAAAACAATTTCTATCTGCAAAGGACAGAGTTCATTTTGGCACACTGTTACAGTTGAAGGAAGGTATTGCAGTAAAATGTGTGTATTTGAGAGAGGGAGATCAGGAAATGAGGAAAAACTATCAACTGCTGAATAGCAAGAATCATAAGGAAATAGAAATAGGTTTTTGTTTTTTAGCTAAATAATTACTAAGGAGACAGCTGAGCAGTACAGCAAGTGTTCACTCTCAGAGCTGTATTAATCCCACTGTGCTTTACTACAGCATAAACAGGATGGCATAATTTTTAGTTCCATTTTCTGTTCTAGGGGCTGAGGTGTGCTGGCACATCATGAAGTCTCTGTCCCATCCTGTTTGCCTTCTGGCTGTGGTGGGTGTTGATTGGTGCCACAACTAATATGTTTAATTTTTTTGCAGTATCTATTAATTTGGATAGCTCACCTGAGTTTCTGGCTATTGACTCATCTGCATATCAACTCCCACTGATAATGTGTGGTTGTTATGGTCTGATTACCAATGAAAAGCAGAGTTCTTGGAGCAGGAATTATTTAGAACTAGACAAACAGAATTCAAAACATCTGAAGTGCATGAATGTTTTCAAAAATTTTGGTAACAAAACTCTTGGGAATCTTTCCACACTGTAGCAGACTTTGACACCTTGAATATTTTTTTTCAGAATACCACAGAAGTAGTAATTTTATTAAAAATTCTGTTTATAATATCCTATGTCTTTATGTGATATCATTTGGAAGTCTCAGAGCAACATACAATTCCCCTAAGTTAAGCCTCCTAGTCTTGCAGGCAGGCTGGTAGCTGAAGGAGACTGCCTCAGTCTTACCATCCAACAGCTGAAGTGAAACTATTTCTCCCTCAGTGTGAGAAGTATCAGAGACACCTCACCCACCTGGTGGCAAATACATTCCCATAAATGATGGCAAAGTTTGGCCCAAAGGATTCCAAGGAGTGAGAGCAGAGCTAGAGCAAAGTGGAATCCTAAGCCCAATGGAAAGCAAGTGTATGAAGAATATACCTTTCTCTCTTTCTCACTGTGCAGAGGTCAGCAAAATACCAGGTAGTGTGGCTTCTTGGTAAGAGAAGATCCTGTGATACTTCAGCAGTGAGCACAGAATGATGTTGCTATGTTGCTTCCTTGTTGTGTGGCAGGAAAATGTAATAAGAAACTGATTTTTTGTAAAGTCTAACATATTAGCTGGTTAAAATTCTGTGGAGTTTTCGGTAGCTTTAGGAAAGCTGAAACAAAAGACTATGGGATAAGAAACTTACTACATTTGGGGCAAAGAGGAAAAGATAAATGATCAAATATGGAGTTACCCTCTAAATGGAATACAGAGTTCTTCACCTGGCTAATTAATGATTGCTGATGTTGAAAAGATCCCATCATGCAGTGGTCCTCAGAGTCAACCCATTGATACACTAATAGCTGAGGAGGGTTTTAACAAATGGAACATTTCTTCAGTAATTACATCAATATTCACATAAATTAGTTGGATTCACTTTGCAGGACTCAATCAAATTATGAAAAGATAGTGAAATAATTTATGTAAAGAGAAGAAAGAGACTTTTATTTCTGAGAAAGCAGTATTTCTAATGACACAAATGCTTTCTAAATATTATACTGGGTACTACTTAGGCTGTGAGTCTGAAATTCCTAGACAGTAATAAATGTTTGCCAAATCTTTGTGCTCCATTGTTTCATTAACTGCTAATGATCTGTATGTTTTCCGTCATGAAAGGGCAGAGTTGTTAAAATTACTCATCTAATGCTGCAAGTGTTCCTGCTTTGCAAAGCCCAGGAAAGTCATTATGCCTGCTGCAGGTCTTCTCCTCACAGTGCAGTGCAGAGACGCCAGAGGGCAGAGCCATCTGCACAAATACACCAGCAAAGCCTTCATTAAAAACAGGAGTTTGGAGGAGAGTCTTTGTCAGAAAGTGTTTAGGGACAGTCCCAAAGCTCACTGAGGTGGATAGAAAGCCAGGCTGGCTCTAACAATGAAAAGCATAAGTGGCTGAATGAATTGGAGTATTAAAGGCAGTGGAAATTGGAAAGAAGGGAGAGAGCTATCATCAGTGTAGGAGAATGGGAAGTAATTGTGTGAGACATCAGAAAAACAAGGTCCCTGGTAACCTAGGAGCCACAAGCTTCACCACCTTGCCACTGGAACTGAAGACATGTTGGCTTTAATTGCTCCTCCCTGAAGTACTGGTTCTGCATTAATCTGTTGACTATAATGTAATGGCTCCTCTGTCATTTCCTGCAGCACTGTAATCTAATACTGCACAAGTGTCTCACCATGTTCACATTCTCTGTTGAGTAATTGTGGCTTTGATTTCATGATGCACAGTCTGTTCAATCAGCTGTAATTGCAGCACTATCTGGAAGTATTGTTGATACATCTATGTAATTATGTTTATTGTTAATAATGCAAATTGAATCTGTTGAGTTAGTCAACTCAGTCATCCTCAAGAAGCAGTTTTTACAGATGATTCCTTTAGCTGCTGAGGAGGTTTTTTTTTAGTTCTACTTTTCTCTTTCACAAAAAATATACTCTTATTGAAAGATAACTTTGGAAGTAAGAGCCACAGCCCCTTTATGGATGTGTCAGCATGTACTGTAGAGGAGTCTTATCTATCCAAAACATCTGGAGAAAGCCCTGAATTCAGTCTAATGTGTGTGGTACTGGCAGGTGGAGTGACAAATGAGAGATCCAGGGATCCCTGTTTGCTTTGGATCTTGCTTCATATGGGCTTTTCTAATAATTGGCAGGATGATGAGTTCCAGAGTATTTGGAGATACTAATTTTGTCTGGAAAAGCATAGGAGCTGTGCAGGTACTGTGGCTCTGAAGCTGTATTTTATATTCTACAACATGTCTATTAAAAAAACTCTGTCCCTCCCTGATACAGATTTCTTTCTTCAGTCTCACATAAAGTCAGCCCTAGCTAAGACTTTCAAATATATGTTTATAGTTGATTAAATTGTCTATTCCCTGCTGTAAATACAGCTCTCTATATTGGTTTCCTTCATATCATTCAAATGTTACACTTACCAGGATAATATACTTAATACTCTGTCCAAGGGCAGGTTGGATGAGGCCCTGAGCAACCTGATGTGGTGAATGGCATCCCTATGCACAGCAGGGGGGGTGAAACTAGATGATTTTCAAGATCACTTCTAACCCAAAACATTTTATGATTCAATGATTATAGTGTGAAGTGTTTGGACTGTCTGCTTCCTAATAGTATGTGGCACATCATTTCCTTCTCTTAAAACCTGCTTTCTTGGGAATTTTTGTTGTTGTTGTTGTTGTTAAAAAGAATTACTCATTTTTATCTCAGGATGCTCCTTTTGTAAACGAAGAATTTGTCATGTAGTATGAATAACATTTGAAAATGGGTCTATTGAGTGCATTTTATTGAGACTGAATGTAGCACTGTTGCAATAAAATAAATTCAGTTCTGCATCCAACAGCAGGGAACACTGCATTTTGCATCACACAGTCACAGAGTTCTCCCCCTTTTCTGCATTTAGGCGGCTGTTGGAAACCATTTGTTGGTCCTGCATTGTTATTTTGGGCAACTGTGTTACCTGTGGCTCTGTAAACTCCCTGAAAACAACCCTGAGTTCAGCTATTCACATAAGGACTGCAGAGTTTTCTTAGGAAGTGCCCTCTGAACATGAAAATCTCTCCTCGTTGCTGGCTCATGTAGTCCCTCAGCTCTGGCTGACCCAAAACACCACTTCAGGTTCTTATGTGGTGCCAAAAGTGCACAAGACTGTCAAAGATGGAGTGACAAAGAAGGGATAGTGTTATTTTATTTACACAAAGCTGGTAGGCACCCTCAAGGCACTCTCCCTCCATCCTCCTGTCTCAGCACTGGCCAGCAGGCTGGAGTTGGCCCTGGCCTTGCAGCAGCTCTGCAGAACCTTGATGGCAGCTGTGGGTTACAGAAAGCAACCAAGGGGAACATGCCACATTTGCTATTGGTTCCTTAGCAACACTGTCAACATTTTTATACTTCATTTTCTGTCTTCTGCTTAAGCTTTGAAGTTTCAGAGTATTCACAGGGACTTCAGGGTGTTTTACCAACCAGTCCTGCCTTTTGGCTATTCAGACTGGAGTGTAGTTACTACATGGTAAATTGGAAGAATTCCAAGTTGATATTACTGCAATTCAATGGGAACTCTCACTGTTTCCCTGGAAGGTAGTCAAGAGCCCTCTCCCATTATTTTGACTTCCATTCTTAGTCCACCTCCTCTCTGCTCTGGGGGAAAAAGATACGAAATAGTCTCCTTTTCTACAATATGAGTGACAAATAACATTCTTTTTTTTCTCTTTTTTACATTTTCTTGATAATGAGACACTATTTCACTTTTGCTTAACATAAGCACTATTCCTGTGGAGAAACAACTGAGGCTTTGAAAGTGAGCATCCCCACAAGGGTGAAATCCCCATGCCACAGCTTGGGCAAATGCAATCCATATTATCTACAAAGTGATTTTACAAGAAAAGTAGGGCACTCCTCTGAAACCTAGACGGCAGTGGTGTGTTCCCAGAAAGCTGATAAGTCTCAGGAATCAGCTGTGATTAAGGAAAGTGAAAATTCCATTTATTTTGCTCCTGGTTTATTCTTTAAAGATGCCAAACTTCTTCTATAGCAGATACTACACAACATGTCTTTAACACAGCCCAACACTGTGAATCTTGTTTTGGAGGTTCTGACTTTTCCTAGGCATTTCCCACAGCCAAGTGAAAGTCATGATTCCCAAGATGGGACAAGAAGGAATTCACAACTATGTGATTCCAGAGGATTTTGGTGGATTTCTGGTGTCCAATTTGACATTTGGTCATTTGAGAATCTAAATTTATGGCCCTTATCTCTATAGTAACTACAAACTCCCCTGCACTAATATGAACCACAGTGAGACAGATGAGAAGCAGGCATGGTACTGTAATTATGATAGTTTAGTAGAAGTCTCAGTTTTAAATATCTGTTCTTCAGACAGAAAAATCTGTAGCATGTACAGTCATGGTATTTTCACTTATGCTACATGCCAAGCTACGAATATGCTCTCTTTAAGATATAAGGAAATCAAAATGCTATCTATAGGATATAAGGAAATTAAAAAATAATCTGACTAATTGCCTCGTAAGAAGACTGTCTCTCTTCTTATTAACTAACTTCAGTCTGTGTCTCCCTAAGATATTTGGAGCAGCTGATCTGTCTTTCACGTCATGACAGGGTTATTGGCTGTATTCCAACAGGATAAACGGAATCAAAACTCTCAAATGATGCATTTGTACAGTGAAGGGGAACAATAGCAATCATGGCTTGCATGGACTTCAGTGGAAGTTTTCAAACTGTTCAATATTATGAGCAAGGCAAGCTACAAGCAGGAATCTCTAGAGTGGGTGGATTTGCTAGCCCAACCAGATGCATTTTTCTGAGGTCCTACTGCCCGTTAAAAAGTGATTGGCTGTGTAATTACGGATATGATTACGAATATTAGATCAACAGGCTGACAATGATCACGGCAGCCAAATTTTAGTCTCTGGCAGAAATGAGATTAACAATTGAGAGGTTCTTTCATGGAGACTAACCAGATTTCCTGTGCAACATAAGCATTTTTTATTAAGGTTTTCCAATGAAAAGGCCACAAGACATCCTGAAATAGCAGTTTGTTTCACTGTCTTCCTCTGAATAGGTCAATGTCTGACGTTCCCATCAGTTTGCTCTATAGATCACTGACTGTGTGTGGAATGGACACCTGGTTTGATGATCAATCCAAACATGGCAGGGAAGGCAGCAGAGCTGGATCACTGCTAGGGGAAGTGTCTCATCTGAATCTGAAGCAGTGCAGGTTCTGGACAAGCTGTGGGAGGCTGGTGCATGGGCTGTTTGCAGGCTGTTCAGGGCAGAAGCCAGGTTTGAATTGCAGGTCAGAAGTCACCAATTTCCACACCAAGCAGGCAAAAGTTTTGTCTGAAGGCAGAGCAGACCCCAGGCAGGCAGCCAGCACCATTCCCTTGAGTCTGCGTGCTCACAGCACTGGGTACCTTCTGCTCCTGCCAGTTTGCAGAGTCCACTCTACCCCTCCAGGAGGCTGAATCCATTGTAAGAAGCTTTTGTCAGACCTTTCTGCTGCCTCCTCCTGGTACACAATTTTTCTGTGGGAGCTGCAGACAATCCAACCCCATGCTAACAATTGCTCACTGCAGAGCTTGTGGATAACATTCACAGCACTTCCAACCCCAAATCCCAAAGCCATGCTGTAAACACTGAAATGAGAACTGCAATATTTTCCATTATTTTTAATGGTTCCTCTGCCCACAGCTTTATGACTTTACAGAGTGCACCAGGACCTTGTGTTCCAGCTTTTCTGTGTGACCATGACAGAGTACTTTCTTTCATAAAAGCTGAGATTCTCCCAGATGACAGCGACACAGGAGCTGGGAATTCCACAGAAAGCGTTCAATATGCTCAATGCATCAATAAAACCATGGTGTTGACAAATTCCATGAATACTGATGATCACTCCAGGAGCACAGACCTTGCAAGGCAGTGATGAAACAGTAGGAACTTGTTGGTTAGATAAAGGGCAACAACAGGTGAAGCAATGAAAGGAGAGGCAGGGGAGCAGAGTTCTATAGGGCTGTGCTGCCTGGCTGCTTGCTGAAGCACAAAGGAATTTCAGCTGACTGCTGACACCTATAGCCAGAGAAGGTATTTCTGTAAGAGTAAAGTAAGAGTCTGGAGGAGCTGTATCGCAGTGAACAGAAAAAAATGGGAATATCATTTCATTTTCAGCACCAGCTTGTGGTAGGAGCACTGGAAAGTCACTGTTTATTTTTTTTATTTGTGTCCCAAATAAAAAGGAGCATTGGGCAGGCAGAGGTCTGACATGTATCCAATTAGCACAAAACCAGCAGGAATGTAATATCTCTGTCCTCTCAAACTCCTTGGAGGAGGCAAAAATTGCTGTGAGAACCCTTAATCATTTACTTGCTTTAATGTCCTGAGTTTGTAAACAATTTGATGACTCCCGTGGTAAAAGAGATGCGGTATTGGTTCTGGGCTGAGGTATCCTGACAAGGCTTCATGTCCCATAGAGCCAGCCTAGCCAGGCTTTCCAGTGACTCAGGGCTACTGGAGAGCTCCTGCATTCTCTGCTGGCAGCTGAAAGGCAGCATCACACAGAAAAGACCAGGAGGTCTTTTTTCCTTCTTCTTTCCAATCTCCATGCATCATATGAGGCTCAACATACTCACTGACAACCCTGTAACTGAAGATTTCTATGCATGCAAAAGACAGCCTGGATTTCATCCCTGCTTGTGTGACCTGAGGATATAATTCCAAACAGATAGAAGTTCAGTTTTCATGACCCTATCTCTCTCAATCCTATACCCTCAACTTGGGTGGTGGCCGAGCATCCCAGCTGCGAAATATCATGAGGTAGGAGCATCGGTCTCAGATGAACTGGGATAAACATCTCACTTCCCAAAACAGTGACAGAGGAGCAGCCAGGTGCTGAAATTATCCAGACTCAGCAGCTGCCTGGAAACCTGTAGTGACCAGTCCAGAGGGAAAATCACAGAATGTCACCCTGGTGCTCCCAGCCCTCCAGAACAGACAAGTAATAAGGAGGAATGGAAACACACACAGCAGCACCTACAGTGTGCCAGGAAGCTCCCTGCATATGCTGCTCAATGATAGACATAGGTGCAGTTGGGGCACTGCACATCTTGATTTAATTTTGGATGGGTGCACTGCTGAGAAAAAGAAGAGATGAGAATTTCTTCTCATGTGGCTGGTAGCAACTGATTATTACAGCAACTCAGTGTGAGAATGTGAAAACACAATACCTCTTGAGAACATGTGAGCTGTTTGGTGCCTTTTTGGTCACCTCCAAGTTACCTCTGGTCTAGCAAAGATGTTCTCAAGTCCTTTGTCTACACAGCTAACTGAAAACTAACCTGCACCTCTCCCAACATGAATGCAACACTCAGGACCAGAACTGGGTTTGGTCATTAGGCTAATTCAGCTCTGTAAAAGTAAGTTTGCATCAGGGCTGACTGTAAGAGTCTGCCTGCAGAATAGGCAGTGGCCAGAGCTAAGAGCTGGCAGTGGCCAGCTAAGCTGATGGAAGTCCAGAAGCAGCCATAATACAAATACCACAAGTTTTCTCCAATAAAATTGGAGCTCTATTAGAGGCCTGTAAATTCTTTCAGCTAAACTTAAGTGCATGGGACCAGAAGCATTTCATGCTGCTTGAGGATTATGTTATTGAGCAGCTATTGTTACAATTAGCCTTAATAGAAAAATCCTTCTGAAAAAACATTTCAGTTCATTGTCTGAACTCTGCCTTTATCTGAGCTATTAATTTCCTATCTAGTTACCAAGTCATATTTCCTCTTCACTACAAATCTCTTGCTATTTTATGCCTCATAAAGAGCTAGTCTAAATTTTTACATGTTTACTGCTATATATCTAAAAAGTAAATTGCTTCAGAAATTCCCCTGGGGCAGTTTGTTAAAGCAAAGCTCATTAATTTACTTGCCTGGATTGCCTACACACTTCTCTGCAGCTGGGAGTGCAGGTGCATGCAAACACTGGTGACCCCCCTTTACAACTGAATCCTTTCCCTGGCTGGCACTGCTGAGTGAAATGTGCTCCCTTAACTCTGCTCAAATCCCTGCTCCTGCCTCCTGGGCTGGCAGCTCCAGCACCCATCTGTCCTGAGTCAGGCATGGCCAGGGTTCAGCTGCCTCTGTCCTCAAGATTTTTAGTTCTAGAGTCAAGCAAAACTTCATCTTGTGCATCAGAATGAAAGAGCTAACAAGCACATAACATATTTCAACAACTTCAAAAAACTGGCAGAGCATGTTTGGGTCATGAAACCCAGTCCCTATGAACCTAGGCAGCCACACAATAGAATGCTCCAAAGAATTCCCTCTGTGCTATAGCTCTGCCCTGGAAATATTTCCCCATTCCTGTGATAAATATAACCTCTTTTGTACCCACTACCAAAAGTCCACAAGACTGTAACATGCCGCAGCAAAAGGAGATATGGAGAGATTCACTGCAGTCCTGGCAGCAGTGGGTCTTTAATGGGTGAACATGCCAATCTGATCTAAAAAGCTGATGGCACCTCATCTCTCCTTCAGTCCTCTACAGATTCTTCCTTTTGTCACTTGGCAACAGGGAATTTCAATGAATTTTCTCTGCCTGTAAATTGGATGGTTTTATTACTGTGCCACCATCTTTGTGCCTAAGTTTCCAAGCTGTCAAACAGCTGTGTAACCAAGCATTTCTGATTGCAAATTCCAGATTGTTTACTCGCACTTGATTTAGTTTCTCACACAAAGTCAGAAACCATGTTGGCAAATGAAAGAACAGGGCTGTGTTACTAATTAGTGTCCTGCCAATTTATAATATTTTACCAAGGCTAAGCTCCCAGCATGTGGTCACATGCTACACTCTGCTCTAAATTTGCTCAAAATATAAATGGAAACTACAGTGGTTCTTTTTCAAAAAATGCAAATTAAAATTAAAATGAATGTCAAAGATGTTCTGAAGCCTTTTGTTTCACTTAACAACACAGAATTCCTATTGATTCATCTGAAGTTCATGAAGCATGTCTAGGCCACAGCATGGAGAGAATCTGTCAAGAGGGAACTGGTCTGTAGAAAGACCAAATTATGTCCAGAAGAGTATCAGCCCCCATGTTCCCCAGCACTGCAAGCAAACCTCTGGGGCACTTGCTGCCCAGCAATGGAGGCTGGTTTTTCAGCAGGGCCTGTGCTAGAAGGATGTGCTCTGTGTGTGCAGGGCAGAGACACTGCCATGAACAGGAGTGTCTGTAGAAACACTCACCCAGAGGAAACTGGAAGGTAATGATGAGGTACAGCAAGGGCAGTGCTGACATTCCCAACCTTTCAGCTGCCTTTCTGCTTTATACATTAGTCCTGCAGAGATCAGCCTGAGCTTCCCAGGGAATACACTTTTTTTGCCATAGCTAGGGTCAGGGCAGTCACCAATCTCCCTGCAGCAGCTGGTTGTCTTCTTCTCATTAGGATGGAAAGAACAACTGTGGTAATACAAGGGCTTTTATGTTTTGTTGACCCCTAAATTTGCAGCAGCTGCTGCTTCTGTCCTCGAGGTACTTGGAGCTAGAGAGGCAAGCAGAAGGAATAACTCGTTCCCATAGCAGCAACCTCCAAGCCTTCAGTGCGGAGTGAGGCATGAAGGAAGGAGCCTGCCACAGGAGAGCAGCTCCCAGAATTTTGGAGTGTGAGATGTAAGTTCATCTGCCTGCCCATGGGAGGTGTGAGGGGTTTAGTGTCAAGTGCAGTGAACAACCTTACATCTTTTTCATACCTCTAGAAACCATTCTGAGAAGCTAGCACAGGTAAATCCTCTCACAGATACATGCCACCACTGCTCAGGGTGCCAGGTGGGGAAAGCATTTGGATTTGAAACATCTAACAAGGACTGCACTGCCTCACAAAACTGTGACAGCCATGCTGTGAACATCCTGCACTCCAGGTCCCCAGCTGCTCTGCAACATCTGTTAATTCTCACAACGTTAATTTGGCGTTGATTTTAATTGTTTTGTTTTTACAGGAAAACCCGACTTGAAGAATAGGTGACTAATCCCAGCAAGACTGTTCTGATGTGTATAATTTCACCCAGTTTATAGATAACCTTCTTAAGTACTGAAGGAAATTTCACATACTGGTGCAGAGCTGAGGAGGTGTGGACAATACCAAAACTGGTATCAGCAGGGTACAACCACTTCCCCAGAGTGCAGCAACATTGCCATTGGTACCTGATGGCGTCATCCATTGGCACAGTGTGGAGAATGGAGGCTTTTAGAAAGAGGATTTCTCTGCTCCAAGGCAAAAGCACTCAGATAGCTAAAAAGAGCATTCATGTCAATCTGATGCCATTATGTTTAACAGAGCTAAATGTGTGACTTCTGCAAAAATAAAATACTCCTACAGCAGAAGGAGGAGAGACACATTTTACATTGTAGCAGCCCCATGGGAATGAGAATAAAGGCTAGAGATGCTGTGAGCCTAATCACACAGCTGTGGTTATTTTGTGCAATGCAAAACATGGGATTGATATTTACATAAATTCCCTGGGAAAGCTGTGAGGGCAGTGTCTGGCTTCCTGGCTAGCATGGCCTAACAGGCACAAGTGTCTCTGGCTCCCAATTCTCTGCTTTGTGATTTCTCTTTGCTTCCAGTGTCATGCCACTACAGAACTTTTATCATCATGACAAAGGCTTGGTAAAATTAACCTTCCCAGCAGAACTTACAGCTTCTCTCCTAAAATTTCAGAATTTTTAAATGGATCAATTAAAAAATTGTTGCTTGTACTATCTGGCTACATAACATCTAACAGTGCAGTAATGGTTAACCCACTAAAGAGTGTCTAGCCAACACTGACTCTCTGGTCCCAATTTTTCTGTCATCCCTTCTTCATGGGGCCAGACTTGCTAGCATGAGCAACAGTTAGAACCACAAAGAATTCATGTGCTCAAATTGCCACAAAAGACCACAGCAGAAAGTCTGAGATGCTAAACACAGTTGGTGCCCAGCCCTGCAGGGGCCTGGGGGAAGCTTCATCATTATGTCCTTAGAGAGAGTCTGCATAAGGAGCTGCATTTTGGCAGAGCACTTGACTTATACTGGGGGTGTTTAGCTGCTGCTCCAGCTGCTTTCCCTGCAGGTGTTCCTGGAGCATACCTGACTGGGCTGGGGATGGAGTGGGCTTGGGAGGAGGAGGACCTCTCAGCTACCCATCCTCCAAATGTGGCAGAATGTAGCACTTTGAACACATGCTATTAACACTGGTTTGCCATGGATGTCAGACATTTCTTTTTCTGCCTAGCCCCAAAAGCAGAACTCCTCACTCAGCCTTAACAAGATGCGGTATCAGTGTAGCATTCTACCAATCAACTTGTATTTGATGACTCCAGTTCTTCAGATCATGGGCAAATGCTCTATTAAGAAAGAAAATAGTACTTTTTTCACCTTGCTTATTTATTAATGGTATGAGTTACCATGGGTATAAAAGCAGAACACTAATTGGCATGAGGACCTATTTAACATTTAATCTGTATAATGACCTAGGTCAGTCAGTGATTTTGTCCCTTGGGATCTCAGCTTGACCTTTCTTGTGATATTCTGTCACCTCCAAGGATCACAGTGTGCTTTGTCTGGGAGCTTGCTTCTCCCATGGGGTCCACTCGTGATCTTTAAGATCACAGTAAAATGCAGAAAATATACAATTAACATACTTTATCCTGGGCCATATCCTGTAAGGACACCATATGCTTTCACAGCTTGCTGAGATTCTTTTTTAAAACCTCCAACAAAATCATAGATGCAAATTCAAGGGAAAAAAAAGTCTTGTCATTTGGACTTCATTGTGGGCCTTTTGCAGGTCTTGACTTCATTGGTCTGACTTAACTGCCCTGGTTGGATGAATCAAAGCATCCACATCAAAAAGAGAGGAGCCCTGGCAGAGTGCCACTGCCAACACAGTCAGATGTATTTGAGATTAACTGGTTGAGAGCAAAGTGCTCTGGCTTCTGTTTGGTTACAGTCAACATATCAGTGAGGTGACTGTCCTGCAGATCAAAATAGCCCCTTCTGGAGAGCTTTTGGTTTTGTCCTGGGGCTTACTAAACTATCAACATTAAAGTAACAGCTGCTATGAGAAGAGTTTGTGCATCCCATGCTTAAACAACTAAGCACATTGATTCCTTCGAGTGAAATGGACTCTGCTGTTGAGTCATGCAGTCTTTATTACAGGCTGACTTCCAGAAGAGGCTGCATTTCCTACTGTCTTCATTATTAGTCTATTTATTAGTCTTAAGAATCTCAAAGTCTTCAAATTGTCAGGCAAAAGCACAAGAACACACTGGAATGGATTAGAAGTTAATATACTCTCTCAACAGTTATACTAATTTGGGAAGAAAATTTGTAATTGCTTTCAGGTCCATAAATATAGATCAAAAGCCCTTAATGCACAACTGCAGTGCATAAATGCTGTTTATCACTGGTGCTTTCCTTTTGTACATCTCAATGCATCCTACAAAAGTGAGCTACTGCAAACTATTACAGAGATGGGGAAAGTGAGTTACCTTTCCAAATCCCTGCCCAGAACCAGCATTATCCAAGCAAAGTCCAGGATTCATAAATCCATATTCATAATGCATGAAGTACTAGTCACACATAGAAAAGCAGTAGAGCTGTGCTCCAAGCCACATATTTCCCAGCTCAGTTTGGAGCTCACTCTACTGATTTCCCAAGCCTTAGGTGCATTGATGTCTTTGTGTGGGCAGGTGTGCTGGGGGTGGGGGTTTGCACCTTCCCACTGCTCCTTCCTTCACCACGGCTCTGGCTCCCACAGGGTCTTCCAGTGAGGCCCTGCTGAGATTCCTGCTGCCCTAAGTAAATAGATTTTTTTCCCCAGTGCTTGGAGTGTGGATAAGAGCCCTCCCTTCTTCCAGCAGCAAGCTGTTCTTCAGTCTGAGTGATCTTGTCAGACTGTCTCAGTCACAAATATGCCCAGAGACCCTAAGAAGAGGATTCTAAAGATTATAGAATGAAACCTATGATTGTGAATTTGTTTGAAATGATTGTGTATTTGTTAGAAAAAAATTTTGAACATTTCTGCTTAAAGAACATCCAGTATTATTGGTATTGCAGGAAATAATTGCCCAGACAAGCCCAGTGGTTTGGATCAATGCAACAGCCATTACATTCCTGGAGACACTCTGTAATTATCCTGTATTTTAACAGTGGATAGAGTCTCAAGCCCCCATCATCCTGATCAAAGCTACCTTCATATAATGAGGTCTCTCAAAGTTTTCCTTCCCCCACCATATATGCTACTAGCAAGCCTTGTCATCCCATTTCTCACAAGACCAAGCACACTTGGCTCTCTTGGCATCAAGAAACAGGGCACAGCTGCCTCTTGAGGGAACCCACATGAGGAGCTGGTACTCCCACATGCTTCACCAGTGCTGCACCATCCAGCCTGTGCAACCAGCTCTTGCTGCCTCCCTCACTGCACTTCACTGTACCAAACCTGCCCCACGTCACAGGCCAGCTCCATTCCCCATTCCAACTGCAACACAGCAGTTCCTGGACTTTTTTGGACCATCAAACTAATTTTTGTTCTCATGGTATGTTTTAGGAGAGTTCTTCCTCAGCTAAGAGTCAAAAGGGACTGTGGCACTTGCTCATGATGCAGAGCCTTTGGCACACCAAGGGTTCTCTGAGGAGCTGGCAGTGCTGCTAAGAGTGATGGATTTGTCCCCACCTGCACTGAACCTTTTGGAGCAGGTCACCCACCCTACTTGTGTCTCAACACAAAGATCACAGCAGGAGAGGCCATAATGCTGCTGCTGTCATCACCCTTTCACCTCTCAGAGCAGAAGGAAAGAGTAAGAGACAAAGCAAATACAGCTTTTGCTGTGCCTTACCGAGGAAGCTGTCACCAGTGTAGGGCATTTTGGTGTATTTGTCTGAGGACAAGACTTCCACTTTTTCAAATTGCCATAGAAAAAATTGCAAAGGGATCATAGAGGCTTTTCTCTGAAGGGGAAGACTTGCTTCTTCCCAAGCTTTTACCTGCATCACCTAATTAGCTTCCTGCAATCCAGTCTGCATTGCTTCAGAACCTGATGTATCCTATATCCGACAAAGTCATTCCTGTTTCTATGTCATGCTTCAATTGCACCAGTTTGCAGGAAGTATTTGGATGTTAAATTTGATTTAAGTCATTATGTTTCATTTTTATTGAGACTCTTTGACTCACCATTTATTTAGCTGCTTCAGTTGCTTGCATGGCAGGTTGCCCATTGCCAAGGCGTCTGAGAACCTCATCACCAGTTTAAAAATCAGCAGACTGACAAGCCCCAAATCCTGAGAGAGTGTGCCAGATTTTACAGGGAATGATTCATCTTTCAGTTGGTAACTCCCAGCTGCTGACATTGGGAGGTTTAGTCCTCTGCATTGATAGCACAAGTGTCTCAGCCAGGCTCAGTCATTTCAGGCTATACAAAGAGACAATGTCTAAACTAGCTGATCCCTGAAGTGAAAGGGCCTGCCCCTGTTCATTGGCAATGTCAGGAAGGCTGTGTGCTCTCTAGTTCCCCTGATAGCCCTTGACATCACTGAGAACAGAGTAGCAGCTGTGTGCCATTTTCTTCATCCATGGTATCAAGATTAGGAATCAAGACTAAGTGTGAGAGCCCTTGTGATAAAGCAATATGTCTGGGAGCTGCCCAGAGGAGCATGTAACCTCAGAGGTCTGAAATTAGCAAGTAGGTTCTGAGAGATCCTGGGGTTGCTTTCTAATTATCCTGATGACAGCCCTCTAAACAGCCCTGCTGAGAGGCAAAAACATTTCACTAGGCTGTAAAATGCATGAACAGCAGACAAGACTTATGACATATTGTATGAGCAATGAAGTTGTTTTAGCAGTTACAAACATTGTCACATACAATAAATAACTGAGATTTTCCAAAATTAGGGCATTTTAACAAGTTGTCCTTAGAAAGCCTCAGAACCATTACAAGGAACTGCAAAGCCAAATTAGGGACTTCAGAGAAGCTTCACAAAGCTTTAATGATAGCAGTTAGCTATTAATGTTAGGTTCACACAGCAATCAATGTCAATTTTAGACAACTACATAAAAACTTTAGATTCTCAGAATGAATGTCCTGTCAGTACCCAGGGCTTGGGGACATATTAAACAGGTATAGTAAACGCACAGCCCTTGAGCATGTGAACAACAACCAAGGGCTGCATGGCAGCATCTTCAGCACTGTCTGACCCACACTGCTAGAACCTTCATCCAACAAGCTCAGAGCAATGCAGTGTCACAGGCCTGGAAACAGATCCTTTTTGGGCAATGATTATGGCAGTCTCCATGAAGTTTTTCTAGTTTTTCTACATCCTATGAGACTATTAATGTTGGAATCCATAAGTTAAAGGGTTTTTAGGAAATGGTTAAAAAAAAAAGTATGTAGGCCTTAGATTGGAGTTTTGTTAGCATTGCAGAAAAGTTTCCCATGCAAGCAGAAAAGTTTCCCAAGCAGTAGACGTGACAAATAACAATAGGCCTCTGTAGAATTGGCTTTAAGATGGCAACAAGGTTATTTAATGTATATCTTTAGAGGTTAGCATGAATAGAACTTTGTTCTTTGTCTCTTATGAACCAGTCTTTGTTTTAGCTACGATTACGTATGTTTTATAAGATTGGATAGAATGCTTGTCAATACGTGTTTTCTGTGTGTGATTGTCTGAAATCTAGACTGAGATGATTTTATGTATTTCTGTATCAGCTATACTGAGGAGGACATTTTGGTGTGGATCAGTGAGCTGTCATGTCTCCATTTTGTATTTTGAGACTGATGTGCTGGAAATAAAAGCAAAAATCTCTTCACTGGTCTGGTTACAATGTTATCCATATTTGGATATTTTGCCGCGGCCTAGTGGGTTCCTTTTTTAAGACGTGGGTTCCTGACACAATTGGACTTATATCTACCCTTCCCCCGCATATTAACACTACCTATAAAGCACACAGGAACATCAGCACTGAAACTGTCGGACACTCTTCAGGCATTGCCAGGTGTTGCAGCCCTACATGGGGCCATGGTGCCAGCTTGGGGCAGCTCCAGCATAGTTCCTGACCTCACCAAATCCCAGAATCAGTTAGGTAGGAAAAGACCTCTGATATAACCAAGTACAACCCATGACTGAACACCACCACATCAACTAGACGTGGTACTGAGTGCCACGTCCAGTTTTTCCTTAAACACTTCCAGGGACAGTGACTTCACCACCTCCCTAGACTGCCCATTCCAATATCCTCCTAATGTGCAACCTAAACCTTTCCTGGCATAGCTTAAGGCTGTGTCCTCTTGCCCTGTCACTGGTTGCCTGGCAAAAGAGACTGAACCCCATCCAGCTAGACCCTCCTTTCAGGGAAATGTCATAGGACATGCACTCCAGGGCCTTCAACAGCTCTGTTACCCTTCTCTGGACTCAATCCAGAGTCTTCAACTTCCTTCTTGAATTGATGGGTCCAGAACTGGAAGCAGTACTCAGCATGAGACCTCACCAGTGCCAAGTACCAGGAAACAACCACTGTCCTGGTCCTGCTGACCATTGCCACACCATTTCTGACACAGGCCAGGATGCCATTGGCCACCTGGACACTGCTGGCTCATGAACAACTGTTGTCAACCAGCACAACCAGGTCCTTTTCCACCAGGCAGCTTTCCAGCCACTCTGCCCCAGCCTACAGTGCTGTGTGGGGTTGTTGTGACCTGGGGCAGAGCCTGACACTTGGCCTTGCTGAACCCCATACAATTGGTTTTGGCCCATCAATCCAGCCTGTCCAGATCCCTTGGCAGACCCTTCCTACTCTCCAGAACAAACTTCCACCCAAATCAAACTTTTAAGACAAGGCTGACAAATGTGTTAGGGCTGTGTGAGAGAAATTTGCAAACTGGTATTTGCATCTGTCTCTTCCCAACTATCTCTGAACCCAGACAAGAGGTTGTCCACTCTTCACAGGGCAACACACACAATTTCATCCCCACAAGTCAATGTCATAGAGGAAAAAAAATAAATAGGGTACCTGAAGTTCAGGATATGGGTCTTATGAGTCACATAAATTTCACAGCCCAAATGACTACTGATGTACAAATCTGCTGAACTGTATGAATACCTGCATCAATGTGTTACATTATTTGGTCCTCAGTTGCCTGCTTAGTGCCAAAACTCTTGTCTGTCACAAATTCTGGCTTCTTCCTTGCACCCTTTTTCCATAATTGTATTTAAAACACATAGGAAGAAGATGCTTTAAAACTGTTTGCATTACTAACTGAAACATCATTAATATTAAATTTGTGCAGAATAATGAAATAGAGCAGAAACTAATCCTAATTTTGAAAAAACTAGTTTCTTGACATCTTCAGCTGTGGAGGGAAAAAACAATTCTTTCTGTTCTACAACTTTTGATAGCGTTTTATTCAAAATCCAATTCAATCACAGTTACATCCAGGCATGCAGTTTCTGGCCCCCTCCCAGGAAGAACTGGTATAATTGGGCTAAGGGGAAGGGTGTGCTCTTTCTTACCTGTGGCTCTTTCTCCAGCAATCCCTAGGGTAGCAGCATAATTTTTTTTCCTATGTCTTATCTCAAAGATATTAAAGTTACCACAGGGAAAAATAATTGCAGTGGATAAACAAAAAACAAGTGATTTTCTGCCTCTGGACCTGCCTACTTGCCTTCCTTAAATTAACAGCTTCTCAACTGAAATCCCAATACTTTCTAGTGTAAAAACCATCCATCCTGTTTATTTACATCCAGCAGGGTGAATAGTTCACTTAGTAGGCTCAAAAGGAAATCACTGTAAGCACCACCTGCAGCTGGAGAAAGGTTGCCCCAGGGCTCTCTGAAAGTCTTCCTCTCTCTGTCCTTAGTCACACAACCTGCCCAAGGCAGCTGGAAGGTGTCTGCAGTGGCAGAGCAGACAGGGCAGTGTTCCCTGAGCCAGGAGAGTCAGGCTGTAACTCACTCCTTGTGTGGCCCTGGTCAAAGTACCTCTTTGCCCTACCTTGTCCATGGGTTGCCTGCTGGTGGGACACAGTGTTTGTGAGCAAGGGCTGGATGCAGCAGAATGAGCAAGGATGCTTCCTGAAACCAGGTCTGCCTTACGTGCCAGAGCTGGAGGTGCCTCTCCATATCTTGGAGGTGTTCACTAACCAAACACTGCTTCATGAAGTGAGATTGGGGAGAGCTTTTAATGTGGTCTAGTCATTAAAGAGCACTGGCCCTAAAATTGAGTTAAAAGGGAATCCAGTTACATAAAATATTAGCTGTTGTCTTGGTTTAAAAAGACAGGTGTCTGCTAAGGAAGGCAGGAGCCTTTCTTGAAATGGAAAATGTAAGCCTCCTCCCTCTGAATTATTATAGCTTTGAAATTAAGGGGGATCTCAGGCAAAGATATGGGAATGGGAATAACAATTTTTTATCAGGAAAAATAAAAATGCAGTAATACAAAAACAACACTGACAAAGTCAGAATACAACCTGACACACGGTTGGTCAGGCTGTTGGTAGCAGTCTGATTGGATGGTGGCTGCAGTCCTCCTGCAGTGACACATCTTACATTTGCAACCCAAGACAGCTGTTTTTGAAGCCACAGGGAGAAAAGTTAGGTTAATTTTTTTCCCCCATTTTATCAGGAAGCTGCTTGTGAGGCTTTGACCTGATCTCATCATTCATGTAATTGCTGTAATCACTCCTGACACCTGATACACACACTTTCTAGCATTGAAAGAAAAGTATAAAATAGTGGTCTTAAAATTATTTCTGAAATGCAGGTTGGTTCTGTTCAAGCAACTGCTACATTTACTCTCTGCAAGGCAGAAAGCCTCATGGTGTTTTTTCCAGAGCACCTGGGATTAGGGAGAGACAGCCTGACCCCTCTCAATGCTTCTGCCTTCAGGTTGTGGCTGCTTCTGCCATACACAGAAATATTCTGTGACATCTGTAGCTCCTCCCAGAGCTACACTGCAGAGCTCCTGATTGTAACAGGCACACAGCAGAGACAGCTTGGGAACCCATGGTGTAAAATTAAGGAGTAGAAGTCCAGAGTAACAACCTGCAACACTGATGATGCTCATTACCAATCCTCACTTATGATTTTTGTCTACAGTAAATTATGACATACTGCAAACATGGGACTAAGTTTTAATGAACAAGTGCCAAAACCACCCCCTTCCCACATGTTAAAATTGGAAAGCTGAAGTGATAAGCAATGACTACACAGTTGCTGGGGCTCAGGGGAAACATATCACTGTATGTCGTTCCCAAGGACTGTCACAGGAGCTTAAATTCTTCCCATTCAACTTAACATTAGTCATCTGCCAGTTTCATTACCCATGAACAAAACCTGGAACAGCATGTCTTGTTGGAGTAGTAATATAAGGTGTCTTTATCGCACAGAACAAATAATGCTGAACTGCAAATATTTTTACTAAGACCTTCTTACACCAAGAGCCAAAGCTGAGAAAACTTGCTTGAAACCAAGTACTGCTGGCAGACTGACCCAGCACACCAGCGTTACAAGTGTCAGTGCCTGACACACCTTCCAAAGCTGTGGTACCTTGGAGTGTCTCAGCCTTTCAGCCCTAAATCGCCCTCACAGTGTGTCTGTGTACACACATTTCTGTACTTCTTGGCAGTCATCTAAAGCTACCTACTCTGTTTTTTTATTACTTCAGGGTAACACCAAAGAGGACAGAAGAGGTTCTGTAGCAGGTGACATACAGTTTATTGCTCCAAGAGCAATAAACACCTTCAAATCCCTCTAAATAGGTCACCTGCATCCTTTTTCTGTATGTGGAACAATGTCCTACTGTTACTTAATGTATGGCTGTGCCATACAGTTTGTAATGAAAAGATTTTTAAAAACTTTGAGGCTGAAGATTTTGCAGGGTCAAGTCCCATTTATCCTCAGACTGCAAGTGACCCTGGGCTGCTCATCAGTGCACTGTAGGCACTGTTCCCAGCCATAAGGAGGATCCTTTTTTCTCCTCTTGAATACTGTGGTGGCATTTGTCATCAGGAAACCTGACCAGTGGGAAGTGTACAAACATCAAAATCAAGTTCCAGCTTTCCTTCACCACTTGCAAGTTACCTTAATCAGTATATTGCTGATTGAAGTACATCAGTATATTGCTGATTGATGTACACATGAATCTGATGGTTTCATGCCCACCATGCTATTAATTTTAGGCTTAATCTGGGACAGAATGGGAACATGCAGAAAAGACAGTTTCAAAGCAATAAATCTGTCCTTTGGATGAAGGGTGTGCATCTACTATACCACGAGAAGTCAGAAAGCAAATAACTGAAATATACAGTACTGTCAGACATCTTAAAATGAAATTATTAATAATTTAGTCAGAGTTCATAAAATTTAGGTAGTTTTTTATATGAAGGATGCCTTAGAAGAAGACAATGAAATATCTTTGTTCTTTTCACTACTGCTGCTATCAATTAATTAAGTAGTAACTATATGTCATCTTGTCTTACTTTGTTACCAACTTGGGAAAGCATTTAGCTAAAAGAGATATAGGTGTTTACATAGGTGTAATAGAAAAATATTAGTTAGAAATGTTTGAAACATCCCAGTTTTAGGAGCACAGGCCTTATTCTGCGCTGTTTTTCTCAAAAAAAAAAAGTGTTGCTCCACTCAACCCATGAAACTCTAATACAAGGTTTACAGAACAAAGTAAAACAGTAACATCCATCTGAACATGACAATTTGATATTAGATGGGGCAATATTCTAAGCAATATACACGGTGCTGTTCCTGGAAATAAACTACTTTCTAAGTGAAAGGCATTAAAGAGACAGCTCCCAGATAAGCAAATTATTTCATAATTACTGATTAATAGAATTCAGTCACTCTTCTCTAAGGCACCTTGCACTGGTTACTGCCAGACACAGGTTTGATACACCATTCATCTGTATTCCAGTATTGTATTCTTCTCTCCCCATAAAGATAAAATAAAGTCCTAGTTGTTTATTCTGGATTGTTTTTGGGGGGGAGTGACTATATGAAATGAGACAAGGCATTGGAGAATTTATGGATTTTAAGTTTTTGTTTCAAGATGCTCCCTACCACCTCTTTACTTCAAATGCATTAAAATTATAATAGAAATTATTTAACTACACTTCAGGGAATATTAAAAGAAAATATCACCACATTTAAGAATTTCCACCATTAAAGGCATTGGAAACTGGATTTTATGTAGAGCAGAAGAAAATCGTGATACAATTTTCCTAAGCAAATCTTGACATTCTCTAAAATACAGAAAGGCATTATTTTAAGAAAGAGACTGACATGACAACATATTTTGAACCCAGACATGCGTCTGTTGGGGTTGGATGGGATTATCATGCCCAGGATGCCTTTATACAGCTTAATTGAGTAACAACAGAAGCAAAGCTATGACAGGCACCAGCACTAACTGCACAAGCCTGCCAGAAAACTTTAATATTAACTCTTGCATCTAGGGCATGCCACAATGTTTGCACTGAAATCGTCATTCAGTCTCACTTGGCTGAGTGGGAAGGGGATTGCTACAGTGACCATGGTGACAGAACTGATAGCAGACCTCAGAATCACTGAGCTGCATCCCTTTAAGCATGATTCCATCATGTCCAGCAGTGAATGAAGATAAAGGCAAAACACAGACAAAATGTAAATCAGCTTTTTTTCACCTTTCAATAACGAGCTGAAGAACAATTCACAAAGAAGTGGTGGTTCTAGAAAATCAGAGGCCTGAGATGTCCCATCTGTTAGAGCATCACCTGATTTCCAGAAGGCAGGCTACTCTAGGGTAAACATTTTTCTCCCCTTCTTTTATTGCAGCTGTATTAAATCTTAATATTTGAACAATCACAGTACAACAGCTTGGGCTCTTATGCAACCTAGCAGGTGAAATACCAGGTTTTCAAATCCCATTCATGGGGAAAAAAGTGTCTGTATATGAAAAATGAGTTATCAGCAATATACTCCTTGGGAAAAGGAAGAAATCAATTTGAACACTTGGGGTACAGGTGCAATGTCAAGTTCAACCTCTTTCAAGAACCATGTATTGCAACCATAGGAACTGTAACCCACAATCAAGGCTAGCAGTAAGAAATTTGGTGGGTTTTATTACATACTTGTGATCATTTGGTCAGTATCTGATTCTTATAACTAAGACAATTAAAATGTTGGGGTTTTTTTCCCTTGTCAATGTAATGTTCTGCTAAGCTTGCATTATCTGAGAAGATAATTAAGGGAAAAAGTAAGTATCAAGCCCTAGATCACTGTGACACCAGGAGTTGGCTTTGAGCAGAGGCAGCATCAAGAAGAGCATTCCCTCCCAGAAGGAGCTGTGTGGGCAGAGCACAAACACAGCAGCAGAAGTGCTCAAGTGGGCAATGAAGCTGGTGGGGATGAAGACTGTGAATGACAAATGTCACCAGCACAACACAAATTAGAGGGGGAACATGACATTTAAGTCTGGCTTAGCAACCTCCTAGTTCATTCAGGGAAGGGATGTAGAAAGGCTTGGGAACATGTTGAGAATACAGCTGGACTAAAGAGCTGCTGCAGGTATGGTCTGTAGCTGGCAAGGCCAGGGAAGGTTTGAGATGTTGGCACAAGTATGGAACAGTTGAAGGAGAGGAGGTGGCACACCTATGGATTGGAGCAAAACGGAACTGAAGCAGTCAGCTGCTACTGTTTCACCACAGTTAGCAGAAAAAGGTGTTTACCACTGACATCACAGAAGAAATACTATTGATCAATGAATGAGACCTTCAAACTGGTAGTTCCAAATTGCCTGGGTTAACCACAGACAGTCCAGCACTCAGCAGCATATCTCAGCTGCCTCTATATGAACACATATTTGAAGACCCAGTTACTTAATGGAACATCCATGAGGGACAAGCAGCATTTCCTTCTGAAGTGTTCATTTGAGAGTGAAGACCACAAATGAGTGATTTAGTAAGAGCTGAAATTACCATCCTCCTCTTATGAGTTCCATTTTGCATTTATCAGAGCCAAGCTGCTCTCTGAAGACTTGTGTAGTTTTCTTTAGACTCAGATAATTTCCCCCATGAAAATGTTCAGTTGAGCCACTTGAGATTGATGAGAATTCTGAGTCTTTTCAGGAAGAGATGTAGCTGCTATAATTGGTGAACAGAAATTGCAGGGTCTTACTTTGATAAGCAAAGACAGTCCAGGCTGCTGGGGAGAAAAATAATTTCTATAGCTCATTGGCTTCAATATAGCTTTGAATTTTCCTTGTTTCATGCTCCGAAGAGGTGGCCTGACAAGACCTGGGGATGTTAACCAGTCCCTGTTCTTGTCACAACATTTGCACTAGTACAATGATTAGCACAGAGCCAATTGGCTCTTTCAAGTTCTGACCCTTGCTGACATGACCTTTAGTTTTAACGTCTTAAAAACATTTTCCTGTTCACTCTCCATAACCCTACAACCACAGCCTTGTGCAGCATTCCTACCCACAGCCCATATTCAGTGTGTCTGCTAAAAGTGGAGTTTGATTTAATTTCCCTCAGATTGATCATTTTGTTGGCTTGAATGTTTCCCTACCAAATGACCACAAGTCACTCCAGAGAAACACCATTATGACACAAATGCAAACCACTTAATACACTTTATCCAAGTGGATGTAACTCATTACTGCCCATGGTTAAATTTGATCCCTCACTCCCTGAGAGAAGTAAGGTAAAGTGGTAAAGAGCCAGTATTCTCAGAGTTCTGAGATTCATTCATCAAGATAACACCTAGCAACAAAAGATAAATGTCTTTATTAAGAACACCAGAGAACCACCTGCACTGTGGTGTTTTTTAAAGAAGGTGCTAGTCTAAACACTCTCGCAAGAAGCAGAATATCTAGAAATAACCTTGCAGCTTTGTGACATATTCTCAGAATATTAGAACTATTATAGATCAAAGCTATTTTTAAAAAAATGTGTAGTTAAAGTAGTGCTGCATTAGGGATAATTGTATACAGAAAGTATCTGATTATACACTTAATGGCCAGATGTCATTCTTTTAATGGCTTTTTGATATATTGGAAACTAATTCAAATGCTTATTGGAAGCATTTGAACTTGCTCTTATATTTTTGCTGCAAGTGGAATTGCTCAACTTTGTGCTGTATTGCTGGAGCAAAGTTAACTCCTACTGCTCGAGCAAAAGGTAAGTCCCAGATGACTGTGACATGCATGGTGATGAGCACAACATGGGACATGGATTTGTTAAAAAGCTTACAGGTAAGTGACACTGTCATCACTTTTCCTACTACAGATGCTTTTGTTACTTATATCTTCAGGACTTGAAATTTTAAAGTAATTTTAAGTACTTTTACCATCAAACTTGTCTGCCACCAAATCATTAAGGGGCAAAGAATTCTCAAAGTTGGGAAAAGAAATTCATAGGAGTAAAATCAGTGGATGAGTGAAAAAAAGATTATGCAGTGAACATATTAAAATTTCTTTAGAGCTAATATAAAGTACACACATACATGTAAGACATATAATCACAAAATTTTCAAATGCAGTTTAGTTGAATATGTCCCTGAGACATACCTCAATTATTCCTCTTGCACAGTCTGGTCTGTGAGCTTATACTGGAGATTTCAGTTCAGCCTCATTTCCAAGAATATGAGAAACCTTACATAGTGCTGCTGTTTAATCTATTTAGTGTTATTCTCTTAAGATTTGGCTACCATCCCAGGAAAATCACATAGGTAAGGGAAACATTTGTAAAATAAAGGTGAAACTTTGGAGGAGTTAATTCAAATAAACTAAATGGGACGAATTTCAGGAATCTTAGAAAATCCAATTGCATAAATTCAAGGAACTTTAACATATAGAAATTGTTTTTATTTTAGTATGACTACCACTTGCAAATAAATCCATTGCTAGCTGTTAATTAGCTGTCTGGACAACAATAGCAATGAAAACACAACCCATAAACACATCATCAGACTGCCTGTACATAGGGCAATTGCATAGGCACTATCCCCAGGCACTTTGAGTTTTGATTCTTGGCCCACAATAAAACCCAGACTGCCAGATCTTTATTCTGGTGTTTTCCCTGCTGCAGTCATTCCTGAACCTTCTCACCCACACATGCTCCAAATCTCCTCAGTGTTGTTCCTTTTACAGTTACTTTCTTCTGGAGGGCAAACAAAAACATCCATGCTTTTGGACCATGTGCATATAGACTTGCAAAGCTGTGCACTCCAAAATGGCATAGACATTAACTGGCAACTCCAAAGAAAAGTGCTAAACTTTTGTCTAAGGAAAAAGACTTGAGGTAAAATCCCATAACTCAAAATAACTTTTTCTTGTAGCTGTTCCCAGAGGAAATAAAATTAAGCATTCTGTATTTTTGGCAAATAAAGAATGGAAAGGAGAAACATGTTTCCTTATTCTTTTTGAGGTCATATGTCCCATCACAAATTCCATTTAAACAGGCTACAAGAACCCTGCTGTAATAATGAGGGATAAATGGAACTTTCAATCATCTCCTTTTCAATCAAACATTTTAATTTGGAAGCTGAAGACTGAAGTACAGGAAACTCATTCTGCTCCTGGATATTAGATAACTAATTCATAAGGGTGCCACATCTGCTATATGCAGGAGGAAGAGGGAGCATCATAAAGGCAGAGGAACTGCCAGTGCATTAAATGGCAAATTTACATAAATGTCCTTAGATTTCTATCAATCAACACATGTAGACTTCCTCTGAGCACAGCTTCTGACCTTCAAATCAAAAGTAATGGTCAAGAGACATAAATGAGACTACTTGCATCTATTTTCATCAGCAAAAAGTGGTTTTAAATAATCAGTGTCATGGACATGCTATGAAAACTTCTGAGACAATCAGAAGTAACAGGAAGTAATCAGTAAATTGGGGGAGTATAAAAAGTAAGAAAGAGGACAACTTTAGCAGAGAGTGTGTGAAACTTGGTATGAAGCACAATTCTCCCCTCAGATGCTCTCAGTGTTGGTATAAAAAGTATACCAACAAAGTATACCAAAAGAATCTTATCAAAAGTTAATTTAATCATTCTGACTACCCCTTGGAGTAGGAATAAGGCTTTCAGGCATTATTAGAGTAACCATACCAATTAGAAAGCATAAAATGAACAAAAAACCATCCAAATTTTGCCTCACTACTTCATTAGGACTTTACTAATAAGCGCTAAGAGAAATCAGTCACCCAAGAAATATCAGAAGTTTGAGTTGAAAAAAAATAGCAGAACTTGTGATTATTGCATCTGAAGACTGAGATTCTTGAACTCATAAACTGCAAAAAAATACCCAGCAAAAGAGGATGCTGCCTAAAGGAATATAGGTTAGAATGCAAACAAATGAAAAGTACAAAATCCATAGCATGGTCTCTTCTGTTCTCTTCCATTCTCATGGCACTGCCCTTGTCTGCAGGTCGGATCCTTTGGACAGGCTTTCAATTCTGACCCTTGAGTTGACCGGAATGGAGGAAGACCCAGCACCTGGAAGGCTGGATACCAGACCTGGGGTCTGAACACATCAAAAGGAGTAAAAGGGCAGAGCAGAATCTTCAAAACCTGGAGCTTCCCAGAGCTCCTCCTTGGCACTGATATAAAGGCAGGGCAACATCAGGCAGTGACAAGCCAGTGTCATGTACTCAAAGCTTTCAATATCAAACAAGCCTGATGCTCAGGGTAAAGCACAGCAGCACATTTCTAGCAGAGCACCTGGTGGTTGGTATTGATTGCACTGGAAATGAGGAACAGGGAGAGTAAATTGAAAATAATATTAAGTTCAAGGGTACTGACAGTCAACAAGCAAAGAACAACAAGATTCACACTGACATTTACATGTGTTTGTCTTGTTTCAGCCTGGTAAGTACCTACCAGGCCTGCTACATTATCAGTCCATCATGCCACAGACAGTGTACTACAGTCAGGATTAAATGGTACTTTTTTTTCCACCTAACACAGCAGAGTCTTTCACCACTCCAGCTATTTTCTAAAATATATCACATAGAATTTTAGGCTCTAGACCAAACTCTCTTCTGGTTAAAAAAAAACTCAAAAAAAATACATAGACCTAACAGACCTTTCCCCCACCAGTTTGCCTAATTTTCCTATCAAATAGTTTGATTTTTTTGCCACTTACTAATTGGTGAAATGTTGCATACTACAGTTTTTGTAAGATACAACCTAAAGGAAGCAGATCATGACCCTGTGACTGAGACACTAACCTGGGGTGTAGTAGACTGCTCTTTACAAGAACAAAAACTAGGTCTGATAATTTGTTTCCAACAGGAACTTCAATCTGAATACCAGCATTTTCCTGTGGGATTTATCTTGTACTGAGCAAAGCAAGAGGAGACTAAATCCAGTTACAAAGTATCTGTAAAACATAACCCCCCAGGTTATGCTCCAAGAACAACATTATCATTTACTACCCATGCGGACCATGAATTCTCCCTTCACTCACCACTGATAGTGTTTGTCAGGAGCACAAACTCAGACACAAGAATAGCTTTGGAAAAAATAGAACTGGAGACATAAAGATAATCTTAATTATAGCAATGGAGTTTCAGTGAACAGAAGCATCTGCCTTTGGGCAGACAGCACACATGGAGCCTGTGTGTGGGTCTGATGCCTCACACCAGAAGGGACAAGTGTCTCAATCAGCCATGTGCTGAGACCATGGCAGTGCTCAAACAAGCTCCTTAAACACCTCAAAAAGGTCTTTGGAAGAAACCCCAATTGTTTCCCAAAGTGTGCTGGATTGTTAAGCAGGTGGTAATTTTGGTCAGTGTTATCTGGAAAAAAACTTAATCCACACACATGATAACATCCCTGCCTTTCATTGAAAAGAAAACTATCAGTATCTTAATTTTTCAAAAATCATCTCTGGGCAAGAAAATAAATGGATTGCATGCTATTAATACTCTCACAGCTTCTCTGTTTGCAGGAGACAAACTTGGTGATGATACTGCTGAATGCTGGATATTGGGTATCCAGTGAGGTATTTGATTAGGCTGTCATTGTGAATAGGAAGAAAGGGGATGGAGAACCTGCCCCAGGAACATGCAGCGGTCTCAGCACCCAAACTGCTGGTGGGACAGTGAAATCTGTGTCAGAGACTGGGCAGGTGGCCCAAGGCAAAGCCTTTCCTGCTACCATGGTGGGTGGCTGCATGCGTACTTTGGGGTTGTGGTGCCAAGGAGGCCCACAGGACAAGTGGCTGCATGGCTGGAGGCCTGCTCCTTGGGAAAATGAGGGCTGGATAACCATGAAAACAAGTTGCAAGAGCAGGGAAACCCTTGCAGCCCTTATGGGATGGGCCGGGCATGCCTTGAAACCCTCCAGGAGTGAAAGGGCCCCAGGTCTCTGTGCAGAGAGGGAAGCATGTGGTGGCTGTGTTCCTTTCAAAGGAGGCATTTGGGGTGGCATGGGCACATTCCCCCCTTTCTGTGGAGCTGGGGGGTAAGGGGACTGTCAGAGTGGGCTGGTATTGGAAACACAGCTGCTGTTTTAAGCTACCAATGGAACTTGGCTGAAAATAACTTTATTTTCAAGTTCAAATACCTAAATTATCTAGATATTTTGGAAATTTTATTTGAGAGGCTCCTAGATTAAGATATTCAAGTCCTTTACTTCCCTTCAAAAGAATACTCTGTTCCTGTAATAATAACTCAAACCCTTTGATTATCATGCATTCTCCTGCTGCAGTTTACCACAACAATAGGATTGCCGTGCATTTGCTTACACATTTCTTAAAAACCAGGCCTAAACATTTCCACTTTAGCATGCCATCAGAAAGGAGACCAGTGATTCCCTTCTAAAAGCCCAACGTGCATCCAGTCTTTGACGTCCAGTGTCACTTCCTAATGGTAGTAAGAAGATGAGGGGTATGTTTAGTCAAATCTCATCACTTTCCTTTCTGTGGTCCTGTTCTACATGGTCTCTGTGGTTTGTTATTATTATTAACCTGTATTTGCCTCCAGAGGCCCCATTCAGCTCTGTGCTGAAAATTGCTTCCTGCAGTTATTGCTGCTGCCAAACAGTTGTGCTACAACTCCTCTCACGAGCCCATTCAAAGTTGATCAAAATCAAGAGAGTGATGCCTTTACTGTACTGACCTATTTCATACAAAGCTGATTTTGTATATTTGATGTGTAACTCCCCAGGGTTCAGAGAGGGAGCAGCAAAACTTCCCTCCAGCAAGCCTAATCTCAGCTTTCCTGCAAGAAGGATTTGCTTATGATGGGTACCTGATATGGGCACTAAGTACATTTGATACCTTCTTTTTTCTGTCAGAAGAGCATTTCCTTGGATGATAAGCCAAGATGCCTTAAACTAATGAATAATGAACTCACTCACATTCAGCATGTACATTATAAATCCACAAGGCTTGTTTGGGAATTGAAGCAAGGAGGTTTCTATCATCTGCTGGTCACAAGTTCCTGCTGTCCTTAAGGAGATCAATGTTTGAAAAAAGATAATCAACAGCCTGACACATCAAGGGAAGAATGTTCTTGAAAAACCTTTTTGTCACACACACAAAAATAGTTGTTTTGTGTTTCAGTACTTGTAGCCAGTAAGGTTAAATATGTCTAGCATAATTCCACTTCAAATAGGATTTTATGTATAAACTTAAATTAAAATAATATTTATGGAAAAATACTCCATGCTGATGTTGGACTTTTTAAAAATGGATTTTAATCAGTAGAATGGAAATACTAGAATGGAATACTAGAATGGAAATACTAGAATGGAAATGCTGTGTTTTACACGTGTTGAAGATTAGGACTTTTACTTTTGTTTCTTTCTCTCATGGAATTTTGTCCCATCTATTGCTAAGAAACAATAACTACTGTTCTTAAGATAACAAAAGATGTGACTGAGAGGAAGAGGAGGGGGAAGGTGCAGGTGGTTACTTTCTTACCTGTGAAGTTCTCTCTTAGGAAAAGCAAAGATACTGGAGATTTTGGCCGGCTGGTGATGGGCTGGGCTCCTTTCCCTCTCTCGCTTTCCACATCAGAGGAGGCACGGATGGTCTGTGGGTGCTGCCCAGGGGATTCGCTGCCAGGATGGAGCTGTTGTCATCCCATTCTGCTACCGTGGGTGAGCCTTTGCTCATTAGAGCAGCTGTTGAACTGGGACCTTCCTAACACTCGTTCTGACTGGAAGGGACCCTCACAACCCAGGACCCCAGTACGCTCCCCCTTCCCAGAGGAAGTGTCTCCCTGATTCTGTGTGGCTGCTGCGACAGAGGAGCCCGGCTGCCGCTGCCAGGCCCCGCTACTTCCTGCTGCTGTCTCAGGCTTTTTTGCTACACTCAAACCCACACCCCTGCCTGCTGGGACACTCCCTGGCTCCTGTTATAGCTGTGGAGTTTCTGACACATTTCCTTTGTTACTCTGGGGCCTGCTCACCCCTGCTGTCCCAGCCGCCGCTCCGTGATTCCCGCTGCAGCCCACATCCCCACCCGGCCCGGCCGCCATTGCCGCGTGAGGGAGGCCGCGCTCGCCCCGCAGCGCCCCCTGCCGGCGCGGGGAATCATCGCGCCCGCCCTGCCCGGCCGGGAGCCAGCAGCGCCCCCGCTGGCCGTGACTGGAACTGCAGGGACGGGGCAGTGCCGCGCCCAGAGGGTTTCAGCGGCTCCCTGGTTGGGTTTGGTTTGGTTTTGCTGCCACAGCTGCTGTTTGTTTGCCTTGTTATGCACATACACACACTAGTAAAGAACTGTTATTCCTTTCCCCATATCTTTGCCTGAGAACCTCTTAATTTCAAAGTTATAGTAATTCCAAGGGAAGGGGGTCATATTTTCCCCATTCCATTACATTCTATTCCATTCCAAGGGAGGTTCTCTTCCTTGACAGATACATGTCTTTCAAACCAAGATAATGTGTGAAAGCCAACCCAAGTCCTTCCATCTATTACCAAAGTACTTTTGTATTTTTCAGCCTGAATTCTTCCAGGTGATCTTTCTATTAGTTTCATCTATTTCTGTAGCTCTGGCAACACAACTATTTTACAATATGCAACTGCAAAAGGACAGAGTGGAGTTTTATGTTGGAGATTTGGCAAATCAAGATTTACTTTTGTACAATTTTAAAATTTATCCACTTTTCCATCAACTAATCAGTTGTGCAAATTCCCTTGGGATCTGAAACCTAAATCTTTTTTTAGCTCATATCTGACAGCCAGGAATAAAAATATTGCAATTGCAGCTTCCTGTCATTTACACTTGATGAAACTAACACCAAATGAGCGTAAAACTGATTGGGAAACAGTGTTCAGACAACAGTAGGTAGAGACCAATAGTTTCATTTCAAACAGGAAAAAAGTATCGACTCAGTTTTGCAAAAATAGTGAGTCACTGTTTTTATTACTAACTTGGATGATGGAATACAGGACACAATTTTAGGTCTGAAGATGATGCCAGGCACTCAGAGTGGCAAAGATGCTGAAAGACTAGGATTCAAACCAATATGTATATGGGAAAGAGATCTGGAAAAACCAGAAGCAACTCAATAACCATCCATGAAAGTTGTACATCGGAATAATCACCTACATTATTGGAAGCACTGAAGTTTAGGTAACAGTTTCGAAAAAAAGAATTTGGCATTGATATTATATGAAAAACTGAAGATGAATCAACAGTGTTTTAAAATAGCAAGCCCCACTCCAGACACAGGAACAGCATAGGTAAGCAAGATGAGAAAAATAATCGTGCTGCTCCATGCTCTCTTAACAATATATTTTCTCTGTCTCTGTATCTCATTTTGAGCACTGTACTTGAAGGAAAAGTGACCAAGAGATGAAGCACAATCTGGAGCACGGTAGAGCAATGGTAGAAAATGTCACATAAGGAAGGGGATATTTCTAGCCTGAGATAGCAAAGACTGAGATGAGATATTGTAAAAAATACCTTACTTTCAAAAAGGAGGGGAATATTCTGTTCTCCATATTCAGCAGGGCTCAAATGCAAACAATGTGCCTCAGCTGTAGCAAGGGAGAGATAAATTTAGTGCCCGGGAAAATGTTTAAAATTAAGATGCTCTGCCATAGGTTTGCAATAGGTTGCCTGGGACAACTGTGAAATCTCTAACACTGGAAATTCATTAGAAGAATCACAAAATTCTCCATTTTCTTATCATCATGAGCTGTGGTTTGTGGATTCTAATTCCTGCTATTGCACAGACCTATTACATGGTGCCAAACAAGGACCAAATCTTCTGCAAATAGGGTGAATCATTTCTGTAGCTTCTGTTGTTCATGCACAGGGCCTTAAAGCCTTAGGAATTCAAAGAAGGTAAAAAAGTGAAAGGCAAGGATAGAACCGTGAACAAAGAAGTTTAAATCCTGGCAGATTAAAGGGATTTTTTTTTTAGAGATGCTAAAATATCACAACACTTGTTGTTTACCCTTTGCATCTATGCTGCAATCTGAGGAGGTGTAAGCTCTGTTTGACACCTTCTCAGCTGATGGGGCATTCAGAACTCTCTGTGCCTCACTTGCTTTTCCTCCTGACTTGCTTTGTGTGGGACATATACCATGGTGTATTTGGCTAACAGAAGAATTTGATGAACTAAGAAAAAAAGTAAATGTAAAGAAAAAAAAAAGAGGGAGAAAGGTCACCCTGCTGGTGAGGGCTGAGAACAGAAAGTTGATGGAAAGAACAAGATGACACAAGCAGTCAGCATAAAGTAACTCTTCCTTTCTTTACCCTTGCAAAACTGCAGGAATTTTCATGGAAAATGTGTTATTTGTTAGAGTTTTTTCAGCTGATGAAATGAATGACTACCAAACAATTCTTAGAGATAATAATCTGGGTACTTTCCATTTTAAATTGGTCTTCTTTAGAAGTAGATGATTATTTTGTAGACCAAAAAAAGGTTCCTGGGCAATAACTTATTGCAGAACACAGCACTGCATGAGTAAAATTAGTATTTGCACAGCTGATGGTAAAAGCAAAGCAAAAGGCTAGTCACATTTCTTTGGATTATTTTGTAAAGTGAAATTAATACTTGTGCAAAATGTCAGATAAAGAATCCAGTGGCAAAGTCTCCATTGATTTCAGCAGAGCAGAATCCACTCTTGAATCCAGCCAAACCCAATGTGTAGAGCCAAAGTGCCATGGATTGCCTGCCAATAGGATCCTGCCTAGGAGCCTATTGCAGACAGACTGACCTTTCCAGGCCCTGCCATCTCAAATAAGGCTGCCAACAATAATGATACCTAGGGATCAAAATACCCATCTGCTGCTTATGAGGCTGAGAAAAGCAGCAGTCTGGGTGCTATTTACAAAGAAATTTGTTTAACTTAGTGTTGGCCCAAATGTAATGGTGCAGAGGAAGGTCTGTCACTTTCTCTTGGTAGGGGTGTTGTTCAGTCAGTACACTGACTGTACACTGACTGTGAACAGAGTGCTGAAGAAGCATCACCCAGCAAACACTACAGATGGGCAGGGACTAGCTAGGTCTGCTTTGGAAAAGGGTGACAGGATGGCATCCAGAGGCATCTTCCATAGCAGATTATTCTGTGCATCTCTGAAATGGTGTTCTGGACAGCATTCTCTCTGTCTAGTTCTGGCCCTGGGCACTAAGTGCAGACAGCAGGACACCCAGAGGTTCATGGCCAGCAATTGCTGCTACTGCAGCACTAAGGACTCTTCTGGACACCACTCAGTGTCTCCCTGACCACTGCAAACATGAGAACAATGGTGAGTCCAGCCTTTTGCATGCTAACAAACTTAGAACAGCACCCACTGCTCAGACCTTCAGCTCATTGCCTCATTTAAACAGATAAACAAATACAACTTTAAAGTTCTTTCACTTGAGCTGTGGCTACTAGCTAATAAGACCAAACCTCTTTGTTGTGCTGGAGAAATTACTCTGATGTAAACTTGAGTTAGGATAAAGAGGAGGATTTCTGCAGCTCCAAGCAATACATGTGAAGATTATGTAAGGTCATTTTCATTTTTCTTCATGTGCATCTTTTTTCTTCTAAAGATATGAAAAAAGCAAGATTAATTTTTCTCAGATAAGACAAACAGAAAACACTGACAGTGTTCTGTGGCTTTAAAAAGGGGAGTAGCTTTGAAAAGCATTTTGAAAGATAACATTTGTGAAAACAAAGCCATCTTGCCCCACTGAGAGCTTCTGTATGTACCTAATAGGAAATCTGTGAGTCCAGAAATTGCACCCTTGCTTGGGAAGAGTTGATTCTGCCTTTCATCAAGCTTCCCCTTTTTAGAAAGCTAGACAGCCTGTGGAGAATAATATTTCATTTAAAACATATCTCACTATTGTGCCTCTCAAAATCTTTGCAAATTTAAATTTATTCTATTATCACAACTTAAAATAATGAAAGCTGAAGGCATACATTAGAGTGAAACTGTAAAAAACCGAAATATAACAGTGTATTTAGTCTATAAGGTTGCTCTTAGACTTACTTATGCTCTTATAAGTCTGTAGTCATGTTGTTTTTCTGTGGTTTGACATAAAGCAGCTCTATAAACACAGGCTATATCAAAAAGCTTCTGACTACTTGGATTTGAAGTGTCCTTCTTTGTGTTCACAATTTCTTTTAAATCTAATAAGAAATAAGACTATGTTGGTCCACCTTGATGAACAATGGCTTTAATTTTCCTAGTGAAATGTGACCTTTCAAGTAATAAGCAGAGTATTGAGTAGATATTGTTGCCAATGCTAATAGATGTTTGGAAAATAAGGAGTAGGGAAGGGATTATACTCTTATTTCCTGGATTAAGCAAAAAAGAACTGTGAACATTCTCAAACAGACACATTGTACTTGTGTATTTTGCAGTATTTTCTGCCCAGGGGAAAGAAAACACTTGGTGATTCTCCACAGCTTGTACATGAAATTAGATAAAATAACTGTACTATTTCTTGAAGGATCTAAAAAAGTGCTGTGTTAGCCCAGTGTTAGTAGCCTAAATTAAAACAACAGAAGATTCCAGCTGTATTGCTGGGAAATGCTGACCCTTCTCTAAGCTAAGGCTCACTCAGCTTCTGTTCCCAGAGTAGGGATATCAGAGGGTCACACAAAGAGTTCCACTTTCACAGCTGTTGGAGAGAAGTCATCCAAACAACTTAATATCCTCCACCTCCAGATAAAGTTTATTCAAATATAATATTAATCAAGAAGCTCTTTTCCCAACCTAACCTCTTTCTCTTGATCAATTCAGTCGGAGAAATGAAGCTGCTTTATTTTTTATGCCTAGCCCAACCTTCTCTTTGTTCTTCAATTTGTAAATATGTCAAATATAATTTAAAATGACAGAGGCCAAGATTAAATCAAACAAAATTATTAAATCAAACAAAACACATTGTTTGTGTTTTTTTGGTTGATGCAAAGCTTTCACCATAAAATGCTTTTAGATAAATTAATTCAGCTATTAGAGTGCTGCAGCACTGAAACTTTGCTCCAACACTTTGAACTTTCCAGGGACACTGTCAGGTCATCTTAGATTCAAAACCTAATACATGGCTGGGGTTCTGAAATTGCCTAAGGGAATCAGGTACCTGACTTCTACTGAAAGTTAGTGTGTGGTGGGAAGTTAATTGACTTCCAGCAGGACTTAAATGCCTTTGAAGAGTCTATTCATGTCCTTGCAAAAAGCAGTCCATGTCCTTCATGGACATAAATGAATGTAACTGCCTACACACTCACCTACCAGCAAAGTGCCTGATGCACACATTTTACAAAACCTAAACAAGACAGAAACTCCCAAGAGCTACCTCTACTTTTATTTGATTGTATTTTGGTTAGCACTAAATATTTCCTTTGAATGTAAAATAATTATAGTGTTCAATAATGACATTATTAAGTAGTGGCATAATGATAAGGTTATATTTCAGCAGATTACTCCATTAAGGACTTTCAGTTTCAGCCTGGCAGGCCGCAACCTGTAGTTTAACCCACTGATTTTAGTGGTACTCCTGACCTTTTAAAGTGCAGATGCAGAATCTTAATGCATCCAAGGTTTTCCTGTAAGCATTTTTGCCTTAAAACCCTCATCCCTATATCTCAATAGCCATCATGAAAATTCATGGCAGGCAATAGAGAAACTCAGTACTTTTGAAAACAGTTTTCTGTCTTGTTGACTGAGATTTTAGTGTTAAGCAATCTGGCATTAAAATTTGCACAGCTTTGAAAATAGGTTCCAAACTATTCCCTTTAATTCCTTATTGCTACTTTAAAAAGTAATGCAATAAATGTGATGTTATCCATATTTTTATTGTAATTTATTTTCACACAGGATGGGCATTTTTCATCCCTGTGTTAAATCCTGCTCTTTTTTTGGTATGTGTACATCTGTATCTCCACTTGTTTTGCAAATTTAATATCTTGATATTAAACTATAATATTTAAGCTCATTATAATCAGAGCTTTTGGGGACTTCTCTCTTCAAGGCCTTTAGTAAAACAACTGTAATACCATGGGACTGTAGCCAGAAATTTCTTTCTCTGATCATAAAAGTCTTATTTATCCACAGATATTCTCTAAGAATTCTACAGTCTCCTTGGCAAAGTTACCTCATTCAATGTTGCGTGTGGCTGCTGTAGGGGAACTCAATGACAAAGTCAGAGGTCTCTTAGTGACAGGATGATGCCATAGTACAAGATGGCACAGGGACAGAATATGCTGGTCCTTCATCTCTGACAATTGACATCTGTATACAGATGATTATTGCAGCTATTCCCTCGTTATCTTCAGTGGACATGACATCCAACCACAAAACCAGTGCAGAGATCTTGCACCTGGCAGGCTTGGGCCACGAGGAAGGCAGTGCTTGAGTGAGCAAATGTCAGGGCTGATCAATGAAAACAGAGCTAGTGTACACCAAAGATCCCTCACAGCCTTGCCAAGTCTCTTGGATAAAGATTATTTATTAGTCCCTTGCTTTCATAACTATAGATGTTTTCAGACCTATTGAAAATAGCTGACAAAAATTCCTTTGTGGAGATGAGAAACCAGCACTGGTTACCAGAAAGAATGGAACAGAGCAACACAACTGTCTCGTGTCTTGAAACCATCTGAAGATCTTCTTAATGGTTGCTGAAGCAATAGTATAGGTTAAATCCTATACTATTTCTGCTAGTTGGCAGAGAAATACATCAATAACAATGAGATCTTAGGCTTACAGGAAATGAACAGATGTGTTTCTGAATGAATTTGGAAAGAAGGATACAGAGTAGTACTTCTCTGCTTTACAGCCAAGTATTTTTATTCAGTGAGATTAAGACAAAGAAGGCCTTGAGATTAAAAAAAAAAAAAAAAAGTGTAACAGTGTAATGGATCTTGGGTATTATAATTTCATCGTAAATAGCTCAGTAGTAATTTTTGCTAAAACATAACCCCCAAAAAAGCCAAATAAAACTGCATTTCTCACAAAAGTTAGGTTTGGAAGCTGATTCAGATTTTTCACAGATGTAAATGTGAAAGGACTGTTAAAACTATGCCATTGCTGCACAGATGAGTTGACAGATATCAGAATCTGGACTTCAATTTGAAGCTTTCCTTGTAATTAAGAACAGCAGGATTTGACTTAAATCAGGATTTTTACCCCTAATAACGTCAAAAGAGGTTCCAATTTTTTCACTAGTTAAGTACATTTGTTGAATATCCTGGGTTAGCTTACTATATTAAAGGATTCCAAGCTTTTGTTTTCAAGTTCAAATATTGATAAAATTAGTATAAAAATGTTATTCTACAATATTAGAAACCTAAGTGAAAGAACTTTAGGCCAGAATGAAGAAAAATAATTAACTCCTAAAACAAATTAGACTGAAAAGGCAATCTGCATTGTTCTGTATGAGAGAACCACATAATGATGTTGTAAATTTCCTAATATTGCAGTATTCTGAAAGGCTTTCCAGCTGGAAGAAAACATTTAGTCCTGATGCATATACTACTCTTTCCAGGGGATGGGGTCCTTTGTGACCAGTTCTGCTTATTTACACTCTTGTATATTGTTTAGCTTTAATGTGTCGCAAGTTTAAAGGAGAACCAGGAATTCAGCCCAGTCTTCCTTAAATTCTTGCTAGATTTTATGCTAATTTAATTCAGTATTTCTCTAGCTACCTAACACAAAGGATGATTTCATTGTCATTTAAGATCACTTCTTTTCCTGTTTTCATGATCTTCTCACTGTTATTATTCTTCTCATTGAAATTTCTTTTCTAGTCATAATGAGCACTCAGAGCATTTCATTGAGAAAAACAAGGAATTAAAACATTTTCTATTTCCCTAATCAAGACACTGTCATTATTATCACTGAAAGCCAGGGAAACAGATGAAGAATGACAGAGTTACATGAAAGAGAAAAAGGACACTGCCAAAGTGATTCTGTGATCACAGTCATTTATAATAACACTCTGGATGCTGGCATAGCAATCTAATTGCATACTAATGCCTGTTGTGTAAACTCAGTTACTAGTTGCATTACAGATGCTGATGCTTCAGTCACAATTGAGACAAATATGAACAGAAATTTGGAAAGTCCTTGATTGCTATTGTGGAATAATTCATACCACTCATCAGTGTGTCAATTTTCAATTTAATTTGACATTTTTGAAGCAGAAAGCCACAGTGATTCAACTCTAGAAGAAAAAGTATCCTTGGAAAAGAACCATGTTTTGAAAATGAAGAAAATAAAAGTAGGATAAGTTTTTATTCTATCACTTTTGACAGTATCCTATTATAGGAAAGACTAAATAAATTTTAAAGGCAAAATTCTCTTCCCATTCACACTACAATAGCTCCAGAATATACCTACCAACTTTCATACTATTTTCCATTAAATTAGATCTGCAATATCACAAAGGCTGATTCATCTTTTGGTCTCAGATAAGTCACTTCCAGGAAACAGGCATGATGAGAGTAAGACAGAGAGCTCTAAACAATCTCTGAATTGAGAATGTGTTCAGTAGACACACTTGGTTTCTTCTCATCCCACAGATTTCTTATCTTGAAATCTGTATGTCACATAATGGAGAAGAACAGGACATAGAAATTTTATCTGAAGGCTAAATTAAAATCCTCCTGCAGTAACCTGCTTGAGGAGCTGGGACTGGTACAATGCAAAAACATTAAGTGACAGCCCCCAAAAAAGTCAAGAGGTCTTCCATCAGGAGGTATGCTCTTCACGTGATCCCACCCTGAGGTGGTGCTCTCTCCCTAGCTATTTCACTTGATTCACGTTGTTTCAATACCTGTTGAAATGGTTCACACAGTTTCACTGCTATTACTGTCATTATTTCACCTATCCACACTTGTCTCTGCCAGTCTGTTATTCATAATTGCCAGGGCTCCAACCCCACCAGAGAATCCGTTTTGCTTCGGGTTAGAGCTCATTTGCCTTGGATACCCATTAGCAGTTTCTGACAGCTGTTTCTGCATGATGGCCAGTGAGACTTTATTGGAGGCCAGGAAGTCTTTCATGGAGATCATCTCCCCTGACAGACGGCGTCCGTCCGTGTCGCTCTCGTTGACACCGTCGGTCTCGATGGAGATGTTCCTCCGGCTGCGCACATTTCCCGGCATCACCACGTTCCTCCGCGAATGAAATAATCTTCTTTGGCACCTGTGGCAGCACTTGCAGGCCAATTTCTTTAATATCCAGTTTATGGACTGCTTGATGACTATAGAGATCACATTAAATAAGGAATAGATGCAGCACACCCCCATGAGTATGAAGACAAAGTTGCCAAAGCGGTAAAGGCCCTGGCTCTCGTACCTGACGTTCTGGCTACTGACCAGATCACCAAAACCAATGGTGCTGAAGGCCACAAAGCAGAAGTAAAGTGAGTCAAAGTAACTCCACCCTTCAATCGGTGTGTACATTGCAGAGGCACAGCAGGAAATGATGAGGGATGCTACACATAAAATCAGCATTACATAGTACACAGAGGGCTTCCAGCCTGCCAGGCTGTCCACCTCGGAGCTCCCCGAGCCCCGGCGGCCGTTGTGAGGGAGAACCCCTTTCCTCCTCAGCTGTCTCTCGTGGCAGGACTTCATCACGTAAGCTATGACCGTGATCAAGCGCTCCAGGAACAGGTTAAAGAACAAAATGGTCCCTGCACATCCTATAAGGCCGTAAAATATCAGAAAAATTTTGCCTCCAACGGTGGCTGGGGTGGTCATACCAAACCCTGGAAGACAAAAAGGAACAGTTGAAAAAATAAATCTGTAGGTGCCATGTTAGGACTTTCATCACATGCAAAATGGATGAACTGGTAGCAAATCTTCGTGGTACAGCTCAGCTTTGAGAAAAAATACATTCTCCCCAGATGTCACCCACTTGTGCTTGACTGAGTCTGAGCTGTAAGGGGAAGGAACACATGCCAGCATTTCCTCCAGAATCAGAATGAAACAAAAAGCAGAACAAAACACATGGACAGGAAAAGAGAGTTTATGGGAGTCCTGAATTTTGGTTTGGTTGCTAGGTTCACTCTTTCTCTCTTTGTGCTTTGAATTGCTTCCAGGCTTTGGGGTTTTTGCAGCTGCTGGTGCTTTTCTGCACCATGGCTCTGTCCCAGGGGTGGCTCCTGCCTTTCAGAAATCCATCTGCACCAAGTCTTTGGAACACAAAGTGAAATTTCTGAGGTTCACTTGACTCCTGGTAGTGCAGGAGGAACATCACCCGGCACTCAGCACCCACCGTAGCCTGGCTGTGGAAGCCCAGGCTGGGAGCACACACCAGGTGACAGCCCCTGGCAGGATAATCATGAGTGTCCCAGTAGGAGTTAAAGATGCCCTGCACCTGACTTTGCTGTCTGTCACTCATTAACAACCCCTTTTTAAATCAGCATTGCTGAAATTTTTCTATTTCTCTGTGTCCCACTCCATAGCTCAAGTCTGCATTTGGATCTTATCAAAAGTCTCCTCTGGTCTGATTCCCCGAAATGAGATTTCTTAGGCCAGAGGGGCTTCAGTCTACTCTCAAATATTTCCCATCCTAAAGCCTGAAATTAGTAATTTTGTTTTGGTTAAAGCTGTTGATAAGACAATCTTGTTTTAAAAAGATATTACTAAAGAATAAAAAGTTGTCCAGAACATCACTGAGCAAATTGGAGTAACACTCCTGACAAATCTTTGCTGGTGTTTTATTAAGATTATTAAAGGTCTACATAACTGACCAACTAAGCAAAAACATTTTTGTTGATAGGACAGAAAAATCACAGGATTTTTAATTTCTCTTTGTAACTATGAGATGCTAATTATGAAATAAACACGCTAGGCTCTGAGAAACAAAGGAAAATACAGTCAGTATCATATAGTTGTACTTCAAAGACAAGAAAAGAGACCATGTTTCCAACAGTGTCAAACTGCACCTCTCTTCCCATCACTTGGCAACCTGCTGCCAGCACAGATTCCTCTCTAACGCTGGCCCTGCCACACTGTGAAGTGTCAGCCCTCACTCTGAGCCCTCCAGCTTGAGCCCACTAACAACAGCTCCAGGCCTGGCTTCTCCAGGGTCTGCCCTGCACTTCTGCCTGCATCCACAATCAAACACCAAGTGGTCCTACAGAAGGCTCCAGCCTCCTCATTAAATTTCTGTGCTAGGGAGAGCTGGACTGCAGCTCTGTGGTGAGGAAAGCAATATGACAAGTGACAAACCACAGACAAAATGTTCTTCACGACAAGAACTTTTTCCTGTTGTTGCCCTTGGCACACAAATATTTCCTCTTGCTTTCCACCTTCCCTTTCTGTTCCATGGTTTGATATCTCTATAATTGCAGTTTTAATGCTTATTTTCAGTGCAGGCTGGCTTATACGCAAGTCATGACCTCCACCCTGTGGACAGACACAAAAAAACAATGGACAAGAGGAATCTCAGCAGCTGGTGAGGTCTGCCCAAAGAAGCTGTGGGGAGGGAAGTGAGGGGCTGCCATGTCCCTGCCCCAGCCTGTTCCTTGAGAATGGAAGCAGCTGTAGGCTGGGCAGAGATGGAAAGGTGGGGAGTCCCTGGCAAAGGGTGAACAGCATTTTGGTACTGGCAGGCATCTCCTACAGCATAAAGCAAATGCCCTGGAAAGAGAAAGGCTCACGTTCCCAGAGGCAGTTTTATGCCTTTGGGCTGCTTCCCACAGGTCCCTCTCAGGATCCTGCCTCTGGCATCATGGCCAGAGCCTGAACTCCTCAGGCTGTTTCTTTAGCTGACTGGATCTTGTTGCTGGGTTTGTCCTGCTACCCACTAGCAAAGGCTTTACAAAGGCATTCAATTGGCATTCCAGGGAATCATGGTGAATTATGAATAAATGACTTAGTGAGCAAATAGAGCACCAATGTGACCCGTAGAGCCCAACAGCGAAAGAGCAAGAAATTACATTGCAGATTGGGAAGAAAATATAAAATGAAATTATGAAATCATATAAAAGAGGAAATAAAAGCAGTAGCTGACACTTGGATACTATTCAAAAGTACAAAATTGCTTCTTGTGATGAAGAAAAAAAAAGACACAACTGCAGAAAAAAATGCTGGTGATTTTATGGTATGAGAGAATGCTGATTAAGTTTAGTGATTTTTATTTTACAAGCTGGGTGATATTTCTTGAAAACACTGTTTCAAGTAGCAATTGAGATTGTAGTTAATCAAGTGGAAATCAGATCATTCTGAGCTGGGAAAATAAAATGTTTTAAAGGTTCCAAAAGTATTTCAATCAATTTGTTAGACATGTCTGCAGTGCCACTATTGATAGAAATGTATGACAAATTCTAACTTCACCAGCCCAGCAGTGAAGACAGCATTCTTAGTAAAAATTTCAGGATCTTATTTTGAAATCAGTATAATACTGATTTGCCTCTGTCCCATGATCCATTGACTTCTATAAATTAGTATGATCTTTCTTAATATTCAGCTGAACTGATCAAGTACATTCCTTAAGCTTCAATTTTTCTCCAAATACTGAGGTTTGGTTTTTTTTACCTCTTGCTTAAGCAAGAATTCTGGGGCTTTTTGGTGAATATTCATATTAATTCTGAATTTCTCTGTAGCAGATTTACTTTATTAGAAGCTGGAGGAAATTTAATTCCAAGTAGAGTTAGCAAAATTTTTCTAAGCACTGCACACCTCCTATGGAAAACAAATCTTTAGATTTTGTTTTGGCAGCAAAATTTCTGTTATGAAGTCTGGTACTGCAAAGCACTCTAAAATTCACCTGTGTGTTCAGATTATATTGTGTGGATATATTTAAAAAAAACAACTAAAAAGGGAAATCACATCAACAGTAGAATATAATCACTTGTCATTATTTCTTGAAGTTCTGGGTATAAATGGAGAAAAGTGAGCAGCTGTATTTCTTATCAATAGCCAGTTTGATAAGGACTGAGGTCCAACAGGAAGTTCTCCTAAAGCAGAATCCCCCAAGAGCAAACAGTGAATAATATCAAGCAAGTATTAATCTCAATCTAACAGTAAAAGATTATATTGAAATCAAACAAGAGGAAAAAGGCATCAACTGCCCATTCCAGGCCAATATTAGGTAATTTCATCTTTTCTGCTGCAAACTGCTCCAGTGCTACCAGCTGTTTTAAGTGTTTCTCATGGGTCATTACCCACACTCATCTCCCTCTGCCTGGTGACACATGGTTTGGCATTTTGTGTTTTAATTGTGGACGTCCTGACATTCACAGGGTACATTAATTAAAACTTCATTTCCTGAGGCAACCGGTGCCATGAACAAGTATGAAAAAAAGTTCATCAGTCCTAATCCCTCGTGAATGAAGCCTGGGGCGCCCCAAATAGCTTGGGTGTAGAGAGACTGGGACAGACAAAGAGATTTCACAGTCAATTTTAGATCATGCAATTGGGTCTTTCTATTGTTCTAAAGAATATCTCTCTTTTCTGATAGGTCTGAACTGAATGTATGCAGTTCACTGCTCCTACCCTTCCCACAAAGAGGAAGTAGGTAGAAAGAGGGGGCAATAATGAGTCATTGTGATGTTAGAAATATAAATCTCAACACAAAACAGATTCCAGTTTAGCCTACAATGAGAGCTCTTTGTGATGTTGTGTCTGTACTCCTAATGTAGTTTATATTTATTTCTTTTTCTCTGTCAGCTCAGTTTAGACACTCATTGGGGAAATGATGAATTTCCAGTGAAAAAGACAATGGATAATAATTGATAGGTGTGAACCAAACTAAACAGGACAAAGAGTTTCAACTGCAGTGAAAAAAAGATCAAGAAAAGTAACTAGTAAAGAGAAATACAGGAAGACTTAGATACCTGCAAAGATGCTGAGCCTCTTTTTTCAGACACATTCTGTACTGAACTTTCTACATAAGGATGTTTTGTGCTTCTAAAAGAGACAGAAGAAATAACTCTAACAGAAGCTGTACTTCAAAGGCTTAGTTGAGAAAATGTTCTATACTTTGCACTGTTCCAACAATGTGCATACTTTGGCAAAACTCACTTCTGCTATGATAACCTCCTCTGGTGCTCTCTGAGCAGGATAAGTACTCCTGACAAAAATTCTCCCTTGTAGAGACTCCTGTAAGACCAGCTAAAGGACTCTCAGATCTTGTCACATCACTGCCTTCATGACACTATGTCAGCAAGCTTGTAAAAGTGTCCTTTCCAGAAAGGAAGGAGGACATTAAGTCCTTTCCAGAAAGAGAAGAAAAAGACTCATTTCTGTGAAGACTTCCACTGTATGAGAGGCCACATTGATGGAAGGAGGCATGTGCTGTCACAGCTACATGATGGTAACAAACCTGCACTTAGGTCCAATTTTGATATGAAACAGTATCTTTAGTGCTGATGATTTTGCTAAGTCTATGCAGAAAAGCACACACATATGCATGCAGGCACCTCTGATTTCCCATCAGTGGATGATCAGCATCTGAACTGTGCAGCTGGCTGGTGAGACACACATCCATGCATGTTGTCTTAAACATTAATTTCAACATCTTGATCTTGTCTCTTATGAGGAAGGGAGAATGAGTTAGCCATGAAACTCTCCTTTAATGGAAAAATTATTTGACAAAACAATATTTTATCAGGACAGTCTGGGATATGGTATCATTTATTTAATTGCCAATGCTGTTTGATTGTGCAGATGGCTAAGTGGTGGGGAAAGACTCATCCTGCCCAGGGAGGCAGGGACACATGGCTATAACAGCATTCCTTTGTGCTCTATGCCTTCTGTTTCCAGATTTGTCTGCCTGAGCAACCTCTGCACCTCCTGCCCAGCATCTCCTGCTCTCCAGAGCTGTAAAACCTGGAAATGTCTCCAGGGCTACTTGAGCTGAGTCATAACTGCAGACTGCTGTGATGAGTGCTCAGCCGCTTGGAGACCTGGGACCTGCCCTGAGTGCTGCTGCAGCTGCTTCCATCTGTGCCAGAGTGCACCTGCTGTGCCATGCACAGGCAGGATGAGAGGGATGTAACCTCCTGCAGACCTCCTGGCAGGGTTCAGTCCATTCCAAAAGCACAAACACTGATGCTGGAACTAATGGTGTAGGATTTCTTGATGAAACAACACATGTATGAGATCTTTTTCCCTCTCTAACCTGTTTGGAGACTCATCACAGAGTGCTGACAGACAGCACTCTGGACACTGTTTCAGTGAGGCTGAAGATGATGATTTGAGGACTGCATGGAGGCCATGCTCAGTTTGTGCCGTCACTGGGGCAGGAGCCTTGTGCAAGAGCTCAGGCATAACATTTCTTTCCCTCTGAGAAAAGGCCACTTTCCCTTCTGTCACCCCAACCCTGTGACACAGGTGCAGGTTGGTGTCACACCAGGTGCGTGAATGGGACACTTCAGGGTTAGAAATAGCAAAACCTTGGGCTTTCACTGATTTGTTCTGCAAGGCATAAGAAAAACTGGTTTTGTGTTAGTGTGTGAGGCAAAGTCTCTATTTAACACAGCAAAGTTCAGCTCACAGAGGGTCATTGTTAAACCCTCTCTGGAGAGCTGGATGCCTGTTACTGCCCTTCTCTATCTCACATATGGAAACTGCATGTTCTGCCTTGAACAGAAACCCACCTTAAAAAAGTTTCCGATGTTAAGAAATTTAAAAGACATAACCAGAAGGAATGCTAAAGGGACAATATTAAATGAACAATGTCATCAAAAAATCAATTTCAACAGACATCTTCATGGGTCTGTTGATAGTTCTGTAATCATGTCTGTGTAGTCCTTAAAGAATACATGACTGTAACTTTCATTATTGCAAGATTTTCACATAAGATAAATGGAAACCTTGCCATTCTGTTTTGTATAGTTAAGGTTATATTTTATTTAAAGTTCACACAAGGTCTTCTATAAGAAAAGTACACAGCCTTATTACAGCTGCTGTGTGATCACAAATTCAATCTATAAATGTTTTATGCCTACCTTCATGTTTCTGTTTATAATTTTTATGTAGTTTTTTATGCTGGAGGTGCTAGGTCTAGTGGCTTTCCATCACCCCTAGATAGATTTGTACCTCTGTACAGCTTTTGTGTTACTATAGGGATAGAACAAAGTTCAGTATTGAAATACCTTATTACTATTTTTGAACTTCATAACTTGTTGAACAGTCATTTAAAGGTTTGTATTTAGCCTTAAAACATATAAAAATTTATCTAATTAAATTATATATCTTGAATATTAAATAAAATTTTTGTATTTAAAATATTATATATATACACAAATTTTATTTAATATTCAATCATATTTTCCTTTTAGTATGTTGTATGAAAAGGCACTTGTGCCTGCATGTGCCTGGCTCCAAGACAACCTGAAATCCTGTGCTCATATGTGCTTAAGAGCTTCTGCCTTGGTATGGGCACAGTAATACTGACAAGTGGTAGTTCTGTGGACAAGGTTCATAACTGAAAAATATACAAAATTAGATCTGAGTCATATATATATACATATATAGAAACCTTCTTTTTTGTTGAATAGAAACATTTCTGTTGAATAGTCTACCTTACTAACAAATAGCAGTAACTTCAAACCATAATTCATCGTGGCAGGATAATAGTTTATCTGAATTGTGAATCTAATTAACACTGTTTCAAGGGTTTGTGTGCAGTCATTCAGTCTGTGTAAACATAATAACCCCAACTACCATGGAATAGGAACATAATACTGTGTACTCATTAAGCTATAAGTTCATCTACTCTAAAATTTTCCTTTTTAAATCATACAAAGCTGCCTGCATTTCAAGAATTTTCAAAGGTTAGTTTTAAATTGCTTATTGTTACTTTATTGCTGACACATACAGCTTTTCTCTGGAATAAAGTTTCAGCATTTCTTCTCATTTAGGGGTAAAACTATGGGAAACAAGGCAGGCTTTTTGACCCCCTCAGGGGAAAAAAAACAAGTGGTGCCTGCTTGAATCTTCTTGGTAACCTGAGTTTGGGGACATACTGTTAGCAGCATCTCAGTGCAGGGGATTTTGTAAAATTAAAGCTCTTCCCTGGCTTTATATACCAACAATTTTAAGCAACAATGTCACTTGTGATTCAACTGAAGCAAAAATATCTCAGCTGTATTAAGCTCAAAAAAGAAAAGTAAAGAAAAATAAATTTGCAGTATTACAGACTGTTAGGAAGTTGGACACAGATAAGAACTTATTTTTGATAAGTTGAAGAAAGAGTATATGTGCAGGTGTGTTTGTGTGTGATTACATTTTCCTAACCAATTTCAAGCCTTATCTGGATGTCAGAGAGGAAGTTTGGTAACCATTGCTACCAGAACAACCACGTGCCAAGGGCCTCAGCAGGAAATAAAAACCTCATCCAGAAAATTAGTTTGGCCTGATGCTTGGATACATCAAACTAAAAGATAGATCAAAAGACCATGTCATAAAAACCAGTACAGATACAGCTTTAGTTTCTTGGAGACTGACAGAAAGCCCCAAGAAGTTAGGAATAAAAGAAAAAAAGTCATAGTACTCAAGCAGGTGCTGCAGGGACTACAAATATGAAGCAAAGCCCGTGAGGTCACACCATATAGAAAAGGCTGGTGGTATTGTGTGTAATAAGGATTTTGAAATATTCCATATAAAAGCAGAAATTAACATTGTAATTAAAATTTTAAAAACTGGCAGATGATGGCAGACAACATTATCAGACATTTCAGTGAATATTCATCACTGGACAACTGCTTCTGAAGAAATGACAAATCTGAGAGTGGTTGTGATGAGCATATGATGATAAATTTTGACTTTGGTTGTATTAACTCTGAAGTTTTCATCCATTAATCTGTGTCTCAAGAGCCAGGAGTTATGAAGGGGACAAAGGCTATTTCTCCTCTTTTTTTACATCTTGAAAGAAAACATTTATTCTGGGGTGGGAGGCACTGATGGATGGACACTTGGGGAAAAAGTCTGAGTTTTTCCAGCAATCACAGAATTACAGAACATTCTGGGTTGAAAAGGGCCTGCTAAGATCATCTCATCCAGTCCCCCTGTCATGGCCAGGGACACCTTCTGCCAGACCAGTTGCTCAAACTGTGTAAGGCTGGGCTTCTCCAAAGACTGTATCATCTACCAAAAAAAAACATTTTTGGCATCAAGTGCAAAAATGTCAAGAGAAACTTAAGATACCATAACAAAGGCAAAAAAAAAAAAAAAATCAAAGAGTTGTGACAATGGTAGAAAGCACAGTGAATTTTGGCTCAGTGAAAAGAGTAAGTCATTGCTGAAGCCATGTGCTGGCTTCAACCCACACAGCACCTTTGCTTTTGAAATGTCTGGTTCTTTCAAAATGTAAAAGGACTTGCTAGAAACCCTGCCCTAAATGTATTGCATATGTCCCTTCCTGTGAGGCCAGAGATGCTCTTTTAGTGACAGTTCTAAAGGTAAATGTCTATAAGACAAGCATAAATTCAGTGATCAAGCCTACTCACATGATTTTAACAGGTCCAAACATTTATGTAAAGCAGAGAGGCCATTTGTAAAACATGACAGGGAGGCTCAATACTCTGCTACTCCAAATCCTCCACAGTAACTTTGGCTTGCTGTGTAAGTGTTGTGCCATTGCAAATGTAAAAACACCCACAACACAATAGCTATTTCAAGGGCTGAATCTCTTCTCACCTACCTGGGTGATGATCAGTCCTGCTCTCTGTGCATATTCAGTGTCTCAGCATTTGCCTCTCCCACACAAACAGTTAAACAAGGACAGGACAGGCATGCAGAGGCGGGGAGAGCTGAATGAGATCTGAAATTATAGCAAGATGCTAGGGAGTAGTTAAAAGCTACAGAGCTAGGCATTTTCTGATATAACTGAACAAGTGATGGGCTATGGGCATCCCAAAATCAGACAGTAGCTAAGGTAGGAAGGGACCTCTGGAGACTGGCCAGTTCAGCCCCTTTGCTCAGCAGAGCCTCCCTTGCACAGTAGGTGCCCAGTTGGATGGGAATTCATCTGGAGGTTAACAGGGATCTCTGGCTTTCCAGTCAGATATTTATAGATTTGTGGAAATAAAAATCATACCTTAATAATGTCTGGAAACAGAAATGTTCACACATGCAAAGATAAAACTGCAGTGAAGCCTTTCAGAGGTAAAACTGTGAAACTATTTCTGAAACACTTTTGATTAAAGCTTAAATGGCCCATAATAGATTTTGACATCTTCATTTAAAGATCTTAATTAAAATTATTTATTTCAAGAAATCTTTCTTTACTTTCTCTCTGCTTTATGAGATTTTTCTCTGCAAGTGGGTTAACTGAGTTAACAGCTTTTCTTTTGTGAGCAATCACTGCACTGCTGTTGGAAGCGCAAGCCATTCTAGAGAAGCTCTCCTCTCTGCCTGAGGTAGCTCTCCTCTCTGCAGCTACTATTTCCAACAAAATATTTGAGAGCCCCTAGGGAAAGTGAGCTCTTCTCTGGTGACAGTCCCTGAATAGAAATGATAAGGCTGAAAAATATAAGAGTAGAAACTGTGTGGGTGAAATGGCTGGCTGAACTTCTAAGAGGTTGCATGCACTCTGGAGTGCAGCACCGTGTGCTGCTCATTTTCTTGAAGCCTGAAGGTTGTGTCCTGGCCTTCATGCTAAGGAACAGGAACTTCAGAATGGACCATCTTTTCAAACATTAATGTTTAAAGAAGGAAACATATTTTAAAATGCACAAAGAGAAATTTATCACAAGAATCATCCTAGAGATTTCACATTATTTTGGAAGACAGCTTTTCCCAGTCTTTGGGAAGCTGTTAAACCCAGAAGCAGGAAGGTTCAGTGGTTGGCAGCTTATGTACAACACTCAGTTTTGTGAATACCCTTTACACAGATGTGGCCTGGTTTACTTGATACTGTTAATGCTGATCAGACTAATAACTAAATTTAATTAAATTGTTTTTCACACTCTGCTTATGAAAATACTGAAGCTGAGAAAGCTTTTACTAAATATGTTTATCCAAAACCACAGTTGTATTGCCTCTTCAACTCATTGAGTATTCTTCCAGAGGAAGAAAAAATGCCCAATTTACTCCAAACACAATCTACTTGTAAATTTAAAAACCCTTGAAAAAATGACAAAATAAAGTCCCAGCTCTTTATAGAAGTTTTGAAGATGCCACTTGTACTAGTAATAGGTTTAAAGGCTTCTAACTTCATAGTTCACATTACTTATTCCCCAGCTGAACAGCATATTTTGCTTCAGAAAAGAAGCACATAATTAAATAACAGGATTTCTGAGGACTCCAAGTGTCCAGTGGCTAACTGTGAAAAGAAATCTGAAAGTTTTGAGGCCATTTATCAAGTCATTTCTGCACTAGAAGGAGTCTGTGCTGTCTTTTGTCTCTCTATAATGGCTTCCTGGAAGCTAAGTCCAAAACAGTTTGCCATACATGAAAAGGCAAGAATGTTTTGATACAGCATATAATGTATATACTGAAAAATAGGTACAAAACCCTATGCCACAAAGGATTCTCTTCTAAAATAAAAACTTGTTAGTGAAGTACTTGAAGAGACAGAGCCTATCAGACTTGTGAAAGAAAGGTTTTTGAACTATACAGAAAAAAATCATTTAGACAAGAGCTGAAGAAATTAATGCTTTCAAAGTCACAGTGAGTTTTCTAACAGGTAGAGAAATAAGTCACATTCTCCAAATGAGTTTTAAATGAAGAGGAAAAGATTATGCTTTTATGTGCAGTTTTGAAAAAATTCTCAACACATACAATGAAGAATGATGCAGACAGAGAAAAATTAACCCTTTTTCAGCAGCAGAGGCAGACCACAGCTGCCAAACTCCCACAGGTGAAAAAGATAGGAAAAACCCTAGAACCAAAACCACACCAGACTGTTGCCAGGAGTATAACATGACTTAAGCGTATATTAACATAAGAATGTTGAATGACCAAATTAGATGGTCCAGTACAAAAGTATTTTGTGAAATAACAAAAGGATTAAAAAATTGGCTAGCAATTATTCCAAAGTACTTTGCTTCATCAAGGCTATTAGAGCTCCTGGGGTGCTGATACTTTAATGAAACTGGTGGTCAACCATGGTTGACATGGTGATGCCACATTTTGCTGTGTGCTGCATTGCTACCTTCCAGGACCTTTGGGAACACCTGCAAATCTGTATCACACATACTGGATTTGACAAAACCCACCATTGTCCTTTCCTTTCTGGCCTCCTATGAAATGAAAATTGGCTGAACTACTTTTTCCTCAGTGTATTTATAAGCGTGTGAATATATTTGTATATATTTAAAGATGTGATTTTAAAGTTTGACTTTGAATAAAATTTTGCTTTTCAAGTGTCACAATGAATGTTTTCTAAAAAATGGTTAAAGAAAAACTAGCAAAAACATAAAACCACTCACCAGCTGTTTTGCAGTCCCAAGAGTTATGTTTTGCTTACAAATATGACAGTAACATTCTTTACCAGATGTATGTCTGGGCTTGCTAAAATTTGTTTTTATATACTCTTGATATCTTTATGGCTTTATGATTTATCTTTTTCAAAAGCATTGCTAATAGTTCTCCTAACAGAAGAACTAGAATGACAAGCTTTAGGTAATTCAAATGACCACTTGAGAGGGAGATCTCTGCAAACTTCATGAAGTTCAGCAAGGCCCAGTGCAAGGACCTATGCAGGTCAGAGGGATCCCAAGCACAAACACAGCCTGGGCAGAGAATGGATGGAGATTAACCCTGGGGAGAAAGACCTGGTGGTGTTTGTGGATTAAAAGCTCAACATGACCTGGTGACTTGTGCTTGCAGTCCAGAAAGGCAACCAGATCCCAGGCTGCACCAAAACACATGTAACCAGCAGGCTGAGGGAGGTGCTTTTGCCTCTCTGCCCTTGTGAGACCTCACCTGGAATGCTGTGTCCAGCTCTGTGGTGTCCACACAAGAAGACAAGGACCTGATGGAATGAGCCCAGAGGAGAGCCATTAAGTTGATCACTGGGCTGGAACACCTCTTCTGGGAAAGCAGGATGAGAGAGTTGGGGTGGTTCAACCTGGAGAAGAAAAGGTTCTGGGGAGACCTTACAGCACCTCCCAGTACCTAGAGGGGGCCTACAGGAAATTTGGAGAGAGACTTTTCAAAAGGGAATATAGGGACAGGACATGGAGGAAAGGCCTCAAACTGAAGGAGAGCAGGTTTATATCAGATATTAGGAAGAAATGCTTTACTATAAGGGTGGTGAGACACTGGACAGGTTACCCAGACAAGTTGTGGACTCCCCATTCCTGGAAATATTCAGGGCCAGGCTGCATGGGGCTTTGAGCAACCTGGTCTAGTGAAAACTACTCTTTCCCATGGCAGGGGGTCAGAACTAGATGAGCTTTACGATAATTTCCAACCAAAATCATTCAGTGATTCTATGAAGTGATAAATCCTTCTGATTGAGAAATAAAGCATCCAATGTTGTCCAGTATTAAAAAGCATTTAAAGTATCTAGTGGAAAATCAAACATAAAATCCATCCTTGTTTGAACATTTAATGGCTATTCTGGTAGAGCATGCATAGTTCAGGGAAAGAGGAATGAAGATGTTTTCATGAGTGAATAGCAAATTAAACCCCATCCATCTGAGTAAATGGGCACTGACAGGTGAAGATATGAAGATGCCCTGCCACCCTAAAAAAGTTTTCTTTTGTGTAAGATCTGTTATTGCCCATATAACACCAATAATAAGGTGTCACCAGACAGAAGATCTGAATATACTTGAACAATCTTTGGCTAGCAATGGCAGCTGTTTCATGTGCGTGTTATAGCCAATTCATGTTCTCTTCCTTCCATCCTCTGATCTGCAGTTTTCAACATCAGGACCTTTTCAACATCCATTTACAAGACTCACAACCGACAACATAATGTTTAAAGGTGAAGATGTGTTAGCAGACCTTCTACTGCAAACAGAACTCACAAAAACCCTGACACCCGGATTCAAGAAGTACCTCAGGAACTGGTCCAGCTGCTTGACCACCTGTGAGTCATTACCACATGCCCCACACAGTATCTGGCAGTGCAGAAGATCCAGCAATACCTTCACCTCCTTCCCAAATCCTGCTAGGGGTGCAGCTCATGGATTACCATGTCTGGTTAGAGCTTCATTGAGGAGGTGACTTATTGGAAGTCATATTAATTTCCATTTCCATGTCTAGTAAACTTGTCTTGAAAAAGACCTGCTGCTGGACAAAAGGTCCAAAAGCAGAGAAGATACCTTCTAACATCCACATCCAATGACTGTGCATGCTGAGGGTACACCAGGGGAATGGACTTATGAATTTGACCAGGCTTGCATTCCCAGATAGCATCTCCTCCTGCTGCTGTTGGAATGGCTAGGGGATTAGGGAACCATTGATCTGGCTTTGTTGGGAATTTTTTTTAGTTTTTATAGGAACTTTGCTTCCCTGCTAGCTCTGTGAGGATTTCTGTTATTCCAGCTCTGCTACACATTCTGTCCTTCCTCCCTCCATCTTCCCCTTTATTGTTGGTTTAGATGTCATATTTCTGTTGTGTTCCTTAGCAAAAATTCAAACTTAGAAAATCCTTTTTACCTTGCTTCATTACTTTAAAAAGTACGTATATTAGAGAATAACTACTATGAAACTTAGAAGCATCTCATTAATTGGCTTCCAGCATTTCATAGAGATTAAACATGACATACTTACTGACACAGTAAAAACCAAAGACATGAGGGAGGCTGGGCTGACATCATGCATGTGATTGAATTTTGGGTACCTCCTCCCAAACAAGTTTTTATGTGAGAACCAATCTGTTCTCATAAAATTATTAAGGGATATTAGCAGACCAGATTTACTTTACTGCATGTCAATTTAAATTTGAGAACAAGATTCTGTAGCTAAAAATATATAGTTTGAATGGCAAATTACTGTATTTTCTCCCTACATTATCAGAGTACATATTTCTCTTCAACACAAAATAATCATGACTACATGTATTTCAGTTTTATTCACAACTCAATTATGAAAACACAGAGTGCTCTGTAGATTACCTCCCACATGTCTTGCCACAGCTGAGGCCTTGGAGCTTGTGGGGAAGAGGATGTGCAGTTCTTCCACTCTTGTCTTTCTACAAAACATTCACAATTTCAGTTTAAGACTTTGCCATTTTACCTTGGAACCATTGCATCTGAGGAGTTCTCTGATGATTCAAGCAAAGATACCATTTGCTTTGCAGCCCATTCAGCACATGGAATTATTTTTTTTCAGGGACGTTGTTCACCTCAGGTTTACTGAAAACATCAATGCTTACAGTATATTACTTTTGGTACATTAGAAAATGCAACTTTAAAAAACCCCAAAATTCCACCTTTTATATATCACCATAAAAAGCACCCTTTTAAGGGGACTGTACAGTTATGCTTCTTTTAGTACAATTTAATATTGCTTTATTTGTTCTACTCAGTAAATTCTGAGGTTTTATTATGGTATCCCCCACTTAATTTTATTTTAAATAGGCTGAAGTGACTGTTTTTAAACTCAGCAGTGTGAGAGCAGGTAATTCAGCATAGTCACAAATTACTGATGTGAGCAGTGCGAGGAAATGCAGATTTATTCCAGTGCTGTACAAGTAAGCACATGCCAACAGTCTACTCTTCCTCAATACCATGATTCCAACTGGTAGAGCATAGATATCTTAAAAAATGAAACGTGCTTTACTACTTGGCTTGTAAAATGTGTACACATAATTTTAAAACTCCTGCATTCCCCATTTTACACAACCCTTTGCAGCAGTGTTCTCTTTAGAGTGAGCCAAAGCACACAGTGCTGCCTGTACTGATCCCCAAGAGCTGGGTCAGGCACACAAACAATTCAACAGGCTGAACAGATGTAAAACCTTAAACCATGGGTTCACTGCTTTGACTAGGAAGGCATCTTGTGAGTAAGCTTTTCTGACCACTGCATTGGCAAAGGAAAATCTAGGCTCCCACTACTGTTTCCATAAGCTTCTCCTCCAAGATTTACACACCCGGTGTCCATTTTCCAAGTCTCTCTAAAACCCATGTTCTACATGACCAATAGGGAATTCACATTCAGTTTGAGAAGCTATAATATATTTCCATTTCACCATCTTTATTAGAGATCTGCCAAACACACTTCCTTTCTAATTTGTATTTGGTCATGAGAACAGCACTAGTTGTAAGAACAGTAATAGTATAACTCCCTCCTGTTAAGATAAGTTAAAGGTAATGCACACTAAATAAGAAAATGAAGGCAGTATTACCATTGATGGGGGGCAGGCTCAAGGATTTTGAAGCTTCAATGCCCAGTTTTGAGCTGCACCACTATTCTGAATAACGATATACTAGCTTCAGCTGTTCTTGGTCAGAGACCTTGCCACATCCAGCCTCATTACTGCTGTTGCAGTTCTGCTATTTGGTTAAATGGAATTTGTGTAATCTGATGGGTCAAAAGCTACAGACCAATGGTTTCACAAGAACATGTTGGGGATGAGGGAAGAAAAGAAAAAGAAAGCAGAAGGAGCTTGGAGTGAGGATAAATGACCTGATGTTGAGTGCAGATCTGAGTCCAAACATCCCAACTCCAACGCTGAGAGACTGGGATTTGAATCTCTGGGAACAGACTTGAGAGACGCTGGCTCTGTATTAGCACTGGGCACTTCATACCAAATCCTTTATAGTTTCAGGTGATGGCAAATTTGAGTACAGAACTCCAGTGGATCTCACTGTAAGTGGATCCCACCTACCAAGTTCTGCTTGAGCCCTGTTGCTGCAGTTCTGCCAGCAGTGCCATATCAATGCAGAAGTTGTCAGATACACTGATAACAAACTGTAACTTTCTCAATTTACACTGAAATTTGAGAAGAATTTATCCAGTGGCCATGGCAGCAGAAGCAGCTCTTACCCACTTGACCCTGGCACTGGCTTGCTCGTGCCAATGCACCTATAGCCTCACATTGATCCAAAGGAGAAGTTAAAAATCATAGAATGACTTGGGTTGGAAGGGACCTTAAAGACCACCTGATTCCAATCCCCCTGCCAGGGCCAGGGACACCTTCCACTAGACTGGGTTACTCAGAGCCTCATCCAACCTGCACTTGAACACTTTCTGGGATGGGCCATCCACAATCTCTGAGCAACCTGTTCCAGTGCCTCACCACCCTCACAGCAACAAATTTCTTCCTAATACCAAACCTAAACCTACTCTCTTCCAGTTTAAAAATGAACCTTTTGTCAGAGTATTTTTAACCAGTTCAGTCTTGATCCAGCTAATTGCACAATCCCATAAGAAGAATCAAGATGTAGGAGAGGAGTGGTTCTGAATGTAGAAGGGGTTTAGGACAATGGGTGCAGCACTGACTCTAAAGAACATCAGGGACAGGGTTTTTTCACCAGGTCCTAGTAGGTAAGTGATTCATCAAATGCTGGATATGCCATCCTCTCATTCCTGGAAACTTGCTTTCTGGAGGCATGTTTGCTTCACTCCTGCTTGCCAGAGGAGGCCCAGAGAGCTGAGCTCTGCCAGTGCTGCTGCTGGCACAGGAACTTTTTAAAAAAATTTTTAATTTTTTTTTTTAACCATCAGGGAAATTCACATTTAGGTTCTTTTAGAGGAATTTAGTTTCTCTTGCACAGTGTGTGACAGGCATTTGTACAAGCCAGTTTAACCTGAACAGTTCAGCTGTCCAGGAAAAGAGCAGGTTACCCTCCCATGCAACCCTCCATTGAAGAAAAATTTTCATTCCTTCCATTACCACAAAAAGTAGCAGAAACAGCTATTATACATCTGAGTTTAAAAGCTGACTTATCTCCAGTTCTTTTACAACTGTATTTAGGAGTGTAAGAGGGACAGGTCCGTGTATGCCACCATGCCTCAGCTGTGTAACCTTTCCATGACCACAGCAGTGAGCCAGAAAGCTCGCTGAAAGCAAGGTAACAGGTAAGTATGGCAATGCTACTGCTGGAAACCTGTGACAGCGTTTTTCCTCTGTGTCCTTCAGTCTTTTCCTCCTGTCCTCTCCTGTGGATACTGGTGCAGGGAAACCAGGAGTGCAATACAGCTGCTTCCATCCGAAAGGCGACCTGGACAACCAGATAATTGATTTTTCTATGTTAATAATCCACCCAATTGCTGTTTCCTTTCTTTTCCCAGATCCAAGATAAAGCTTAAATTATCTTGCTTGCCTGTTTTATTTTTCCTTAGGCACTTCGCTGGCCCAAGTCCAAGCCATTCAGGAGGAGGGGGAGAAGCTAGGACGTCACACAAATAGCCTTCTTCGGGACACACTTGTTAGGATTAGACTCCATCCACCTCTGCTTTATATGATCGCAGTTCAGCTAAATCAACCTTTTTTCAAGTATGGCAAATTATTCACTTCTTAACAAACCCAAGAAAGACAAAAGTCTCCTGGGATCTTATTCAGCCAAACATTAGTCACATGCAGCTTTGGGTTTCATGCTTTATTTATTTCTAAGACAAGAAATTGACTGCAAAGATTAACAAGAACTTATCCTGAAATTTGCAAGGAGGTCTATCATATCATATTTTATTTATTCTTCTATTTCCCAGAGGATAGAATATAGCTCTCTGAAGAAGTTATAGCTAAATAGTCATTGACTGTTTCTATTTCATTGCACTTTTTCAATAAAGGATGATTTTATCCAAGTCAAACTCCAATAAATTGAACTAAATCACATCAGAAACTGATCCACATTTTCAGGTCTACAAACATTTCCCATTATCATTAAACAGGCACAGTAAAAGTCTGCGAGCAGCTTAGAGAAACCTGAGACACCTTTTAGGTAGATGTGATTCTACCTGAAGACAACATTCAGATCTCCTGCTCCTATTTTTTCTCATATTTGATACAGGCATAATTTGCTAGAAATAACAATTTCACATTCTTCACATTTTAAGATTCTCCTCCCTACTATTTGTGTGCAGGTAAACTAACTGGAACACTGCAAGAGATAATTACAGCTCTGTACACAAAATACAGAAAGAGCAAGATCTCACTTCAAAGCAGATGCACAGCATGTGCACACCCACAGATGAAGTGCTGTGTTTAGCATCTGGATAAAATGCAATATTGACACCAACAATTAAGAAATAATTGCTAACGCTTCCCACTGCAGAACAAGTGAACAGTTCCATCAATGCAAGCTTGGTCTTGCCAGTTTAAAGTAACAAGATGCAGGAAATTGCCACATTTACTATTCATAGAAAGTTAAGCAACTCTTCATGGGCTATGGATACTTTTGAGTTCTTTTCACACATTCTAAAATTTCTCTTTTTCTGACAAAACTTTCTCCTGCCTTCCAGGATGAATCCCACTAAGTGTCAACAAGCAATATTGTTCTGCTATGAAGGGATGCTTGGGTTTATCTTGACAGAAATCAGAGCCTTTCAATGGAATGTGCACAGATGGCGTGTGGCTTATGCCTCGAAAAAAAGTGAAGACAGGAAGCACGAACTTGAGCTTTTTAGAAAGAAAAGCACTTGTTGATGGAATGTGCAGCAAAGAGGCAGGTGTGCAACGTGCACAGTGAGGTGGAGTCTCAAAGACTTCCTGTTGAGCTTCTCACCAAAATATGAATGACTGAAAATATTGTCACTACTTTCAAAAACTTGCATATTTGCTCAGTTTATCCTATGGTGAGGAACTTCAGGCTTGAAGCTGTGACAAATTGCAGTGCACGGGTCTTTGCTTCAAGAAATGAATCAACCAATGGATGGCCATTCAATCCCACTGATAATTCTTCTCTGCACTTTAATTACAATGGATGGATCTGACATTTTCTTTCAGTGATACAGAAGTCTGATATTCTGTGCTCTTTTTTTTTTTACTGGTTTAAACCAATCCTGATAGAGTTATAATTGGTTCTCTCAGAGATAACTTTTATCTCTACAATACAAATCAAAAGCAACTCAAGGATTTTTCTTCTTTATTGTTTGTTACACAGTCATAGACTACTGAAAGTGAGAAAAACAAGAAGAAGAAAGTGTTTCAGTAATTGCCATCTGTAGCTCTTTGGAGGATTTTTTTTGGTTAGCTTGAAATTAGAGAAAGTGAGTTCTGCTTTTACATCTGGGCAGATGCCTGGGAAGCAATATACAATGCCATAATATTTTGGCTGCAAATACTACAAAAGTGATGATTATAAAATATTTCTATTAAATAATCACTATGTCTGCTACAATAATGTGTTTATCAGCATATGGAATGGTAATTTAAGGCTAGAGTAAAACAATAGACTAACATTTTTTCTATTTAGACTTCTATTTTAGAAGCTGGAGAGAAATACCTGCCACAGAGCATCTTCTCATGTAGTTTGACGCAGAGATATATCGGAGGAGTCACTTTTCCCCCATGTATCATATGAAGTTCAGAAAACATGACAAATAAAAAAGGCAAAAACTGTTAATGTGTGAAAGGAAACACATTATATAAGATGGGAGATTATGTTTAAAGCAACAAAACTGTTTAGATTAAGAAAAATAATAGTAATTTACTTGGAATTATATCAATATTCTTGCTGTCAATACTTCTTGACATGGGAAAGTAATGAAATTTTCAGCAGGAAAAAGAACCCCTTCTTAATAAATTATAAATGAATCAATCTCTGTCAATGCTGATGGACAAATTCTGCCATAACTCCAGCAGCTGAAATGAAAGAAGTACTGAAAGTCTAAGCTGGTCAAATGATACAAACCCAGCTGCTAGACTGGCTGTATCTAAAATCACTTTTCAGTTTCTCATGCAGGCACAAAAGGATCACAGCCCCCTGCTTTTTCATAGCCTCTAGACTTTTCTTAGAAAACTAATCTCATGATACCCTATTATTTCCATTAGTTTTTCCTAAAAATTTTATCTTCTCTCTCTAGTCTTTGTATATAGCTTGAAGCAAGAAAGACAAAGCATAAACTCGACCAAGGGTGAGAAACCTGGTCTCTGTAACATACTTCAGGTGTCTTATTGAAGAAAAAAAGACGAAGTGCAAAAAAATCAAGCAATGAAGCAGGATATTAAAGACAATCTGTCAAAACAAATGTTTCAGTGCCCCCACATTATTATTCTCAAACCAGGTGAGGCACAGAATTTCCAAAATATTTCCTAATAATTTTAAACATGTATGGGGTACATGAAAAACCCATTCCATTAGCTCAAGTGTACAAATCCCCTGCATTTGGAGTAAAATCTTGACTTGGCTGAACTCAATGGCAAAGAATCACTTAGAAAACTGCAGAAGCCAAAGAAATGATGATTCACAAGGCTTTCACACTGGTATTTGCTTGTACTTTTCATAACTCAAATATTATATTCCATTGGAATGGAAATGGGATGCATACTCTATTGTGATTAAACTGACTCTCACTGCAGTTATATTAGATAATTGAATGTTTGCCTAATTTGGCAGATGTTTAAAACTAAGACAGGAAAACCAAAGTCTATCAGCTAGTGGTAAAACTTTGACTCCCTTTTCTTTTAACAACTTACAGCACTAATTCCTGGACTAAACAGATGTACCAGGAGTATAAAACAAGTGCTTATCAGAAAAGCATATTAAAGTAGTAAAAGCAACAAAAACACTTCAACTCCCAGCATCTAACAAATTCTTTCCATTGGCTGACCTCTAATTGACTTCCCATGGACAAGTTACTCACCACGTGACTGCACATCCACAGCTAAGGCTGCCCTGTGCTGTAGGCCAAAGGCCATCAACAGCAGTGGCCTCACATCCTCCTGGCCTTTCCCACACTGCAGCCTCCCTGACAAGGCAGCGCGTTAACCCTGCCGCCCAGTCCAGGCGTGTTGGCCACTCGTGTGCTGCTCCCCAGGTTAGCAGCACCCAAGTACTGCTGCACTTCTGAGAGAGGCCCAGGCACAGCCAGCCAGACACTCTGCCTGCTACACAGCACAAGGCAGTGTGCCCAGCATGGGGGCCCCTTGTCACCAGCTGGAAAAGATTGGAAATGGCATGAAATAAAGGCAAAAGTGTGTTTTGAGAACTACATTCACTTCACCCCTCCAGTGCTACTGGAGTGTTTGGTTTCCCAGGGAATATAGATATGGCATTATGGTGTTTGCATGCCCAACATGGTGTTTCCCACCTCTGAAAATAGCCAGCTAACCAGTCTTTGTAAAGGGAAGGACTGCTGCCAGTTGCCTATGAGACAATATGTCTATATCAATTAGAGAGGGCTGTTTACACAGTTTATAAAATGATTAACTCTATTTTTATACATTCTCATCCACCATATACAGATGTTCACAGAGGAAAGTTTTACACCAGCCATAGAGTTTGTCCCTCCTTTCCTGTGCCTTTGTAACTCCATTACAAAAAATCTGTTTACGCTGGGGAAACACAACGGTGAGTCAGACACCAGGACAGAAAATTAAGTGACATATAAATCTGCTGTCAACAACAGATCTAAAACTTTGCACAAATGACTCAGTATCTAGAAAACAAAATAAAGATTATCTCATAAGGTTGACAAAAACTGGGGGGAAACACCAGAATCCCCAAATAATTTCAATAGCCTAGTTGAGTAATAAGCTACATAGTATTTTAGCTACATTACTTTTATATTATGTAGAAAAATATGAAAACTTTAATATTCTGAAAGCTACATGTGGGACATAGTTTGTCTGTTAAAATAAGGTTACATGGTATTCCTGAATTTAAAGTAGAACATCTTTCCTCTACTTCCTTGTCACCTTCACAAAACTCTGTGAACTGACTAAGCAATAACTGAGTTTTCTGGTTTCTAGAACTACAGTGGAAATACATAACTTGACTTGCAAAAAACAATTGTGTTTTCCTTGCTGCTAGAGCATTTATCATGAGGACATGCCATTAGTGCTTCTAGTGATTGTGACTCAGAGAGGGAAGGGAACTGTTGGGTTCTATTTTAAAGAAAATACTTCCTTAGAAAAGTGTGGGCTTATTTTTAGAAGTCTGTAAAAGTCACTTTGATTCCTCAGAGTTCTTTCAAAATTACTGGAATGTGTGATGCATTCATACCTACAATAATTGCATTAGGATATTTGTTAGGAAACTCATGCTTAATAAATACTGTTATTTGCTCTAAAACTCAATTTCCATTGATGTTCATGTTCTGAACAATGATCTATTAGAGTTAACTCAGTGCAGCTCTAACAAGTACTTCGGAGAAAAGTCTGTATGTAGGCCCCTGTTAAAGCTTGTGGTGACTCCAAAATCCAGAGTTTCAGTGGTAAACAGTTAGCAGTAAATTTATCCCTCCAAATATCCCGTGTTATAGATTAAATGGAATTTTTTCAGTCTTTTTTTCAGATGAAGACAGACTGAATTAAAACTTTATTTCTAAGCATCTATTCTAAACCACCATTCATATTTATGTGCTGCAATGACTAACAAGGGCTACTTAGACTGTAGCCTTTCTGATTTCATTATATACTCTATACAAAATTAAAAGGCATACCAAGTGCTAAAATGGCAATAATACAAAGTATAGAGAGGCTGAGTTAATTTTATCACTAGCAATTTTGCTGTTACTATGGCAAGTGTGAAAGCATTCCTATTACTTAAGGCAGGATTTTGCAGTGCTACAAGTGCTCATCTCAGAGATACTTAAACCATTTTTTAATATATTAATTACCTCTACTATCCACCTTTGACTTTTCCCTTGTGGACAAATATTTCCAGCCCATGGCCTCATTTTTTGCAGCTTTCAAGACAGTTTCAACACAGCATTTGGATCTGATTCTGTCTAAAACTGCACACATGAACTGGCTCTGCTCCTGATTTTACCCTTGGCCAGGGAGACCACCTGAATTGAACCTTGAATATTGCCAAGAGAATGGTTCAGTAAAGAGTCTCCCTGAAGAAACAAAAAAATCATCAGACTGTTGGGGAGGAAAAGGAAAATATTTATGGAGGAAGCAGCATAAAATATATTAAAAAACTCATTTTAATGCATCAATGTATGTAAGTCTCTTAACTAGTGAATGATCTCTTCAGCAAACTATGCCCAGCCATTCCCTGAGAATTTAAGTCAAACTCCATTGTTTGTCTTCCAGGAGAAAAATCACAAAATACTCTCCCCCTAACTTTCTGGTGCATTTGCTCATTTTCAGTGGACAACTTCACACTCTGCCTTTCTTTTGTCTTTAGTTTCCAAGTTATTAAGTGGTTAATCTCCAACAAGCAAGCAGCAAAGCCATCCCAACAGGTAAGGAGCAAACCTCCTAATGCTCCAATTTGTCTTCTTACCTGTTGTTTAAGGGCATACTGTAAAAAAATGCTTCATCCTTGCATGGGAAAATGTGGGATGACAGCCTCACGAAGGTGAACATTTTTCTTCCGATTTCTTTTTACCTTGGCAGAATATCACAAATTATTTCTATTTCCTAGAGCTTCTAGGAAAGCAAGGAAAAGTAACACCAGCAGACCATTAATCCTACTGTGGTAAAGGCTGGGGGCTTAAATCAACAGCATTTATGCATGTTGCATTACATGAAGAATGTGTGTGTAACAGCTGTGTGTTCAGCCCCACAAATGCATCATAAATACTATATACACACATGTATACTATCTTATGTATCTCATATATTAGATCTTAAAATCATACAAGCATTTTACTCCTGCTACATTTCTGTAACGGCTCATTCTGAGACATTAGGGCAGTGTTTCTCCTATTCATGCATGGCTGCTGTGGAAGCAGGATGTAAAAATCCCACAGCATTTACAAGGTGTGGGGAAGTCCTGTTGCCCTATCCATATCCCCACCTTACTGTCTGCCAAAGCACTCATTGCTTTCACTCTGAGAAGGGTGTGCCCCAAATATCACTGTAGTATGAGATCGAATCTGGACATACGGGAAGATCTGCAGGAAAACATCACTTCAGAGAGAACTAATTTTCAGTAGCTGGCAAATCATTCCTGACTTACATAAACAGGAACTGTAAGGTTCCTGACTGAAACTCAGATTATGGCATAGTCCATTTTAATGTTCAAGACCATCTGTAACAAATTGACAGCAACATCTTGGCTGCCACATCTGCTTAAGTGTGACAATAAATTTTAGGGTCTAGTCTCTTGCACTGAGATAATCAAGTCCATATAGTCCAAAAGGGAAATTTTATTCTAATTTTCTACTTAAAATACATTGTTAAGGAAGGCAAATTAGCAAGATGACACTGTGTGCAATATTGTTAAGACCTTAATCAAGTCACCCCTTTGAGCAATATCCTGCAAGTGTAGCTTGCTGATTTCTTGGCATTTTTCCCTTTCCAAAGCACTGAGCCAATCTTAAGCTATTTCAGGACTAAATACAAATCACCACAACTAACACAACTGGATGCATCAGCATGAAATATTAAGTTACCCATTCCTTAAATACATTTCTTCTAGAGCCATGTTTATTTTTAAGAACAAAGCACCACTTCTCAAGGAATACATCCAGTAATACAGAGTTTGGGGTAAGGACAAAAATACATAATCCAAACTCACGTTGGCGAGAAACTGAGATATGTCCTTTTCTCCTTACCTATTATAAGCTGACTAGCAAGAAATAAAAGTGTTGCTGAGTTCTCAAATTCAGGACTTTTTAGGCTTAGGTAATTACCATCAAGCTCTAATCTAAGAAAATAGACTCGTAACTCAAAACACAGTTCCAGCAACAATCAGTGGCACTGCCTCTATAAGAGAGGAACTAAAATTGCCATTAACAGCAAATTTCATATCCCAGTGTGCTAAGCAAAAACATTACCATTGTAAAGGTGCAATCATCATTTTTTCCCTAATAGCAGAGCAACTAATTTCATTGCAATATGGCTCCTGAAGTGAAGACAGAAGTGTTAGGATGATTTGCATTTCAATATGGACACAAGAACCCGAGAGCTGTAAAGTCAGCTTCATGCACTCATATTATTAGCACTGTATTAGCAGTGATCTCTTCCTAGCAACTGCCAAAACTCCAAGGACAGCAGGCTTTCTTGCCTACGCTTGCAATACTCTTCTTTCTAGCTGGTATGCTGTGGTGGTTCTAAATGGTGGTTCCATGTTTTTTAAACTATAAATATCTGGGTGAATTGGTGTGTTTTTTCCATTCTTTACATTGCAGGGTTTATTATTTGTCCTGGATTTTCCCTACTGAGTACTGAAAGCTCTGATAATTTATGAGCCCAAGGTTTGTACTGGGGGATGTAAGAGTGAAAATCTCCCCCACAGAATCTCCCTCAGCTGATTCAAAGCCTGCTTTCTCTGGTAATTCTTATCTTACAACTGCTGAGGAAGATCCATGGTACTCTTGATTTTCATTAAATGTGATCATGAGCAATGTGTAAGAGTGAAAGATGATTCACTGGATTTTATGGAGGAGAGAAACACAGCTGTTCCATTTATACACAACAATTTTTTTCATAGTCCCACAACAATGAAGAGAAATAAAATATTTCAGGCAGAAAAACTGATGAAGGTAACAATAAGGATGCCATATACTAGTTTCTAAAATGGAAGTAAAGTTTCATCTCAGTCATTTTCATAAAAGATTTCAGTTTTGTTTTACCTGTTTCTGCTTACAGCTCAAAAGTTGCTCAAATTCTCATCCAAACACATCCATATGTCAATATCCAGTCTCTATCCTTTCTTCTTATCCTTTATATTCTAATGTATTTAGATAAGTATAATTTACAAAGCAAAAACATTTTTAGACAAAGATCAGGGTTTCCCTGCCTATTCTGCCATGAGAAGCCCCCCATAATTCTGTTGAACTTATGTGTGCACATTTACATACTACATGTGAATGCAAACCTATTCTTTTCATGCCTAGCTTTGTATTAGAAAGAGCACTTACACCCACAAACATGCTGTGAAGCTCAAAGCTTTCAGAAATCTAATGAAAAGCTTGGCATAGGAAAATCCAGTAGTAATAGCATCTAAAACAACAACAACAACAAAAGGCATATTTGTAGTATTACTTGGGCATTGCAATAAAATGGAGCTTATGCACCCACTTGCCTCCACCTCTCTGATTATCTGTCAGTCATACTATGCTTCAATAGTTTTTGGAGTTGTTGATCAGTCTCTGTCAATTCTCCAAGATAATTATGATCCTACACATTTTCTGACAATTTGAGTTTAGGTGACAGACAGAGATGCTAATTCATGTTGTTGTAAAAGAAGAGCAGCCTGATAAAAGCTCTATATATTATGTTTGACAGAGATCAGCATATTCACATTTCCTAGCTTTTAGCAATGTATCTTCATAAGACACAGCATAGCCTGATTTTTGTGAAATGAAGGGGATCAGAAGGTACTTAACAGTTTCTGTAGAGGGGGTTAGCTCAAGTAATGAAAGGAATAAATCAAAGGAAACTCAGTTCAAATTAAAATTAAATATTAAAACAAATCTGATCAAATTGTAACAATCTTAATCAAGTTCCAGTAGATCCTCACCAGGCCATTTGGGATGTTAACACATCCACAATTCACTTGAAACATGAGTTACAACCCTGCTTTCTTTCCTGAGGTTATTACCAGATGTGTGAGTGTATCAGGTACAGCTAGAACTAAAATCACCCCTAAACTCAGTTCCTCTATAAGGACTTGACAGTCATCACTAGTCTCTGTAGGACTTTGATCAAGTATCCCCATTTTCATGTTCAATACATGGTATTACTCCTGCATTTTGATGGCTTAACAAACACAGAAGTTATCTGTATGATGTATATGGTTACTACATGAAAACATCCTACCTGAAAAACAGAAAATCTCATATCAAGTACTGTCACAGCATCTATCACAGCTGAGACAACCACAACTCACAGAGTATCACCACACAATTTTAGGCTTTAAGCAGTCACCCATACAGAGTAACACCATGCCTCATCAGAATACTGCAAGCAGCTGCCATTTCTTGTTCTTCAGCCCAACCTTTTACCCCTCATGCTGATGCACTGCACCTGTGTGCCTCTGTTCCCTTTGTGGTTGGTCAGTGCCCCTGGGCCCTCCATGGCTCATTGCTGTCAGTGCTGCTCCCCTGCTGCTCACAGCTGTGCCCACTGGGGATGAGGCTCAGCCCAGCCCCATCCCAATCACCACAAACTGTGTACCTACAAAGTACTGTTAAATTTGAAGGAAGATTTGGAGGTCTGGTTTGTTTTTATGTATGTATTATTTCACTTTCTTGTGTAGGTGTGTAAATGAATGCAGGTCTTCTACATCGTGGCACATGTCAAATACACACTCACGCAGAGGCATCTCAACAGCCTGGGCAGCCCTTCTCTGTAACTTCAGCAAGGAAGCCATCTGTAAGGTAAGAAATCTTCATTTCTAAGTGCTGATGCACTGAAAAAAAGTAGTTTCTGCCCAAGACTAAGCCAATCACAGCCCTGCACCTGCTGATCAGCACAGTCTGCAGGCATGGTGGCCTTGGCACTTTGGCTCCTGGTGACACGTTCAGGCCCCCTTGGCAGTTCCTTGTGACATAGGGGCAGAAAAGCTCCCAGTTTAGGCTTCACACTTCAGGCATAGGCTTTGACTGATGACCATGAAACTGCTTCTGCCATGGCTCATTATGTTATGTCTAAGGGGACAATGACAGTTTTTCCAACAAAATGTTCTTGATTTAATGAAACTAAACTGTTATCAGTTAGGTTCTTCACATGAATCTGCTTCTGGAAAAACCACTCCTGTCAGCCCCCTAGCTTACTCCACAAGACAGCTCAGGTAAAAGCCTGAGGGAGCTTCTCCAGACTTCTGTCCTAGAAAAGCACTCTTCAGGGAAGCCAAGATCCAGTTCAACACAGCCTGAAACCCTCAGTCATGCCTGTGTTGTCATCAGGGGTAAGGTAATGGTCAGGAAAAATTAAGAAGGAAACAAAGAGGGGGGGGAAGGAAGATTGAGTGCAAAGTCTGTGGTTGTTGAAAGCAATTTAATATAAAGTGGAAGAACCATTCATAGCAGTGCCTGTTGAACTTCTGCTGACTTCAGACCCTACAGCTTTACTGAGTCCTGAAACAAAAAACAAAACCCAGAAAGGCTCTGAGAGAGATTTGTTTCTCTGAACAAATTAATGGCAAACACAACATTCTCCATTTTAGAAATAAACTTCTGAAATTAAAAAGCCTACTACTATGGCTGCTATTTGACACAAAAATGAATTTCATTATTTTGGGAAACAAAACCTAATCAGTTATGTGATTTCTGAGTCCTATTCAGTGTTTGATTATGCATCTACTCTGCTGAGTATCTTTTTGTTCTATATTGCTTAGTTTTGTGGTGTCTTACATAGATTTACTTTTTTGGATTTCCTCTGAAAGGGCAAGTGTTGAAGACAGTATACATCTACAAAAACAGTTTTCATATGCTTCAAAAGTATTTGTCATTCTTTTGATATGGCTGTTATTCCCAGTACTTAAAAGCTGTCTTTGATGTAATTGAGGCTTTTACTCCTCTCTATCTATTGGGCTTTTGATCACCTCCTAATTAATGAAGTAATGACAACCAATTATATTTACATCCAACACAAAGCATATTGTTAAAGTTTGCCATTACCACTTTCCTTTCTTGCATGCTAACACAATGTTGTAACCTTAACATTTTCTGCCTCACTGCTGCTGGGAGCATTAATCAGTAAAGTTATTTATTCCGTTTTAATGTTTTTATTGACTGCCAATTATACATGAAGAGATGAAATGTCTGCATAACTCATGACTCTCATAATGCTTCTTTCAAGCCAAGTAAAGTTATTTCTTCCATTTTAACATTTTTATTAACTGGCAATTATATATGAAGAGATGAAATGTCCGCATAACACCTTACTCCCAGGATGCTTCTTACAAGCCAAGTTTTCAAAATACTTAAAATGTATCAGGATCCTATAGTTTTGCTCTGGACAAAGCTTCATTAAAGATATAGAAGGGAGCTACACATCTCTCTACAGGTCTACATCCAGGTTTTATCACTGGTTTCAATTATCTAGTCTGAGCTGGAGCTCTGCAAGAGCACAAGCCTCAGAAACAGTGGGGAAGGCTGACTTCAATTTCTTATATTCTTGTTGTTGGGTTTTTTGCCAAGGAGAAATTGAATTTGATGCTGTATTTAAGGCAGAGGTTTCTGACATTCTCTATGAAAAAAAAAAAGTTTGTTTGCTTTCTCTGGATTTAAGTAGGTTTCTGTTGGTCACCACAGATGAACGTCACGAGGACTTCTTACCAAGTCCCATAATAGTTACTTGACATGAAGAAAAGCCCATGCTGCCAGGGCTTGATTCTTCCCTAATTTTAAAAACAGAGCATCTTGGAAAAATGAAAAACAATAAGGGAACAAAGAAAGAAAATTACTTCTATTAGAATTGTTTCTGTTTACTAGAATAAACTAGGAATTTTCTAACAAAGCATTTTTTTTCATGGGATATAACAAAGCTTCAAACCCAAGTGATTCACAGACACATTTTGGTTTTGACATATTTTCCCAAAATAGAAACAGGATTCTGACAATTGAGCAGCCATCATCCTTAGTGCTCTGCTGAAGAGCCCTGGTTTTCCTTGTGTGTGGCTCAGGGACAGCCCCACTCTGTGGCTTGTCCAGTCACAAGTAACTCATAAATAACCCCAACACGACTTTGTCACAGAGCCAAAGGCTCATGACAGCCAGCTGTGCTGGCACTTCTCAGACACACAGCACTTCTCAGGCTCCCTTTGGCATGGGGAGAAACTATCCTTATTCCAGGAAAAGGTCCCCAACTGTCCCAATACCAGAAAGGTTTCAGAAAGCACTCTCTTTTTTAGATTCAGCAAGTGGAGTCCTTGGAACACTCAGCAGCGTGCAGAATCCCTGGCATTACATATCTCTCTGCTCCATGCTGCTTTGAAAAATGAGAAAATATATTCCTGCAGATGTATTTTTGTGTATGATCTGCAGAAACTTTTGGAATCTCTGTATCTGAATGATATCTTGAGCCTGAACTAGCTCCATGAGGTCTGTGCTTCCTGTGACTCCTTTGAAGACAGTGCTGTTGCAAACTGTCCTGTGGCACTCTGAGCACCAGCACTGTGCCCTGCAGCAGTTGCAGAGTTGAGGACTTTACTGGGCCAGTTACCAATTATCAGCCAGCTCCTTCCTCATAACTTGAGTGTCTGCTTTGTTAACAGTTCTGCTAAGAATCCCTTCCATTTGATACCTTGGTCTGCATCGTGGTGTAGCACTTCAGAAATGAAATCACAAATATTCTGCAATCTAATTTACCTTAGCCTGGAGGAGATGTTCTGCCATCAAGATATAGATCCTACCAGTGGCACTCATAGTGTAGCTGCAGCGATGTGAGCTGTATCTCTGCAACAAGGATTGTGCAGAAATCTGCATAATTTTCTACATCCTTAGGAAGGTTCCCAACATGTTCAGGACAACACAGGAGAAGGTTCTCAGCAGGAATGCCAGGCTGAAGCTGAGACAAGAGGGAAGTGATATATATAGAGAGATAACTTCTATCTTAAATATTTTCCAGGATCACATAGGATGGGTCTCTCCCCTATCTGTACATGCAGATGAAGTTTTAAGTTCAGAGCTCTTGTTTGCAACGAGATTATGCCAATTTTAAGCCTTTGCTGCAGTCAAAGAAAACACAAACTGCACCTACTCCAAGTGATGATATTTTGTGCAAATGGTCTAAGGGAGGAAAACACTTTCCACTGAAATGGTGAGAAGCAAAACAGGCATTTCCTGTGTGAAATAAATGACATCATTAATGAATGGATCTTTTCATGATGCTCAAGGTTTAGAAAGTAAGCAAAAAAGGCTCAAGCTCAAGGTAATTAATAAAGAAATTAAATGTAGGAGCAAGCAGCTGTGCAATGCCCTAATTATCATGTGTAAGGGACAAAAATCTATCTTAGGACTGATTATAAAATCAGAGAATCATTTTGGTTGGAAAAGACCTTTAAGGTCGTTGAGTCTAATTGTTAACCAAACACTGCCAAGGGCACCAGTAAACCATTCCAACAAGTAGTCCAGGAATACACAGGCAGAAGGTTTTGGAGCATAGCTTCATTGACAAAAGGCAAGTGTCCACACTGAACATGCTCTTTATCCAGGCATATGACTTCAAAATATCTGAAGCACCTGAGAATGAGGGACAAATACATTTAAGCTGGATGATATTCAGTGGCACTAAAAGACAGCTAGATCACTTCAGTTTGAGCAAGGAATAGTGAGCACCTGCTGCTGTAGCTCAGCAGGTGACTCTAAGCTTGTGATCCTCATCCCTAACACCTGCCTGCCTCCTGGCCCATTGCAGGGAGGTCTGTTTGCCTGCAGTTGCCTTGATCACCTCTGCTGGTCCTTCCCTCCTAATTTCAGCCAGTTTGCTGCCAAGGTGTCTGCTTAAAAAGAGTGATGATATCCAGATAACTGCAGCTCTGCCTTTAATGTGGACAGAAGACTGAAAGTAGGATTTACATGATGTGATATTTAGGCTGATGAGCCTCAGTTATAATGGCAAAGAACTTTAGGAAGAACAAATACATGAACTAGTATTAATGGGTGATACTGGGTGTTTTATATTTAATGGGAACTAAATTAAGAGTACAAGTTTGTTATAAAACATGACTGTAAAATCACCTAATAAACAAGGCAGATCTATGTGTGTTTTGAGTCATACTAATGATTTCTTCAGGGTGAGAAGGCTTTGCAGACAGGCTGTATGACACAGTATGTATCCCTTTGAATGCTGGTAAGATTAAAAAGATCTTAAAATTATATGCAATAGCCTCAGTGCAACAGTGTTCCAAGATAAGACATGGATTTGAAGACTAAATAAAATCTTACTACCAAACTCAGTATTTTGTCCTTGATTTGAATAGTGAAACACTTTACAATCTGTACAGAAGTACAGTGCAACAGATGGCTTTTAAAGTGATTGAAAATTCACCCACTTTGTTATTTACATGCTCAATTTTAAACACAACAGGAGAATGGTTCAAATGCTTCTACAATAAAACCTCATCCAGTTAATTTCTTTTCCCAGTACTCTCCTGAATCAGCTCTTGAGGCAGGAGATAAATCATTCTAGGGGAGCAATAGAGAAAAAACATCTCTAGTAGGAACCTTTCTCCTTATAAAAGGACAATTTGCAAAGCTTTTTTTAATACAGCTTCAGCTGCCTAAATTACAAAATATTTAGTGTTTTGTTATGACAAGCCTTTACCTGCTTCCTTCTGTTGTTCTGCTCTTCTGGAGTCCAGACAAAGAAATTGGAAGGGACAAACGTAGGAATGTTGAAACTGTCACTAATAGCCCTCAAGAGTAATTAAGGACACCCATGAGTAAATATTTTATTTCTTTTTGCAATATTTCAATACTATAACTTCTGAAAGTTGTACCCCATGGGGTGTCAGAGAACAGCCAGAACACAGCATCCAGTGAAAACATGGCGAGAATCCTTTTGTGTACCTTTGCCTGGAGGAGCAAAATTAAACCATGGGCAAGGTCAAAGTTTTACAGAGGGTGCCAGGACTCTTCTAGTGTTGCAGGGGTTTGGTTTACAGCTTGTCTGAAAGGCAGCATCTCCTTCAGCACAAGGATGTTTAAATCTGTGGTGAAAGAGGAAAGAATGGCCAGTACTGCTCCCTGGAGCACGCAGACAGTCTTAAGAACCTTCTCATTAAGCATTAAGGCACAATCCAGTTGGACCTGCTGACTTGATAAACCAGGAATATTGCTGCCTAGGAGGGATGAGGTAGACTCCAGCTCTTTGAGCAGATGAGAATTTCTATTTAAAGCATTATACATGAAAAATGAAAGGAAGAAGAGCAGCCTGTATAACAAAATTAACTCCTACTTAGAAAAATAAGAGAAACTGGCCATTACAAAATATTTTTCTTAGAACAAACAGCAAAACAGTGCCAGTACATAGCATACAGGGAATGGAAAAGAGAGGTGATGTAGGAAGACTACAAAAGGAAGACATATTATAAAAAGGAATTGCTCTGCAATACGAAAGAAAAGTTGCATATATAGGGGTTATTTTACCTTAACAGCACTATTCTATTTATATCTTTATGGAAATATCTTCAGAAAAAAAAATTTCTGCCACTAACTGGACTATAATATTTCTTTATTTTCCATGCCATTAATGGAACATGGTTTTGCTCTAAGTGGTTTAAAATTTTTGAGCTTGACTATATTAATAACTTCATGTGTGAGCAAAAGAACACAGAATTCAGTATTGTGCCTGTTTAGTGGGCATTATCCTCCACCAGAGAGAATCAACAAAGCTCAGCTGCCCCTACAGGCAGGTATGAATGAGGGAATCACGAGCACAGATGTGCATGAGGAACAGTCTATTTTAGCAAGAAGGCTGGACAGCTGTTTCTGTGAAGTTCTGACCACTTACAAAAAAAAAGGGTCTTGCAGAAAAGTACAAATGGATGCAAATACATGCTTAAAATAGGAAACTGGATTTTTAAAAGTCTGCACCTGCCTTTAGTACTTTTAAATTTGATGTTTTGCTCCTTGGAGTTTTTTTGCAATGTTACATTTTTACACTGAAGGAATGCATGCTTTCCACTTCTTTAGTTTTCCAATAACTGATAACTATCACATTTTCAGCAGAACTACTTTCTATTAAAAACAGTCACACTTAAAATAGGCATATTAGTTGTGTGTGAATCGAATCACATTTAGGGTCTTATTAATAGTCTCACTGTGAGAACAAAACCACCTCAAACTCAAAACTGGTTTGAGATTGCAAAAAGCCTGGGCTACATTTGCAATCAACAGCACCTACCGATATATTGAATTTTCACTTGTCAAGAAATCTGAAACACTTCCATGTGCCATATTATGCCTTCAGGGGTGGCAGTGTGAAACCAATGGAACTGAAGTCTCATGAATGCTATAAAAATCTCTAGTATGCTATAATACTAAATATTTTTCATGAGAATTTAAATTATAAAATAATATTTCACTATTTAGCTATGGAAGTTCTTTTTTTTCTTCATTTTTAATATTGAAACAATTCTGGTTTAGGTATTCTTAATGTGCTGAAAAAGCTTTAATATGTGAACTGCTAGTACACCAGTCAGCTGAACCTTTAACAGTAGAGATAATTCCATTGGACAAAAGTACTATCTATCAGTAAACAGAAACAGTAACAAAGCCTTTATCTCCAGTATTTTATATCCTGACCAAATTATTTAAAAACTCAGTTAAGACAGTCAGAGACAGTCAGCTAACACTGGGATTTAAGTTTGCAAGCCTTCCCCCAGCATTTATGATATAATTTTTAACAAATTCTCCCTCTTTGTATATGTGGGTTAATCCAAGTAAAAATAATTATTTTATATTAATGACTATAATATATTTCATTATTTAAACTGATTATTAGTTAATAATCACTTAAGTCAATATAGTCTTTTTTTTTTACCATCTTCACTATTCTGCATACCCAGACCCTCTTTGTTCCTAGAATTCATCCATGGGACAAATTAAGACTGGTCCTGTAACCACAAAGTAATTTGTTTAAATAAGTGTTTTTCTTTTCTCCATCCAACTTATCCCACTTCATGTCATGTCTAATCTTTTCAGCCCTGATTAGGCTTCTACTTTCAATTAAAAAAGCAAGTTTTCCTCCAGGAAATAGGAGAATTGTGTCACCACTCTAGTCAGAAAACCCTCACATGCTGAGTGCCACAGGCCATAGCACTGATCTCCAGCACAGGCTCCTGAGGGAACTTTTGGCTTGGAAAATGAGAGATTCCTTGGAAGCGAGTATTAGGCAGAAGCAGCAGGATAAGAGCAGGCTATCAGTTCATGAGGTGAGCAGGCTGGAGAGTGGCCTGGCTGGGGAATGGGTGCATTCTCCCTTTGGCTTATGTGGAGGAAGGCAACACCTCCTGGAGCTTTCCTTGGCCTGGAGTTTGCATGCCCAGTCTGCCAGGGAGCTGCCAAGGCCCTGATCTCCTCCCCTCTGGACAAGGCTGCAGTGCAGCAGCCTGGGCATGGAGGCCAACATTTCATTCAGACACACAGGGCTCCTACATGGTCCCTGCTGCATGTCACCTGAAGGACTACATTCAATTTTCAGCAGTGTTTTGTGCAAAAAATGGACAATAACAGTACTTTCCTCATGCTCTTTGTCCCCAAATCATACCAGTATATCAAACACGAGCAGAAGGAGGTACAGCTGCCAGAACAGAGACTTCCAGGAAAGTACTTAATTCCTTGCAGGACCAAGTTCTTCAAAGTAACCTTCTGTTTATTTTTAGCTGGTTTTCTTGATGACTATTTTTCCATCCATTTTTTTTTTTCATTCCAGCAGCAGTAAAGATATTGTTATATCTGATTTCACTGCTCTAATTAAGTAAGTACTTCTCAGTGCATGATCAGTTATATTTTGGTCTGGTTTAAAGTTTATTTAATTTGAGACATATTTCAACCAGGGTAGCATAATGGCACAACTCAAGGCCTGCTTGATCCTAATATTAAAATGTTAGGTTATTTCCTGAAGGAAATAAAAAAAATCTAAGAAGTTTAGTGTAAATTTGTCAAAAAATTCTTTTTATCTGCACTCTAAAAATAGAAGTAAAAAACAGCAAAAGAACAAGACTATATGCAGTGTGATTAACACCCTGCTTTTTTTTTTTTTTTTTTTTTTTTAAGGATAATAGGAATAATGAGCACATACTATCACTGAACCTGGGAAAAAAGCCCTGGCAGAGGCAGAAAAATGTAATCTAATCCATTCACTGCACAATGAGGGAATTAAGGATTCTGCATAATTCCTGTGAAGTGTCTGGTTAACCTGAGTGTAAGGGACATCTCTATGTCACTCCTAGGCAGACTGCACACTTGCTTCATTTCATTCAGAAAATTTTTTCTCATATACAATCTGAGTCTTCTGTGTTGCAATTTAAGCCCATTGTCTTTTATTTCTTCCTGTCATCATTGCTTATTTAAAGACTGGCAAAATGTTTGTCATTTTAAATTGCCTGGAATTTCAACCCCTGCTATGAGTTGCCAAAGTGCCCATTATTGCTTTAGTAATTTCTTTGAATACTCTAGAATGCAGTTGAGTTAGCTTAAATGATTTTAAGAGATCTGACAGATATAGGGATTCTAACCTATTCTTTTACTTTCCCCTTTATTACAAGTGTTAATTGTACCACACAACAGTTCAGAGCTGACCTTTTCAGAAGACTGACACAGAAAAAGCCATTACACATTTCAGCCTTCTTGGAATCATTTGTTGAGAGCTATTCCTCTTTTCTGTACAGCAGGACAATGTTTTTCTTAGTCTTTCTCATCACTATTTTGCTGATGAATCAATTCACATCACCCATGATACCCTTTGCTAATAGCATAATTTTGTATCTGTTCATGTATTTTCATTTTATTCCTTTTATTTGTCTTCACTGATCTAATTTTCTATCCATTTTCTGTATGCTTTCTTCTTGTGACAGAAATTAACTTAAAATCTCTACCTTTGTCTTTTACTGTAGTTCCTGTCCTCCTTCTATATTTCACATATGGATCCATTGAGCCAGCATCATTCATATCTTTTGTCCAGGAAACTGAAAGTCCCCCTTAAATAATTTTTCTTTAGTTTTGATTCCTTTGAGATTCTAAACGGCAGATCGTAAAGCTTTACTCTCAAAATCCTCTGATTTTCTGTACTTCTTCCTTTCCCTCTGAAGAATAATGAACTCTGCCACTGCATGGTCATAGAATTTGCCTTCTACACTTCCTAGGTTAAAGTCAAATTCAGAAAGGTTTTTTCTTAAATTTCTTAAATATGTTTCAAAAACTTACTAGGGAATTTGTGCTCAGGTCCCAACATATTCACCTGGAAACAGAGAAATCCCCATATTACTATAAAGTCATGCCCTGGAAAATGCCAACTCCTCACAAAAAATCCTAATCCTGATCTTGTTAAGAGAGTGTAACTGATAACATGATTTCCTTTACAGAATTCAAGTGTTTTTAACTACTTACTGATGTCATTTAAATGAGAGAGGGACAGAACCTGTGGCAGAGAAGTTACAGTCAGTACTGCCAGCAGTGCTGATCTGCTTCTGCTGCTGCCTGGGTGTCCACCTGTAGATTGACAGGGTGGGATTTATTTCACAAAAATTTCAACACTAATAGTAGAAGTATGAACCTTTGCACTTGACAGATCAGTTATTTTATTCTAGTCAGGGAACAGGTACATTAGTACACATAAATTCATGTGATTTATTTTAGATATCTTCTGCAAAACTGGATGACTGGCAGTAACAGAAGTAAGAAAATTTACATGTGAGACAAGACCTGGCCTTTCCCCTAACCTTGTGGATTACAAACACATGGCTTAACTTTTATTTTAACCAGTGTCCAAGAGAGAACATGCTAGGCTATCACACGTGTACCTTTTTTAGATATTGCTTATAAAAGCAAGATTTCCAGGTTGCTTTAATTTTATACTTCCTTTCTACAACATGATTTAAGTTTTCTACATTGTTCTGCATATAGCAGAGACTGGTGACAATCCTATCATTATAACCAAAGTTCTCCTTCTCACATTTTCTCTACATCTTTGCTTTATACAGATCTGTCATATATTATAGAAAGCTTTTGGTAAAGTTAGAGTAAACCACCTAACTTTTCTTTCAAAGGTGGGCAATGTTCTAGTTTATTAACAGATGCAATCCAAGGCTGGTGGCAATTACAACTTCAATGAGTTGACAACTACAGTAGTCTCTGTAAATGGCCCCAGTTTACCTGCAGCTTCCCTAAAAAGCCCCTTGCTCTAAAAATGCCTTCCTTGCTCTAGTTGTGGCTCAATGGCTAAAGCAGGCAGGCCATTTTGAATTATTAGAGCTGTTAGCAGCTTGTGTGCCGTTTTGGGCACCACAATATTAAAAAGACATTAAGTTGTTAGAGAGCATCTAAAGGAGAACCATGAGGGGAACTCTGTGAGGAGCAACTGAGGTCACTTGGTCTGTTCAGCCTGAAGGAGACTGAGGGGAGACCCCACTGCAGCCTACAGCTGCCTGGTGAAGGGAAGGGGAGGGTCAGGCACTGATCTCTTCACTCCCATGACCAGTGAGTAGACTGAGAGATTGGCCTGAAGTTGTGTCAGGGAAGATTTAGGATGGATATTAGAAAAAGGTTCTTCACCCAGAGGGTGGTTGGGCATTGGAGCAGACTCCCCAGGGCAGTGGTCACAGCCCCAAGCCTGACAGAGTTCAGTAAGTGCGTGGACACTGCTCCCAGGCACATGGTGTGACTCTTGGGGCAGTCCTGTGCAGTGTCAGGAGCTGGACTCGATCCCTGTGGATCTCTTTCAACACAGGATGTTCTACAATTCTATGATTCTAAATACTTCAGGCATGGTACTGTTCAGTAAGGGCAGACAAGTGGTCTCTGTGACACCAGGAGTAAGCTTGGCCATGGCCCCAGGTGGAGCATTTACTGCAGCTGCCACTCTCTGCTCAGTCTGTGCACAGGTGTGGAAGGACAGAATGTAAGAAAATAAAGATAGTGCAGAAGGTAGTCGCACACCTGAGGAGATGCAGCTGTACTAACCACCAAAGATTAGGAACAGGCCTGCCCTTAACAGGGCACAGCTGTGTCCACTGAGGATGAGGATGAGTGGGTTAGCTGGGTGAGGAGTTTTTGGAGTGTTGGAGTTTGTTGTCTGTACTATGAAGAGAGATGGAGGTTGTTAGCTGTGCTGTGAGGAACTATCCATGAGAAATCACTGAGAAGTTATGGAGCTTTTGCAATAAGATGGCAACACACAGGAAGACAGGGTGACCTCAAGGCTACAAGCACTAGTCCAGCTCTCTGGGTTTAATGACCTTGGTGGTTTGCTGGGCATTATTACACACACTTTTCCTCTGCACAGCTGTAACTCCACTTAGCAGGAACTGCAGTGACAGGTGAAAATGAGGAAACAGGCACTTTGTGACACTTTTCAGAACTCCTTCCTTCACTCCATGACACAGCTGTAACACGGACACTGCAGTTATTTCACCCCATACAGACTTTCCCATTAGCAAACAACACTTCCATGAGCAACCCCTTCTATGAGGCTGCTTAAAGAAGATGTTATGCTTCTATCCCTTCTGTACAGTACACCATGTGGTTGCTCATTGCTGCCTATTATAAAAATCCCAGCCATCACTCCAGGCAATTTTATCTTTTGGGCCTCAGGTAATGTATCAGTTGACGAATTTCTTTTCTCACCTTGTATCCGGACTTTACACCTCCAACCCAATTTGCTGCAACTTTTTGCAGAAAGGAAGGATGCAAATTTTAACAATTTCTCCAGAAAATGTAACTCATTTTGTGAAGATGATATAATTTCCTCCTTTGTCTCACTGCTCACACAGTTCACACAGAGAAGACAAGAAGCAACAGGTTCAAATTGAAATACAGGAAATTCCATTTTAATAGGAGAAAAAGACCCTCTTATAATGGGAGGTTGGTCAAACACTGGCACAAGGTGTCCTGAAAGAATGTGGAGTCTCCACCAAGAGAGATAGCCAAGCTGCCACAGGATGCAGCCCTGAGCAGCTGACTGTCACTGGCCCTGCTTGGAGTATGGGGATTGGGCCAGACAATCTCCAGAGATCCCCTCCAACTTCCAGCAGCCTGTGAAAAGGGCAGGAATATCATAAGTCACTTTGAGAAGTTGCTTCATGCTATGTGGTTTTAACAGGATACATTTTATTCCAGCTCCCTACATCTTGGAGGCACTACTGTGCCAAGGTACCACAGAGGTCCTTGGATATCAGAGCACCTCATGATGACTGTGACCCTACAGTCTAAGGCTGATGAATACCCAAAGCCTGCCTAATGTGTCTCTGTATAAAACACATAAACATTCGCTGAATTGAAAATTGGGACTTAGATCTTGTTTATTTTCTGGTCTGCAGGTGTTTTATTAGGCTATGCAAAGTGGAATAGTTTCAACAGAAAACATTGAGAGTCCCACCTTGAAATTATTCCCCAGACAGGTGGGCAGGGCACTTGGATGAGACACAGGAATTGCTTCAAGTCCTGACTGAGAAAGAAGTGGCTTTGAACTCTACCATCTTGAGATATTACTACTACCACTTGATTTCTAGGCAAAAGGGACACAACATTATGTGACAAAGGGTAGACTGAAAGCAAAGTGAGCTTTTGAAGGAGCCCACTGGACATGTGTGGATAAGTTAGGCACCTGCCTTAATGGGATTGAGAGGCTTTGACACCATCTAATTCCTTGGGATTGCTCGCTGGACAGTCTAGGCAGTCTCCTAGCTGGGCAGCTGTTTGTGGTTATGTTCCTGACATTTCCCTTACTGCAAAGGAAACCTTACTACTGGGTCACACTGGACACCACTGCTCAAAAAACCCATCAAGATTAGAGGTTACAGGCTGAGCCCTGATAGGAATAAACACTTTTATGGAACAAACCCTTTAATTACTAACTTGAGAAATTAATTAATTTTTACTAGTTCAGGTTTAGCTTTGTATTTTCTTGACAAATGAAAATAGGCTGTTTATGTTTAATTTTGACCTCTTGACTTGATGCACTGATACTATGTTCCAAAATCCATGTGTCTAACATTTTATGCAAATCTTAATTAAAAATACAAGATTATTCCCTTAGTTACTGCAAAACTCTACTTTCCTCTGAAATACCTGATGGTATTTCTTTCTAGCTAAAGTCCAGGGAGCAGTTGATGTGACAAATAATGTTTGACTGATGCTTTAGCAGTAAATCAAAATGGCTAGGTTCACCTTATTTACTGTGAAAGAAATAAATTTATTCTGATGGAGTAGCAAAATAATTCCTATTATGCAAAAGAGGAAAAAAAACCCCATAAAGTTTATTTTTTAAAAAAATTTGTTTTTACAGCAACTTATCTGCTAAATATAAAGCTTCTATACCGGCACATAGTACTGAGTGTAGAAGGTGAGCTGATATTAAGAATATGTCATAAGCAGCTATTCCTAAAAAACGGTTTTTAACTGAAGACATCAAATTTTATTTAGTTGTAGGAATGTACAGAGCCATCAGGAGTATAGACTGAAAACCACATGAAATAAGCCATCATACTTTCCTCAGAACTAGCAAGGCTGCTGCTAGAATAATACATTAATATTGGAGCACTGTACTAGGGCATGAAAGAAGATTGGGAGATTTGGACAGAGCTGAGAAGAGAGACAAAATATTGATTTTAGAGGTGTAAAACAAAATCTATTATTAGGATGCCAATATGGTTGATACAAATGAGCGTGTGGTTGCCTGCAGGAGAACACTGCTGAGTGGCACATCTGAGGAGACCTGGTCGAAGCACAATCCTGAGAATGCCTGGAGAGCCCAGCCTGCAGCACAAGCTCTGTTAAAGCATTGAAATGCACAGTCAGTCCCACAGAGCAGAAGTTCTACTGGGAAGATTAAAAAAGAGACATGCTATCGATATGATGAAGAAGTGCAGTGCTACTGACAAGACTAAGAAAGAATGACGCAATTCATAAAACCCACTGACAAAGTGTCATCACTGATAAGACTGAGAAAAGCAATGTCAGGCCAAAAGAAAGGACAGGATGCAAACTGCCAAAGTCTCCAGACCATACACAGCCTGAAGGAAAACGGAGTCTTGAGGACATTTCTGCAGAAACATTAAGGGAGCTGTAAAATGTGAGCAATGGACATCAGCAAGTCATAGAAACTACCAAAAATCGTGAGTGGGTAAGTGGATACTTGTGTTTGTGGTCATCTGCAGCCAACAGGATCACAGACATGCTTCTCTCCTTAACAATCTTATATAGATAAGACAAAACTTAATGTAGAAATACCTGCATCAGTTGACACCTGTGAAAAGTAACTGTATCACTGCAAAAGGAGTTACAACACTGGTTTTCTGAACTGAGGGAAGGGACACGCTGACAATGGTCTTTGAGTACCTAAGAGGCCATTCTCTGATTACAAAGGATGGCAAGAGAAAAATAACACAAGTCACTGAACTGCAGTAAGGCAGACATCAGAAAAACCTCAGGGTAATAATGCACAACGCTAGATTCCTTGCTGAAGCTGTGGAATCTCCAACAGTCCAGGTGGAAATGGCATCTTGGACCAACATCATAAAAAAAAGTCCCATATAACTGGCCATCTCTAGGAATAGAGGCAAGGCAGGTGGAACTTTTGAGATCTGGTCCAATCTGATCTGATCCTTTTACTACAATTCTATGGCTGTAGCAAATGGTTGCATAAACTCTGCTTATTTATTTTGATCATACAAGAAGCACACTTCAAGGGACATGTTATAATGGCAAGCAAACTACAGCAATCCACAAAAATGGCCATAACAATCATAAATTATTTTCAGTTGCCAGTTCAGCAGAACATTGAGGCAGTTCTTGGGTCTTAAAGACTTTAGGTCTAAGTACATAAACCACTCAAATCTTGAAGCACTGATGAAATACAAAACCAGTCCAATGACATCTTTAACAATAGAATAACCCCAGACTTAAAAAACCTCAGTATTAGAGGGGAGTATGCTGCAGGACAGGGCAAACTCTTACATATCCCACACAAAGCAAGTCATCTCTAATCTCCTCTTCAGGAAAAAAAAAACCAAACAAACAGAAAACCAACCAACTGTTAGTGGAGATTTCCTGAAGAACTAAATAACCATACCACAATGTATATTTCATTCTTGGAGAGGGACTGATGTGAATTGGCTATACCATTACTAAGATTTAATGATCCCATTTGTCACAGTGATAACTGCATACAGATTGCCTGTCTTTAACTAAAGAAAGCTCACTTCCTCCGAGGCTTTTAGCTGTCTGCAAATGCCTAAATGAAGCCTTTCTTTTGACACCCATGGGCTCCCTGGGGTGCTTATGTCAGTTCCTAGTGCTATCCCTTTTCATCTTAATGTACACCTGTCAGACTGCTCGGATTTTCTATTCTGTATCACCTTTCCCTGAAGGCTCCTTCAGCCTGAATAAACTTGGGTTTATTCACAAGTGAAATAAATTTGCCCTCTGACTTGACGGTTCTGCCTTGGAAAGCCTGAAGGAGAAAAAGCCGAGTGGTTTGAAACTCAATCTTTCCAAATTGTACACTTTGCAGCTGGACACCATAAAATCAGTTTAAGGGTTCTTGTTAAGACGATCCTCAGAAAGGGCCCTGAGCGTACAGCCTATGAAACCACCAGATTTAAGATTTTCTGTAACGTTTCCCAGAATTTAAAGACATGCAGGACTTTTTAAAGCTTTCGGCTTTAGATGCGACTGGTCTCTCACAAAGTCTATCACTGTATCCCGAGGACAAGTTGATCCGCGCAGGCAAGTGACACCCGCGCGGAGCATCCTTGTGTCCGCTGCCCTGCCTGCCCGAGCTCGGCCCCCAGCGCCTGCCCGGAGCTCCCGCGGCGCTCCCTGAGCCGAGCGCTTCCCGCGAGAGGCGCGCCCGCGGTAGCGGCTCTGTGAAGGAAGAAGGAGAAAAAAGGAGCAGCGAAGAGACAGGAGCGTGCCCGGGCACCGACACGAGCCCGCTGTGAGACGCTGTGAGCCGGCTAGGAGAGGAACAGCGCAGCCCCGGCATCCCCGCCGCCGCCCCGGTGCCCGCCCGTCCCGCCGCTCACCGATAGTAGAAACGACGGTGCCCACGAAGTAGAAAGCGCCGGTGAAATCCCATCGGGGCCGGATGTCATCGACGCGGATGCCGGCCACGTTCGCCTCCTCGTATTCCCGGAGGAAGTGCTGGAGCTCGGCACGGCTGAGGTTGTGGCGCCGGGTGAAGTTCTCCAGGCGTTCCTCCCAGCGCTCCTTTGCCTCCCGCTCCGTGGGCAGCTCGATGGCCGAGAAGACGGCGGCGCCGCACAGCATGTACAGCACGATCAGCACCGCCAGCAGGAGGAACCGCGCGTTGTCCGCGTTGAGGCGACCCGCGCTGGAGCAGCAGCAGGCGCCGCGACACGCCATCCTCCGCCCGCGGGACCGGGCTGCCGCGCCGCCACGCTACGTCGGGGCCCTGCTGCCGCCGCCGGGCATCACGGCGCCGCCCGCCAGCCGTACGCGGGGCTCAGGGCGCCGCGGAGCCCGGCGGCGGCGAGCGGCGCTCCCGGGAGCCGGCCGGCACCTTCGCCCCGGGGGCAGGGCGCGGCCCCGGCACGGCCCCGCGGCGGGCGCGCTTCGGGCTGCCGAGCATCCTGAGGGCGAGGGAGCCGCTCGTCCCGTCCCGTCTCAGAGCCCCTCAGCCCCGGCGCCCGCCGCGCGGGGCTCCCGTCCCCGCCACTTTCATATCCCCTTCCTGCCCCCGCCCCGAGCACGTCGGAGCGGAGCGCAGGGACAGGCACTGCCAGGCACCTCCTGCCTGCTGGGGGGACAAGGCGGGACCGGCGGCAGCTCGCCCCCCGCCCTCCGCTTCGCCGCGGGGCTCGGCCGCCCGGTCGCCCGCACCATGGCCTCGGGGGAGCCGCGGGCCGGGCCGGGCCGCGCCCTCAGGAGCAGCTCCCACAGCACAGGCGCGGCCGCTGCCCCCGGAGCCCAGCGCCGGCAGCGGGCAGGGCGGGCTGGCAGAGCGCGGCTGCCCCGCGGCCTCCAGCCCTCAGAGGGGCGGTGGCCGCCCCCCTTCCCGCCCTCAGGTACCCGGCCCGGGCTGTGGGGCCGAGGAGCGCCCGAGGCAATCGGGCACGAAACCCGTCAGCCGGTGATATCCCCTCCCATCAAAGCCATAAAAATTAGCGCCCTTTGCCGAAAGAGGACACCTGCTTCTCCACAGGTCTGGTTAACCCACTGCCTTCCCGACAAGCTGCTACATCTCTGTCCTCCAGCGCATGGTAGTCGAAGGGAAATTGTTTAGGGAAGACAGAAGCAGCCTTTCCAGCTGCTATGTGGTTTTAAAATTAGTTATTTGCAGGTTCAAAGAGCAGAGCTGTCGATCCAAATCTGCTGGAAATATCATTCTCACTATAAGAAGAAAAAGCTAAACTCAGCAATATCTGGTACTTGCTACAGTGCTGAATTCTACTTTTAAATAATTGGGGCTGGAATTCAGCTGCGCTAAACGTAATAGTATACAAGCACATTCTTTCCAGGGAAGGACAACCTACATATATTTTTTCAGAAAGCAGGTTAATGAACTATAACATCCACTTCCCTCCCCCCCCCATTTTCTAATAACTGTGTTGCAATGAAAATGCAATGGGAGTGAACACTATGATCTTAGAAATCTCCCTTAATGGCAGATAATTGTACATTCCATATAAGAGCCATTGATTATCTCACAGCCTGAGGTATTTGAGTATTGGTCTGAGCCCTAAGGGTGCACTGTGGCAGTTCCAATGCCAGTGTTTGAGAGGATCACCACCTGCGTGACAACTGCTAGAGCAGCAGGCACAGGGAAAATGAGTCCTTTTCTTATGTTGCACAGTCAACCAGCAGACAGGGATAAATGCGAGTTGTGTTTCATTTTTTCCTATTTGTTGTTATTCATAGGTGATACACCATGTGGCAGGTTTTTGTTCCCTCCTAATTAGTCTTTAGCATAGACTTTAGCATGGAAATTAAAATTAGCAGCAATACTAGAAGACATTAAATTGCCAAAAATAGGAAGATGAGATGCCAGCCAAACCAGACTGTGCTAACGGTAACAACACTTCCATTAAAAAATGCTGCTGTATCTTTAAAATTATTGGCAGCTCCTATTAGAAGAAAAAACCAAAACCCACCTATACTTCCCGCTTTGCCAGTCAGAAGGAAGATAGAACTCTGCCATTACATGTTTAACCAGCAAAGGCAGCAAAACTGAGTGAGCACCCTCTATCCATACCTATGGCTCCATCCATCAAACCTGTTCAAACCTGTTCAAGGGTGCCTTGGATTAACACAGTGGGAAAAAGAGCCTTTAGCTGCTTGCAACCATCAATGTGATTTTTTTGCCCAAAGGAATATGAACAATAACACTATTCAAAGGAATATCGAAGGCAAATTATTCAAGGTTATTGAGTTCCTCCTTATTTACATATTTTGTTAATGTGGAATGTCATTTTTGTGTTTGTCTTGGGCATAGCAATAGTTGTTGCATTAAAGCAGGTAAGATCATCTGGCACAGTTTTGAAAGACACATGTACTACCGTCATTGATCATCAAAAATTGCAAATTCCCTTAATTTGTCAACTTTGATCTTGGCAGTGATTTAATTATCTCTTGAGAAGGTGTCTTTTTAAGGATATGCTCCCTATTAAAGGATAGAACAAGAGCAAGTTGATATTGACCGGAATCTTGAAGAAGAAAATGAGACTATGGCTTATTCTAAAGATGACTTTATTGTAAAACAGGTCACCATTCCCATTGCTCTTGGGTAAATAGCTGGAAAAATTGGAGTGTGTGGAAAGCAGGAACAGTGTAATCAGTCAGCCATCCATAACATTTAAGCAAGGTGGAATACAGAAATGCAGTGTGTTCACTAGCATCAGAAAAATAAAAAGTAACTTTTTGTTTTTTACCTGAAACTAAAAAAGTAAGTAGTTAAACATGTTGCTGACATTTAATTAACCCCAAATCAAAGTGAATATCTTTCAAGCCTGAGCCCTGAATGCAATGCCACTACCCTCAGTACAGCCACTTGGCATCACTATCAGGACACATGCTACTTTCCCTTCACCTCAGCACAGCTCCCTCGTGTCTGTGTGCAGGCATCTGGGGACAACAGATTGGTGGCGGTAAGGCTTAGCACAATTGTAAAATAATAGGAAAGAAAAATCAATACATTCACCAATTCTGTCGATAATATTGACTGGCAGCCCTATAATTAAGAAAGCTAACAGTCACTGAGTACCCCAATAATGATTACTAGTAAGTCTGGTCAGGGTAGAATTATTATTAATGCATTATCAAATTACTTGGAAGACCCATGCAGACATTTAGTTACTCTCATTGACAGTGCCAGTACTTTTTAATTAGAGGTCTCCTTTAGAGGTGATTAGCTGGTACACTTAACCAAAACTCACTGATTTTCTTTGGTGAAGCTCTGGAATGACTGCAATATACTCCTGAGCCAACTTCATGCCTAATGAAATATCCTGACAGAGAAGCAAATAAACCAGCCCTCCATTACTTTTGATACTGAACAAAAATTCTTCAGGAACATCATAACCTTAACACTAGCAAACTAATTTGAACAATGCCTGACAACCCTCAGTGAAGGATTTTCCCCTAATATCCAATTTAAACTTTCCCAGGTGAAACTTCAGATTCCTCTTGTCCCCTCACTTGTTACCTGGGAGAAGAGGCTGATTCCCACCTGGCTACAGCCTCCTTGCAGGTAATTGTAGAGAGCAGTAACATCTCTACTGAGACTCCATTTCTCCATGCTAAACATTCCTAGCTCCTCCAGTTATTCCTTGCAAGACTTGTGCTCCAGACTTTCCAACCAGCTCCACTGCCCTTCTCTGGACATGTTCCAGCCCCTCAATTTCTTGTCATGAGGGGCCCAAAACTGGACACAGCACTCGAGGTGTGGCCTCAAAAGTGCTGAGTATGAGGGGACAATCACTGCCCTGGTCCTGCTGGCCACACTAATTTTAATACAAGCAATGTGTTCTATTAATGGGATACTGTCAATTTTATCAAATACCTGGGAGTACACTTGCAAGATACAAGTTCCAACCCAATCTGAAATGTACACATTTAGAAGACAGAACAAAGGATATGTTAACAAGATTGCCTTTATTTTAATTTGAATTTTACATATAATTTTTATTCCAGCTACTGGGGTCAACTGACAGTCTCACAGAGCAGTAATTTTAAAATTAATTACAGCTATAAATGCAGAGAGACTCTGAGAACAGTTCTTGTCTTGAAAACCATATTAGGAACCACAGTAAAGAAAAAGCATATAAAAAGGTATTCAAAAAAGCAGGTTCACTTGTAATAATGTGGTTACAGATTCTCCAAGAATCTCTCCCTTATTAACATTTTAATGTTTCAACTACAAATTAGCCATTAGAGCAGACATTATAGCTTACAGAACAGAAACAAGCAGTTTTTCCAAGTCAGGCTCAGTGTCAGCAAGTGGAACATCACAGAGTACTGGAAACACTTATGATGGAACCCACATATTTCCATGTGTATCAGGGGCATCAGTGTAAGGAATATTCCAAATCCACGGTTGATCTGCAAACCAAAACAAAAACATACTCATGACAAATTGATTTATCAAATGCAAAATTTGATTCTCTTCCTCTTTTCCCTCTGGAGGGAAGAGGTAAGTCCAAATTCTCACTGATTTTCAATTAACATCATGTGCAATTTCAGTTTAGCAGACATTTGTTTTCTCTTTTTTTTAACTGTAAGATAGAGAGTTTTCAAAAGGCTTTGCTTTCTCCTCAGATATTATTTTAAATATAGTTATAACCCAACATGCTCACCAGCTGTATAAGAACTGTATTTCAGATAATATACAAGTACAGTAATGCAGCCAAATTTGGTATGGCCTAGTGCCAGCAAGTTTTGCGCTGCATCTCTCTTAACCCAATGTAATTATAAATAAGCACTGTAACATGAATATTTTTCACAGGGACAGTAAGAATTCAGTACCTAAGAATGACACTGCCTGACCTCTGAAAAGTTCACATTTACCCCTCACTTCTTCAAACATTACATTTTCAGATGAGCAACATAAAATTTGCTCAAGGTAGCTATTATTGGTTTGCACCACACAGTTCCCTCCCACTTCTCAGAATACAGAAGCTCTTTCCATTCTTGGGAAAGAGAAAAGGCAACACAGCAGAAGTTAACTGCTAGCTCTGCAACCTGCTGTGTGCTCTTCCTCCTACCATACATGTGGCAGAAATGCAGCTGTTCTATGAATCCAAGGTATTATTCTACTCCTTGCAGGCTACTCCTGCTGAAATACAGAAAAATCCTTTAACCCTTTTTTCAGTGATTTTTCTCAATTAAGAAATTTATGTAAATCTAGCCTGCTTCTTCTCTCCATGTACAAAATGAGCCCTGAAGGAATACAGTGACATTAATCTGTAATATGCATAGATTAAACAGAATTGTACCAAGGATGACAGGAATAGCTATTGATTGAGATTACTTTTATCCAATTAAATTTACAGGATCCAATGACAACGCTTGACAATATAGGAAGTGAGAATTACTGTAGCAAGGAAAGGAGAATAAGAAAGTGACAAAATCAGTAATGAAGGGTTATATAAAGTACACAACAGCACATTGTGACAAGTACCATGGGAATTAAACATGGGCAGTTTAATGCTACTAAGTACTCATTACTTGCCACAGGAGTGTTCTTCATTCTCATACTGTAGTTCCATATGTTGCAGTAAAACACATCCCAGCTATGCAAATGTTTTAAAACGTGCCTACTTACAGCAGGAAGAGAGCAGTAGGGTAGGTGGTTGGCTTTTTGTTACAGTGGACAGGTGACTTCAAAGCATATAAAAAATAAAAGGCACCAGAAACCAGAAGAAACTATAGCACTTAAGTCACAGTGCATTGCCAAGAAAGCTCTCTAGGTTTCTGGCCCAACAACAAGATATCTAGACTTTGAGTCATCTCTTAAAAAGAAAAAAAAGTAGCACCATTATTTCCCTATGCTTGTTTTATCAGTCTCCTGCTGGAGAGCCATGTGTACCTTTTGTATTTTAGGTGAATACCTTACCAGATAGTAAACATTAACAGTTAGAAAAATGGGTACAGAATAGAGCAAACGTTGGGAAAAGGATTGAGGACTTCAAACATACATTCAGATTTAAGCACTGACCTCTATCTATGACATCAGAATAAATCCAGTCCCACTCAAGCACTGGAATCTGTCACTCAAGAGTACATTATGCAGCTTAGACTTATCCATCTTCCCTATTTTCCTACCATCTGGCAGTGACTCTGCTTAATTCAGCAAAACATGCAGGCAGAGAAAAACTTCAGATGTACAGAAATAACTCCAGTCACCTCCTTAAAGCATGCTGAGAGGTCTCAATCCCTAATTTAGCTCTTTCTAACTGTAGCTATCTAAATAAAATTTGCTCAAGGTAGCTATTATTGTACTTGGAACTTTGTTCTGTTAATGGGATGCTGCTGATTTTATAAAACAGCTGGCAGTATTTTAATAAGTCATGTGTAGAACTAGGGCTGATACAAATTATAATTCAGTTATTTATAAAATGGCAGGTTCAATTTTGAACTATTCATCACTTTTAATAGGATCTGTAACACAAGAGAAAGGCAATGACTGTGCACAAATACTGTATGATGGCAGCTGTTTACTGTTGCACATGAAAATGACTGCCAAGCTTCTCAAAGTTAATTCCTTTGACCTTCTTGGGGGGGGAGGGGGTGGAAACAAAAGCCCCAATAATTTTTCAAGTGTCCTTAACATACCTACCTTTCACACACTTCAAGATCAGTGCTTGTTGATTTCTGATACCCCAACTGCACCTCACTGGAGTCAGTGTTATCTACTAGGCTGGTAGCACAGCTTCACTCCTGCTTCATTTACAAGCAGCAGAACTCCAGCAGTGGAGTCAGCACTCAGTAAAATAAATGAGCCATTCCTGTCCCACTGCTACTTAAACATTGTCTGAAAGCTCAGATGGAGCACTCTTTCATTTATACTCAGATTTTTGAACATCCTCTCACAACTTAAAAGACCACCACATTTTACTTAAAGGTAAAGAGGCTCTGGAGAACTAGATAAGTTCTTTTTAATAACACCTGAGTATCACTCAAAGAATCCATGCTGGCAGGCCACCTGAAGCCTTCATGTTCTCATAAAGATGACAGATGGCAGTACACTCAAAACTAGGCACACACAATTGAATAGCAAAGGATAAAACACAAAGAAAGCACCTTTGTGATCCTCTTCCTATGGGTGTCTTTTGCACTGTGAGTGGAGATCTGGATGAGAGAATTCCTGGTTGATTTCTAAGCCCAGAGACTGGATTCTTACCTCTACTTAATTTAAAAAGAAAGCTTCAAAGCAACAAGTATTCACATATATAGAAAGGTTGCAAATAACCAGACTTCAAGTCATTCTACATGGCAAACTCACTCCCCACTGCATGAATCTGGAAAGTTCTTCCTTAAGCATTTGCAAAAGGTGCACCCTGCACTTCAGTCTCTCTTATCCCCTCCCTCTGGGTGAGCATGGCATTTGAAAAGGAACTAGTCTTGTTCCTCTCAATGCAAAAATCATACTTAAAGATCTCAAGAGGGAGGAAAGGCAGATGGGGAACAAATGTGGGATCTATATGAATATTCACAAACAAAGTGATGATTTCTGAATACCAGGACAATGACCACCCAGTACTGCAGCTTTAAACACAGGATTTGCTTTGTTTCTCAACAAAGTGCTGATGTGATGAGGAAAAAGAAAGTATTTTGCACTTTTTTGAGACTTCCCCCAAATAGTTATTAAAAAACCTTGATATACTTCGAGTTCCCTCCACATAACAGATGATTTCCTCAGTCAGTAAACTGTGTAATATCTAAATCACAAATGAAGTGAAACTCCTTGACTACAGTAAGCAACTTGTATTGGCAAGAGAGATAATAGCAATACTGCAACTGAGATGTGATGATGGGAACGCAATGAGAAAATGTTATACAACAAAACTCTTATACAACAAAATCTCAGTACTCATTTAGAAGATTCTACAAGAAAATAAAAATCTGAGTACTGTTAAAGACACAAAGAACTTTTATTTATAGGCTATTGTGTGCATGATTCCCAAACACCAGACTGGATAATTTTCAGCTTCCCTTCCAAGGAACTCTCAATTCATACTGCTGGTCTACAGGTTTCATTTACTTGAGTATCATCGATACATTGAGCTTTGCAATAGTCTTTTTTATTATGACAGCCTGAATCTGTTGGTTAACTACAGAGACCTTCAGGACATTGATGTATCTGTATGACTTATTTATCTAGATATTGAGTAGTACTGTCAGCTACCAGATTTTTTTTTAATTCTTTAAATGTTCTGCCCTAAAGATACATCTGCTGCCCACAAATGGCCTTCTGCTGTTCAGCTGACTATTGGAGGTGATCAACTGCAATTGCTCAAAACAGCAATGTGAAAAGAGTTAATAATGTACATGTTACACACAACAAATGTTATCTGCTAAAAATTAATGAGGTCATGCAGAATACAAGCCTACTTTTCCTCTGAAGTCACATCTTACCTTTGCTTCCATACTTTTCTGGTGGGAGGTCATAAGGTACAGGAAAATATGTTGCTGAATCTTTCCTTTCTGGCAGCTTTTCCCTTCCTACATGAAAGTAACCTTTGTCCAATCCCTATGAAAGAACAGAAAAACACAGAAGAAAAGATTCATTAGTTTCTGGGACAAACTTAATCTACAATAGATGCTTTCTCAGTCGCTATGTTAATGAACAAAACTTTCTGCCCCCTTTACTGAGATTGGATACTTCATGAAGCACCTTAAAAACTCAGCTTCTCTTACTTCTACTATTTGAGCTCTTCTCTTTTTATTACATCTATTGGCTTGGCCATATGGGTCCATATTGGATATATTCTGTCTTCTCAGGCCTCTACACATACACTAATTTACTTCCATGTTTACTAGGTGAACTCCTTCAGTGTTTAATATTTAACTGAAGTGAAAAGCTTCTAAAATTTGTCTTTGCTGTTTAGCTTCATTCTGACCACATTAACTGGATGCTCATTATGTTTCATGGATTAAACCAGATATCACTTTGTGTTATAGAAGCAAGTCTTCAAATCTGTGCTTTTCAGACATGTTGGGTAACATCATCCACAGACACAAAGAAATTTAATGAAGATTTGAAACTGCTTGCACAAAATCTTCAAAGACTACACTTATATTAGAATGACAGCATTACTGTCAAACAAGGTTAAGGACTAAAAAAAGAAAAATGCAATACAGTACAAAGGTAGACACATTTAAAATGATTCGAGTAACTCGGGCAGATGGTATTGCTTAGCTACTTCTCCAGAGAAATTGGATCCCAACTGTAGTGAACTACTTGAAAGCAAAATCTCTTAGTTCTGAGATTTCAAATAGCTTACTGTCAATCAAGTAGTTGGATTAGAACAGACTAGAAATTTAAAGGCTATCAAGTTTCTTTATTTATAAGATATTACTGACAACTATTTTTCTTTCTAAAATCAAAGAATAGTTTGGGTTGGAAGAGATCTTCAAAGGTCATCTAGGTCAATCCCTGTACACTGGGCAGGGACATGTTCCACTAGTAGCAGGTTGCTCAGAGCCCCATCCAACCTGATGCTGAATGTTCCCAGGGATGGGCTATCCACCATCTCTCAGGGCAACCTATGCCAATGTTTCACTAACCTCAGAGTAAAGAATTTCTTCCTTAGCTCTACTCTAAATATACCCTCTTCTAGTTTAGAACCACTGCCCCTTGAACTGTCCCTACAGCTCTTGTTAAAATGTCTGTCCCCACCTTTCTTATAAGCCCCCTTTTGGTAGTAAAAGGCTGCAATAAAGTTTCCCTGGAGCCTTCTCTTCTCCAGACTGAAGAACCCCAAGCTCTCTCTGTCTTTCCCCACAGGAGAAGTGCTCCAGCTCTGACCATTTCTGTGTCTCTTCTCTGGACTCAGTCCAACAGGTCCTTGCTGTGCTGGGACCCCAGGGCTGGATGTAGCCCTGCAGGTGGGGTCTCAGAGCACAGCAGAGGGGCAGAATCCCCTCCCTGCCCTGCTGCCCACACTGCTCTGGATGCAGCTCAGGACACAATTGGCTCTCTGGGCTGCTCATGTCCAGTTATTAACTTACATTTTATTCAAGCTCTATGGTCCACCAGTCTGAGTTTCACAGCATTACTCTTTTGTGATAGCACAAGCAAGCATCCTAATTGCCAAAAAAATCCCATGGTATTCAAACATACACATGGTCTCAAGGGAGAGTCCCAGCTCTACACAATACTGCAAGTCTTTCTTCACTGGAGTTTTACACCATCAAATGCCATCATTTTAAGTAGGAGACAGCAGCATCCACATATGACCACACAAAGCATGGGAATCAATGCAGCCTTGTGCCTTTTTCTTTAATATTCAAGAAGAATAGTAACCTAGAAAAAGGAGAGCTGCCAAAGACAATGTCAGACAGCAGTTCTAGCAAGTCAGTTCAAGAATCTCCCTTAGAATATAGATGCACCTTTTGTCTCATGACCCAAAGTAAGAACAAACTATAGGTTATGATGTAAGAAACATTGTACATTATTTCAAGGACTAGGAAAAAGCCACTGCCCTTTAAAGGAAAGAACAGAAGAAACAAACAAGGTTCATGCTAAAGGACTGCATGAAAGAAAATCCAGTTTGAACTTCCCTTTCTTATATAATTTCAGTCAGATATTTTGATAAATCTGCATTAAAACCAGGCTACAGCATTTTGTGGAACTTAGCCTTAAGGTAACAAGTATATGTTCAAAACAGACCAATGTAAAGATGCAAGATTCCTTTTAAAAGCTCATAAACATCTAAGGGTTTGAAAATGACTGGGAAAATTCATAATTACTTACACAAAATGCAATCTAGTTGTATAGCCTTACTTCCAATGAATTTGAATCACTCAGGGATTGGTAGAAATGTCATGTAAAAATGCAAAAAACATACTTTTGTTTGTAGTTGAAAGAACATGAATTATGCCAGGGATTTTACAGCTCACAAACAACAGGAAGTGTGTAAGTGGTGGTGGTGCTGAAATATATTTTTTCATAACTCACAGCAGTCAGGTTGCACTTGGTAGGAGGGTCTGGGTGGCGTGTATTCCTAGATACTACTCACAAGATGACATACAAATTGTCAGCATGTATGTGACATGTATGAGGTCTGATTGCCCAGACATCCCATGAGCTTCTCTGGTCTTCTACATCACCTACAGAAGAAATGTGGAGCAGCAGGGAAGGTTCCTCTGCCATGCTGTGAGATGGTTTTATGCTACAACAAACTTCACGTGCCTGATCGACAGCACCACAATTACAAAGCTGCTGCCTGGCACCATCTGAGTTGGACATTTGTGAAACCCTTATTATCACAAAGCACAGTGTAGAACACAACCTACTTCAGCCTCTACCTACAAAGTAAGGACATTTTTCATCTCATTTTCTTCCTCCCTGTTATCCATTGTTTTCTTCAACCTAGCAGTATTTTTGTTTCTGCTTGATTTCTTCTACACTCCATGCCCTGTTACTTCTTCAGCGTTTTTCTTTCCAGGCATTTTACCTCCTTCTCTTGTTCTACAACTTTGGTTTTCCCTGCCTTTTCTTCCTCAGTACTCAGCAATTATATTTCCCTTTCCTCTGATGCTGTCCCCCAGTGCAGCTTGACTCAGTTCATCCCAGAAGAGTTTTATTTGTCTGTAAGAATTTAACCTATAGAGATCTTCCATTCAGGAAATATTCATCTAAGAAGAGACATCTGGTTTTTCTCAAAACACACTGGAGTAAGTGTCTAGTTTGTGGAATACATTCTTTAACAAGGCTCTCTGAGGAGATTCACATGCTTTTAAAAATAACTCATGTGTCTATCTTCACACAGAAATTGAAGTAAGTCACACTTTGTCTGTTTTGAGCATTTCCTGAATGTTGACAGCTCTCACTGCTGTTTCCAAAAAACAAACCAGCAGGACCTTGCAGAAAATAATTTTGTCTGACTTATAAATTTTCCTCAGCCACATTCTATTCTGTCAGAATTTTTCCCTCAGCAACTTTATTTTGCTCTTTGACTGCTGCTTACAGCAATACATTTTGAAATGCTGATAAATACATATCTCAATTGGGAAAGAATTTTTTTGTACTTTTAAAACTTTAGGTGCTGATAGGGCTTCTATTAGTAGCTTAGCATCATACATTGAAAAAGCAGACACTGGGAAAAATGGGAAAAGGAAGTTTAACAGCTCTTACAATAGTGTCTTCCAGTTTTTGCATGCTTTTTTTTGCCCCAAACACAAAGCAGACTGCAGGCTATAAAAAAAGAGATCACAAGATAAAGGTAAGAATTGCTAGCCATACTAAAGTGGGAATTAAGACTGATACCATTACAGAATTTTGATCCTACTGAAGTAATTTTTAACAGGAGACAACTATTATCCCACTGGATGATTATGGGATTGATGTTTCCAATGCCACTAACAGAAACATAGTCCTTTTTGGCAAAACTACTTAAAAACTTGCTGGTTTCAGCAGCAAAGAATTAAGCGTGCAAACAAACTACAGGGGCCAGGCTCATCAGGCCAGCAGAATACACAGCAAAACCTTCCTCAACACTGGGCACAATTATTCCCAAGAGAGCTTTATCCAACTGTACCAGAAGAATTATTTATTTATTTTTTTAATAGGAAGCCAACAGTGACAAACTCAGGTATCTAAAGCTGAAGGTTCTTGGTTTGGAACATATGTGTCTGGGTGTCTTTAATACTGGAATTTGAAAACCTTGTGGCAGTTCTGTGAACACTTAAAGCGAGGCTTAGCATCTTGAAGTCTACATACAAAATCTTTGTTTAATTACATTATTAGCTTTCCTACTCCCACTCCATTTTACATGGGATGAAAGACTTCATCTAAAAATAGAGAAACTAAAGAAGAAAGTGGTATTACATTGCCTTGGAAGTTGATGTTACAAAGAGCTTAACCAGCTTGATTTTGGTTCTGCTCTAAGTTGAGCTATGACAGTAGGTGCCTGGCTCAGTTATTCAAATGCAGAAGAAATTTAGGCAGTTCAGTTCTGAAAATCACATGCTAATGCCTGGCTTATCTCTAATCCAGTTCACACACCCAGACCCAGAGTCAAGTACAAAACAGCACTTCACTCCAGTGAGTATTCAACATGAAATACAGCACTTCAGAATCTGAAATATTGTTGTTAGTTGTCTGAGTTTGATTATCTAGATATAATTACAGGATTTGATAGCACTAGGTAGGCAATTATGGGTAGGTTTCCTGTTTAATAGCATCTGTTATATTTTTCTGAGCTTGTATTTCTAAAAGCTGACAGAGCCAGTATCATATTCATGAAACCTCTAAAAAGATTTAAGTATTTCACAAATTTTTATACTATTTTACAAGTCAAGCTCAAATTATCTTAGCATCTTACCAGACACAGAAGCTGTGAGGAAGAACCATTTACTTAAAAGGCTTTCCATTAGTCACTTCCAAGATTTTTCAAACAAAATAATTACTGGAACATGCTTCCCAGAACTCCATACTTTTTGGTCATTGCATTCTCACTGAATGTTTTACCTGTTAAAGATATACTTTATCTCAGCCTCTGGAAAGGAATCCCCAGCAGCTGAAAGAGCAAGTTGAAAAAGAGTGTGCATGTAGGAGGTGAGAAATGGAGATGGAAAGGGAAATGTAGTTCAAACACAGGACAATCTTACTTATAATAAGCATTATTTTTTACTGAACAGAAGCTTGTGATCTAATGCCAGCATCAGCTGATTTTTCCCTAAACACTAAAACTCTAAATGATAACAGCTGTTGCTATATTGGGAACAACCATTCAACATATTTCAGAGAGTCTGTATTAGCACACCAGACCAAGACCCAACCTCAAAGTATAATTTTGGAAGCATTTTAAAAAAAGACAAAAGCTGGCAGTCAGCTGATAGCAAGTGAGGAACGACCCACTTCCAAATTTGTATTCAGCAGAAAATAGAAGGCACAAACTGCAGAGCTAGAGGAGTTGTTAAGATAAGTGACATGAAGTGTGTGCTATGCAAATACACCAGGGTAGTGTGGCCAGGTAGTTCCAGGTGCTGGATTAAGGCTCCAGTCTTTTCTGGGACATGGGTTCAACTTCCATCACAGCCAGGAATATTTTAATTGGATTGGATTATATGATCTTAAAGGTCTTTTCCCAGCCTAAATGATTCTATGATGCCAAGTCTTAACTTCTACCAGAATACTTGTCATGAACTTTGTGATAATACTGCATGAAATAACCTAAAGAAACAGAACTATCAGAAACTGGCAGCATTAAATCAGCATTCTGATACCTAGAGCATGGTGAGTCCCTTGAGGCCTAGGAAAGCTCAGTTATGTTTCAAAGCACTTCATGTAGTTTATATTTTGCATAGCTTTAGCTGTGAACAAGCATTTCTGTTTCTAAAAATTTTAGTCTATTCCAAGTTCTCTGCTATCTTCACTTAAAACTACTCCACCACATAGCACTCTAAAACCACAATGAACCAGTGTGACAAGCAGACAAGTTATCAAAGAAGCACTTTTTATGCAGCTAACTGCAGGGCATATGCATAAGAAATTCATAAACTAAGCAGTGCAACTTGAGTATCAGATGACTGCATGTACATAAGCCCAGTATCAGTATTTGTCTGACTACCTCCTTGTTACCAAGGGTCTCTGCAGGCACACACTTCTCAGGGAAGAAAGGAAAGCAGCTGCAGTGTCTCTCCCTGCTTTGCTCCCACATACATTGTGGGATATCACACACATGTGATAATCAGGTGACCTCCTCTGGTTGACAGTCTCCACAATTAATTATCAATATGTAGGAAACTGGGAGAAGAACTAAGTATTCTCTTCCAAAATACATACTGTTCTATATTCTTGCAAGTTTTAAATGAGCTTCAATTAAGTTATGCTCTGAGAAGTCTGAAACCCAAACATAAGATTATCTTGAACACACTGACAGGTTTTAGTACAGCCATCTAAAATCTGTAGAAATTATAAAAAAGCATAGGAGCTTTCTATAAGAAAGGCAAAGACAAGGGAGTCGAAGGCTGTAGAGAGAAAGCACTGTATTCACACCATGGTTAGCTAACCTGTTACACACCACTTTGTAAAAATACAGCAGGCCAAACAGACCCAGTGAGGAGAACCTTGAGAACACCATTATGTAATAGTTTTATATCTGGATCTGTTTCTCTAGAATCATATTTGCATTTTAAGTACAACCTTTGTCCCTCTATTTACCACCCTCCCAACCCAAATGATACAGAGGGAAAAAAAAAAATTGAGAAAAATAAAAGTGATCAAAAAATCTCCCCTCTAGGAACAACTGAGCAGGATAAGAACTCATCATTCTAGACAAAGATAAAGGTGTCTGGAAAGAGAGGTATGAAAAGCATGATTAGGGATCACATGGGTCTTGCATCTTTCAGTGCAAGGAAAAAAAACCTTCAAATGAGTAACTTTCAGAACCGCCTCATGTGACATTATAACATTGTGGAACTCAGCCAGAGCAGACTGTGACTGCCAAAAGCCTACAGATATTTAAGAGTAGACAAGAGATGCTCACAGAATAGGCCTCTAAGTCGTGAAATATGCAGGGACAAACTACTACATGAATGCCTGGCCATTATAATTTCACCCAGCATGGACCTGTTATAGCAAGCCCACAGAAGGGCCACAAAGATCATCAGAGGGCTGGAGCACCTCTCCTACAAAGACATGCTGAGAAAGTTATTATTAGAAAGTTACATGACTGTGTCATCTGGTGATCAGTTATGTTTATACAAACCCCTTAATTTACTAGGTACAAATACACCAGTACCATAGACTCTTTGCCTGGCAACACCTAGAGATAGCCAACTGGAAACTGGAGTACCCAACTCCCAAGAACATTAATTTATCCCTTTCAGGTCAGTTGCTGTTAAAAATTTTTGCACAGCTTTGTTTGCCCAGTGCTTCATTAATCTGTTATTAACAGTTGTTTACACAAATGGTGTTTCCTTTTTTAGAGCTTATTGATATAAAAAACAATGCTTCCTGCTATAAGAAGCTCTCTGATAAACACATTTTCTTCCCCTAAACCATGCTGGAGAAAAGCATCTCTAAGGTTCATGATATCAGAGACCTCACTACTATGCAAACTCATTATAAATGTCAAGATTGAGATACAGGAATTCTTTAGCTGCACTCAGAAACCATCAATCTTAATATGCAGTCTCAGGAGACTACAATTATCCAGTTAGGGTAGGCAAACATTTTTACAATTCCATAATATTAGTATATATTCATTTGGGACTACATTACTAATCAGTAGAAATGACAGAACATTATGTGATCATCTGTGAATATTATCTAGGAAATAAATACTCTTTATCAGCAAAATATTTCTAAGGACTTTTAGCATACAAATACTTTTTCACAGAAAATTGCAGTGGTCTTCCCTGGAAAGAAGAAATTTCACACAGGAAGAAGTCTGAATGGTTTGTGATCACAGACTAACTGCTGTTGAGAACATTTTGGTACTGTCAGCTCATCAGAGAGAAGGAGGAATCAGCCACATCTTGCATCTCCTCCCATCAGATAACAGACAAAACCCAATCTAAACAAAGAAGGGAAGATTTTTTCTTAAATACAATGTGTAATTAAGGACTTTCTAGCACAGGATTTCATAGAGGGCTAAAAACCAGCAAATGTAGATCAATAAGGAACTTGATGTTAAGAGAAAGTCACGTGACTGCAAATGCATTTCAGAGAATGACCAAGAACAGCGACTGGGGCAAGATTAGGAATCATTTCTCAAGTTACACCACACACACACCTTACATTAATGTGAATATGCACTCACAGGCCAGTTTTAAAAAGCACAAAAGAAGAGATTTGATCATCCTTTCCAATAACATTTAGGTATATGTTACAATTTCAAAATATTATTGCCTGTGAGTAAGAGGAAAAAAGCCATAATACCAAATCCATACCTGCTGTGTAGGAAAACAAGACTATGAATACCTGTGAATACAAATTTGATTTCCTATTAACTTTATCTGGAAATACAGAACCTACTGATCAGATTATTCAGTTATGCTTGTATTCATAACTATTTGCAGATTTTCATGATATCTCAGGATTTGTGCTTGAACTATGGACTTACAAATGCTGAAGGCAAGAAAAGAACTCCAAGTTCGTAGGAACGGATCATCAGCTGGCTGCCATTTTTCTCCAGAGCTCCCCAGGCTGCTTTAGATAGATTGGCACTATGAAGAGAAACAAAGCATTTTAGTGAGGCACAATCTTCAATGCAGAAAATGTTTAAAGAACATAGCCTAGCAATGTCCTTCTAGCAGGAGAACTTAAATTCAATCAGAATAGTCTTCTCACAAAAAGTGACTTGGTTGTTATTCCTTGTTGTTATTTTTACAGCACAGTGGGAGCAACAGAGACAATATGTAGAAAGGCATTCATACAACACATGTGGATAATTATACAAGCCTATTTCTGTCATACAGATCTACAAGACAAATTCAGCCTTTTGAATCTTCTCTGCAGAAGGAATTTCAGAAAGGAATTTGGTACTGGTAAATAGCTTCAATTTGATGACTTAAGCAGATTAAAGGCTACCTCAGTTAGGACTAGCTACAATATCTTCAGTACAGAGTGGATTTGCATTTTACATTTTACTATAGAGTGTTAAACAGTATCTTTTGCTCTTGGCATTTTGTTCTTGGATCTATTTATGATAATAAATACTTAAGAGGTTTTACGATAACAAATACAAAGAGGTTTTGTTTCAATTTGTTATTCAGCACCATGCTGTATTTAATCTTTCAACAGTATCTACTACAAAGGAGACCAATTTGGGAGTTAAAAATATATGCAATTCTCTTGTCAAAATCTACTTCTACAGCACAATATGAAATTTACACCTTATGCTTCAACTGATGGACATACTGGATACTGTTTGGTAACAGCAAATGGTGGAGCAGAAGAAACATGAGAAGAAAATAAAGCAACCATGAATTTCTGTATTAAATGGAGTGAGCATCAGATTTAAACTAATCATTACCACTATTGCAAGCAACAGTATCTATGAGTGATGAAATTTAAAGAGACTAAATATAAAGAGAAAGAAATATTAAAGTAACTGAGCATTTAAGAGTAAGGACAGATCATAATCTGTCGAATATAGGGTTGCATAAAAACTGAAACATATCTGTATTTTTCATTTACAACAAGACATTCTCCCTTCAGGTCAAGAAATCCTTGCTTTCTCTTATGGCTTTTTAAACAACAGAAATATAAAGCTTGTACTTCCAGGCAGACTGCTAAGCAACTCAATCTGACAAGAGATCAGATTCCAAATTCTATGTTTTATTACAGTAGGGCAGCCCAAGTACAACTTCAGCTAACCTAAACTCTGTTTTGTAGAAACCAGCACATTCATACTACAGCACACCATATCTTTAAGAAACTTAACCCAAATTTAAAATATTTATCACTTTAGTTGGTGTTGAACCCCAGAACTGGCAGTCACAACTCAGACAAGATTTTAGTGTGATTATCAACTGTTTCTGATGTAATAATTTCAATCTGCAGCCTTGAATGGGACAATGCAATGGAGAAACATTAAATATGGACAAAAATTCGTATTGCTATTTGAAGTATTATGTGGGTTATGGAAGTAACTCACCTGGGCCTGCAGCTGACAATAAAACCCCCATATATAAAGTTCTTAAGTGAGAGCTGTACTGGTTAGATGTTTACCTTGTTACCAAGAACCAAGCAATCTTCTGGAAGTCAGGAGAGAGTCTCATGTAAGTCTTAATGTGAGGCATGGCATGAGTTCGACCCGTGACTTCTGCTGACCATTTGCTAGAAAAGCAAAAGGAATTCTTTTCATACATGGTTTTATTTTCAGGTCTAAAAAATACCATATGACAGCACCATGAATTCATGAGTACTACATATACTTGTCACACTCAATACTTACTTCTCCTAGAGAAAATCTTAAAATACTACATTTAACTGAACTGTTAACAATTCTACTAGAAGTCAGAAGGGCAAGGGTTTTTTTCCTTAAAACCAGCCCAGAGAGATATTCTCCTCAGTGTGCCAGGTTCTCCTAACAAGTTTTTTCCACCTCTCAGTTCCTTGAGTGCTATCTGGAACAAAGTCTAAACTTCTGGACAATACACATTCTTTGAAGACTATCAATGGTTATGACTTCAAGCAACCGAGTTTGGCACCAAACTAAACCCCACAGAATCCTGAGTGTACTACAATTTATTATCCATGACATAAAGGCAGGGAGCAACTGGTAGATTGTTGCCGCTACTCTTCCTCTTCCCCCTTCAGTGCCTCTAAGCTACTGAGAAATTTGAGGGTTTAAAAGAATAGAGGTCATATCTATGTGCATATAAAAAAATTAGATTAAAAAAACAAGCCATTGCTGGATTGCTTCAGCATCAATGTTACAGTACTAAAGTAAGCAAGCAGTAAATGTATGTACATAACTGAAAGTATGCAGTCACAGCATTAAGAAGCACTTTATGTTCATAGCTGTTAGTTCTCATCCAAATTTAGGAAGAAAGCTTAACACACCTTCCCAGAGACATTTCTTTCCACAGACTTGAAGGAAGACTCCAATTTCAGTTGTCACAATCCTGCTTCCCTAACATAGCATTCTATTCTAATTAGCAAATCCAAAAGAATCAATTAACTCTGAAAAACTTAAGTGCACTGTGTTCCTCTAAAAGCCTGAGCCGACTGACTTGGAAGGGCTGGAATTATTTACCTAGGTTGACTTTCAGGACTAACACAATACAGTGCACTTAAAATTAAGAAGCTTTGAACTTCATGGGTGAGGACCTAGTTACTTTAACAACCCTATCCCCCCTGATCAAGGAAAAAAGACCTCTGAGAACTGGTCCTGTACTCTTAAACAGCAAGAGCTGAAACACTCTGCACATTTGATGTAAACTAGACTTCTTTATATTTTGATGCAAGCCACATCAAATTCTCTTTCTATAGGACAGATGAAGATATATATGATACAGAATTAGCTGACTAAACTTGTCTTCCCCTACAAACTCCATACTTTCCATACATACAAATTGTAAGGCTGAATCATGACTCAACCACCCTGGTTAATAGCTTTTCTCTCACAACTGACAAGCATCTTTAAGTTTACGGGACACAAATACTTAGGTAATTCCAATAAATTGTAAAAATGAAAAACAGGAAAAATAAGTAGAACTGGGAATTTAAAATTTATTTTCTTTAGATTTACCCCACTGCTTTGCCCTGGGACTAACTTCTCCCCTCACCACTAACTGCAGTTATTCTGAGATACTATCTCAGTCTACTAACTTTCTGCCTCCTTATCTTAAGACAGATACAAATAGTGTGCCTTAGCAAGAGTAATACCACTTCTATCTATTACCTACAGTACTCTAACTGCAGTTTGGTTTCATCTAAAATGATTGAAACTTATTTTAGAAAGTTGAAATCAGAAAGGGGAAAATACATTTTGGCCATGTTTTCCCTAGCAGGACAGCACAAACATGTAAGGATTAAAAGGGGAAAATGAATGCCAGTTTTGGCCGGGATAGAGTTAATTTTCTTCATGCTGGCTAGTATGTATGGGGCTATGTTTGGATTTGTGCTAGAAACAGCACAAACACAGATATTTCAGGTGTCACACACAGCCTTTTCTGCCTCTCACACCACCCCAGTAAATAGTCTGGGAGGGGACACAGGCAGGACAGCTGAGCAAAGGGATATTCCAGACCATGCACCATTATGCTCAGCACATGAAGCTGAGGGAAGAGATGGTGATGGGGGGGTCATTCAGAGTGATGGCCTTTATCTGCCCAAGCAACCACTAGGCAACCAAGCAACCACTTCCTGGGGATGACTGAATACCTGCCTGCCCAGGGTGGGGTAAACCAACTAATTTTGATTTGCTTTTATGAGTAGCTTTTGATTAATTAACACACTGTCTTTATTTCAACCCACAAGTTTTCCCATTTTACTCTTAGGATTCTCTCCCCTATCCCACTAGGGGGGTAGGAAGGAGGGCAGAGGAGCCCAAGTAAGTGGCTTTGTGGTGCTGAGCTGCAGGCCAGGACTAAACCATCACAAAATCCTGGAAACTGAACTGCACAGACATATCCAATTCATAAACAGAGACAGGAATAACTAATTTTCTACTACACCACCTCTTGAAGCATTTAGTTCTCTTACTTCAAATACTGAAAGAATTTTCTATCTTAAGATACTGGCAACAAGGCTTGAGAGAAACTAAAACACCTCATCTCATTAGTTTCAACCTAAGAGAACACTTATGATCTCTGTCTCTCATCTTTTATGATTTTAGGGGAACAACACTGTACTTCTGCAAACTGGGAAGAAAACTCAAAACTTATTCAAAACTTTATAAATCTAAAGAACATGCAAAGCTCTAATACAACAATCATCGTGGACTTGTCAGGCATATGTCAAACAAATTCTTTTCCAACCAAGAATTCCACTCTTTGAAAATCAATATTTGACAAAGTAACTGCACAAACATAAGGCACACCATATTAAAAGCAAATAAACTAAAAGGAATGTTAAAATACAATACTATTAAAGCTGATCAAATGTTTTGAAAGCAGCAATTAACAAAAATTACTAATAATTGCAAATCTGTCCTCATAAATTAGTAATACTGGAAGGGAAAACAAGCAATAATACCAGAGAGAAAACTCTGCAAATTACTCTGTTTACACAGTAGCTAATCTAACAAAGCAGTCTAGTCATCATTTGCTACAATCAGAAAAGTAAAAGCAATATTAAGTTTAGTCACACTATTTAAAAAAAAATTAAAGTTCTGAGCTGTATTATAGGTTAAACACACTCAACTGGCAGGAGAGAGAAAATCAGCCCACAGACATTATAAAAAGTCTGGGGCAGACATCCTGCCTCTTCAGTTGAGAGGCTGCAGGACACCATCTTCCAACTCCATTAATCTCTCCCTACTTGCAAAAAGGAGTTATTAATTTTCCTTTACTGTAAGCATAAAAGATTTGGGGTTTTTTCCTTGCAGCTTTGGTAGAATCCCTAATTTCCTGCTGTTTCATACTACTTTCCAGTTTGAAGAAGTATTTGCTAAACTCCTGTAAACCCTCCACTGCCCAAAGATTTGCATTATAGCAAGTCTTTCAAACAGCTCATCTTGCATTTACACCTAGTGAAACCTGCTGTTTTCTGGTTGTCCCAGGTTCCACAGATACAAAGGTGCAGTCTGCCTCCTGCCCTGTGGTAAGAGTTTACCTGCAGGCTCTGCTCAAGGCTCCTGTGCTGCATTATGGCAGGGTAAGGGCTGCACCTGGGCAGTCACTACAGAGCACAATTCTGCAGGGCCACTGCCATCTGCAGCCAGTTCCACAGCTGAACCTCAAACAGCCCTTCTGTGCCAGAGCAGGTCCCTGTATGTCCAAGGAGACAGCTATGTGGGCATTTTCTCATTGAAAAGGAATAAATAAATGAATTATATCATTATTAAGTAACATTCTGTGTATTAAATAAGAGACTAACTGAAAAAAGGTTACGTCTGTTTTCTAGTAAGATTCTCATGAGGTATGATGACAGAAACCAAATTAAGACTGCACAAACACCTCCAGATTGATGAGTATTTTGCTTTTTGAATCATGACTGAACAAACTTGAAAACTTCAAGTTGATTGCAGCTTTCTTCCTTTGCTGACTGTATTCAGAGGACACAGTTTAAAGGCAGGAGACAGAGCCTCACATGCTTTCTGCCCGAGTTCCATTCCTTGGACGTTGACCAGCAAGGTTCACAACAGCAATCACCTTCACTCTAGAATGAAAGATGCTCTCTGCCACAATCAATTCTACTTCAGTCCCCTGAACATACACCCAACTGAACACAATCCTACTTCTTACCAGAAGCAACAAAATTTTCTTACCAGAGCAACTTCTGTCCAGAAGAGTTAACAGTTTCTGATGAAAGGAATGGGAAGTTGTGGTCTTGTAAGAGGTTACAAGTTCTATTAATTTTATTTTTGATCTTTGCAAAACAACTTTCTCCATTGTTCTCTAAACATGCATAAGTTTTTAACAATTCAGCCTGAGGGAGACATCTGGCATGGAATGCGTCAGACTGTTAGAATCTGGCACAACTAGCAGCATATGGAAATAGAAATTTTTAATAGAAAATGTCAGGCATCTTTAACAAAAGATTTTGCCACAAGGGACTGAGAATGTTTGCAGCAGGACTGCTGTACTTACAAGAAAAAAATAAAGCAACCACCAAAAAAAGCCTTTCTAGTCCTCTTGTGGCTCAGTTGAAATCCCATTAACACAGAGGCACAAGTGGGGAAAGTGAAATACAGCTGGAAGTTGAGGAAAAAAAAAAAAAAGGAGTAACATCATTCCTGTTCAGGGAAGGAAACATTATATAAAAGCTTACAGAACCTTTAATCCAGTAGCAACATTATCCCAACAACAAAATTATAATTTTTCTAGATGAACAGCATGTTTTCTACCAACTTTTGGAGAGAAGACCCAGCAGATAAGCAACTTAAGGCCTTTATTTTAAGGAGTTTAGGAATATCATACTTGTAACCACTTCCACTTATTTGCTTAAGCACTCAAACATTATAGCACTGTAACTTTAAACATACAATCTGAATTAAAAAAAAAAAAACAAAACAACAACTAATGGAGTTCTACTTACTGAAAATAGGAATGCAACCACAGCTGTTTCTGTGCTGTCTGTATACTGTAAGGAAGTGAGCCACCAGCTTAAGGAAAAAAGCAGAACATGTACATTTATTTTCTGGAAGACATTCTAAAAGCAGCAAGTATCTTGGGGAATAAGCTATCTGTCCTACCTTCATGAGTTACTTTCAGGAAATTGTTAAGTGCTCCAGTAGTATAAAATGGTATATACTTGCTGGAGTTCTTTCCATCTTATAATTTAGCAAGTTCCTAAACATTACACAGAGTATTTACACTAGGAAAATCAGAAACTGTATACAGGGAGAACTATGGATAGTTTTTTTATATGATACTACTTGATATCAACAGATTGGAATCACTACCCATACAAAATAGAGGAAATAAATCAAGCAGCTTTCAGAAGAAAAAATAAACCTTCCAAATCCCAAACAATGTTATTTTAAAAAGAACTTCTATGATAAAATTATATTTGTATTGATTTGGCCTTTGGCTAATGCATGTTGTGATTTCTTGAAATGGATTTAAGAAGAATCAGCCAGGCATACAGAATTATATTAGTGTTGTGTAGTAAAAGCATGATGCAAAGCCTACTGTATTCAACATGTCCTAGAAGACACCAAATGAACTCATTACAAAAGCTTTACTACTCTCAGGAATGCACTAACTGCAGGAGTCTAAAGAACTGTTCACTTGCACAAACACAGAGTCATGTAATTCACCAAGTGTTGTCGGTCTCACCCTCTAGAATTATTTACTCATTTGCTGCTGTGAGAAAAGAACTAGGAAGAGAGCAAAGCAGGTCAAACTTTAAAGGGTATAAAGAAAACTTTTTTAACAGAATTAAAAGAAAAAGAACAAGAAATCAGAATAAACCTTCAGAACACTTCTCTTTCCCCCCACTCTATGCCTATAAATTCTCTGGCTGCAATTTCTATGTATGTCCAAACACTAACCAGAGGAAAGACAAAAACTGCTGAAAACATTCATGCTAGCTCCATGATCAAAACCTACCAGCTGCTAAAATTCAAAAGCTAGTCATGCATAGGAGCATAGCTATCCTATATAGCTTGCAACAGGAACAGTACTTGTTCCTGTTTCAGGTTGGCTGGGCCCATGCTTTTACAAATATGACTTAATGAAAATAAACATGGCAATAATGAACAAAACAGTTGTATATACAATATTAAAAAAGAAAGACCAGTAACACTTTAGCCTCCATTCTATCTGATGTGCAGAATAACACTGCAATCAAAACAGAAGAATTTGACACACTCAAACATGAATTTTCTGCCAAAATGAAATTATGACTGGAGTAAGAGCAGTGGACAGGAGCTGTTGATTTCCTATGCAGTGACATATGAACATGGCTAGGATAGACAAATGTTACAAACCAATGCCCACAAAACCTTATCTATTCCATCACAACAGAAGTCAGAGCTCCAGCAAAAGCAGAAAGATTCTACTGCCACCTATTCTATCCCATTATCAGCAAGATGAGAACTTCATGTTCATTTAACATCAACCACTGAAGTGATTCTGCAGGACATTATGACCACAAAAAGGACATAAATGGGGATTCATCTGCTTACCAGGATAGCCTTCTAGACTTTGCCTCACATTGTTCACAGTAGGATAAACCTTCATGGAGATAGAACAAAAAGTAACTTCAATAACACAGCTCTGAATAGACAAGCTGTTAATTTTCAAAAACACTTTAAAGAAAACCTGAGAAAAAAAATATTAAAAGCTTCATTTCTTTGAAGTAATAAAATTACACTGCAGCTTACAACTACAATTGTACCAGTAACACAGAAAGTCTAATATTTTTACCACTCTTATAGAGCTAACCAAAATTAGCTAGGAATTCTCAAGTAATACTGCTTCAGCCACTTCCACAGCAGTCAAAGTTAGTTCTTAACATTATTTTATATTTTAGTCTCACACCTCAAATACGAGATATGAGTATGCAGGGGATTAGCACATGGTAAAGGCATAGCTTGACCATCATATTTCCTTGATTTAACAAACTCCTGCTACAAACTTTTCTACTTCTCCCCTTAATTCTGCTAATAACCACAGGTATTAATGACTAAGGATTCAGCTACATCTCAGCAGGAAAAACAGCTGCATCTACAAAACCCAATGAAAGACAAGCTGTAGAATGAGAAGATAATTTTAGTGAGATGACAAATCTAGTGTCATGCAGATGGAAATTGTGGTACATTTTTATAGCAAACCACATACAACTAAATGGCTTTAAGTGGCATATATATAATTTCATGATCAAAACTGCATTACTGTCTTCCAAAAGTTAAAAGCAAAACAATGACTAAGATTTCCAAAACAAATGATTTAGTGTTAAATAAAGGTCACCAGCACCTCAAAGACATACCAGATGAATTGGGACATCACATTTACGGAAAGCTGTCACACTGCTGCCAGCAGCCACCAGGCTGTCCTGGAACTCTGAGCACAGCCACTTGGACCCATCAGCTCCCATGGAACCAATGCTTGAGAACTGTCCAACAAGAGGCCAGGACTCTGGGATTGGCACAGCATGCTCCTTCAGAAGCTGGTGAGGAGAATTAAAACACTGTTAGACCTCAACACACACGGAATACCTTCATCAGCTTCATATCACTTTTGATATAATAAATCCTCTGTAATTTACTTCTGATAATGAAGGAGATTAACATTCATACTACATATTTAACTTTGCAATGAAAAAAAATCATTGGGCTTTCCAAATAAACTCACTTCAAGAGAAGATTAAACATCACAAGTTTTATCCAAAAGCACCAAAGCCACCCACTAAATAATGGGTGAAAAGAATGTTAGCAACTCTTTCTAAAAACATGAAACATTAACTTCAGAAGTTCCAACAAATAAAACTAAATATTTTTCATATTTGGTGGTTGTTGGCCATAAAATTCCTCTTGTATCCTAAAGCCATGACACCCAGCTACAATGGAAGTCTACAATAAGAGGGGAAAAAAGAACAATTGAAGAGAAAACTGAAATGATCCTTTTAGAGGAGCTCTTAAGCTGTGAATGGAATTTAAAGTCACATTAAAAACAGATTTATACAGACAGATACTAAATTGTATGTAGTTGCCACCTTTACCCCACTCTAGAGAAAACACACAATCTAATGGCTTCAGTCATCAATGTTAGTATCATCAGGTCTACCTGCATTGTCACTAAAAACCTTTTTAAATCACAGAAACATCTGCCACAAGATCATCTTTTTCCCTTACTAGCTTTTTCTGTTTTATTTTTTCTTCGTTCTATATCTAAATACGCAAAAAACATCAGACAAAGTGTACCAGAAAGGACAAGCTCTTAATGAGCAAAGGGATGTCCACAAGAGTAACCTCATGTTGAAAAGCAATATGATACATAAATATTCTGTATGTCACACAAGTTTGCCACAGACCGCATTAGATTTTCATATAAAATTCATGACAGTATTTGAAATAATGCCATTTCAGCAAGAGATGCAGGTTAAAAATTCTTCAATTATGAGAAGAATTTAATAGATGACATGAAATACCTCATCAAATTCTGAAAAACAAAAAACCCCCCCCAAAAAAAACCCCCCAAAAAAAAACCCCAAAAAAAGGGGCCAAGCCAAACAAGAAGGGTCCCTGTAAACTTGATATATGCAATCTTGAAGATTTACCATTACAGCTCACCTAAATAAACATAAGACCTCTAAAAGCAAGAGAGTTCAACTATTAACATAATACTGTCACATTCACCCCAACCATATCCCTAAATCCCACATCTGCACATCTGTTAAATATCTTCAAGGATGGTGACCCCAACATTTCCCTGGGCAGCCTGTTCCAATACTCAACAGACTTTGAAGGAAGTTTTCTTAATATCCAAACTTTATCTCCCCTGGCACAACCTGAGGCCATTTCCTCTTGTCCTATCACTTGTTACTGGGGAGAAGAAACCAACGCCCCTCAGCTACAACCCCCTTTCAAGTAGCTCTAAAGAGCAATAAGGTCTTCCTGAGCCCTTTCTCTCCAGGCTGAACACCTCCAACTCCCTGAGCTGCTTCTCCAGCACCATGGTCCAGACCCTTCACCAGCTCTGCTGCCCTTCTCTGGACACACTCCAGCACCTCAATGTTCTTGTGAGAAGAGGCCCAAAACACAGCACTCGAGGTGTGGCCAGTGCTCAGTACAGGGGAAAATCACTGTCCTGTTGGTCAGACTACTGCTGACACTGGCCAGGATGCCACTGGCCTTCTTGGCCACACACTGGCTCATGTCCACCTGTTGTCAACCAGCACTCCCAGGTCCTTTTCCACCAGACATCTTTCCAGACACTCTGCCTCAGCCTGTTGCACTGCATGGGGCTGCTGTGACTCAAATACAGAACCTGGCATGCAGTCTAGTTGAATCTCACACAGCTGGCCTCCATTCATCAATCCAGCCTGTCCAGATCCCTCTGGAGAACCTTCCTAGCCTCCAGCAGATCAACACTCCCCTCCACCTTGGTGGGCTCAATAAGGAGCCCTGGGGAACACCACTTATGACTGTCTGCCAGCTGGATGTAACTCCATTCACCACTCTGATATCTGCCATCTAACCAATTTTCTACCCAGCAATGAGTGCACCCATGCAGACCAGGAGCAGCCAGTTTCTCAGGAGAATTCTGTATGAAGGCTTCACTGACATTCAGGTAGACAACATCCACAGCCTTTCCCTGACCCACCAGGCTGCCACAGAAGGAGATCAGGTTAGCCAAGCAGGATTTGCCTTCATACTCATGCTGATTGGGCCTAATGCCCTGAGTATCCTCCGTTAGCCAGAACACCTGATAAATTATTGAAAGTGGCTCAATGAGCACTTCTGCCAGCTCCCTCAGTGGATCCCATTTGGTCCCATGGACTTGTGTCCATTTCAGTGTTGCAGCAGGTCACTGACCAGTTCCCCTTGGGTTATGGGGGTTTCATTCCACTCTCTGTCCTTGTCTTCCAGCTTGGGGAGCTGGACACATGGAGAACAGGTCCTGCTCTTAAAGACAGAGGCAAAGAAGGCATCAAGTACCTCAGCCTTTGCCTCATCATTTGTCACTATGTCTCTCCCGGCATCCAATAAATGATGGGAGATCCTCGTTAGTCTCTTTTTATTACTAATGTACTCATAAAAGTATTTTTATTGTATTTTTCATCAGTAGACAGATTAAGTTAAATTCCAAGTTGCAAGCCTACATATGTTATTGCTAACTTTAACTGTAACAATGTATTAAAAGACTGATGACAGCTGGAAAAACTGGATAGAACTGAAGAATTCTGTCCAAAATTCTATTTATATTTTAAAGAATATTAACAATAAAAGTTACAGTTTTGGTACCTTTCTGAGCCTAAAATGGCCCCACTTTTCTTTATCACTGCCTTGATATCGTCCAGGGGTAGAACCAAGCAGAAACACTCTAAAAACAGAAAAAAAGCCATCAGATTTTTGTAGATCTCAAGTGCTTTGGTTTTAAAGTAGCAAGATATTTACGAAAAACTTACCAGCAAGATTGAACACTCAAGTGCAACCAGAAATATTTAATGTCTCTCATGGGATTCATAATACAAAGAAAAGTGGAATTTCAGCTGTATAATTTATTATCAACCTCCTGTATGGCTGTCATATATCACCAGGCTGTTCTACAGCAGAGACAAGAGCTAGATCTTTTTCAGTGTGCAAAAATGCAGAAGATAGATAACGCTGGCAATACACACAAACAGCTCATTTGTCCCAAACTGGGCACGTAATTTTGAGTAAAGCCAATCTACTGCTACATCCAAATCAGCAGATTCAGGTATGAGTTTTCATTTGGGCACCTAATAGTTCAGATGCAAAGTACAGCTTTTTCAACACTTCCTAATAATGGGTTTGGTACCCTATTTGACTTTACCCTGAAAAGGGGGAAGAGACCTGCCTGAAGTCACAACAAGCAGCTTTAAGCTGCTGTTCCCTACTGTATACATCTCATGCCTAATTTTCTTGATGACTGAATGCCCCCTACCGCACATCAGATGGCAATCCTTGTTCTAACAAGTGACTTTCCTACCACATGCATATCACTAGCTAGTTGAGCTAGGGCTCAACTCATCTGTTTAAACTCATGCTGATGATCAATGCAATCAGAGCAGCTGTTAGCTCACCTGATTATAAAGTACACGCTTTTTTTTTGCCCCCTCCAATCTTTTAAGACTCCAAGTAAAGATAAAAGCACTTCTTAATGTATAAACTAGACAAGGTTTCAGTCTTCACTACCACCGCAGTATGTAACCATTTTCAGCTTTTCTTTTCAACAATTTTTGTTCGAATTATAAAACAGTAATTAAGTTGCCAGGGAGCTTTACACCTTCTGAAGTAAATGCTCATATTTAAGTGCAACTACTTATTAGACATGAATTAAGCATCCTGAATTATTTTAAAGTAATATCAGCAATGTGATATTAGAGAAAACTATTCCAAGACCAGTTAGGCACAACACTGCCCACCAAAACCAATCCAAAATTCTACAGATATATATGTTGATTAAACTCTGCCTTACCAACAGAAGCCTGTTCTGAATAAAATCCTCATTCCAGTAACCTTTGCTTACATGATCTCTTACATGACAAACTCTATACAACACAGTTTTTTTTCCACTGGTAATATTACTAGAGTAAATACTTGAGCCAGACTGGCTCAAATGAAACCAAGTCCTTATTACTTCATAGGTACTCTCTGTAAAGTTGCTGCTGGTGTACCTTTCTTCTTTTAAAATGCATGCTTATAAAAGTAGAAGTTGGTCTACTAGACATAATCTACACAAGAGAAAGTTTTTAAAACCACACAGAGTCATGTATGAACACTCCAGCCTGAAACAAGATTACCTTACAAAATAAACACGAGGTCTAACAGATCCTAACACCAATATTTAATTTCTAGAAAAAAAAGAAAAAACCCACAGTGCAAGTTACCTTAAGATTATATATACCTTGTTTCTGATAAATCATGTTCTTGAATCAGATCTATCCATTCCTTGAGTGCAGGAGAATTGTAAGCTGCCAAATAACTTATTAGGTCAGATTTAAAATTAGTTGCAGATTCACCACCAGATGCTCCCTCAGGTAGCCTTGGATATAAAGGGCTTAACCATATTCTTAAAAGAAAAAAAAAAATAAAAATCAGGCATATAAACAAGCACACCATGCATTAATAACACGTGGGTTTAGTATGGGAATAAAACACATTTGAAGATCCTAAACAAGTACTTGAAAGATTCATTGTGATACTAACCATAACTGGTCAGGCTCAGACTTAGCAACCATCAGTTCTTTCATCAACATTTTCTACAGGAATAAAACACTGCAATATGTTCTGCTAAACTACTGGTTTGTGCAACTGCCTAGAAAATCACCAGTTAAAGCATCTGAAAGGTTTATATATTTGAAGAGTAGCCCACAATAATAAATTGTCTCTCAAGAACCTTCATCAGAATAAAATAGGATAGAGACCACCAGGGAAAACATTTAGTATTTCTTTCCACTCACACATTACTGCAGCCATAGGACCCAGTGATTCTGCATTATCAACTTTACAATGTGCTGATACTACCCATTGAAATTCAGAATCACCATACTGTGATCCTGCATAACACTGCAGTCTGCAAAAGCTAAAAAAGAAAACTATTTCTCGTATTTCACAAGTACGGCAACTTGCTAAGTGTCCCAGTAGGTATTTTCATGCCTTCTCAGCTTTCTGAAAAGCTAACTGCCATAAGATACTAAAGCCACTCATAAGATTTAAAGGCAAAAAAAATCACTGTCTATTTCTGCCACTCAAAGAGCTTGTCTCAGACAAGTAAAGTCTCAAAACCCTGCCATATTTAATGGCAGCAAAATGGATGTCCAAGTGACAGTAACCTCTGAAAAACAACTTTCTATTAGTTCGAAGAAATTTTATACCCTGATTTATTGCGGTCATCTAACTAAAAAAATGCTCCCATAAAATAGCCAAAAAACTGAAGACTTTGAGGACCCTTATATGAACATGCCACTTCATCCTGGTTTTTGTGCTTGCCAAACTATGTCCTAGGTTGGTCATTAAGTTTAAAGACTTCTACCAAAAAATAAGACAGGAAAAAAATTCCTTCCCAGGAAAGGATACTGTGTGAAGATTAGGTCATCTACTGTATTACAGAGCCAATAATGCCCAACATTTATCAGACTACATTCTAGATACAGTCACAACAAAAGCAGAACATTTGCACATCCACATTATTCTCAAGTGTTAAGTATTAAGGCAAGTTTTAAATAGCTGCTTCAAATCTATATAAATGGTACTTTATAGCTAAAAGTTTTTTCATAAAGAGACAGCACAGCACGATAAAATTTTGTCTCAGTCAGATTGCTTTTAAGCCATCAGCCTACTAGGAACATAGTTTTGTTTACAGGAGAAAGCAAGAAAAGTCCAGACCCAGACAGCTACCAGCATTTTAAGTCCAATTTTAAAATTTTTTTAGAATAGCTCTATGTTAAGAATGTAAAGACTTGCAACACTAGATTATCTAATATCCCATCTCCAGCAGGAGCAAACACCTATGGAAAGTATTAAACATTCACCTACTAGGGATTGTTGCTTACCCCTGAGTTTTCTGGTGCCAATCATCAGCAATAAGATTGGATGTATGTATCACAACTCGAAGACCTTCTTCATACAGCAACAACATCATCTTCCTTTTAAAAAAAGATATATAACTCTTCATTTATTTCAAGAACACTGATGATAGGAGATAAATTAGCAATTCATTAAAAGGCTCCAAGGTAATTATTTTCAAAGACCTGTTCTGCATCATGCAAGCGCTTATGACTTCAATCCATGTGCATTGCAAGCTCACATGGCAGTCATTAGACTATCCCCATATATTTTATCCCAGAGTACAGCTTAACATCTCATGCAACTAATTACCCACAACAAAGTGAATATTTGCAGAACACTTCCTATATTTGCACAGCTCTTTAGACACTTATCTCTTTGCAGATAATCAGAAAAAGAACTAAGGAACACTGAAAGGCCTTTACTTATTACTGAATTTATTAAAAAAACATAGTTACTTCCTCTTTAACTGACTTTTACCTTAAAAGTGGGTATGTTTACAGCTAAACATTGTGATGGCAAAAAAGCTATTTATTTATCATAACTCTTAAGCTACAGCACAATGAAATTTTAAAACTAGTAACTGAGATAAACATACACATCTGTATCTTTTGTAAAAAAATTGGTCAGATTTTCATATCCAAGTTTTCAATAGCTGTGTAAAGGCAGCATATCCATGTGATCCCAAAGGATGAGATCTGAAACTCAAACTGAACTCAACTGATCTTTGCTAAAACATAAGATCTATTCTTTTCTGTAGATTTCCATCTACAAAATTCGCTTTGAGACACTTCTATTACATCCAATTCAAGATTTTTTCTTGAGAAGACCCCCAGATTTGCTAGTTATTTTCAGATCCTCCATATGAACTGAAAAACATGATCAGTAAATCAGTGTTGTGTCAGTCCTGCCTATGACTGAACAAGTTTGCATTAAAGTTTTGGTATTAAGGCATGAGTTAAGAGCCAGGACCTGCAGTCCACCTGTCAGACCAGTTCAACTTCAACTGTTTAATCTCCACATCTCATATGTACTCAAATAGCTAACTTGTCTCATTAAACTAGAACAACCCTGTCACCTCTAAATAGAAGATGCTTATGGAAGCTTTAAGACTCAACAATTTCTATGGAATCCAGTTTTACTGCAGACTTTTCTGCTTCATGGTGTTACTTACGTGTGGTGAGTTCCAAATGCAATATCCAGTTTAGCCTACAAAATTAAAAGTTGATCATTAAAAATTGCTATTGTGCATTGCTTCTTATTTGGTTTAATTTCACTGCTCTCTAGTGGACAGATCACAAAATACATTATCTTCCTTCTCCATATTTCTAATGCACTTTCCACAAGCTAGATTTCAGATGGTAATGCTGGAACTGTTCCAGAATTTGTACCTCTTTTACTAGCAGCATTTTCAGAAATAGTCAGCAGAAAATAACTGAAGATTCCTGCTGGACATGGAACAGAAGCCAGCAATGTGCCCCTGCATGAAAGATGACTAACAGGGTCCTGGCCTGCATTAGGAGGAGTGCTGCCAGCAGGTCAAGGGAGGGGATGCTGCCCCACTGTTGAACACCAGTAGTACTGGGTTCACATTCAACAAGAAACTCAGGATTACCAGACTGTTTCAAAGAGAAGAAAATTCCAAGATCATTCTCCTACTAACAAAGTGCATAGTGTTCCCAGGATCATTAATATACTTCACCTGGCAAAATCCTAAAACACTGGAAAATTGCCATAGCCACATCCTCCCCCAGGATGAAGCCAATGGCTTCACCACTTAGGGACAGCAAAACAAGGAACAGAACAAGAGATAAAATGGCACCTGCCAGGAGGCATGCTGACAGCAATTTTAACAGTATCACAGAGATTATATGTATCAGCATTTTCTTGTGTAAAATGTATTTGGGAAATAATAACTCTTTGATGAGATTTAAGATTATAGTGACACTAGGACTAAGTTCTGGGTTTCACACAAAAATAATGCTTCCTTTTCAGCCACTTTAAGAATTTGAATGCAACATGTTAGTGGAGAAGGTGACCAGCTCTTCTGTGAGCCCTGTGACATTTCTGTGGGCAGCTGTTCTGTACAAACTTTTGGGGTGAAACCTACCATAATCACATGTGACCAAAATCACTGCTAGCATGTTCCTATGGTCCTGGTATCCTGGATATTCCTCAAAGTGTAACAAAAACCTCCCCACATAAGGTGTCTTTTCATCAGTAACAAGACTCTGAGTGTAAGATATGGCTTAACTTCAACTAAAGGATGATACAAATGTTAATTACCTGACAAAAGCTAATATTCTCATAAGGCCGTGCTTGTGCAATTAGTTCAGCTTTGGATTCTCTCCTCTCACCATGAACTATCAGCAATGGCTTCTTCCTTAAACAAAAGGAGATTACCATTAAAACATCAAGTGAATCAGCAATTAGCCTAAACCATTCCTTCATGTAGCTATGGTATCTGGCCCCTAAATCTGACAGTCCAGCAGAAAGATGGCAGTGAAATCAGTATGCCTTTTTAACTAATTCAAAATACAAGTAACTACAATAGAATCTCTAAAGAATAGACACTGGAAAACTGTAACAAAAAAAAAAAAAAAAAAAAAGGGAAACAGGAAGTGTGGAGTAAAGCAGGCACCAAAATAAAAACTTTTATACAAGATCATAAAAGAAACTCTCCCTAGAGCTCGAACAGACAAATGTAAGCTCTCAAAAGCACCAATATACACAATGTGGACCTAAGACAATTTAGTAATTATTATCTACAGAGAAGGTGGAACATTGATAGGGAAAAGGAGAGGGTCTATTCTGGCACTAATTTGGTGTTCACTTCCTAAAAGCAAACTTCTGGTCATGCCAACCAGACCTAATCCATAGGGAGGTGTGTGTCAGGTAAGAGACTGGACCACCAAGAAAACTCAGCCCACTGAGTATTTATGGGTTTTTCAAGTGAGTATCCACAAAGTCCCATGAAGACTGCAGACAAGGAAGAGGGACCTCAAGGCCTTGGGACAACTGGAGCACAAATTGTGTTCTCTCCTGCCAGCTACAGGGAATGATGGGACAGGGTGGAGCTAACTGCACAGAGTACAAGCAGTTAAATGCATAACTACAAGACAGGACTATGGGGCATCCCTTTGCATCCCCACTGGGATACTGGCACACTCAAATATTTCTATAAAGCACCTGCACACGATGGTACAGGGCACAAACAGGCAGAACTGGAGAGCTGTGTGCACTCACAGGGCTTTGATCCATTGCAATTACAGAGACAGGGTGGGATAGCTCACACAACTGGAATATTGCCATGAAGGGCTACATGCTGTTTAGGAAAGACAGGAAGGTGCAGTAGTGGAGCTGTCCTCTACATGAGGCAACACTTGGAACCTATCAATCAAGATGCCAGGGGTTAGGATAAAAAAGCAGATGAGTAGGAGTGACACTGTTGTAGGTGTTTGCTGCTGCCATCTACTCAGCAGGGCTAAGGGGATGAGGCCTTCTACAGCAGCAGTACAAGCAGCCTCAGACCCAGGCTCTTGTGGGGGACTAACTACCCTGATGTGTGCTGGAGAAGCAACACAGCAAAACAAACAGTACAGGAAGCTCCTTGAAAGCATTGATGACAGCTTTCTGACACATGTAGTGGAGGATCCCACAAGGAATGGTGTGCTGCTCAACCCAATGTGGTCCCTTCCAACCTTATCCACTCTGTGATTCCGTGAAGTCTGGTTCTACTGCACTTCCAGCAAAACAAAAAAAAAAAAAGGCACATTATATGCTCACTTCATCTGCAGGAGTTTACAGTTATCAGAAAGGAATTTCAAGCAAACAAGAACTGCTTTCATGACAACACCCATCAACTTACTATATCATATCCATGCAACCATCCTGATCCTTGCCACACAGTTTTCTTGTGCCCTTCCTACATTCTCTCCTTTCTCTTGCACTATCTGGCTCTTGACTCAGTGAACTGTATGGCAAAAAGCTTCTTGTTCCATCTTTACAGGTCATCTACTGCCATCTCATTGAGGCCCACAGTGGGACCTCCTCAGTGTGAACTAATAACAATCAGAAACCAGCTATCCTGAACTCTAGCTATTTTCCAGTCTAGAAAACAGTCAAGAAATCAGAGAACTACAGCTGTGGAATGAGAGAAGAAAGAACACTAAGAGTCTGTGCATATCAAATTGGTAACAATCATCTGCAGTGCAAAGAAGTGCTTATCATTCACTTAGAACCTTGTATGAACAGAAATGATCTGGAAATGTCATCATTTCACCTTTGTAAAATAAACATACCTGAATTCCTGTGGGTACTGTCTTACAAGCCATCCCACATCTATACAGTAGTTAAACTTGTATGTAAGAAAAAGAAAACAGACTCATTAAAAAGAAAAAACAGCTATACCAATGAACTACAGCAAAAAAGCTTTTTATGTTAATCACACAAATATTTACCTCATATATAGCATATTCTAAAAACAGGTGTATTTTTGACTTTTATATGCTTTCTTTCATTCCTCTTTAACAACTAAAGACTGAATTTAAGTTACTCAAAAGTGTGCATTAGTGGTCCTAAAATTTACCATCCAGGGAAAAAAAGAATCACATGCACATAATGTAAAAGCTTAGGTTCAAGGATCATCTCTTTGCCATGTGTTTATATCATGAATGATAGCAAAACTTCTAGGCAATAACAAAGACATTATTCCTAGATTGCAAGGCATTCTTTCTTTCAAAAAACCTCATTTATATTAACATAAATACATGCTTCTCAGTTGCACTTTCCTCAAAAACAGGAGAAAGCAGTTTTATAATTGCCTAAATTCTACAGCAGAACATAGGATGGTGTTTATATTTCAACAAATTGTTCAACAGTTGGAAATATTTAATATCAGCTACATGGCTCAGGCATGGATTACGAAGTTTAAGATTAATGTAGTGAAACAAGCAAGAGAAATCAGCTTGACAAACAGGAAACTCACCTGGGCAGAAGATATGAGAGTTCCAAAAAGAGGAGACAAAATATCTATTAAAATATTAAAGCATAAATAAATAAAAAAGACTTCAAGTAAACATATAGCATCTTGAACAGCTCGATAACTACCACAGTACAAGGGCCAGATTGTTCATAGACCTGGTGTAACAGAGGCATTCACAAGTTTATTGTTCCAAGTATTTCAAGTCATTGACTCTCCTGTGAATCATTTAGGATCATATGCTTAGAAAAATTAATAATCCTCTTAAAGCAAAAAACAAGTTTTAAAAGCTGATTAGGAAAAAGTCCAACATCATATTGAGAAAGGGATATTAAATTGCTCTCTCCTTTATCAAGCGAGCTTGAAGAACTGTGGCAGAGTAGCAGCAATAAGGGCATAGCTAATGCTTATTTATGTGCTGCAGACTGATTGTGGGATATGTGTATCCATAGCTCAATCATATTAATATAGGAAACTGTACACAACTCTCTTATTAATACTTGTTTCTGATTTCGTCTTGTGATGCATAAGATTTTATTTCTAACTACAGGGATGTTTACAGGTGCAGAAAGCTCTTTCCCCCTTACATCAAACAACCACTAACAGAGCATTCCTGAGGCATCCGTATTGTACACCAAAGACTCCACTCCATATTAACTGATAGACAGCTCTCTCCCACCTGAATTTAAACAGATCCATGAACCCCAGACACAGAATTTCAGAAGTACTTCACCTAGTAATAGTGAATTACTAGGTCCAAACTACTCAGTAGCACAAAGGCAAGTGCAAACAACTACTCAGAGAGTTATGCACCCAAGTAAAACACCCCTTTAAGAGCCACAGGGGCTTTTCCCCAGACTAGCTCACAGGGAAAGCAGCAATAAGATGCAGCATGACTTGCCTTGGCTAAATAGTTGCAATTAAGTATCAGCAGATAATGTTTTATACACTATACTTCTAAAAGAGAAAGGTCCAGATAACAGAATCAATTTCTACAAACCTGCGCGTTCAGAATACGAAACCTCAGCAACACCAAGAAGTAGCTGCATTTAAAAATACCCACAAACTAAAAATGAGCATTCCCTTGCTTTCACCCCAAAGCCCTCTTGTAGTAGAAGCCACTCGTTCACCTTTTATGTGCAGGGCTCCAGAATTATAGTTCCGTTCAATTCCTCTGACTTTAGTGAGAAAAAACCTGAAAGGACTGCCTCCAGTCACCAAATCCCAGGTATCTTGGGCTTCACTGGGTGTTACATCATACTCCTCCTCTTTCAGATTCTCTGAGAGTTTGTCATCTTTGCAAAGATTCAAAGGATGCTCTTCGGACACATCGTGTTTTAATTCTTTCACTGTTTCTTTGTGGACATGCTTTTGCTGATCTTCAGGCTCTTCATCACTACTAGAAAGACACCAACCTGAACCTTCTTGGCTTGGTCTCTGTTTTACTGCTGGAGGTGCTTCTGCAGAAAGACTTGTATCAGTGAACTTCACGGGGGAAGCTTTTCTCTTGTGAGCAGCTTTCCTAGCTTCAGAGCATGGATATTGTGGTCCACTAATACTACCACATGCAGCATCCGATAGTGAAGATGTACATGGTTTTTCACTGTCCGAATTTTCCTCGGCACTTTCATCACTGCTGGACACTGTCCATTTACCGTGTGCACCCTCCTGAAGCATGTTCCTAGGAATGAAAAAACACCAAGCAAAAATTGAACGTTTCTGTTATGGTCAAGCCTGTCTCCCTTCCTAGCTCCCACTTGTTTATTACTGAAGAACTGTGCTTCGGTATTTGGCTGAAGCTCCGGGAAATTTCCCAGCGTACAAGGCTTGCTTCTGTGCCCAGGAAACAAAGAAACACGTGCAATGAGGGCAACCAAATAGGAAGCAGCGAATGTGAAAACCTGCACATGGAAAACAGGCTAAGATAAAGGAAAGCATTCTAAAAATCAGATGTGTGATGTGAACGACACAGATATTGCCCCATGGCTGAGCGACCCAGCTCGCCCTGCGGAGCGGACTGAGGAGCCCGGGCCCAGCCGGGGCGGCGCTTTCCGGCAGCCCCGCGGAAACACCCCGGGACCGCGGCCTTCCCCCGTCACCCTGTGCCCCCGGCGAGCCCCTCCGCTGTGCCTCCCCCCTAAACCCGGCGGCAGAACCGGCAGCCACCGCCCCCACCGCGCCGAGGGCCGTGCGGCCGCGGCTCCCGCCATCGCCCCGCAGTGAAAGCAGTGCCCGCGGCCGGGGGAGGCGCCGCGCGGGCCACGGCACCAAAGAGCCCCGGCAGCCGCTCGGGGCCTGCAGCCCGTCAGGCCCCTCGCCAACACTCACTCACCGACCCCACGCCCGCCCTGCCCGCCGCCAGCACCCACTCACCTCACCGCCCCGCCGCCCGCCCGGCAGCGCCCGCGCTGGGGAGCGAGAGCGGGAGCAGGCCCAGGCCCGGCCCGCCCCCTCCGGCGCGGCCCCGCCCCCGAGGCAAAGGCGCGCGGCCGCCGTGAGGGGGCCCGGCAGCTCAGGGGGCTCCACCGCCGAAGCCGGCGCGTCTCAGTGAGCTGAGTTATTCTAACGAGCCTTCATTGGATCTTAATATTAGTTATGGGCAGGTGCGGAATTTGCATAATGGTTCGCTTGGCGCGGTGTTAATTGCTGTGTGTGAAGTGCCCCGCTAACGAGATAACTGCGTGAGGGTTTCGGCAAGGAGAGGAGGAAAGTAGGTGGAACATTAATCAAAGGAGGAGCGCGGCCCGCGTCAAAGCGCGCTTCGGCTGCTGCGGTGAACTGAGCGTTTGGTTCTCGTTTTTCTAATTTATTGTAAGCTTGTGGCTGCAGTTAACAATTTCTGGAAGTGTCAACACGCAGTGAAAAGTGCAGGCTACTCTTGGAAAAGCTTTCCTAAAAATTCAGCTGGTTTGTGAAATTTCCTCAGTGCTTGTCTGCTGAGCTGTGTTTAGCGGTTTTCCCTGAAACGCTCTGTGGATAAACCTTCGCTACTGTCAGATATGATGCCGTATTATCAACCCTTGCTGAAGGTGTTCTGTGGGAAAAGCTCTCAGGAATGTTGGATGGATTCCTGTGTTATGAGTGTAGTCTCTTCTCTGGAAATGCTGTTTTGTCTTCTATAGGTACCTCAGAAAATTTGATGGCTTCTGACTTCACTTTCATTGCACTCTCTCATCATAGTTCCTGTCTGTATAGTGGCTTAATGAGAATTAAACCTATCTGGCATTTTTGAAGAAAACAATGCATGGTCTGGTAGAAGCAAATTTCATGTGATTTGTTTCCCAGAAGTCTGTACTATGTATTCTAAGTTTGTAAAAAGCTTTTTAATCATAAGCACATAAAATATAGCAGTATGAAAAATTTTATTTTAACCTAAAAATCCCAAACTGAATGGACTTGCCCAGTTTCAGTTTTACTGGAACAGAGTAGATGAATAGAGGTGATTCAACAAGTGTTTCTTTTGTTTTTCCTATAACAGTTAAGCAAAATAAAAAATCCTAGGTTAGGTTTATTTGTTTTTAATGCAAATTACTTTCTTTCTGTAGGTTTTTGAAGTGTGCAATGAAGACAGCAAGGGCTATTTAAGCAGAGAAGACTCTACAGTTGGTCTAGTAATGTTTTATTTGCTAGAAACCCTCAAAGGTATATACTTTTTTTATGTTCTGAAGATCCAGCTTATAGATGTCTCACTGTTGAGAAGAACACTGGTCTACACTAATTGGAGCGTGTTGCTGTAGGTGTGGTAAACAGAAATACCTACAAATTCTAAAAGTAATTTTCTAATTTGCACGTATTTATTCCAAAAGAAAATAATCAAACCCCTGGCTTTTCTGTTGAAGGCTGTGATGAGTAGAAGGTTGTATTGTATTTCACATGTGTACAAGATATAAAAAGTGACTTACTGAGCTTGTTATTGGTGTTTGTTAGTGGTACATTCAATTCTTTATTCAGTGGTTTCAGTAAATGTGAAACTGCTACATGTCTCAGTAATAAATGTGTTCTCAAAAATATATCTGGTTTTAGTTTCAGGTAATAGTTGGACATTTTTAGCCATGACTTCTCAAATGTACATCTACAACTGTACAGAAATCTTAAGAAAAGAAAGATTGAGAGAAATAATGTGTTTCCATGCTTAGAGGAAAATACAGGATATCTTGTATGGCTTGATGTAGTTTTAGAAGTCGTATTTCTACTCAAGTAAGTACAAGTGAATTAAAAAAGAGTATGAAGAACACAAAAATTTTAGAATACACACAGTATGTGTGTGTGTCTTTCTCATGGCATGTCAATAAATGAGACTAATTTACTATAAAGTGCATTATATATGTAAAGTATAGAAAGGCTGAATCATCTTTCTTCTTCAGCCTGAGCAATCTTCTTCCCTAATGACCACTGGGGACTAATTATTATTATTATTTTGAAATTAAGCACATATATTACAAAAACTGTCTTGACAAGGTCATAAACAAAATTGTGTCTATGATAATTTAGAGTAAAACCCACAAAAATATTTTAGTAAACTATAAGAGTAGTAATTTGTGATGCATTTCAGCTGTGGGTAAAAATTTTCTCAATGAACTGTGGCCAGATTTAAAAATGCTTAAGGCCTCTAACGTGAGCCCTAACTGCTGAATTATGAATCTCAGAATGCTCAGCTTCTTCCTTATCTATCTTCTCCTAGCTATTTTTACCATATAAAATTAAGTGTTCTGTCAAATTCCCTGGATGTTTCTTCCAGCAGGAGTGCTCAAAACATGCTTAAGGCATTTAAACAAGAGCAGGCTCTGTGCATGAGTCACTGATGGCATCTCCTTGGAAGGAGAATGCAAGTAGAGGACTCCTGGGCAACAGGAGATGCAGGTTTAGTTATTTCTCCCTGAAAAGGTGCCGAGTCACCCAAGTCACACCTGCTGTGGCTTTAGGCACTACTGTGACCATTTGGTCTGTGCAGCTGCACAAATATTAATTAAGAAACCTTTGTTCTAGGTCTGATTCTGTCATCTCGTGGTTTTGCTTGCTCCTTAAGTGGGCCCAATTCCAGCAACTGTTGCCCTTTACCCAATTACTGCTCGTTGTGAAGATCCCTAGGAGGTCCCTGGGGAGGCAGATACTTCTCTTTTTGTGGCTTCTGCTAGTGTGCATTAGGTAAGGTTTGTAGCACAGCCACATGTTTTGCTTTTGCTGATGACTGGGTCCTGAGTGTGTTCCTTTCAACATGTGTGTGGTTTTTAATCTGCTTCTGAGAAACACAACTTTCTCTGTGCACCAGAGAGGAACCAAATACAGATGTTGAAGTCCTAAAAGTCAATTGTTAGGATCCAGTTCTTGAGCATGTTATTGTGCAATTGCTTTGTTGTCAAAATTCACAAAATCCTAGGCTACAGGAGCAGCCCTTCTATTTTTTTTTTTTGGAAACGATTAGGAACAGCCCTGGCAAGGAGAGTCCTTTCAATTGTTTTTGCAAGACATGGGGAATAGCATTCATTATTTCTTAACGTGAAACTGTTTTTCAGCTGCACTACTTACTAACATAGTACTTTCAGTAGAAATGGCAATTGCTTAACATCATCAACTGCAGTCAAGCAACTGAATTTTTTAGTTAATTGTTGCTGCATTTTAGTTTAGTTAATTTTTGCAGTTTAATTTAGTTAATTTTTTTAGTTAATTGTTGCTGCATTTTTTTAATCACGTTTGCATTTATTCTAAAAGTTAAAAGTAATACTAACTTTACCCACTAGATGTCAGGAATGAACTCTTCCTTGGAAAAGCTGAGCTCTAAAAATTTGAATCACATTCCTATTCTGCTTGATTTTTCTAAATAATTTGTAATGTCAATGCTCTATTGTGAGTAAAATATTATTTTAGTATGATTGTTAATAGAAATTTTGAACTTTATGTAATTTTAATGTTTAAAATTAAACCTTCTGAGGCAAATAACTGGGAAAACTGTAACCAGAGATTAAACTCATTGTTGAACTGATACTGTATGTATATCTGCATAAAAATGCTGTCATTTCTGGGAACTAGCAACGTTGTAGGAATCAGGTCTACGTGACTTTTATTTTTTCATTCTCTGACAGTTTGGATCAGTGATCCTCTTTTCCCCAAAATTATTTGAAGTCATCTAAAATGCTTTTATATTTCAGCAACCATTCAGCTAACTAGCTCCTGGCATTTAGTCTTCCAACTGAAAAGGGTACTGCAGGAATTGTAGTCATTAAAAGATGTCATTTCCAAGCTGAAGTTCCTTCCTGGTACTGTTACATTTAGACCTGACTAAAAGCCCTCCCTGCAGTGTTCCTGGGAGGCCAGGCTGTCGCAGACATTTCTCCACAGAAATCCTTTCTTTCAGATTTCTGTGTCTTCTGGAAGGCAGAGGCCTCAGAAGGGAAGGTAAACAATTGTTATCAGCTGCTGTGGAATGCAATAGGATGCACCTTGATTGGCTCATTTTCTATGTTTATAATTAAGGGCCAATCATCAGTGCAAGCTAGGGGACTGAGTCCCTGGACACAACTTTGTTAGAGATTCTTTTCTATCTATTCTTAGCTTAGCTAGCTAGCCTAGCTGCTCTGCAAACCTCTCTCCTTATTCTATTTAGTATAACTATAATGTATTATATCATATATTAATAAATCAAGCCTTCTGATCAAGATACAAGATTCACCGTCACTCTCTCACCAGCTGCACCCACTCAGGACGCGGTAATACCAGGCCCCAATGTCCAGGGTTTTCCTTGAGCCAAGGCTGTGCCTTCATGGAGGACACCAGCAGGTCAGCAGCTGCTGCTGAACGAGGTGCCAGCAGCAGGGCACCCTGGCAGCCAGGGCAGAGAAGGGCAGTCTGAGCTCAAGGCTGCTTCCAGCTGCTCTCCTGGCACATCTCATCAGAGCTTTCTAGACAGGGCCCCCTGTCTGTTTCTATATCTGACATGGTCATGGGGAAGTGTTGCAGGCACGGTGGAACATGCAGCCTTAGCTTAAGTGGTCTCATCATGTTTGGCTTGTCCTTTCTCCAGACTGGAATAAGCTGAGGTTGCTCTGGAATCTGCTCCCATCCCCTCAGGTGGCTGTCTCAGTGCTGCAGCTATGTACAATCTTATACTTGATAACACAGATGGAAGGGTTTAGACTCAGGAGCATGCAGTCACATCAAAAACCAATATAATATAGCTCAAAGTGGACCTCTCTGCTTTATTTGTCTATATACTCCCTTTCTGATCCTTACATTGTTTAAAGATGTTTTGCAGGCATCTCTTGGTCACCTCCTAATTCAATTCTGAAAAATCTTTTTTTTTTTTTTTTTTTTTTACTGTTTTCCTCATGTAATTTAGCTTATTGCTTTTGTACTATAAATGAATTCTGATGACACACTAATATAAGTGAGTATTAGTGAATCTTGGAAATTTGCTAATCAATATGTGTCACTCCAGTGTTCCTGTCAGGTCAAGTTGTGAGGTAGGAACCTGCTGAAAGACACTAAAGGATATATATAGTACATAAAATAAGATGGGTTCCAGAAAAGCTGTAGAAGCATAAATGATGCAAATATTTCTCACATTTCCTCTTATTTTTTTCTATATTTTTGTTGAAGTTTTTATTTTAGACAGATTTACCAAATTAATTTTGATCCAGCTGGTCTTCAGTAAATGCCAATCTGAATATTAAACCAGAAATTTCTTTCATTGTTTAGAGGAAATAACAGATGTGGGTGCTGATGCTCCAGAAGTTAAATTTGAATATTACAGTTCCTTTGTGTATAAAGAACTCAAATTTCTACAAAGTTAAGCATCTTTGTTTAAAACTACTGAGTTTGAGATTTTGATATTGATTAGTACTCTGTTAGGGCTACATATATAGTTCCTTTTTGGATAAAAAAGGTGATTTTATTTTAATTAGAATAAAATATTTTCTTACTTAAATGCCATAGTTGCTACTGTTGTATAATATGTACGAAGCTGGGGAGGGGTCAGGAGAGTCAGACATAGGAGGAATGTCTGGGGTTGTTTAGCCTGGAGAAGAGAAAGTTCAGGGGGACCTTATCATTCTCTACAACCACCTGAAAGGAGGTGGGGGTGTCTTCTCCCAGCAACCAGCAAGAGTCCAAGGGGAAATGGCCTCAAGTTGCCCCCGAGGAGGGTTGGACTGGATATTAGGAAAAATTCCTTCAGCAAAAGGTCTGTGAGGCATTGGGACAGAAGCCTGGGGAAGCAGTGGAGGTTCTGGAGCTATTTAACACACATGTAGGTGCAGTGCTTAGGGACATGGTTTGGTGGTGAACAAGGCAGTGCTGGGTTAACACTTGGTCTGAAAGGTCTTAAGGGTCTTTTCTAACCTAAATGGTGCCATGATTCTAATCTTTCATTCTGTAAATGAGCTGACCATGGCTATTAAAGACATTTCATACAGTTCTGTAATATTTTTAGTGCTTCTATGTTAGGTTTAGCTTGAACTTATTCTTGCCACTCAAAGTGGCATTTCTTAATAGCAACATTATATTGATTAATGACAGAGAAAAGTATTTAGTAACTTTGAGTGTTCAAGCTGGTGATGAAAATTTCTATGAATTTTTTGATAATGATACTGATTAACACACTATTAACATGGGAAAATACTGGACTCCTACATCATAATTCAAGAAATAAGCTTCTCATTTATATAGTCCTGCTTGGGTTTTGTTGTCCTTGACATTACCAATTTATGCTCAAACTTCTGTTTGTAGGGTCATGTGGCAAGTCTTATTGGATAAATTATTCATATAAAAAATGAAGTTACAAAAAACTGAGGTTGCTTTTCTGCTAAATTCCATCTTCCCTTTTGCCACATGACTCCACAGGTATTTGTATCAATATGTTTGAAAGGCATTAGGGAAGCTGATTCTGTTTATGATGCTAGAACACATGCTTATTAAGCCACACCCTTTCTGGTAAATCTTTAATTTAGGCAACAAATACAAAATAAAGATTGTTTGGTTTGGGATTTTTTTCCAGGAGAAAAAGCACATGAATGTCTGAATCAGAAACAGTGAAGATAAAAAGATAGATCATGGATTTGTTAATACCTAGTGGCTTTTATGATTTTTAAGCTGTCCTTTATGTGTGTTGACATAGCTCTGCAGCGTTTTCTAGCAGCACATGAATCGGTGGCTCTCCAAATCATTGAGTGGGTGGGACTCTATTATAGGAGTCATTCTATAAAAGGAAAATTGCATACTGTCATTTTCTGGGCTCTTATGTTAGTATGAAAGAGAAGGAATAAATGGATGGAAAGCTTATACTGCCTTTTTTATAATTTCCCTTCCGTAGTTATCCAATTGAATGGAAAGCTGCTCATGCAGGCAAGTTCAGCATGTTTGGGCAACCTCTGTTATTATAGAAATGGTGCATGTACAGAACCTAGTAGTTGGAAGCAGCAAGACAGTGTAATCCTGGAAAGTGAGATGGTAATAGTTCTTAATATATGATTTTCAAGAAGAAGTAAGCAAAAAGGCACTGGAAATCTGTACACTGATAGACAGATTTAAATTGAGACAGCAGGTGGAGCTGAAGGAGTTGTGCTTTTGAACCACTGCAGGAAGAAGAGAATATGAATGAATCAAAAGGAAAAGAAGTGCAGAGCTTTTGTTATGTTACTAGATAAAGGAAAAATTCCTGTAGAATACAGTTATCTTCTCAAGAAAAGTAATTTGTTTAAAATGAACATAAGTCATATATCAGCAATTATGTGAGAAGAGTATTAATGTGTGTTTACACATTGTACACATTGTACACATTGAGCTGAAGTGGGATCCCTTTTCAAAAAAAAAACATGCATCTGCTGAATTTTTGTGTCAGGATTTTTGCATGTTTTTTGGAGAGACCTTAACTTTTGTGGGTCAGATTTTTGTTTCTTAATTTTTGTTTCACTTTGATTTTAGAATAAACGGTCGATTCAGAGCTTACAAACAATATTTATATTTTAATTTCTTTAATTTTCTGCTCCTTAGAAAGGTAAAGATAAATGTACAAGACTTGCACACAGCATACAGAAGGAATAACCAATTCAGTTTTACACTCAATTTTATTATGGGTTTCACAGGAATCTCTAGCTGGGGTTATACATTATTTCAGACTTGGCTTCTGGGAATGATGCCAGATAGATTGTTTATGCAGCATGGATCTTTATCCATGGCATGCAAATGGCTTAGAAAAGTCCAGGTTTCTCTCCAGTGTAAAGAAACATGAGATGGCAGGTAACAAAAAAAAGTAGAGGTAAACAGAAGTATTATACTCAAGTATAGAAAATATGTGAGAAAAAATTAACTATATTGAAATGTTTTCATGATTATTCTCTAACTTTGAAGGTTATTATTGCAGTTTTATTTTTATTTCTATAATTAAAACTATTCATAATCAGTAGACCTTAGTCGTACATATTTTTAAGGAGGAAAATGAAACTGGCTTTTTTTTTTGGCAGGGAGATTTATTTAATTTTACATTTTTCTAGATCCATTATTTGAAAAGTTTGTTAAGTTTTATGAGGACAATGAAGATTGCACCATTATACAGTAATGAAACAAGTAAATATTTACAGCTCTTGATACGCACTATAAGGATTTTTTCTTCTTAATATTTGAAATATTAATTTAATTCTGAAGCAATTAAGCAAAACAGAACACCTGAAGGAAATAAAAAGACGAGATGTCCTGGATGCAGCAAAGTTAAATCAAGCACTGCTAGGCTAATAAAGATGGTGTTGATGTGGCTGAATGAAGTCGGGCTCAGTGGACTGCAGTGTTCTAGACTGCAGCTCTGTCTGTGGTAGCAGCACCTCCTCCAGCTGTTAGAGGAAACCTCTGGCCATTCCCCTCTCCTATTTGCTGTTACTGCCTCTCATTATGTCTCTGACTCACATTTCCCCACTCATTTATGCCGCAGGTTGTACCAATTCCCTTGCTTGTGGCTGTAGATTTCTTTTACTTCTCAAGACAGACCAAGGAAGGGACACCAAAGGAACGAGGGGTTTTTTTCTCATTCTCATTGGGAAGTAGATGTGGAGATTCTTTCTCATTCCTGTTAAATAGCAAAGGATGTGCCATCACCAAACTGAAAAAGGGAAAACTTTATCAGAAACCTCTGAGCTGATGGATTTTCAGATCCCCTGCCTTTTTCTTCCTGATCTCAGACAGGACTATGGTCTTTGAAAAGAGGGAAAGTGAAACATATGGCAGATCAGATGTTGGGATGATCTGATAAGCATGCATCCAGCTTTTTGCCATGAACTAAAAGTAGCTTTTCAAGTGTTATTTTTAGTGGGTTATTTCAAAGGACTTAACTGTTTCAAGCACTGTGGTTTTGTTTGCCTTGCTATGGTCTACAGTAGGCTTGAGATGCTTTATTTTCCAGATGAGTCTGGAAGTGAATTCATAACCTGAGTGATTGATCAGCTGATATTGCACTGATATAATGCATTCAGCAGGATTAAACTGAACTAATAAATTGAGTAAGTGGATTGTAACATTTGTGAAAAAAAATTAAAACACAATGTTCAAATTATCCAAGTTGTCAATGAAAATGGTAGATTTGAAAAGTAATTTTGAATATCTTATAGTTATTTTCAAAGCTTTGCAAATTTCAAATTTTCAATTAGTTTGTTCAGTTTTTCAAAATGTCTACTTGTAAAATGAAAACTTAAATAAGAGAGTTGTAGATGGAGGCACATTACTTTTGGAGAGTTCACACTGGCAAAAGGGAATAGTCAGTATAAAATTTGTTTTAGATTGTTCATCTTTATATAGTTGCCTTTCTAAAACATTTTTCTAATGCAGCAACTTAGAGTGTATCATCATTTCAAAACTGGGAATTGATTAGCTTGCATGCAAACATTGTATTAAGTAGTTTTAAAAAACACCCTAATTTACATTATTTTTCTCTTGCCTATTCCTAATCTTAAAGATAGAGGATTTTTGCCTTTTGAAGACTTCAAGAGAGCTTTCAATTCTGTTTCTTCTAAGTTATCTGAAAAAATCTTATTTGAAGCCACCAGGTAAGATTAACAAATTGATCCATATTCCTGGATAGAAGTCTTTTTGTTCTTTCAGTTAATTGAAATTATTAGATTTTATCATGCAGCTGAAGATAAAAGCTTCAGCACCCATTATTGTTTCAGTGCCTTTATTAATAAAGATTATACACAGATTATTGTGTAAATAATGCAATAATTAATATAAATTTTATAACTAGTATTTTTAAAATAATAATAAACAAATAACAGGTACATAAGATAATTTGTTGCCTGTCCTGTTTCTTAAGAAGCTTAAAACTATTTGCTTTTACATTTTTCTCTTTTAATCAGGAAATGCGTGTTCAAGAGCTGTCTCAATGAAATTTAGTTAAACAGGAGTGTATATTGCAAGGTAGTAGTGGTGAGATTTCTTGCAAGGTGAGATTGGCTCAGAAGTGTGGATGTTGAGCTTTATTTAGGGAAACAGAGCTAAGGCTTTTGTCCTAAATTGATCTGTACAATTGGATTAAGACTGTATGAAAAGAAAGCCATAAGAAATATTTTTGTCACAGATATTTGTGAGAAGTTTCATGTATTTGTGACACAGAATCTATATTACAATAGATTGTTGTAACAAATGAAGCATATTTCATATTTGTTGATACATTTCTTGTTCTTCCCTCTTTTTACCACAGAGATCAAAATTAAATTTTGTGACTGAACATAATTTCAGAATGTTTCTTTTATGTTAAGTAAAATAATGTACAATACTTAGTTCTTTAAGAGTTTTTAAATGTGATGACTGACCAAATGTGAGTTCTGAAATTATTTGTGTATTAGCAATAAATACAGCAGAAAGGGATCAGGTCTGTAGAGCAGGAATTTTATGATGGGGACCCATTATCTGTATTGAGGGGGTTTCTTGGCCCAATTCTAGTCTGGTCAACAGAGGGTGGAGTCCTTTGGGTGCATGCCAGGAGCATACCCTCAGTTTCATTTCATCTGGAATAAATGCAGTTTGTATACTGTGAGCACTGTGATGTTCCCCATAGTACAGTCAGTAATGGAGACAGGGAAATTCAACATAAAAAAGCATTCCAAGTCTACAGTAAAGCATAGGTAAATATTGAGACAAGGGGAAAAAGTTTAATTTGTATATTCAGAGCTCTGTGATATTGTTAAATGAAAAGGGTTCCTTATGTTTATTAATAAAATTCTCTTTGGTGAAAGTGCTGGCTTCAGACTGGTTCCTTTAATTTGGAATGCATTTTTGCATGTGTTATTTTCTTATAGTTTAAGTAAGATGTTGCAGAAAAAGCCAAGTCTATGCCTAGTGTCACAAAGGCAGGAACAGAAGGGAGGTAGGAAAAGAGTTAAAGGCACATTCATGATACTTAGCCTGTCTACTTACCATGCAGAGCAGGAAATTTTATGCTATGGAATGTAATTCTCAACATATTCGGAGATGTAAAATTGAAAACAAGTGTATTCAAGCTATGCAGAACACAAGGAAGGAATAATACCAGTAATTGATTTGCATGAAGAGTAAAGGGCCCCACCAGAGTCATTTACCTTTCAGTGAAAGTAGAGTTGATTTGTAGGTATGCAAAATGCTCATAATAGGGGCATATATACATATTGAACTAATTTTAACAAATTTGCAGCTTGAAAATGGAATCCTTTTCTTTATCATTCATATATATGCCTTATTAATATTAAAAATCTTAAATGTTCAATATAACGTGGCAAAAAAGAACACTGGATTATTCTGGATTATTCTACTAACCTACCTGTTAAGAGCTTTTATGCTCAAAGTCTTTATTTGGCTACAAAGGAGACCCACTTGATACTTAAAGCCAGTATTTATCTTTACTATATACTAAAATCTTAGCAATTTAATTAAAGAATTATTTTTAATACAGATTTAATAATTGAAAAAAAAAAGAGAGATAAAAAAGTACTATGCAGCAAAATGTCTTAAAGCAGTTGTTATGCACCTCCTACTACCTATCCCTTTCTCTATGGTTACTCTCAACCTTCTCAGTCCCCAAGCTCACAGGTTCAAGGCACGCATGGTAGAGTGAATTTCCATTATCCTGACTTTTTCACCAGAAGGAGTGTAATATTCATGTTGTCTTGTCTCTCTAGCATCTACTTTGGGTTATTTAAATATGTTTGCCTGCCCAGTTTACACCTTTGTCTTTCTTCTCAGGTCTGCAAGCCCACATTGTATTCCAATATATGGCACAAACTACATATTTCAGATATTTGTTCTTTGCTCTGTCACCTACAAAAATATTTTTGTCCAGTTCCTGTGTCTGCATGTCTTTAACTGACCATAAATGAGTTTTTAGTCTTGGTCTTTCAGTGTGCTTTTCACTTTTAGCCTGTGCCCTGTATTTTAACATCCCATGCCTTTACTACTCCATATGGCATGTTATTGCATCTGCTGTCATGCCAGGCCTGTATTTCTCTACATAAATATATAATTTTACATAGAAGAAATTCTTGTTACTACTATCTGTGTAAAGCTATGTTTATGCTGCATAAAGTTAAGCACAAATTACACATAGCCACCTGGTCCTTTAAAGAGATGTTGCTACAGATAAAGCAAGTGGAATCTCCAGGGCAGGTCAAACAAGTTCAGACAAGTTCAAAGCCTGAAAAGCCTCAGTCCTTGCAAACTCTCTGCAGAGTTTGTGGCCTGTTCCTTGGAGTGGCTGTACTGAATTTACTGAAATCTCTTGAGGACCATATCTAATCTCATCTCAGACTGATAAAATAATATTTCATGTAAGTGTTCTTTCTCCTCAGGTGTTGTTTTCTTACAAATGTCAGTAATATACTGCATACAGCTGTTGCTGAAGTTTGGAGAATATGGACAGGTTTTCAGTTTATATTTGATTGTATTAACTGACTGTAATCTTGCCTGAACAGTAGAGTAACATTTGTTTCTGATCTAATGTTGCAACAAAATGATCAGGGGTTTTATTCGACACCTGACGTGCACCTGATTAGAATGCCATTGAACCACAAAACCTCAACATTCTGGACACAGGAGTTGCAGAAGTGGCTGCTAAGGTAAATGGTGTGGTCCTCCATGGTGGGGTTCTCTGTAAGGGGTAACACACCCATGAGAAGAAGAATTGCTTTATGCTATTGCTGCTGCTCTTCATGTAGCTACAAGTATATGAAGTGTGCCAAGTCCTTTGCAACAATTATTTGTGATAAATGGCCATCTGTAAGTGAATATGTTGTCATTTAAGGTGGGATTCAAATTCTTAAAAAGCAACTTGAAGTACTGTTTTCCTTTTTTTTTTTATGAATATGAATGTCATATTTGAATTATATAGTATTATTAATTACATATGCTGAAAAAAAATTTGTCCTAGCTGTAACATTTGCTCAGAAAAACAGTCTATTTGTGTGTTAAAGCCTCAGAGCATGATAATGGGAATAATAACAGTAGTAAGCTGAAAACCAACCATGTGTAAATGTGGATGAACCTATAAATGATGAAAAATGTCTTACAAACCAAAAGTGGACAGAAAATTCCCATAAAGTTTTTAAAGCTAGCAAGCATAACTCAGATCTTAAGGAAGAAAAGAAGGCATTCATGATCAGCTTTTTATGCTACTGTGCCTTTAGATTGATAGTATCTCACAGTAGAGGTATATTATTACTTTTGTATGTATTGGTACTTTCCATACAAAAAAATGACCTAATTGTCTAATTTTTCTTTCATGTAATTATCTAGTAATGAGAAAATAACCTGTTTTTCAGAGCCACCCCATGGAAGAAATCTTATGCTCTTCTATGCAAGTTTGATTTATAGACATGTAGTGCAGAGCACAGTGAATATGAGACATTCATCTTCCTATGGCTAGTTGCTATGGAAACATAGTACACAGTACAATGTCATTCCAGCTCTGGTGATGCCTGCAGTAGTTTATCCCTTTGTTGTTCTTGTTTCTTAAGCAACTGTCTTGCAACCTTTCATATTATCACACTTCATCACCTATACAAATCTTTTTCCTTATCTCTTGAGGACCATATCTAATAGAAAAGATCCATTTTTTCTCTATCTGTACATGTCAGTATGTTTTTGTTTTTTTCAGTCATGGGTTAAAAGCTTGTCCCATGCCCAAAAATAATATGCCATTGTCCTAACATTGGTAAAAAAAGATGCAAACAAGACTGCACATCAGAATGTAAGGCATCTGTGTCAGCATCTTTATTTACCATTTCCTGTCAGGGACTAGAGTTAAGAATTATTTTCTCCAACCAGTATCCTACCCAAGGAAGACAGAAAGGAAAATTAATCAGACTGTCCCACCTGTCCTTAGCTGGTATTTGTGAAGTGTACAAAAATCCAACAACTGTCTCAAAATACTCCCTCTGTTTCATGCTTGTGAGGGAACAATTGGAGAAATAAAAGGAGATCCTCATAATTTACCTGAAAAAATACTAAGGGTGTTATGGGGAACAGGAGTCAAATTGAATGTTTATTGCATTGGCAGTCTGTACCCCAACACAAGTTCTTTGTTGAGGCAGTATCTGTTTGATAATTCGGTGCACAGGGAGCCAACACATTAACGAAAAGTCTGTGTCCCAGGCTCTGTGTAAGTGGGGTGATACTTTGCAAGCAAACTTTGTCAGCTAACACCTAAAGATAGATGTATCTTTTGGGTAGTAGTAGTACTAATGAGGTTTGTTTTGTTTTTCCTGTCTCTAACTCTGTTGCCAATTCTGCCATCCAATTACTTAACAAACTTTGCTCTTTGTGGTGGGCTGACCCCAGCCAGTGACTCACTGGCTGCCCCCGCAGTGGGGCGGGGCAGAGAATCCAAGGAGCCAGAGCAAGAGAACTCGTGGGCTGTGATGAGGACACTTTAATGAGGGAAGCAAAGCTGAGCGTGCAAGCTAAGCAGAATACAGAATTTATTCACTACTTCTCGTCAGCAGGCAGATGTTTAGCTGCTTCCTGGAAAGCAGTACAGCTAATCATTACTTTGGGAGATAAACTCCATAACCACAAACTTCCTTTCCTTCCTTGTCTGTTCCCTAAACTTTAATTGCTGAGCATGACATCAAAGGATCATAGAATGGTTTAGGGTGGACGGGACCTTTAAGCATCATCTAGTCCAACTCCCCAGCCATGTTCAGGGACATCTTCCCCTAGAGCAGGCTGATCAGAGCCTTGAGCATTTCCAGGTGTGGGGCATCCACAAGTTTTCTGAGCAACCTGTTCCAGTATCTCACAACCCTCACTGTCAAAATTCTTCTTTGCAGCAGACCCTCTTAATAATTAAAACTATTGTCCCTATCTTGTCACAAGTAGTAAAGATATATCTGGCACCAAATCATTCTAACAAAAACTTTAAATATATTTTTTAGTGGTTATAACACAAGTCTGTCTGTTATCCCAATCCTACATAAAATTCATTTAAAAATCTGACCTCTCTTACTTATCACTTTTTCTGAAGAAAGTTTTGCATAACTACAGGTATGTATTTTTTCAGGTTTGAAAGCAAAACCTACCATGCAAGTGTTATACAATGTGCCACTCACACATTTATCCCTTCTAAATAGTTAATTCAAGCCAAATTACTACATGGAATATTTGAAGTTATTGATCTAAATTAAGTTCATATGTAAATTTAAAATTTGTCCTTTTTATATTTTTGAGGGTATGTCCAAATAAGTATTTAAAATTATTTTAGCAAATTTAAATAAGTCATTGGTTCCTACCTCTTAGTTATGACTCCTGCCTTTCACACTAACCTTCTTTCATTGGTCCTTGAGGTTCAGCATAAATTGTTTTAACAGAGACCATTCTTATTTAACATTAATACTTTTTTATTTTGTATTGCTTCAAGTAGGGATATGCATGTGGTCAGCTGCCATAATATATTCATGGTAATACAATTTATTAAAATATGTTAATGCCATAGGAAGTGCTTAGCTCGTCATATCCTTCATATTTAGTAAAGCTGTGACATAATAAAACTATTAGAATGTGACAGCTATAAAATAGACATCAAAGATTAATTTTTTTTTTAATTGTGATTAACATCTGTGGTAATAGCAGTACACCTGCCAACATGCCTCAAATGTCAATCAGTTCTTTTAGTAATAGCTTGTATTTATTCAGTTTGATGATGTCTTTACAGGGACTACCCACACAGATGCTGATGATTTTTAATTGCATTGGATGATAGAAACTGCAAAATAGACTGACCCAACCAAACTGATTTCAAATGAGTTGAACAAAATTATTGAACAGCCATTAGATGACAACAGCTCATGCTCATTTTCATCCGAAGCTGAACCTTTACCCTGAATGGAAAATTACCTAAGTTCTTTCAGAGCAAACATTTTATTAAAAGCAGATTTTTCTCCAGAATTAAGAACAAAAGATTTCTTTTGAAGTGCAATTTTTCATGTATGCTGATAGACTGAAAACCTGATCCATCACCTCTTTAGGAAACCTGTTGCAGGGTTTAATCACTCTCTAGGTAAGGAATGCCCAGTCTGAAGTCCCCTGAATGAGCTTTGAACCATTCAAATGTCCTGTCACTGGATCACAGTGAGAAGGGGTCAGCACCTCCCTCTCCATTTCCCATCCTCAGAGAGCAATGAAGTCGTCCCTCAGCCTCCTTTCCTCCAAACCAGGCAAGCTCAAAGTCCTTAGCTTCTCCTTGCAGGACATTCCTTCCAGATTTTTTGTCCTCCTCTGGACACGTACAAAGAGTTTCACATCCTTCTTAAATTGTGAGGCCAGAATGGCACACAGGAGTCAAGGTGAGGCCCACCCCTGCTGAGTCCAGTGGGATAACCATCTCTGCTGAGCAGCTGTTTGTGCTGGGTTTGATGTACCCCAGCATGGAGCTCACCCTCCTGGCTGCCTGGGCACACGGCTGACTCACACTGAGCTGCTGCCAGCCAGCACCCCAGATCCCCCTCTGCTGGGCTGATCTCCAGCCACTCCTTTTCCAGGCTGTACTAGCGCCTGGCCCTGCTCTGTCCTTGTGCCGAATTCAGCATTTTGACATGTTACATTTCCTCACATCAGTCCTTGTCCAAAGCCCCAGTCTATCTAGATCCCTCTGTCGATGTCTTCTGTTCCTCAAGACAGTCAACAGCCTCCCAGTTTGGTATCATCAGTAAACCTGCTAATGGTGCATTCAAATCCTGCATCCACTTCACTGATGAATATATTGACCATATATTGAATATGTCTATTGAACCTGGGGCACACCACTGGTGACCAGGCAGCAGCCAGATGCAGCCCCATCCACCACAACTCTTCGAGCTCAGCTCTTCAGCCACTCCTTCACCCGGTACACGATGAGACTGCTCATTCTAAATTGTGAATTCCACAGCTGGGCAACTTGTCTGGAAGGAAGCTGTGAGGGACAGTATAAAAAGCCTTATTAAAATCCAGAAAAATTACATCCACTGCCTCCCCTACATCCACTAGGTGGGTGACCATATCATAGAGGGATATGAAATTGTTTAAACAAGACTTTCCTGTTGTGAACTTGCACTGGCTGTGCCTCATGATTGTGGTATTCTTTAAATACCTTTCAATACCACCCAGTATGATAATCTCAATAATTTTTCTAAGAACTGAGGTTAGACTAAGTGTAGTTTCCTGCATTTTTCCTCACAGCCTTTTTATAGATAGGAATAACACTGACTAGCATTCAGTCAGCAGGGACCTCCTCAGGCTCCCAAGATCCTTGGCAAATGACAGAGTGGGATCCTGCCCAAACATCTGTCAGTTCCTTCAGAACTCTGGGATGAATTCCATCAGGTTTTATGTACCTGTGAACATTCAGCCAGTACAGCTGATCCCTTACAATTCTGTGTCCACAAATGGAAAGTCACTGTGCCCACACTTGTGGTCATCCGAGTCAAGGGCCTGAGCGGACCAAGGTCCACCAGTGTTGTTAAAGACTGAGCCAAAACCCCACAGAGAGTACAGTAGAATGATATAGTACAAATAGTATGAATAATATAAATAGCAATAACTCCTTTGCAGTAGCAAAGAAGTGTTTGCAAAGTCCAGGGTCCCTTTACAGCAGGAAAAAAACATGGCGAAAATAAAAATGAGCCAGTCTATGGCATAATAAAAGAAGAGTCTTACGTCAAATAGTTTACTAGTTTTCTTCAGATTTAGATTTTTTCTCTTCTCTTGCAGTCTCTGCTGCATTTTGAGAAAATGAATCAGCATCAGAAATGTAACACAATTAAAAAGGGGGTATTGTAATACTACATCCTAACAGAACTTAAGCTAACTAGTTTAAAAAATACCAAATACCTGATGACAGCACTTGTCTTTAACGTGACAAATTTATTATTTAATTTAATAAATTTAAGTGGCAACATATACTCTTTATAAAACACAGCTGCATGGTGTCCCTTCATCATTAGTATTTTGTTTAAATTAATGATGTTATTAATAGCATTTAACTGATCTATGCGCTCTTAGCAATCCCTATATTCCTGAACTGAACAAAGTTTATTAAAAATTTCCTATTTCAACTTTAAAAGACTTTCTGTGGGGGTTTTAGCTGTCTTCTTATGAGACTTATAGAATAATGGGTGTCCACTTACTGACACCTGTGGAGTTACAGGCTGGTTTCAGTGAGAGCTGAGATCAAAGAAATCATTTTACTTCTGCAAGTTTTATAAAAATAGGTGAGCAAAGAAGACAGAGATGCTGCAATGGCTTCAACAGAGGAAAGGGGTGTTATATGAGAAAATTTATCTTAGCAAGTATCACAGAATCTTCATGGAAGCAAGACCTCATGAAGAACCAACTATGGAGAAGGTTTAGACAAAGATTTCATCAGACTTGATACTTTGTCAGTCATAACATACAAATATACAGGTAGTCAGGAATTGTTAGTTCAACTATTCCCAGAATTGTTTGATATGATCTATATTTTTATCTTCTTTTCTTGTAATATTTCCCTCAGCAGTTTGGAAAGCATAATGCCATGAATCCTGAAAATTTAAAACAATATCTGAATTTTTGAAATGCATCCACTGATTTTTTCCTCCAAATTTCTTACACCTGGTGCAAATTCTCTTGAAATAAACTTATTGTCAAGAGAAGATTCCCTTTTAAACTTCCCTTAAAGAGAAGATTCTGAGAAAAAATAAGATTACATTTGTGCTGGAGCACATGCTGCATCTCGTGTCTCAGTGCGTTGATGATACTGCAGAAGAGGAGCCTTCAGTAGATGACAATGCACCATGACAACAGGCAGTGTGTACACATTGTGCCAGGGAATATTCTGGCTGAATGTGAGAAAAAAAAAATCTTTGTTGTTGAGAATAGCCCCACTCTAGATTTCCTTCTCTCAGATGGAGCCAGAAATTGGGTCAGATTTCTTCAATGTGTTTATACACTGCAGTCATTGTAGAAAAGGCAGTTGGTTCGCGCTAAATTCTCTATTCCTTTGCAAAATAAATCTTTCATGGCAATTACTCATGCTATTGGTCTTTGGTTTCTAATGTCTTAAAATTTTTTAGTTCTTTATCCCATCTCACCCTCCCTGTGAATTCACAACTATTTTTTATGATTCTTATTTCTTTGTCCATTTTGGCTATTAACTAGGAATAGGAAAAAAAATGTTAGAAACTAAAGTGCTCCATAATTATTCTTTATTTGGAACATCTGATGATGCCCACTGTGATAGGTGGGTAATGGGGGAGTATGTTGCTTACTCATCAGATATCCTGTTGTTATTGCTATATTGCTGTTGAAAAATATTATTTTTCCCTAGCTCCTAAAAATTCCATTTCAGTCAGGAACTGTCTCTGTTCAGGTTCTGTAGCCTAGAATTGAACAACAGATGAAATTGTATTCTCTGCATAGACCTTTCTAAATCAATTCTTATTATTTATTTATTTTCACATCCTGCCAATGCTGGTGAAGGTTTAAGTTTCCAATTCTATCATCACTTGATACAGCATGGGATTAATCTGATGTGGCCTCATTATTTAAATTTGTACCCAGGTAGATATTAACAAGACAAATTAACCTCTTATAAAAATCTGATGTACCACCAATGCTCTGGGTCCTCTGTCAGGACTACTAGGCATGACATAATCTTTCTATCTTGATATGGGATATGCCTTGTATATACTGCATGAGTATTGCAGGTGAATTTCTGGAATGTGTACCTGTGTTTAACAAACTCTAAATTCATTCAATAATTTAGATTTGTTTTTTTTTTTTTCTTTCAAGATATTTTCCTCTAAGAGAATAATCAAGTACCAATAGCCTCAGATGTTTAAGGCACATTGCTGATACTCAGACTCTTGGTTAGCTTAGAAGCAGAGATTCTCCTCTTTTTTTCCTTCTTCATTTCCAATTGGCTGCTAACTATCTAGAATTCACAAAGATTTCCCTTATAAATAGGATTGTGGGTTTTAGCCATTGTGGAGTCTCTTGTATCTGTTTAAGTATTTTCTTTATAGAATTTGATGATAAGAATTACAGAATAATTGGTCTGGAATTTAAACCAACTTCAAGAAAATCAAGGTTTTACTTGTCATGTTTCAATCAATTACTTGACTGACTGTTGAAAGCCTGCTGTCAGAATTAGTAGAAGGCCTTAGAATATGTGTGCACTGTTAAGCAGTAGAGAACAGCCCTGCAGTTGCTCAGACACGCAGAGGTTGTATTTCTACACTCAAAAATGCATAGGGAGACAGATTCAGATCTTGCTATCAAGACAACCCAACACTTCATATTCCCAAATGGCCTGCAGAAACAGGTAAAGAAATTATTTTGAGTTCTTCATGAGTCAAAGTCTTATTCTTCAAACTATTTATGAGTCTTGCTGAAAGCAAGTCAATTCCCATATTCAGAATGCAGTTTTGCTGTACAGAAAGCAATCTATGATCTCTGTAATTTAACTAGTAAGTACATTTACCAAAGCAAAATAATGAATTTTTGTAACTGCCTTGTATTAAGGATTTTTTTTTTTTTTAGCATATTCTTAGTTAGTCTGTCTACTGTGTTATATGTGTGTCTTTGTCTTCTGATTATAAACTCCTAGTACTGTTAATCTCTTTTGGAATCAAATAATTCTAGGAAATGAGCAAATTACCAGCCCTTGTTTTCCTGACAGATAGCTTTGATTTGTCTTATCTACTGCAACTAACTGTGTCTCTTGCTCAATCTAATAAATACTAAGATGTTTGTCTTACCCATCTAAATCACAAACTTGGCACCAAATCTCTTCTTCCTTCTATTGGTTTTTATCTGCTGGGTTTTTCTCCCCTGAGTAACATAAATATGGCATATGCACTACAATGCCAAATGTAATATTAATTCTCTACCTAAGTTAGGGAATGTTAATGCATAGAGGCATTGTCTTCTGCTTATGCATCAATATACATAATACACTATGACTAGAATTTTTGAGCATGAGTGTTAGTCCCATTTAAGGACCTAATAGATTTTTAAAATATTAATATTAATTTTATAGGGAAAAATAATAATTCTGCAAAAACCAGTAGCATTTTAGTGTCATTTTAAAGGGCATGTTATATTTTATTTGAAAGAAGGAGAACATCTACTCTTTGTTCTTTTCCTCCTGGCTTCTTATGTTGGAAGATTATTACATTCTTCAAACATTTTCCTGCTGTCCAACTGTGCTTCATAAACACTTCAAATGGAGTCATGTCTGCAGTCATCTAGTAAAATGGTCAGTAAGGAGTCAAAGATGCATTTCAATAACAAGCCTTGATTAACTAATTTCTTCTCTGGCCCTCACCTTAGTGCTATTTTTCTGTTTATCTTAGTGCTTTATATGTGCTATGCTTGTTTTCATGGATGTACAAAGCACAGCCCTACTGTTTTATAGACTCATTCCTCGCTTTCTCATGCATTTAAAATCCTGACTGTTTGGGACTGCAGGATTTTCACCATCAGCCCACTCTCATAGTGAATTTCCTTTTGCTTTTGCTTATGTCCATCACTTAGGAGACAGTAAACAATAGTCATACTTCACATATGTGCCTACAGATAACTTAGGATGGTATGAATTTTAGTAGCTTCTGAAGTCAAGTGACTAATATTATCAGTACTCAAAGATCATTGATTTCCCCTGAGCAGTGTCTGTAGTTAGACTTTAATGGATCTGGAAAATACTGTTCTTACATGTTAACACTTCTTCATAGTGATGGCTTGTAATAGTGGACATTTTTGTATTTTATCTTGCTTTTATACTTGCACTTTTAGGAGTGGAATATCTACACAGAAGCTGAAAATAACTTCTTCCTAGTCTTTTGATGAATTAGTTTTTGGTAGCAACTAATTCTAATTTAAGTCCAGAAGTCAATAATTAATGTCAAGGAACATGGTGACCATGCCATAAAACTTTATCAAAAGGTTTTTATGAAACTTGATTAGGATTTTTTCACTGGCATGAATTGAAATGATGTTATCTTGCTGAACTGAATGCATAATGAAGCCTACAGAGGCACTCATATGCATTTATTGCTTATTTAGCACATATATTATTTCATTTTCAAATCTTCATGAACTTTAAATGTAACAAGATATATACAGCCTCCTAGTGTCATGTGATCTCCTTCATAGTCTTGTGACTTGATAACTGTCATGGTTTAATTCCAGCTGGAAACTCAAAGCCTACAGCTGCTTATTGACTCCACCCCCAGTGGGGAGGTAAATCAGATTGAGATAAGAACAGTTTGATTATTGAAACAAAGTAAAATAATGATAATGATAATAAGAAGGTGAGAGGAACAAGTGATGCTCAATACCATTGCTCACCACCCACAGAGTGACCCCAAGCCACTTCCCCAGCAATGATTGGCCCCTCCCAGGCAATTCCACCAGTTTATACATTGGCCATGGTGCTCTGTGGTGTGGAATATGCCTTTGGCTAGTTCAGGTCCCTTCTCCTGGCCATGCTCTTTCCTGGCTTCTGGAGCACCTGCTCACTGTCAGAGCACAGGAAACTGAAAAGTCCTTGATTTAGTGCTTAGGGCAAGCACTGCACAGCAAGAACTAAAACATCAGTGTTACCAACATGGTACTCATAGTGAATCCAAAACACAGCACTGTACCAGCTACTAGGAAAACATGTATTGCTGCCAAAACCAGGCCAATAGTATAAGGCCTTTTAGATATTACAGAAAATATTATCTACGACTGCAGCTTTAATAAGGAATCATGAAGCATGCTTGATAGTTTTTAAGTTCATTTAGATTAAGTGGGTTTAAACTTCTGAAAATTCAGGAAAATCCAGCATGATGGCAGATGTCCAGCCACATCCAGCTGTGATTTACCTTTGGTGACCAAAGGGACCTTTGATTTGGCTGGTTTGTTTGCTGAAGCTGGTGCTGCCAAACTGTGTTCCCATACAAATGGTATAATATATTAGAGACAATCTTAGGAGAAATTGTTGTATCAATGGAATTTCTGGTTTCTACTACCTTCCTCCTCAGCCCTTTTAATGTTTTAATGCTTCTTAGTCCCAGGAAGACATGTGTTAAGTGCACAAGATTTTTTGAATAAATAGAAAAACTTGGTTGAGATGAAGTTCCATGCCAAAGAATAAAGCTTTCTTCTTTGTGTCAAAAGAGTGATTCAAGACTGACATATCATATAGCTGCAATTTATTAAAGATCTTGTGCATTGCCTGTGGATGGTGCCATGTGGTGTACTTTCAGAGAGGGGTACAGAGTACTTTTGTCAGTGCTTGAATATAGTATTGATTGAAGAGGTCAATTTTTATTGTATAATTCAGTGCCAAGTTAGAAGCCCTGTGAAGGGACAGGGTATGTGCTGACATGTAGAAGAAAGACCTAAGACTGGGTAGCTGGAGCAAATTGCAGCATGCTGCCTGCTCTGGAGTAGGGAGACACCTTGGCTTTTCATTCTCTATGGTGATTTTTGATCAATACTAAGTCTATTTTTTTCTTTCACTGTATACAATTCTGGTTTTCTAGGGAAGTAATTTCAATGCATTTACACTTTCTGCCTATCCTGTCTTAATTATTTTTAACACATTGTCCAATTTCAACTGAATTAAAGACAAATAGAGGCTAAATCTTCCTAAGTTTCTATAATTCAGCAACATGTATTGTTTTCCAGCTGAGGCAGAAATTGTCTGAGAAATAGAAGCAAATTATCTGTTAAGCCTGTATTTATTAATTTCTTGCATATATATTATTTTTAAACATAGCTAAAGCTTCAATGAGTTGTGGCATATAGTGTCTCTTACTCAGCCAAACAACAAGATAAAAGAAAAGGGTGAGAAGTGTGAAGACAACGAGGAATATTGTAAAGTGAGAAGTCACTGAGGAGTCAGGTTATTGTGGTAGGTAGATGAAACAAGTCTGTGGAAGGCTAGATGAATTATTTCTCCCTTCATTAAACAACTTGTTTCTACTCCTCTAAGTAATTTTTTTCTAGAAGAGAAAATTGGATTGATGCTGACAGCATCTGTTATTGGCAAGGCTAATTCCTTAGGACCTTATTAACCCCTTACTAGCCTGCTATAACCCTGAGTGGCTTTTTGAAGAGAATTTATTAAATATTCCATGACTCTGAAAGAATGTCAGAGAACAAAACTGAATAGAGTTACAGGAGACTGAAGGATGGCAGGTGATTGAATTTCCTTCATATTCTGTAATAGCTTATGGCCAGGAATTTTCAGTTTTTAGTGTTAATAGGAATGCTTGAAAGCAAACACCTGTGATGTCTCTATAGGAAGTCTTAACAGTCTCCCAGAGAAAGCTTACTGAAGTTAACCTGATTGCAATTCTGTGTATCTTAAAAGAAACATACAGTACTAAAGTCTTCTGTTTCCTGATGGATGAAGCAACTGGTTAATCCAAAACATCCTATGTTTTAACTCCTACATTGCTCCTTTGTCTTAAATACATCAGATTTACTCTACTCTGTACCTCCCTGACTGTCATATTTATGAAACAAGGTCCATCTTGGGTACTAGCTCGTAGTGTCTTCTACCCTTCCTGCAGGTCTATTTTGGAAGATTTTTCTCTTTTTTGTATTCTTGACTTTGCACCTGTATCCAAGTTAACAGATACATTTCTTCATAGAGAATATTTTGTGTATTATCTTTCTTTTTAATTAAATAGAGATAAAATCAAAGAAATACCATCAGCATTGCATACTAAACTATATTGTCTGTTTAGGAATTATTTTTAAAAGTCTATGGGTATTCTTAGGCAAGTTACTCTGAACAAATGTGTGAAATGTGTGAAAAAATGTGGAAATAACAGCAGGATGGAATGGGATAAAATACTGGAAACGAATGACACAAACAGGAAGTAGAATGTGTTCAAAGATAAATGAATGTATATCCTAATGTTATGCATGTTGCTTAGCAACAGGCAGTAAAAGTGTGGATGAACAACTGAGCACAAAAAGTAATTAAAAGGAAAAGGCATCTGCATGGCATGGTATGGATAACAACCAGAAATACAAAAAAAAAAAAAAAAAAGAAAAAAGCAAAGATGAAGAAAAAAAAACAGATTTAAAGAATGTTGTGAGAAATAGTGAAACTTTTTTTTATTCTTTGTAGATGGATTTTTTCCCAAGAACATTAGCTAAAAAAAAAAAAAGGGCAGCAATTTCCTCTGTAATAATGCCTCACTATAATACAGCTTATTGTAAGGAAAAATAAATTTGAAAATGTAAATTGACTATAAAAAATGTAAAACACTCACACAAAATAATAAATGAAAAATACAATAAAAGTTTATTTGGCAACATAGAATTATCACAGAGTTTTAATTACTTTAATTACTTAGGAAATGACCATTTGAAATAGTAGCCTTTTTTTAGCAAAAATCAAATTTGCCTGTCTCTGAATCACTTCTCCAAAGAGTGTGTACATGTGTTTTCTTCTAAAGCCTTATTTTCAAATGCTTAGACAAAGTATCTTATAGTGCAGTTGTTCATTTAACTGTCTTCAAATATGGTTAAGAATTTTTTATAAAAATTCTATCAAATTTTACCCTTTTTTTCTTCTCTGTAGTGGAAGATAAAGTATGTTTTAATCAAAGGTAGAATAAGATATAGTTCTGGAGAGCCTGATCAGTGGAAACTTCATAAAAAATACCTGATTAGTATATAGTACTTCTCATCAGCACATCACAAATCTCTTTGTATAAGACAGAGTGTCATTCTTTCATTTCATACAAGTAAAATGTGGTGATCTTGTGGTAAAATACTTGTCATCTTTTAAGTGTTCTTTAGATGAAGAAAGTATTTTCTTTTGCTTTGTTTTTTTTTTTCTCTTCATTCTTGTTTGCAATTTTTGGAAGGTGCAGGAAAGTTATGCTATGAACGTTGAAACAAAGTTTCTCCATATTTAAGGATCATAAAAGGTCTTTGAGATGGGAGCTGGCTTTCAACTTTGCTGGATATAGTGAGAGAATGGCCAAATGTCAGCACTGACATAGATGAGACAAACCCATAGATGGGTTGTAAATAATATTTTCTGTAGAAAACTTGGTGCAGTTGGAAAACCTGAAGGTTTTCAGATGTAACAGCTTCTATTGAGGTCAAAAGGCCAAGCCTTTCTTTATCAGTCTTGTGTATAAATTCAATCTTTATCTGAATTTGTGCCAGAATTCATCAGTTGTAAATGGGTATCTGGTTGCTTAGGCTGGGCTACCAAACCTTAGCCATCTCACACTCATGTTGTTGCCTAGAGAAAACAACAAGTAGAAAACTGTTCTACCCTAATGACTATTTGGTTTGGATTTGACTTCTGATCTTGACTCTTCAATCTTTCTTTAAATCTTGAACAAATAAATATTGCAATTGTAGACCTGTACGTAGATAAATCAGTGATGCACTCTTGACTGAGATCCATTGATTTTAACAGCTGCACTGCTACTGCAGCATATGCTGAATCAAGAATCAATTGGTCAACAAATGCTGCTCTGAACTGGGCATTAGGAAACACAGGCAAGACTCCAATTTCACAGGTACACAATAAAATACCTTTGGCTTAGGTTTAAGGTAAAAATTCTGTAAAGTATTAGTTCTTATAGAGTTGATAAGAGGAATTTAGACTGAAAACACTTCCAAATCCTCACATGCTCTTTCATTTTGCTTTCTTGATAATATATTTTTTAATAGTAAAAATCTTTCCAAAAGTAACATACTTTCTGTTGTAGAAACAGTAGTTCTAATCTGAGAAGAAAGAGATTCCTCAAAAACATGTTTGTTAAAGCAGACATAGCCATGTGCTTTGCTTTGAGGGAATAATCAATCTTGTGATAATTGCAGCTTATAAAAGTCCTTACCAAATACTACTCTACTACTACTACTACTACTACTACTCTACTACTCTACTTTTTAAGTAGAACTGTGGTGCTTCTGTGTCCATTCCTGGACCCATGTGATGGCTAATTTTTCTGCTGTTGAATAGGAAGTGAAATGTTGGGTTTTGAATGGGAATCCAATTTTATATTATTCTCAGAGAGTGATTTCATTATAATATTATCTTAAAGAACTCTGCCATGTACATAGTATACCAGGTTGGAAGGGACCTCATGGGTCATCTAGTCTGACCTTTATTGGCAAAAGCACAGTCTAGGTAACATGTTCCAACACCCTGTCTATCTGGATCTTTTAAATGTCCATAACTGGGGAATCCCCCACTTCCTTGGAAAGATTATTCCAAGGGCTGATTTTTCTCATTGTACAAAAATTTCTTTTTGTGACCAAGTGAAATCTCCTTAGGGGTAACTTGTACCCATTGCCTCTATATACTGGATATGATAATAAAGCCTAAGCCTTTTTTCTCAAGGCTGAACAAACCCAGCTATCTCAGCCTTTCCTCATGTAGCCAGCAATTCCAGTAGCAGAAGGCAAGTAAATTGTTCATTTTGCTCTTAGAAACACTTGTCATTGGTCAGATTAACATATTAATCTCTGTGGTAGCCCTCAGACAGCCTATATAGCTGTGTGTCATGGTGCACCCAGCTACCAAGCACATCCATAGGCACGGCTCACCATTCCCAGAGAATGTCTTCAGGATACTCCTCAGGCCCTTGTTGGCTCACAGGATGATGTAGACATGTAGCCAAGACCTCTCCTAGCAGCAGTGCTGTAAGTGATGCTAGTGAGACAGTCCAGTGAGATGCAAATGTCTCATTTCCAGATCTGGGTCAAAACCAACCGTCTGCTTTAAATTCAAGGTCACATACCAGCAATGAAGCATAAGTGCCCTTGAGAGTTCCCATCTCATGTACCTTGGACAAAAGGAATGACATTTAATTATAGTTTTAATAATGCTCTTTGGTTAACAAGTTTCTGAAGTGTCTGATATTCATCTTTGGCTCAAAACTGAGCTTTCTGGACCATTATAAGGTACCACTAGTATTTTTTATAACTTACAGGAAAGACCATGCTTTTTACTGCTACCATTCAGAGGTAATATGAACTATGACAGTGTATCCAGGTTCTTTACATTGTTATAGTCTCAAATGGAATTATACCAGAGCTGAGGGAAATGGGAAGGAAAATAAATATGGGGTTTAATTCTCATTTGACAGATCAAAACCTGAGTCAAAGAAATGAGACATACAGAAGATAAAACATAAAATTTGTAGGTGAAACGTAAGCTGAACACAGAATTTATGAGAGTTGACAGATATAGGGACCCCAAAGTCATTCTCTATTCCTTGGACAGGTCTTTTTTCCCCCTGTTTAACCAACCATTACAACATCCATTTCCAAAGACATTCAGCATCATAGTTCTGTTACTCAGTGTGCATGGGTCCATGTCCTTTAGCAAAAGGAAACAAATTCAGAACTACTGCATGGTTCCTGCCATCTTTTTGAAATAATTACATGGGGGTTTGTATTTTGCCTCAGGTTCTGTGTGTGCCTCACCTTCATTAACTCTACTCAGAAAGCAAAGTAAAGTACAAAGTGACATTACTGCACCATAGCTGCTGAAATTAGGCAGTTTGCAGCTTTGTCATTGAAGACCTGGTACTAACCTGAAGTTAGTCTTGCTTCACAGTTACATAAAGGTGGGCACTGAAAAAACCTAGAAACACTGAAGACCAGCAGAAAAGGAAATAATTGCCTGTTTTTTATCCTAACATTGAAGAAGTAGAGATAAAGCCAGCTGCCTTCTCCTTCCATCTTCTCTCTACAGCAGTTAGTAATAAAACACAGTTTTCTCCAGAGAGTCCTGAGTCTTAAAACATGTGTTGGCAGGGTTATAGGTGATATGGTAATTATTTAAAGATGAATCAATTATGGACACTGAAGCTGTAGGCAACATGTTACTTTGACTCATATTTCAGAATTTCCCCAATTTTCATTATAACAATTGGTCATATAATGCCCATGATATGAATAGATTCCAGAGTTTTTTAACAAGAAGTAAAACTGTGATAACTTGATCTTTGAGCTCTGGAGGTCAAAAATGTAACCTTTTTGTAGAGCTCATTAAAATGAACATGATAGATATGTGCAACCATATAGAAAAGTTCAGAAGACTCTGTCAGTGAAAAGACTTTCTTTAACTAGAATCCCCTACCTGCCCTATGTGTGTATTTTTTCATGATTTCCTGACAATACTAATTATCCTACCCACATCTTCTCTTTCATAAAGATATGTAATCAGTAACAGGAGTTCTGCAAGATACTTAAGAAAAATATAGAGCCTGAACCAGTTTCTTTTACATGTACTGGGTATGGCTGAGGATCTTAAGTTTAATATGTGAAATTTTTTGTCCACATAAACCCATTAATATATTGTATTTATGCTTTTTTCTTTAAAATAAGTGGGAATGTTAAGAAGCATTACAATTCTTTAAGTGGTAAAACTGTAGAACTTTTATGGACTCTGCTGATCCTGGAAATAGCTTAAAATTCTGTGCTCCAGTTTTGAAAATTAAAAACATAATGTTATTAAAGGTCAGAAAAAGGTGTTTCAAAACCATGTTCCTGGTATACATTCCTTGAACACTAGCAATATTTTATTGTAAGAATCACAGAATTATTAGGACTGGAAGGGGCCTCTGGAGATCTAATCCAACCAAGCCACTGTCACCTAGAGCAGGATCTCACCCAAGTGGGCTCTGAATGTCTCCAGAGAGGAAGACTCCGTGGCCTCCTGGGCAGCTGTTCCAGTGCTTTGCCACCCTCAATGGAAGCAAATTTTCCCTTGTCTTGAGGTGGAACTTCTTGTGTTTTAGTTTGTGGCCATTGCTCCTTGTCCTGCCACTGGGCACCACTGAAGACAGTCTGGCACCAACCTCTTGGCTCCTGCCTTTGAGATATTTGCATGCATTAATCTTTTTGGCCCCTGCTGGAGCCTCTCCAGCAGCTCCTTGACTTTGCTGTACTGAGGAGCTCAGAATGGACACAGCACTGCAGATTTGGCCTCACCAGGGCTGAGCAGGAGGGGAGGATCAGCTCCCTTCACCTGCTGGCCGTGCTCTTCTCAATGCACCCCTGGATATCATTGGCTATCCTGGCTGCAAGGGCACTGCTGGCTCATGGCCAACTTGTGTCATACAAATCAAGGAAAAATAAATCACAGCTCTTGTTTCTTTGTAATCAAATTAAATATTCAAAAGTAATTCCATAATCTAAAATTATCCAAGTTGGGGCATCTCTGTCTCTTAGATACTCAAGATTTTGCATGAGCATACAGAGATGCCATAAATATATGACCATACAGATAGACCATATCAAAAATTAGATGAAATTATGTTTTATTTAACTGGATTATTTACTATAGGTATAGTTCCACTGTGTTTGTTCTACACTGCCCATTTCTTGTGCTTCAAGCCTAGGCTAGTGGAGCCCATTGTAACAATAAGTAAAGAATTCCTTTTTGTGCTGATTTTATCACTTGATTTCTGTGTTTTCCTGGCTTTTACCCACAAGTTTCTTTGCTGAGACTGCACATGGAGCTATTGCAAGTGGTAGGTTTTTGACAGAGGCATTAACTTGTAAAAAACTAGATTAACACTGTAACTGGGTAATAATTGGTTTAATGGTTTTAAGAATTTTAAAGAACATAGATAAGATCTGGTAAATTGAAGGTGGAGTCCTCTGTCCAATTACAAATCTCTTTGAACAGAGCCCAATTCCTCCAAATATACAGTTGTTCAAAGTACTTTCAAGTATGAAGAGTAAGAAAAGATGGCAGAAATTTCATACTTTATTGGATTTTTTAAGTTTCTTTGATCAAAATTGTGTTATGCACAGCAGTGTCAGAATTTTTTGCTTTTGGAGCAGATTCTATTTTAATATGAACACATAAAAATTGTTACATGGGAAGAAACATGCATGGCTGATTCTATCACAGTTATTAATTCCTATTGTATTTGTGGGACAGGATTTCATCCAAAGACATGGAATGGAATCACTTCTGTTCTCAAGTAACCTTTCTTTAGATAAGCTTGGGAAGCTCTTTCCAATTTGTTTTTGTTTTAATTTCTATGACAGTTTCTAGTGCTTTCAAGGTCAGCTGACAAGAAGACCTGTCATGTTGGAAATCATGATTAGTGAAGGCAAAATGAGCATGTTCTCGACAGGATCTCTCAGGTTCTTAGGGGTTTTTTTACTTCATTTTACTAGAAATTAAAATCATGTTTCATAAGGTACTTCCTTTTGGTGCAAGTTCTATTTAGATATTTCATTATGTAAGTCTAGATTCATAAAAGAATCCTACATATTCTACTATGTAGTTGCAATTATTTGGTCTAGTCAATGCAAACTTTTACTCTCTTCCTGTTCTTCTATTTATTTACTCACTCCCATAGATTTTGAGATTTGACAGGATTTTTTCCTTAAAATTTAATCCCAGCTGCTCTTGTATCTTCTTAGTGAGTTTTCTGTTGAAAGCTCCAAACAGCTAAGAATATATGCCTTCAAAAGTAGATTTGCTTGTCCTGTTCAAAGGCAAGAGGCTCCTCACCCCACTCACCATACCCCATTTGTAAAAATACATCCACACAACAGGCCCTTTCAGCTATTGCTGCATTCTGTTTCTTCCTTGATTGGACATTTCTCTAAGCACCTGAATTTGTAAAAGACAAGATTTATGTACTGTAATGCCTAGAATAGTCTATTTAAATGCTTTTCCCCAAAAACTGTCTCAGCAATGGTTACAAAGAGGAAGCATACAGTTCCCCAGCATTCCTAAAACCCATATTGAAAGTATTGCTTTTCTAAAATTGTTGTTTACTATAAAATCTGTGGACTCATGTTTCTGGTGAAGCACAGTTATTTAAATTTAGGAAGACTGGTTCATGATTTATATAGGTATTCTACAGTTTGATTCTCTTCCTGAAGAAGCTGTCAGTATTAATATCCTCAGAATTTACATAAACAGATACAGGAGTTCTGACTCTTATCCCTACATATGTAATCTTGATTATATTTTCTGTTATTTCAGATATGTATGCCAAAGTAGTGTTGAAGTGTTCATTTTATTTGTACAGATGTAACTCTGAACAGCAAAGCTGGAATTCAGTTTTTGGTACATTAGTAACTTGGAATTGCGTATGTTTACAAATCTTATGAAGATTGGAACATGTAATTCATTGTCAGTAGCTCACTGCTTTTCTTCTTATTGAAACTTTCTTTTTACATATTCTGTTACACGCATGAAATATATTTTTCAGAGTGTGTGATTCTTGCAACATGCTGCTTTCCATGCCTTCCTCAGATTTACATGAAAAGTTTTCCCTGACTTGGGTGTATCAGCCATTTATGACTAGGTTGGGGGATTTTTTTCACTTTGTTAAAAACGCAAGCAACCTGTTTCCCCTGGAAAACATATTTAGTGAAATTACAGTCTTGTTTGCCATATGGTGCATCATACAGATGGATGATTATTATGCAAATCTTTTGATTAGTGAGTTTCTGCCATTCTAGGAATCATTTGCTTTATGTGTGTTGGCTTTGTACACAATTAAGTTCCATTCTTAGGATGATCTGGGACTGTGCCAAATCTTTGATACAGTTTTTTATAACTTTATACTTTTTTCTTATATTTATGGTTTGTTCCATTTTCTTTGTTCATCAGGCAGAAGAAGTAACTTTTACTTCAATTTACCATATGAGAGATATAATGCAAGAAACATCATGCCATGCTGAATGAAATCAGAAGCAAAATTTGCATCTTTCCCTCATAGACTCTGCCTCTGTGGTTATAGGCATGTGAGACTGATGAGGGGAGTAGTCAAATAAAATATTTCATTCTGTTTGCAACCAGAATCTAATCTGATGATTCCTACTAGCTTTTCTCCAATAAGCAAGTTTTTGAGCTCTGGACAGTTCATGTATAGTGCTAAGAGTCTGGGTGGTTTTTTTCATATCTACATGGTTGACAAAAACTCTGGGTAGGAATTGTATCTTCAGTTCTTCATCTATGACCATGGAATTGTATGTGAAAAGAAAATGTTACTTTTTGTAGCTAGGCCAGCAGCTAACCCTACTGTTAAATTTAGATTTCTTAGTTACAAGGGGCTAAGGTCTGTGAGGGATGGAATACATTCAGTATATGTTTAAGTAAGCCCCTTACTAACTTCATCTGCTCTGTAGATTGCAATTTGTTAAAGCTCACAGAAAAAAATCAGAGTTTTTTCTGCTGTCTCAAGCAGGTATAATATTAATAAAAATTAAAAAGCATTCCTATATGATGTTTCTGCCAATGGACAGGAATATCTGATTTCTTATTTCTTATGAGAGGTAAAAATTAGCCCTTAGTACAGCTGAGACCCAGGGAGGTATCAGTGGTCATCTGGGCTCTCCCACAGAGTGGTAAACTACTCATCACAGGATGTGTTCCAGGAGTGGATTTTTATAAATTAGACTGATCCTTTATTTTTGTCACTAAACTTTCTTATGAGTGAGTGTCCTAAATGGAAATTTAGGTTTTTAAATGTTTTACTATTTGCAATATATTGACATTGTGGAAATATCTCAGACATAAACAATATAAAATGATACTGTTGTAACTTAACAGTATAAAATGTAGAGTGATATTCCTTAACTATATAATTCAAGGTTATAGTGAAGGAGATGGTTTCCAAGAGTAAAACAGTATTTTATGATCAAAGCCATTGCCTTTCATTCATTTATCTAAATCAGCTCATTAAAACATGTAATGAATATATAGATACCTATCCCATGGAAAGCAACTCTTATTTCTTCAAAGCTTGATGAAAATAAAACAGTTTTATCTAAGATAAAAACCAAGATTGACTAGCTGTAAAGCCAAACTGAGTAATTTACTTCATCAGAGGCATTATTTGTTGGAAATTTCGGGGCCTATATGGTTAGAGCAAGCCATTTTAGTTTTAATCTCATTCATCTATTAATAATCTCTCTTTAACCAGTTGAATTTTAGATTTTTTTAGTCCACTGCAAGATAAAAGGGTAATTCTACTATTGTCAGACAAGGAATCGTTTGAAACATAATGTTTCTGCATTTTGAAAAAATGAGTGTAGGCCATTATATTTGTGTGAAATAATACTCTTAATTCAGTTCTGAAAATGTGTTTAAATACCTGGTAATATAAATAATGGAAGTTATTTCTTTTTCAGTCTTATTTTTTGCATCAAGAATTTTGTCACTTAAATCTGAATATTTATCACTTTTCTCTCTCTCTTGAATTTTTCACAGCCTCAAAATGATGTATCTGCTTTAATAAGGACCTTCTAAATATCCTAGCCAAAATAAGCATATAGAGCAACAGCTGATAAACAAAAAAACCAAATCTCTTGCTAAAAGATTCAATACCAAATCACTAGAATTCAGAGGATTTCTGCAGTAGGAAAGTGTACAGGCTGGATGACTTTCTCTCTCAGCTGATGAGTGTCTCAGTTTCTTCTCAGAAGCTTTTAGATCATGATTCCTTATCCTTCCCGGCTGCAAATCTCAGTTCTGCTGTCGCTTTCTCTTGGATCCTCTTGACAGTTCTATCAGTGAGTGCTGTGACCCCCAGTTCTGGCACGACACGTGTCCTACACTCCCATGTTATAGCACTAATCTGTAGCTCCTGACAAGGCTTACCTAGAAAACTGTGTAGTGACTGTTCATATGTAGTCAGGATTGCAAGGAATTCCATTAGTAACTGAGAAATTTCCTGGCATTAGGATCCTCAAAATAATATCTTTCATCCTCAGAATGGGGAAGGAAAGAGGGGAAAGAGGGGAAAGAGGGGAAGGAGGGGAAGGAAGGAGGGGAAGGAAGGAAGGAAGGAAGGAAGGAAGGAAGGAAGGAAGGAAGGAAGGAAGGAAGGAAGGAAGGAAGGAAGGAAGGAAGGAAGGAAGGAAGGAAGGAAGGAAGGAAGGAAGGAAGGAAGGAAGGAAGGAAGGAAGGAAGGAAGGAAGGAAGGAAGGAAGGAAGGAAGGAAGGAAGGAAGGAAGGAAGGAAGGAAGGAAGGAAGGAAGGAAGGAAGGAAGGAAGGAAGGAAGGAAGGAAGGAAGGAAGGAAGGAAGGAAGGAAGGAAGGAAGGAAGGAAGGAAGGAAGGAATTTAAGAGCATTGAAGATTTAAGCAATGGAGCAATAGTCTGGAAATATGAATAATAATTTAGAGGAAGAAAGAAAATCAAGAATGGTAATGGGAATTGGGCTGCAAATGCCACTTAATGGATGGAAGTGAACCAGGTAGCGTGTATCTTCAAAGTATGATGAAACTTTAAACAGATTTCTTTTTTTATTAGTTTGCATATTAGTTTTGTTTTATTAGTTTGCTTTCTGGACCATTCATACATGAGAAAGATTGTTTATCTTTCTCTAAAATAATTAATTTTAAAAATTATTATTTAAACAGTGTTATCTGCACAGAAGTACTTAATAAGTACTGGAAGTATTGGAAAATCTGGTGAACTTAGGACCTGTGAACAATCTACTAATCAGTAAGGTCAAAGTTAAGGACTAACAGTATTTTTTTTATATCTTAGTGTGTATGTGAATTTAGTTTTGCTGTTCTTTTTCATAATTATCAGGTTAAATGTGTATTGTGATGCTGTTATCACTAAAGCTTCAACAGACAGCACTTTTCCTTTGATACAAACAAATTTATTGCTTCATTGGTTTGCGTAATAAAAATGTGAGGATCTACAAACTAAAAGCATGATTCGCCTCTATAAAAAAGTCATTGGATAGAATGAAGGTAAATACCATTTACTACAAATGTATAATGTTTATCTTGCATAATTACCCACCTGAATTCATAGACAGCTATATGCTTTTCAGCACTTCAATGTTTTGTTCTATTGGACTGATGATCTTTGAAAGTGTAATTTCTAAAACACTAATTGCACAATGTTCTGTAGAAATGGATAAAGCTGGTCAGAAGCAATGAACAAAATTACTTTTGTAGAATGAAGGTAAGCAAACATTTTTCCTTCAAACATTCCACCACTATTGTCATATACTAACAAAATAAAAATTCAAATGTAATTTCTTCATAGAAATTGAGAATTGGTATCTTTATTAGCTCTAGTAAGAGTTTAATAAGTCAAATATAGCTGATCTTTTAACATTTAGACCATTATTTCTCATTGTTCTTCACAACAGCTGAGCTTTTTATGCACCATGGCTGTGTAGATGTGACACTTAAAGGAAGTTTCAGTAGTGGCCTCCAAATGTGCTAAAATCTAACATGTGCTACTTTCATTTTTAAAATTCATTTATTTTTTTAAACTCCTTTTTATATTACTTCTACTTAAATTATTATCTTTAATTTATGGTTTTGTGTGTGTGTGTGTATAAAACTGAGTTTATTTAAATAAAAGAAACAGCATCAACAACAGTTTCTTTAAATAAAAGAAACAAGATTTGGAGAACTTGGATACCTGAAATCTCATTTATCCAGTTGTCTGATGAAAGATATTATCTTTTCCCATAAAGTTTTCAGGCTTTGGACTCTCTCACTTGGGACAATATTACACTGATTTTGTCATAACTGATATCCTGAAGCTAAGAATTTCTTTGTCTTATAGCAACTGAATGTTGGAGTTCCAAATTAAAAAACTATATACTCATTTAGAAATGCAGGGGAAACTATTTTTCTAGAAACATGAAATTCCCTTCATAATGTGTGTAACTTTCCAGGGAGAGTTAGGCAGCCTAACCATTCTATATTTACATAGACTGCCTTTCAAGCAGCTGATCAACAATGAAGAAAAAATCAGAGTGCACAAAAGATGCATTAATTTTCTATAAATATCTTCTCTATTGTCATTAAAAACTATGAGCAGTTTCTTCTGTGAGCACAAGAAACCTACCTATGGAATTCAGGAATTTAGTTTTCTTACATTTTTAATGCTAAGTTTAGGGCAATTCAGGCTATTGAATTATGAATTACCTTAGTGTTGAGTGTCATGAATTTCTCAGGAAGTTTTATGTCCTAGGCTCTGATCTGATACCTTCCAGCCACTCCTAATGTGTATAGTGAGAAGGGTTTGGAGATGGAAGGATTGTAGTCTCTCTGTGTTGTGAACAAGAAGGTTGAAACAGAAAATAGATGAAATGTCTTGGCCAGTGTCACACATGGAACAAATAGAGCACCAGTAACTGAAGACAGATCTCCAGTTCTAGACTAGACCCTCTGTTTGCCTGCGTATTTCTTCTTTATGATTCTGTCTATGATCAGTTATTAAATTCATATATCAGTTTTTTTTAATGGAATGACACATTCCACTGTTCATGCAGTGTCTTTCCAATTCTATGATTTCCTTTGAGAAACAGAAATTTAATTTATTTACAGAGCAACTACAAACCTTCATGGGAAAGAATATAGTATTTATATCTAAATAGTATAATGGACATTAATTACCACTCTGCTTTCATTTGACTTTGTCTTTTGCTTGTAGGGCTGTTGACAATTGTTAGCAGTATTTCAGCATAAAATAAACAGTTGCATCTGATCAAAGAGACTTTTTGTCATTGAGAACACCAAATTCTAATAAGCAAATATAATTATAAATAAATTTACATATAAACTAATCATACAATATAGTAGAAGATTTTTAAAAATTTCTAAAACATTGATCATTTGTTTGATCCCACCCTTAAGGGGATAGGAACACCTAAGATTCATAGATGCTCATGGTTGAAAGGAATTATAGAAGTCAGAGGGCCCACAAAAACTCACAAAGTCTTATTAGTAAATTACACACTTAGCATAGAATTATAGTCTCTGACCTCACGTATTAGCACATGGCAGTGGGTTTTGGATAAAGGGGTAAGGAAAAAGAGAGAGAAGGAGAGAGAGAGAGAGAAAGAGGGAGAGGGAGAGGAATAAGAGAGGGAGAAAGAAAGAAAGAGTGGAAGAAGAAAGGAAGGAGGAGAGATCACCAGTCCTGGCCCCAGTGTTAATCCAGCTGATGGGATTAACAGGGTCTGGGGTCTGGGGGCACCACCCAGGCTTGGTGGGGATGCCTTTTTAGAGACATCTTTTCCCTGCCCTGGAGAAAGGTTCCTTGTTTTCTATGCAAGCTGTTACCATGTGCAGTCTGCTCTTTTAGACCTGTCTGGAAATGGGTCTGAGGGCTTCAGGGCTCTTGTGTGGTCCTTGATCCTCCCCACAATCTGTGCCCACTTCTCAGCCTCATTCCTGTGCTTGCTCTGGACTGTCTTGTGCTTATCTCCAGGAACAAGAACAAGGATATTTGTCCTGGAGAAATGCTGCCTCCCTTCTCCAGCCACATCTTGTTCTTTCCCACAACAATCCTTGGTTATTATCAGCAATCCTTGGTTGTTATTACCAACAGTCCATGGTTGGCTTCATATCCAAATAGTTTTTGGAATTTGGGACATGCACATCAGCCTCTTATCTTCTGGGCTTCTACACCATTGCAGATTGTCTGCCTCTTTTTTCACATGATCTTTTTACAGCCACACTGTTAAATAATGGGATCTCATTACTTTCCTTGGGACTTTTAGGCATGGGGAAGCTAGTGTACCTTTCTTCTTTTATGTATTTAATTTAAATTGGTTTTTACCTGGCCTTGGTAGATGTAGAAGGAGAAGAAGTGCACTTACATTCAAAAAGGGGCTTGAGGATGGAAAAAATTTGTCTTTGCAGAAAGAGGCTAGAGATCCTCTGTGGGCATTTTATTTTTTGCTCCATACGAGCTTCCATGTTGATAAGAGCTTTGGGCACCCTCAGGATTAGGACTATGTCTATGTCTGGAAAACAGAAGTGTACACACATGAGACTTGAATTGGAGGATGGCATCTTATTAAATCCTGCATTTTTAATATAAATGTATTAACTGAATGGGGGAGAATAACAAAGTTACTGCTCAGTAAAGAATGTCAGGTCATATATGCTGGTTGAGACTGTGTGAGTCTATCAAGATATCCAGTGGAAACTTCAGTGCAAAGGAAATTGTTAGCCCAGTGTGAGATGAACACTGTTGCCTACAGAATTAGGGTTTATATTTAGCCAAGGAAAGGGTTTGCAGTAGTCATGTGCATTCTCAATTCTAAATTAATTCAGCAACTCCCAAGGAAATTACCTCCATACTATCATAGATGCTTCATTTAATATTTCTGCTTGTTTTCAGCAATATCAGGAACATATGGAGATGTTGGGAAGTAAAATGAGCAAGAAAAAAACATGTTTGAATATTTGTAGTACAGTGTTATAAATTGTTGTTATTCCTTTCCTTTCGTTGCTCCTTTCGTTGGGGAAAACTGATGGTCTCATCTCTCATCTTCATTTAAGAATTATTTATGGGGAATGATTTGTCCCACCTATTGTCGATGCCTGTTGCAGAATGGGATCATTCCCTCTCGGAAAGTTCCTCTCCCTCTCTTCAGTGGCTAGATAAAAGTGAGGTAACTGATTTCAGCTATATAGAGCTTGTTTGATGACAAGTTAGGCCACACAAATCCTGGCTTGGAAGGGATTTGTTTTTAATGCAACAATTACAGAAATAGACAAAAATTATTATAAATGAGGGCAAATTTGCATGTGAGAAGAACTTGGAAAGATTGGGATCAGTCATCTTAAATAAGAGATGAATTAGAGCAAGCATGATTAAACTAAACAAAAGAGAGGATGTTAAAAGAGTCAAGGAACTCCAAAGTAGAACTTATCTTCTGTTGCAATAAAACTACAAACACCTTGTGAAAAAAAATGCAATGAGGCTTGCACAAACACAAAATATGTTATATAAATTCTAAATTCAGTAGTAGTTGGAAAGGGCTCAGGTCTTTTATTCCTATGATTACAAGAAGTTATATTAAGTAGATTTTTACTTAGGTGAGAAAATAGGAAAACTTAGAGTATAAGGGAGCCACATAGCAATGAGCATTGGGAGGAACAGTTGTCTCTAAATGCCTGTGTCCATTCTTAGAACTATTGACATGTACTAGTATATTTTCTTGAAGTAACTGCCATTGGTAACTGTGAAAGGCTGGGTACAAGCTAAACCAGTGATTTGGTGTGGCAATTTTTGTGTTTATATTCTTTGTTTCAAATGTGAATACATAAGGTTAAAGGGAAAGCTAGTTCATTTCAGATGCTGTGCAAATGGTTAGGTTTGGCATTAAATCCTCTTATGGTGTTAGAGGGTGCAGCTGTACCCGAACATCTATCCATAAAATGTGAAGTAGCTTTCTATGGATTGCAGTAGGAATGCATGAATCTTACAAAACTCTGAAGTGCCAGTGAAAACTTACACTGAGTCTAATCAGATTCTGGTTTTGAAAACATCATCCTGTTGTTTTTACTCTTTCCTACTACCTTTCTTATCTATTAAAATCATGGTTATTAAAATCCAAATGCATAACAAATTACAAAATCTCATATGAATGCCAATGTCTTAAAATAGGTCGTGTTGATATTTTACTTTTCTAATTTTGCATGTAAGAAAATGATCACATTCTTCCATTTTATATAAAGCAAAAGTTCTGTGTCTAAAACTCAAAACTGAATCTTTAAAATAGTATTACACTTAATGCATAGTTTAAGAAATTGGCTATGTAAATTTGAAGGTAGAGAATACAGTGTGATAGGTTTACCAAGTGAAGTACTAATAGAAATCTATTATAGCTGTGTCTCTGTGCTTCAGCTAAGAGCTACATACTAATTCCAGCTGCTGTTAACACATGGCAGCATTAAGAACCTGAGCTCTGTGATGTTTACTCTTTCCTTAATGTAGCACAGTAACTGATATTCATTTCTATTTTTTCCATTGGTTTTATTTTGTTATTTAAGGAAATTATGTTATGGTTTGAAAAGTATAGCATGTGTTGAATGCTGTCCTCCCTAGGTCACATACACTATTATAAAAAAGAAGTTGTATTAGTTATAAATATTTGGTAACCTGTATCCAAAGCAGATCTTAGAAGTCAGGCTTAATCAATTCTTGCTGTGCTAGTTGCTTTAGTGGCATTTTTACGAGTTTTCTTCTTCAAACTGTTCTTTTAGACTGCAGGCAAATCTGATTAAATTGCAATGTTGGTTCTGTGTTTATTCAACCACTAAGGAGCATCTGGTTAAAACATTTTATAACAATTCACAGTAGTAGAAAAGTTTCTCCAAAGTATTTCAAAATTGAAATTGAAAATGTAAAAATGATCTCAGTAAAAACTACTTGATAAGAAGGTTACACAGTAATTTTCATGGTCTTTTAAACTGTAAGAAAAGGAATTCCCTGTAGTGAGTTATTTCTGAAGTGTGTTCTGCTGCTCAGCATGGAGGAAGTGTTGTTAATGCTCCATGGAGCAACGCTTACAGTTCCTGCAGACCTCAGGCCATGCCACACCTGCCTTTTCTCTTGGGCTCCCTCCCAGTCTCTGAGCAGCAAGGAACTCCAGCAATAGGACAGGAAGGTTGTGCTTAGCCCAGCATCCTCAGTGGGTCCTTGAAAATCCCTCTTGAGCCTTTTCCTGCAGTCCACGTCAGAGCTGTGTGTGTATTCCTGTGTCACCTGCTGCACCTTCAGTGTAGGAACCACAGCTAGGATTTAATTTGAACATATCAGTGATGTGCAGTCAGCACCACTCCCATGTGTATATATCCTCAGCATCCAGGATTGGCCAATAGGTTTTAATCTCTGTGACATGAGATCAGAAGCTACAAATCCTTCCCACATCTGATGCTATGAACCTGTCACTGCCAAGGACTGCATTGACACACTCATCTAAGACTCTGTGAGTCATTAAGACTCTGGGATCTGTTCAAGTGGTCCCTTTTCCTGTGTTGCTTCTTTTGTAGGTCTTCATGTGAAAGATCTGCTGCTGGAAGTGTGATTTTCCTCATCATTACACTTCTTTTCTAGCTGAATTGTAGCATTCTGGAATACTGTTGTGGACAAAGTGAAAAGCTCTTCAGAATAGCTGTTCTTAAGGGTTTAAATGATTATCATCTCTGTCGCGTTTCTTTCATCTTATAATCAACCTCAAGATGGTACTGGATAACTCAGTTTGAAGTGATTAGATATTTGAATTAGAAAGTATTTGATCTCCTTTTTAACTGTGTTTAAACAGGTGTATTTCTTTCCAATAATGTTAATATACTTCTGGTTCCTTATAACTATAATATTCCCTTACTCGAATATTTGAGTGACATTTAGAGCATAAATCTGTCTAACAGGAACTGATATGCTAGGGAAAAAAATATCACACTCTCTTATTTACATTGAGACTAATAAATACAAATAAGAAATTACAAAATGTTTCTGTACCTTAGTTTATAGAGAATGAAAACTTAACGTTTCAGAGAAGGTGTAATGGAAGACAGCACCTTTCAATTAAATAATCACTAGTTTTCAAAAGCTTTTATTACATTGTGGTTATTTAATTGCTACTGTTTCTAACATGAATTGATCACAGAACAGTTTTTATTGATAAAACCAATATTTTAGTTAATATTGTACAACTTCCATTTTGGTAATTTGTACAGTGTTGCTAAGATCCATATGTCCCTGAAGAAATTTTAATTTATATTCATTCTTTGCTGAACATGGTGTTTCTGGATTTTCAGTCCTTTTAAAAATTTAATCTTTGCACATGAGATGTGGCATAAGAAAATCAGGTTTTTATATAATCTTAAATATATTACTGTCTAATAAAAATTAAATGGTATTATTAAAAATGCCTAACACATGCATTACTTTCTTGGTCTGTTAGGCATTTACAATTCTGTCTCACTGAAAATAAATTACACTTTGGTTCTCAAGCCTTTTAAGTGTTTTCAGAATTTTTACTATACTTCCTAATATTTTGAGTTTTTTCCTGAGGGTTTCTAAAATACATTGCTCTGATTTGTAGGATTTTTTTTTACAATTGGATTAATCATCACTGACCTGGAATATCCAGATTCATGTAAGACAGGCAGTGCCACTACATTTGGAAGAAACAGTGAATTCTCTTATATTTGGATATTTTTATGTACTTTATTATTTTTGTAGCTGAGTCATTTCCAGAACAAATAGGGGTAACACTTAAGTGTGATTCTATTGTCCTTCAGTGGCTCCTATTACAGCAAGCAAAAACTTGCTGTATTTTTGTGAATTTGTTTCAAACTGCTGTGTTGCTATTATTACTACAAAGGAGCTAGTTACTAAGATCCAAAAAAAGTGCATCTAGTACTCAATAGCAAGAGGTCATGCTTTGGATGTTAGGCACATATTCAACATTCAACTGTTTAAACTATTCTCTCTCAAGTCTCTATCTACAGCAGAAAATAAGTTTTGTCCTTAATGGAGCTGCAGGTTCTCTGTTGATCCTTAGGTATTCTGCTCCTGGATTATTGGACAGACAGAGACATCAAACTTGGCCCAGTATTTCATAGGAGCCAGTGCAGAAGGTGAAAGCAGATTTGGGCTGCAGAGGAAATGTGCTGCTGTGTTCTGTACTCTTTTGAGTTTCTCTAGGGCTAATGGCTCCATGCCCAAGATATTCAGCTGTAGTCCAGCTGAAAGGTGACAAAAGTATGTGCTACAGAGGCCAAATCATCAACAGTAAAGATGGGATAAATTCTTGTACCTGTTTCATTGTCAGAGATGTCCAGGATCAGTTCTAAGTTGCAGACTGACTTGTCTAACTGGGGTTGTGTAATATCATCCAGTTGGTACTGTGCCAGAAGCTCTTTGAAGTGTTTCTTCCAGCTACCAAGTGTAACTTGTCTTTTCCTCAGTTTCTGCTTCCACTTTCTGCTTTTTATCCATGAGCTCAAGTACTGAGCAGTCTACATAGTGTTTTCAGTGGAGTTCATGACATCTTTCTAGTTCTTTCAGTATTTGTGTATTTTAAATAAATTTGAAGAAAAAGGGAACCACGAGGAACATTTTCCTACTGCTCCTCTTTGCTTATAACTCTCTTGAAATAAACTGTTTTAAAGCAGTCATCCTCTTTTACATGCTGTTCATAGTTCATTGGCTGTGTCAAATGTTATAGAGAGGCTGAACAAAAAGGAGTGGGGAGACTCCAATGCTCTTAATGTGGATTGTCTAACAGTGACAATAATGCCCTTTCTAGCCCATGTCCTGAAATAAATTCAGATCATGACAGGTGCTGGGTAGTACCCAGTTGAAAGTGGAGGCAACAAGAATATAATAATTGAGATCTAGCAAGAATATATTTTGAATGTGATGTTGGGTTCAGATGTGTGCTTATAGTGCTGTCTTAACTTGTGAAGCTCAAAGCATAAACTCTGCTGCAACATGGCAGCTGCACAGCAATGAGCAGATGTGCATTTGAAAGCATGAGAACCAAGCAGGCTGTTCACAAAAGATAAGCATTTAAGACAGTGAGAAAATTAGTGTTCATCAAAGAGGACATTTGCCGCTTCTTTCAAGGTTTGCACCATGGGTTTGCAGCCTTGGACAAATAGGAGAACTCAACTGACCACCTCTCAGCCTATTCATGTACCCATGACCTTCAATACTCAACTTTTGATCTTTTTATAAAAACAGGATCCTGTGTCACAGAGTATCTACTTTGTCCATTTTAGAGCATCGTCTCAAAAATTACTTAGAGGAATGAGTATTGTACCACTAGCAGGACTCTGTTCTTCTAGAGCACACATTTTATTTGAATCTTTTCATATCTGATTCTACCTAGCTTGCAAGATCTGAGAGTGCAGCTTTAAATAGTAAGGCTAAACATGAAATATATATGTGTGTGTGGTTTTTTTTTTTCCTAGAGTCTGCAAGTCAGCTAGAGAATAGTATTTTTTTTCAGAACTAGAATAAAATATATTAAGATGTAAAGGAGGCAAAAATTATACACCATCCAGCTACACTGAATTTAGTTGCTTGGTGATGTTTAACTATTTGCATTTCTCCAGGGAGCATGGGGAGATTGCAGGTGATCATCTGCTCAAACTGGAGCTTTAGGTGGGTACATGCCCTCCTCTGAATCTTCCAAAGCTGGGTGAGCAAGGTAAACAGCTGTCGTACAGTGGGCCCTGGGCTCAGCAAAGTGATGTCTAATGAGCAGACTTAAAGATCTGGCAGCACGGAAAAGCAAGGTGACCATTTGCCTCTTTGAGTTTAAGGAAGTTTTAAACTAAGTTCCAATTTAGACAGTATTTCAATGTACTAATCTACACATCTATTTTTGATTAGATTTTTTCGTGTCTTTTCTCATAGGTGTGTGCTCATTTCTTTCCCAAGTTTTGTCTGTTGTATTTTATAGTTCCTTGTTAAATGTAACGTCAAGCTTGACTGGAACTTTAAGGCAACAGCAGTAGATGAATACTAATGATAAAAATAGTTAACTATGTAAACCGTGAAGTAAAACATTTCATGTTTTCAAATAAATCTATTCAGAAGAGATAAAAGGATAAAAAATATTAAATACTTTATATATATCTAAGATATGCTTTTTAAATTCCTTTTTTTCCCCTTATCAGACAAGTTAGTACCACGGAACAAATAGTCAGTCTCTGAATCAGCCTCAGGGCTTTTACTGAGTAATTAAAAGCTCTGAAGTTAGTTAGGCATCTAGTTCTCAGCAAGTATGATGGTTTTAAAGCAGTTACATTTCATGAAATGGGAAGAGCTGAGGAATTATATGTTCTTTTGACCTAAGTATAGTGATTAGGATTTATTTAAAGATATTAGCTTGAATATTTGTACATTATAGGCTATATTGTTTAACTCATTTTTTCCTAAACATTTTTGGTTTATTCTTAATTTTATCTCTTCTTAACCTTTGTTTCTGGTTCTTGTTCAATAGCTCTTTGATATTAAGTAATAACTCTGTGGACCTACACTATGGTCATGTCAGAAGGGCCTGATGGGAACAGGAATTTCTATTTCCAGATGATTTTTTTGGCAGGTAAGGTTTCTGCATCACCTAATATTTTAAGTACTCTTTTTAAAGAACAGATACCAGGATTGAAGGCAGTATTCCAGTGTTGGTGTTACACAGGGCATTTTGCATCTGCAGCATAAATAACACTTCTCCCTTATTTGTGAAACTAAAAATGTGTTTACTCTTTATGTCAACATAAGATTCTTAAAAGCTCATTCCAGGTTTTTTCCCAGTAAGATTCCAGAGCTCTGTATGGTCACCTTTCTATGATAAACCTCACATTTGGGACAGATTTCTTTTTCCCAGCCTTCTAGTTTTCACTCTACAAGAAGTATTTTGTTTGAACAGGCAAGTTTAATGCACAATTCAGCCTATTGTATCCAAGTACCATGCCTTCCATGTTACATGCTATTGCATCATTCTCTGACTAATCCATAACAAATATTTTTGTATAATATGATATACAAATGATATATGATATAACATTTTATCATTAAACAGTTATTATATTCTATATAACACATGAAATATTGCCTAGTAAGAATTATAGACTGTATTATAGATTATGTGGTACATAAAATTATATTATTATATATTATTATACTCCATATATTATTAGTTCTACTGAATTCCAAATCAGGGATTGAAATATTTATTAATGATATTTTTCCAACAATTGCTCATAAATAAATCCACCAGAAGCACACATTTGGTGGTGGTTCCCAATGGCAATTCTTTCTTGAGCTCTGCAAGGCATTTCTTGTTTTGCCTATAAAGCCTGGAGGTCCTTGTGGATTTCAGTAGATCTGATCTAAGGGTCAGAAGAGTAAGAACAAGTAGTAAACAAGGCTCACATTAGCAAGGGTCATTTATAAGGAATTCAGAAAATAGGACCAGTTAAGAAAGAATTAAAATTTAATTCTTAAACTTAAAATTTGGCAGGTCTAGTATGTCCAAGACTATTTCCATTGTTCAGAGAGAAGAAAATCAGGAAAGTACACCTCAATGGATAAGGTATATTGCAAGTAGAAAATAGGACATCAAGAACAAAGTGTATTGCAGTTACTGAAAGCAGTAGACAGGCAGCACACTCATAAAAAAGAAGGACAGTATTTATTACAGAGAAGAAATACCTGAAGGTAGTATATATTGTTGGTGGAGTTCTCCCCTCTGTTAGTAATTCATTTGTTGTCCACTTTTCAAAATAATTGCAAAAAATCTGAACAGCATTGAAGGTAACGGGAAGTGCATTTCTATTTTAAAAGTAATATAATTCTGTGACAATTTAAATGCTTCCTGATGCTCTCCTACCTAGCTGAAACTTCTGACTGCCATTACTCTGATAGCAGGTGCTGTTTCAGGAAGCAAAACCAAGGGGGATCTTCATAATTTTTCTGTGTTTACTAAAGATCAGAATGGATATTCTCAACATTTAGGTTTTAAACAAGTGAAATTAATATATACATTAGTAACAAAGCAGCTGTGAAGCTCTGCAGGAATCCCACCAACAGGGAAGCAAGCAGGATAAGTAGAAAGAACCAGCTGGTTAATCAGAAGAGAAAGCAGCTTGTTGAAGAAGCTGTCATATCAGAATCTTCAGTTGGTGGGTCATTTTGTCATTGCCAGGGACTCCTTACATTAAGTGTCATTTTTGCTGTCATTGCTCAATCAGGATGACGGCTTTGGTTCTAAATGGAGTGAAAATCTTGCCCCTAATTTAAATTGTTCTCTGATAATTTATTTAGAAATATCAAATAAATGGAAAAGCAGCAAAATTTGGATGTACCAGATATAATAAATTTTTAACTCTGGATGTAAACTTTATTTTTAAACCGTCAAGATTATACATGTGGTCAATTTCTGCAGTCTCTAGCAATTGCTTTCAGGTTATTTGGTGGTGGTAGTTGTTTTCTGAATAGTTTTCATGTCATGAGTTTCTTAGAGTAATTCCAGCTGAAATACAACATTTCAGGTCTGTGTCATCATAGTATAGTTTAATGTATATATTTAAGTGATGTTTCTGCTTACTCTTTGGAATTACATTGTAACAATATGGAATATTTTTTTGAATCTGTCTGTTTCACAGGCTTCTGCTTTGAAAGTCTGAGAAAAGGTTCTGTTCTTTTAATTGCTGTTTCCATAAGCAGTTTGCATGTGACATTTTTTAAAATGGGGGAGGGTGACTTTTTCCAGTTAATATTATTTATTTTAATAAAAAGGCAGTAAAGCAGTCATTTCTGCCTCATGGCAGACAGACAACTTGGTATTCTACAGACCTTTTGGCATTATTCAAGTCACAAGGAATAAATTAAAAGAAGAACCAACAGTATGGGAGCCAAATATCATATATCTGTATTACTCTGAAGCTCAGTGCATCAAGGAGAGCTGAGAGAGTGTTGTAACAAGTGGCTCTAAAATAAAATTATTATTGAAGAAAAGGATGTCAGTACAAGGGTTAAATAGAATTTTCATTGAGTAGACAAACATGATTTGGAAAATTTTATCACTGGGCCGCATACAGTGAATGATAAAGTTTTAACAGGAAAGCCGGTTCCCTTGGAAATCGAATCCAAACTTTCTGACTGAAGCACAGGAAAGATAGTGTCAGAAATTGTGGAGAAGCTGTAAAGGAAAGTTGCTGAATCAAAGGTAAGTAGCATTTCTTCAGTACTTTGACTTCCTTGAAAATACAAGTTAGACCAAAATTTAACATAATTTGAAATTAGTGAAAAAGGTAGTAGGATTCTTAGGTCCTTTCTCCCTGTGAAGTCACCATGGGTTTTCTGAGTAGGCTGCTCCCTATGACATTCAATTTAGATTGCATTGAATTATACAATGAGAAAAGGTATTTTAATTTAAAACAGGCTTTGGATTATCATGGACAGATCAGAAGAGTGAAAGGGAGACACCATTATACTTGAAATTAGGCAAAAAAGAACTATGTCCAGAATCATACAATAATAGGATAGTCAGGTTGAAAGGAACCTTGAAGATCATCTTGTTCTAACCCCTTGGACACGGACATTGACATCTTCCACTAGCCAAGACTGCTCAGTGTCCCAGCCAACCATGGCTTGAACACATCCTGAGGTGGAACATCCACAACTTCCCTGGGCAACCTGTTCCAGTGTCTCACCACCCTCACTGTAAAGGATTTCTTCCATATATCTAACCCAAATTTCCCCTCTTTCAGTCTGAACACATTACTCCCTGTCCTATCACTACAGTTTGTGACACAGAGTTCACCTCTGACTTCCCTGTAGGCCCCTTTAGCCACTGGCAGGGGTTTGCTCTGGGGTCTCCACACCACCTCTTCTCCAGGCTGAGCAACCCCAACATTCCCAACCTGTCTTCATAGGGGAGGTGCCCCAGTCCACTTCTCCACTTCTCTGGACTTGATCCAACAGTTCCATGTCCTTCTTATTTCACAGAATCACAGAAATTCTAGGTTGGAAGAGACCTTTAAGATCATCGAGTCCAACCCATGTTCTAACACCTCAACTAGATCATGGCAGCAAGTGCCACATCCAGTCTTTTTTTAAACTCTTCGAGGGATGGTGACTCTACCACCTCCCTTGGTAGATGATTCCAGTATTTGACCACTCTTTCTGTAAAATACTTCCTCCTTAATTCTAGCCTGTATCTCCCTTGGCGCAGCTTGAGACTGTGTCCTCTTGTTCTGTCTGCTGTCGCCCGGAGAAAGAGACCGACCCCCAGCTCACCACAGCCACCCTTCAGGAAGTTGAAGAGAGTGATAAGGTCACCCCTGAGTCTCCTTTTCTCCAGGCTGAACAACCCCAGCTCCCTCAGTCCTTCTTCATATGGCTTGTGTTCCAAGCCCCTCACCAGCCTCGTTGCTCTCCTTTGGACACGCTCAGGCATCTCAACGTCCCTCCTAAAGTGAGGGGCCCAGAACTGGATGCAATACTCCAGGTGAGGCCTCACCAGTGCCGAGTACAGGGGAAGAATGACCTCTCTGCTCCTGCTGGCCACACCATTCCTGATACTGGCCAGGATGGCATTGGCCCTCTTGGCCACCTGGGCACACTGCTGGCTCATGTTCAGCCGACTGTCAACCAGCACCCCCAGGTCCAGGACTCCAGGCCTAAATCATCCATAGCATTTGAAATGTGGAAAATATTTAATGGGACAATAAATGTATTGTGAAAGCAACAAGGCAGTACTGCTGAATGGCTCACAGTACTCAAAAGCAGTTCAGATACAATCTAGCATGTTAATTCAGGAAACTGCACTCCTTAGCAGTTTCCTGAAATAATTTAAAGAAAATGCACAACTTTTCTTTTCTTACTGTATACACCTAAATAATGAGATAGCAGGGAACTTGATATATATAGATTTTGGAGAATTATGATAGAAATATTTATGAATGGTTAATCTCATTTGAATTGCTACAATAAATAGGGAGAAAACTCTGCTATTCATGGCATGTCCTAAAAGCAGGGAAATGTAAATTGCAGGGAAATCATGATTTGAAGACCCAGCCTGTGTGCTTGGCATGCTTCTGTCTCTAAACCAGGAGAACTAGTATATAGTATTGCTGAGCCTTTAAGTGTGGAAAAAAATATGGACAATTAAGAAAAAGACTTAGTTCATGGACTGCTGCAGGAATCATTTACTTATACATATGGTATAATATCTTGTTATACCTTCCTCCACTTAAAAAATGGTTGTTAAATAGCAAAGCTTAGAAAGCCAGGTATTATGCCTTCACATGTAGGCATTTGCAAAATTGCACTGTGTGTGGAAGGTAGGGGCCTCTGTAACTTGTTGTTTCTTATAATACCTCAGTTAAATAGAAACCAAAAGTTTTTAGAAACAAGCATAGGAAATTCCTCTGATTTCAAACTCTATGACTTCTAAAGAGAAAGTAGTCTTTTGGGATTTAGTGATGGTAACTTGTAATGCTGTTTTAATCCAATTTAAATGTATAATTATGGGGTTTAAGTCATACATTAGACAAGAAATTGTTTGGAAAGCCAAGTAGCCATTTCTATGACTTTTAAAGCAATAGTCTTTTTGCTTGTTTGGGTTTTTTTGAGTAGTAACCAAAATGAATCATTACTCACGTGGAAATTCTGTGAGAAAGAGCCCTGACATTTTCATTCTCATTAGTATATCCCTTATGTTATATTTGTCTTCCTGTATGTAATTTATGTGATATATGTGACATTTTCTCCTCACAGGTCTCTATAAAAACTTCTCCCTGCATAAAAGACATTAAATGACAATTTCCTTCCCAAGGTCAGCTTCAGTTTCTTAAAAGTCAAAGTGAGGAGCATCCATCTTTAGTAGTAAAACTAATGATTGCTAAGAATGTTTGCATAGTGGTGAAATCTTAAGCTAGTTTGAAGTTACCTTCTTAACTTGTAAATATCTGGTGTATGGGCATGGCATCAGAAATCTGAGCACGGTTTAATTTATCCTGGCTCTTATTTGGCTTTAGAGATTTGTCCTACTGAGCAAAGCTGTTGAAAGCCAACTCAATGGCAGTCTCTGCTGGCTCTGCACTGCATTCACTGCTCTTCTTTTTAAGTAATAGAAAAAATTGCTTCATTCTCTGATTACCACTTAGGACAGATACTGAATTATCCAGATAAATGTAGAGTAGAATTGCAATCTCTACTGTATATTTTGGCATGTTTTATACTGATATGGATTAATGAAAATGTATTATTTATCAGATAAATACAGTATATTTCTAACTGCATGACTAAGAGATAGTGCCTATAAGAGAGTCTTTCCATACAAAAAGAAAAATATTATGGCCAAATTCTGTATTTATGCTTTTATTTCAGGAACTCGAAGATCTGACTGTATGTAAATTGTTGTGGGGTTAGCTGGAAAAAAGCTGAAGTGACTGATGAATATATGCAGCTGTTTTTAAAATAAAAGGCTAGGCTCTATTTGAATGTGCATTCCTTTCTAATAAGTACTTATTTCAGTGAACTAATAAACATAAAACTTCAAAAGGCAGCTTATATTAAGCATCAGTCTTTTAGGTTATTCATTTACTCCATTTGGATTTATGGTTAAAATATTCCTGTCAGAAATAAAGTGCCATTTATCTAATCCAGTTTCCTATGAAAATACACTTAGGTGATTTTGGAAGACTTCAATTACCTAATTGTATGAGAGAATAATTTATATCTCACAGTCAGTAACTTGAGATGCTGATTATTAATCAATTTTCAGTGTAAGATCAGACAACCTACCCGAGGCACTACATACCTTGAAATATCTCAGTATATTTTGCTAAGAGTGTCAAATGAATAGTGACCTGTGAAATAAAGATCAATATGCTGTGACATAGTATTTTCATAATCACAGGGATGAATTTATCATTTGCTTGAGCTAAATGAAAATGAAAATTTAACACTCCAAGGCCATCTCACTTTCACATTACTTTTGGCAATATTCCAAAAATCCATGACTTTTAAATAAATGTAGCGTTTCTTCAGATCACAGCAGCTAAGTACTTACCAGTTTATTTGTCATTTCCTTATCACCCAACATATTTTGCTAATCTCTGCTGAAAGGTTGTTCAGAAAGTGACTCTTAATTCAAAGAGTCAGTTAGTGGCTTTCAGGGTGTTGGACAAACACCATGTGAAGTTGAGGGCCATTTTTCAAGAGCAGCATCCAAGCATTAAACATGTGTGTCCTGGTTTATTTATGGCTGTAACTCAGGTATTTTGGATGAAACCTTTGCCTTCTGAAAATGAATGGCAAAACTCCCATTAACTTCAGTTTAGCCAGGTTATTAGCATTAACTTCTAGAATGCTCATGAAGTGATCTTCCAGTGCTAAATTCTGAGAATTCATTGCAATATTTAAAAAACCAAACTTTGCTATGTGGTTATTATGCAATCACTCAGGTATTTAAGTCTGTAATTTTTCTTTGAATGATCTGAACTACTTGTGAATAGCATAGATTATAACAATTTTTTTGTTAAAAAGTTCTTCAGTGGTTGATCTTTAAACACAGATGCATTTTATACACTCTGACACAGAGTCACTGAGAAGGGCACTTCAGCTATAAAGAGCATCAAATCACTTACAGGTTCAAAACAAATAAGAGGTAGTACTTAATCACAGAGCAGGTGTTCAGGCCATGGGCTTCACAACAGTTCAAAAAGCTGTTAGACAAATTAATGCAATAAATATACATCACAATCACCTGCAGACATCCATGTGTGGTTTAGAGACTCCTGAATGTACCAAGGGAAGGTAAATAAAGGAATTATCACTTCCTAGGCCCCTTGGTAATTTACCTTAATAGCCCATCAACCTCTTTTTTAAGTTCAGAGTTTTTCTACCTTTGGCTTCAATTTGCACCTATCTGTATGTCAGTCCTTGTAAGGATAAAAAGATATTTAGTATCCAAAATACATTTCCTAAAGAGATACTTAAAGTGTTGATTTGAATGGGTCAGTCCTTCAATCTTTTCAACCTCTTTTTTTCCCCCCACAGATTATTTTAACATGCTAGGCATGTTTTTTGGAAGTTGTATAGTTCCTGTTAATTTTTTTTCTCAATTCTTCTAAGTTCCTCAGTGTCCTTCTTGAAGTACAAGCATCAGAAAACAGACACAGTAATTCCTTCCTAATTTTCCTAACACTGTATTCTGAAATAAAATCACTCTTGCATTAGATTTAGATATTATCCTGCTTATATATTCAAGGATTGTATTCACAGTCTTAGGTAAAGCGTCAGAGTAGATGATCTTCATTTGATTACTTTCTATGACTCCTCAGCCTTTTCAGTTCCTGCTTCCAGGACAGCATCTCCATCTTGTAATTATGACCTGCATTCATCCTTCACTGATGAATAAACTTACATTTCTTTGTATTAGGATATATGGTATTTTAAAGGATCCTTTTCACCAAGGAACTCTCTGACTGGTCTATCTCCAGCTATCATGTTTTCTCTAAAGATTTGAATAAGGGTGGCCACATCTCAAACCTGAAAAGCAGTAGATTGTTGTCATGTTTTAGTCTTACACCAGAGCCAACAATGAGCTGAAGGAATTTAATTTCAATATTTCTGTGATGTCAGGCTGCCATTCCATGTTCAAGGCCATGTAAGGTTCATCATTGCACACCGAGGCTTGAACTTGGTCTGATCAAGTCTGTTTCACAGGAGGTTAATAGTTCATTGTAGTGAAATTAAGCACTAGTACACACTGTGTATTGCCAACAGATGAGAAGAATCTTACCAAACAATGTTAAAATTTCAAAAAAGGCGGGAAGTTGATAGTTTGGGGAATTTCTGAAATAAATGAAGATTAATAATATTTATTGAAGGAGAAAATAATGAAATTTTAAACTAAGTAGGACTTCATCAGGGAAAAGGGAAGGACATAGTGGAAACTGAATTTCTGCATTTTGGGCTGTTGTGTATAGGTTATTTTCTTTAAATGTTAATAGATTTTTCTCAAGGGTGTTTTTGGGTTAAACAGGACATCCTATCCCTTTGTGTAAGGCTTTGTTGAAAACTGAATTACCAAACTACTTCATCAGCAGTTTGAATTTCTTTGAAATTTCCAGAGCATCCAAAGGATAATAGAATGTGCCTCTGCCAAAGAGCATGGATCATTCTGGAATTTTCAGTTTTGTCTATGTAGAAGTTACATCCCATTTTGCATGCTCAAGATGGCAGGAATGCTATGATTCAATGCAAATGGTGATGGCAAAGTTTGCAGCACTGTAATTCTAGCAATGTTTGTATCATCTGTAATAGTTGACAGTAATAATAATAAATTTTGAATTAAGTTATTAATAAAACCTAATTATTAATTAAATTAATTGAATTATTACAAATTAGATTATGAATAAAGCTATGGTCTGGACATTGGTATAAACCAATGAAATTTTTTTGTAAATGATGAATGAATGTTGAGATCCAACAATTAATCAGTTTTTAAATTTATTTAACTTTTCTATAAATGTATTTCTAGTAGAAAAGCTATGGAGAACTAAGACAAATACTTTACAGAATACCATTAATACCATTTTGTCAGCCTAATTTATCACTGCATCAAACAATAATGCCAGGTGTATTTAATAAAACTTAGCCCTGTGTGCTAATGTCATTAATTGAATTGCTGTCTTCTACCAGCTTCTGCCTCAGAAATAAATATTAACAGCTTTTAATCTTCAGAGACCTTTTTGACTATTGGAATATTCACTTTAGGATATAATAACATACAAATTAGCTTATTTTTCTTACAGCCACAAGGAGTAGGTCTTCTGTTAACATAATCTTTGTTTCAACATAAGCTTGCAGCATGTGGAAGGTCATGGGGCACTTGGGGAAATTTTAAATGTCAGCTTGACCTATCTTAAGGCCTAGAGGTCTTGGTTTGCATGCTGTACTATGAAACTCTCTGGGTCTCTGCCACAGGTGATTGAATTTGGGGAATTAGGCATGAGGTGTAGGATCTAAATTAGTGCTAGAAGTGTTAAATTTGCACAGGTCATACTGTAATTAACTTTTATCTCCCGTTGAATATATGTCATGATACTTCTTTTTAAAAAACTGACTCCTCATATAGATGCGCTACACAAAAAAACTTCTTTTACTTCATTATTTCTTTGTACAGAATTGAAATTTTAGGACTCTTGAGCTCTTCAAAAACAATATTGGTGTTGGATATCTGCAGTTAAGTATGTCTGTTTTGCATAGTCTTTTGGGTTTTAAACACCAAATCTCTTCCCTTACAGAGAAGTCGATTGGGATTCTGATGGCTGCATCAGCTTCAAAGAGTTTGACTCTGCAATGAAGTATGGACAAGATGAAGTATCACCAGTGTACTTTTTTTGCCTAAGGAATATTTTCTGGTGAAAAGACAAAGTGAAAACTTCAGATCTCAAGATATTTAAAAATCAATGAAACTTCATTTGTTTCAGCCAGCATTTTAAGAACTTTGACTGTAAGTGTAGCTCTGAAGAGCAGCCTTTGAAGATTTACTGTTGACAAGTTGGGTGTATTAATTTACATGTGTATATGTGTGTAGAATGCTTAAAATTTTTGAAATCTCAATTGATTCACAATCACACTACTTAGGAACTGGAACTCTGTACTTTTTCTTTTTGACTTAACAGACAAAAAAGGAGCAATTATATATCCAGTTACTGTGAAATTTACTTGTTCACTCTTTAGACCAAAATATCTCACATGTATAGAAACATGTAGACTGAATTTATGGTGGAAAATGCTTGTTGGTTTTGGGTTTTTTAATCAGTAGTATATTTGTTCCCCCTTTACTGTTTTATGTACATATATATTGTTCTTGTTTATATATTACACATTGTTTTTAATTTAACATTTATTAGTTAATTAGCTACATTATTTAGTTCTGAAAAATTACCAAGAACTGTGCATGTTAGGAAGCAAGCATAAATATTAGCTTTTTTGTTGTTGTTGTTTTTTAATAGATTTAAAAATAATTTTTTTAAGCATGGACCTCAGTCTTGCAGGCTGAAAATTCTGTGTATTCAAACCTCCATCTGACTTTTAGGGAAGAATTTGGAGATCTACAGATGATTGGGAAATTCTGTCACTAGCAATTCCCAGTAGTTGAGGGACAGTGTAAGGTAGAAGCTTTGATTGGTTATGAAGTTTTCTTTGCCTCCCTCTCTCTCTCTCTCTCTCTCTCTCTCTCTCTCTCTCTCTCTCTCTCTCTCTCTGTCTGTCTCAGTCTCTTCTGCCCAGTAACTGAGAGATGTTCTTACCTGCTGTACCTTTATATACATCCATCCAATCTGTGCTATAATGAGAGAAATCTTTTTTATTCTATTTACTTTATCTGTGATCACTTCCTGCTATTGTCTCGTGTTCATATTAATAGTAACAGAAAATAGAGATTTCATTATGGGCACTGTCTCTGATGATATGCACTATGCCATGGCTTCATTTCTGTTTACCTGACAGTTATTAAGTTCCTTATGGTAGAGATGTTTTTTTAAACTGCCCAGAAGCAATCCTCTCCTCAAGAGAGCTCAGAGTCTGTAGCATATACTTAATAGTGCTGAAAATAAACAGCAAAATAATAATAATAATGATCAGTTAGAAGAAGAGAGTACCAATTTTACCCTTAAGTCAAGAGAGTCTCCAATTTTTTTCAAATTTCAGTGAGGCATTCCAGAGTACAATTTACAGGTGAAGCATTTATACAATTATATCTATGTTTTCTGTTCCTGTTACATGTATGTTTCTCTCTAGGTACAATGAAACTGGAATCTTTCTCTTTTATAATTCCAAGGCAGGTAATATGTAAATAATGAGAGGAAGTTGGAAACACTGAGTATATCAGCAGATATACCTGATTCTGTATATAAAAACCAGGTACCTGCTAGATGAAATGAGCTGTAACTCAAACATGCTTTATGTGCTAATCAGTGGGAGCAAACTGGTGTTGCCTTTGAAAGGTGATGATGGTAAGACATGCTAATAGATTGGAGCTTTGCCTCAGAAATGCCATTTCCCAATAGATGAATGTTTCCATAAGAGAATCATCACCATAGATGTTAATTAGCAATATCATCACATGCTCTTCTGAGATGCAGGAGATTGAATTATGATCCCACAGGGATAGTTGCTACAGGTCTATGCACAGTCATGAGAAAATGTATGACAGTTTGCTGTGTTATTACTTAGACTGTATTTTTTTGTTCAGTAGGCCTAAGTCTTTTGGTGCCCAGACCCTGTACCCTTCCTAAACACTGAATCCATGCAGTATTATTTTATTTTGATATATTATTTTATAATTATTTATTATTTCACTTATTAAAAAATAATTATTTAGTTCATAAGGAGCAGTTAAAAATGCTATGGCCTCCTGTTTATATTTCTACTATACATATGATTTGTTGTCTAAATAGCTGACAAAGTATATGGTATATTGTAATTGCATAATGTTCTGTTAAATATTTTACCAAACAGAAAAATCTTTGTATGCCTTTAATAGTGAGAAATGTATATCTTGTATATATGGGAAGGAACTATAGAGAGGAAAGTGCTCTTATCTCCTTTATTTCCATATGTTCTCAATCCTCATTTTCCCAAGGACTTGAAAAGTTGCTATGGACTTGTGTTGCTGAGTCAACATAAACTCCAGGAGAGGCCAATGACATTTTTTTACCATGTTGAATTTCTTTTAGAAAAGAGCAGATCTTTATGAAAGGATAAGTACTCTCATTTCTCTTCCTATGGGGACTGACAGAAAGGAACTGCTGATGACCACAGTGAAGTGGAACTGAGTAGGCCATGGTGACACTCTTCCTTTTGAAACCAAAAATGGAAATTAATTACTAGCTACTGCTTGTCTGGGTTTTGGCTAGCACACTGCAGAAACACTTCAGCCTTAGTTAAAAGCAGATAAAATTAGGAATGACATTTATTAGGTGATGGCCTATTCTTCCTAATGGTTTGGGAAAGAAACAAAAGCAATAGCTACCCAGCTGTTGGGTGAAAGAGGCTACATGCTCCTCAATTTTTGTTTTCTGCTGCTAGTTGAGAACTCAGCATCAAATGTCAACATGGAAGAATTGGCAGAGCTAAGAGCTGTGATCAACTTTAACCTACAAGCTGCAACTCTGACAACTCAGTTTAACAAGAGTGATATAAAACAAGACTTTTCACTCATTAGCAGGTTATATTCTTATCTGCAACATTTCCAACAGTGTCAGGACATCAGTGATGAAAGTGATATGGTCTGAGATAATAATTTTTTTTGTTTGATTGCTGCCATCTTTGCCCCTGGGAGCCATAATTGTCTGAGCCTCCAGAACTAGAAAAAAAATGAGTTGCAGTAGCTACAGAGCCATTGCTCTCTAACAAATAGTTATTCATGTACATTATGGAACAGGGGATGTTCAGGATTTACTTACAAGAATATTATACTGTCTTTTCAAAGTTGGGTACATTTGCTTTCTTACTACATAAACTTTTTCCTGTTTTCTGACACTTCATTTGCTTAACAAACAGAATTTCCTTGTTGAAAGTATCCATTTAAAAAACATTTACTTTCCAAGTAATCATCTGTGATCATCTGTTTAAATTATTTTCAAATGTATCCTTTATATGCTTAGCCAATTGTCATCATTTTATAGCAAATAGATCATATAACCATAAAATGTTATCAAAGTATATTTGTTTTCTTCCCCTGGGGCTTCTGCAATTCCCTGTAGTTGTTGAAAGCTACTAATCTGTAATTTCCTTTCAAAGGATTTGGATGTTTAGACTTTTTACCATGGTCTGTACAGACAGCAAAAAGGGAGTCCCTTAGTTTTAAACTGAAAGAGGGTAGGTTTAGTTTGGACAAAGTGTTCAGAGAAGCTGTGAACGCTCCATCAATGCCTGGAAGCATTCATGGTCAGGCTGGATGGAACTTTGAGTGACCTGATCTTGTGAAAGATGTCCCAGCTTATGGCAGGGGGATGACCTTTAAATATTCTTCCCAACCAATCCCATTCTATGTTTCTATTATTTTATTTATTGAATGGACAATTGTAAAACTAGGGTCTTCAGGCAACATGACATTCCTGATGGCCTGGCCACTGTAATATACTGAAATCTGGGGGAGTTTTCACTGAAAAATAGTTCAGGCAATTAAGTCAAATATCAAGATTGGCCACGCTTAATTTTTATTTTTACTTTTTCCCTCTGTTAAATAATACTTCATCCATTTATTCATTAATCAGAAGAATAAAAATAAATTAATATGTGCAGTATGTCATAGAATAGGCAGTATTTCCCTATAAGGTTTCCAAAATAAACTTTGTGTAAAGATAGTACATTAAGTTTGTGGCAGTGTTACTGTGTCTTCTATCTTTAATCAGCTGTGTGGGTGGTGGCTGACTAGTCAGAGTAACTAGCTGACACACCAAATGTCACAGTTCAAAGAAAAGCTTTGGCATGACTCTCATTTACTATAATATATCAGCTTTACACTTCTCTGGCAATGAAATGCCATCTTAAAATCAGGATGAATTACAACTGCACTCTGCATTCCTGCTTTGATTCCTTAACACTATTCTTTGGGAAGGCTGCCCAAACGTATAAAAAGAGTCAGGCTTGTTTGTTTAACATTTTGCATAGAGATTCCCAGTAACAATCTGAGTTGATACATTATAGTATTGTCTAAAAGAAATAGTAGTAACAATTGGGGGTTTAAATCATAGTTATTTAAGTATCCATATTTGAGCCTCTTATTTGCAAGAGGTAAATTAGTGATGACTTTTAAAAGAGCGCAGAGGTTGCACATGCATTAACATTTTATCTCAAAGCAGTGCAGTTCTGAATGGAATCTCCTGATCTTTCCCACTTTCTGTGTGTTGGTTTGCAGAATCATTCTGGTCCTGCAAATCAAGATTCATTCTGGAGAATAATTAACTGGAAGACCATTCTGGGCTGACATGAAACATGCAGAAATGCCCAATGGAGACATGAGTCTGAATAATGACTACTTTGCACCACCAGGGAATTCTCCAAGCCTTCCTGCATATGTCAAGCAGTCCAGCTGACCATCAGCAACAAGGTATCCCATTCTCCATGTCTGGTTTTTCAACTGAGAGAAAAGCCAGTGTCACTGCCCTCAGTGGATTTGTTTCCATGGCTCAAGGCCTTTCTTAGTCCTTTCAATGGAACCTTTGGATATTGAGCAAAGTCAGAGTGGGGGCAGAGTTTGCCAATCTGTTCCAGTGTCCCACCACTCTCTCAGTAAAGACTTTCTTCCTAATATCTAATCTAAACCTGCTTTCTTTCAATTTGAGACCATTTCCCCTTGTCTTGTCACTACATTCTCTCATAAAAAGTCCCTCTCCAGCTTTCTTGTAGGATCCCCTCAGGTTCTGGAAGGCAGCAATTAGGGCTCACAAAGCTTTTCCTTTTCCAGACTGAACAAACCTAATTCCCTCAGCCTCTCCTACTAAATTATTAGTTTTGCACTGAAGTATTTGCTAATGTAGAGTTAGTCAGGGAGTCTGATGTTTAAACTTGCTTTGATACCCATGCTGCAGAGAACATCTTGGCCTTAGTCAAATGATGTGTCTGACTGACACCAGGGAGGAGATTTCTTTGTGTGCTCCAGTCAAGTTTGCACTTGTTTATAAAATTCTTTTAAAGGGTCATTTTAAACTACATAATTTTAATTTACCATTGGCTTTACTATATGCAGCAAGAAGTTGAATAATGTGGACAAAGATGGCTACAAACTAGCTATGAAAATTAAGACACCTACAATGGTACATCTTAGAATGAGTTGCTGTGTTAAAAGATCTGAGATATGTCTCCTGAGAAAACCCTACTAGCTGCAGAATATTCATGCTAGAAATGAGAAAACTTTTAAATACTTAATCCTTCTTGGAGAAGAAAGCTGTGATAGATGTTAAATAATTGTGAAATATTCAGTGGCATATTGAAATGTAGCAGATGCTATGGAATCATGTTATAGTCAAACATTGTACTAATTTTGTAAGTGTCATATATTTGTTAGCATTCCTATCCTGGCTAAGGGCAATCTTGAGAGTTAGTAATATGAAATCTAGTGATAAAAGAGTACAAATAACAAGTCATTTGAAGTTCTGCTCACCCACTCTGTTGGGAAGGCAGCATACAGACATATGTATCTATCTCAAAAGGCTTCAGAAGTTGAATTACATGACATTCTGACTTTTGACAGTACTGTCGTGGAAGAGGAAAGCCCAATTCCAGTGCTGACATCTTGTGCCAAAAGCAAGCAGCCCTGAGGTAGGACCACAAGTGTCCTAGATTTTTCAAGTCCTCATTTGGGGGACAGGTAAGCCTGACCTGATAAACTGGCATATATATTAGGAACATGTTTTAAGATTTCTTTTTATTTTTCAGACCAAGAGTTGGTCTTGGTCTGAATCAATACATTTAAAATGTTTTGGGAGGGAAGGTGTTATTTGGTTTTTTCATAGTTAGCTTTGTGAAATGAACACTTTTTATTGGATATTGTAATAATACCCTGAAGTCAGACCTGCAAGGAAAATGACAGAACTGTACAAATAATGGTGCCAAAAAAACCTTTCTGGACAGAGACAAAATTTCACCACATGAAAGATCAAAAGCAGAGTCCTGAAATTTAAGATAAATGCAAGAAAATTGTAATTGTACTATGAGACAGATCTAGGATCCACCTCTTTCTAAATGCAGTCTGCTGGCAGTTGGTAGCAGTGGTGATGTAGCAATAGGGCTGTAGGAGAATGATGCCTCCCTAAAATGCCCTAAAATGTGTCCAGCAGCCAGAGGTTCACATCTCCCCTCCATCATGGACTGTACTATGGATGTGATTCTGCTCTCAATCACACTTGCTCCTCTCTATGTGGCTTTTTTCAGTCCTGCTTTTTTTTCAGTCTTTTTGAGATGATCAGAACTATGCTCACTACTGAGGTTGTGGAAATAACTGTGGCTTTATAGAGCAGCATAATATTGTTTCTCATTTTATGTTCTATAGCTTTCATATTAAGAATTTAAGATTCTTTATTGAAATGGATGTAGAGTTTATTCAGAAATGTTAGGAAGCAGTTAGATTTCTCTTTATGTTTGCCATGATCTTCATTCCTAGATGATATATAATTTTACTACCATAAAAAATACATATATATATGATAGGTATCATAAATAAGAAATAAAAATTAGAAGTCAGACTATTTATAATATTTAAGCACCTAAGCAAATATGAAGGGAGCTCTTCTAATCTGCAAAATGACTAAGGCAGCTTAGTGCTAGCTTGTACTGAAATCTAATTGTACATCACTTTGAAAACCCTGCAGGAATCAGCCTGCAGTTTTAGGGCTATTTTAAAAATTAGACACCTTATATGAATAAATAGGAAAAGGAAGAATTTTGAAAGTGAGACCTATCATAGAAAGCCTCAGTCACAGATTCCTGAGAACATGAGGCAGATCTTCAGACTGGTATATAACCACTGGTGGATTTATAGACTGTAGAGCAATATCATGCAGAATGCTGCCTAGAAACAAGGGTTGAGGTCTGTGCTCTGCTTGGTGACACAGCTGTGCTGCTCTGAGTGGGAGGAGTCCTCCCAGCATCTGCTGAGAACCTCTGCACTGCTGTCCTGTGCTGCACCTGCCCTGTCAGGTAAGGGGTGTTCAGATGTCTGTGCTGTGCCACAACCTGTGTGTGTTGTGATCAGACAGATTCTGATCATAGAGAGATTTGCTCTCTTCACAGAGATCCATGAGAACAGCTGCAGATTTCTAAACTTAGCAAATCACCTACAGTTACTGGGCCTTAAGAAAAGTGAGTCATACAGAAAAATCATTTAATATTGAAACTTATTAGGTGCTTTGACAAAGACTGGTCAGAAGCTATGTTAACATTGTTGCTATAATTGTAATGTTTGCTCCTAATTTTGAAAACTGTCATGATCTACAAGTTGGGATGATGTGTTTAAATTTAGATCAGGAAAAGACCAGTTTTTGGACATACAGAATGGAAAGCTGTAAGTCAGGGGTGAGAAATCATGTTGGCTCTCTACCTGGGAGCCCATCATGGCAAAAAGAACAGTAGAATCACAAGAAAAAATATATTTGTAACTCTCTGATTTGTACCACTTCTCCACTGCAGTGATTCATCATTGCAGTTCTTTGTTCTCTATGGCAGTTCTCTACCTATAATATGGAACAAAAAACATTTAGAAATGGTGTACACAGGGCAAGGGACATAAAGAAATTGAGGCACCTTTGTCCTCCCGAAATAATATGAACTTCAGAAATGCCCTATGGGTCAGGTCTGTGGTCCATTAAGTTCAATAGCCTGCCTCCAACAGTGCCCAGGGGAAGCACTATTTGGAAAGGGCACAGAAGCCACAGTGATGCCTGCAGTTCAGCCCCCTCCTACTCCTTCAGCATCCACAGACACCAGGCTAAGAAAGATGGAGGGCACTCTGCTAGTCCTAAAGACTTGTGAGGCAAAACCCCCAAACATTTACTTTTGCCAGAACTGCTAAGCACAGGCTAAGCTAAACTTGAAATGGCTGGGACCCTTCCAATCATAGTTGAAAAAGCAAAAGCTGGACTCTGTCATAACAAAATGTAAACAGTCAGAGACTTTCAAAGTATATTTATGATCTTTTATATAGATATATTGTTCAGTATTCTTTTACAGCATGCTCTTTCTCCTAGGAAGCACATAAATGAGATTATATTTTAGCTGCTAATTAATAGTGTTCCACAGCTTTCTGACAACAGAGGAGATTCTTCAGTGTCAGCTTTGCTCTCTCTTGCACCTACTTTCTTTGAAATTACTTTTGTCATGCTTTCAGCAAGACAATAGCTCTTAACAGGGGCCTTGGTATCAAAGATATAAAGATTCAAAGATGGACTTGCACACAGAAATCCTTCAGTTATATTTTACTTCAAAACTTCTATCTGTTTGGGCTAAAAATGAGAAAGTTATTTCTCTCACTGACATACCATTGTATTTCACAAAGATGTTCTCAATGCTGTTTGTGTACTGCATCAAATGTGTTCAAATGTGGTATAAATAGTGAGCTGTCCACTTAATTATTTGCAGGTCTTCAGCAAATAATCTGCAAACAAATATAATAACTAAAAAGTAACATAATAATAAATTTTTAAAAATATATACATCTTTTATAAAACTGGAAAAGATTCCTTATAAATTTCTAAAGGAAGGTATACTGCATTGCTTTTATATTGTAATTTCAAAATCTGATGCCACTTAGTGTGGGATCAAATCCCTCACAGAGGCTGTCATATCAGACCAAAATTCATAGTTGTACTTGGTGATCTTAAAAGTCTTTTCCAAAGTAAATGCTCCCATGATTCTATTATTAATACAGCAGACTCAAAATTCCAAGTTTGTTTAACAAGGTCTGATTTTTAAAAATGTGTTGATTGACATAAGGATAGTATACCATCCTGTGATTTCTGACTGGGTATAGTATTCTCTCATACATTATCTGCATTTCTTATTTATATTTGGTCCTTTTTATGTCATTCTCGCACTGTAAGGGGATGTTAGAATGAGTGTTATTGTGCTTTATACTCCATCTATATTCCTAAAGTGGTATAAAATGAAAAATTGAAGAACATAAGCAAGGTTATTTTATGTAACTTTGTATGTGCTTAAAGTTGTGGGCTTCTCAGTGAGATTGTACAGAGTATCTCAGATTCCAGGAAATATTACATCTTCCCAAGTGAATGGCAATAATTGAAGTACCTATCTTCCATCTCTCACTTTAGAGGCTTTCTTCACTCCCTCTGTTACACAATCGTTATGGATGTGACATCCAGTTATTACATGAAAAAGTAGAGATTTCCAGGAGATAAAATCTCAATTAATACAAGGACCCTTTGAGCCTACATTGCTGGGAAGTCTAGCTAAAAATTCTTCTGAGGGAGAATCTGAAGCCAAGACAAATGTTCAACAGATTGCATTTCAGTGTTTTCCAGGGGTAGCCTGAGTCTTCATACTCTTACATGAATGACTTCAAATTAATTGCTACTTTCTTTTCTATTTACTTTCCAATAGCATGAATTTAGTTACATTATTTTAAACAAGATTTAGACATCTGTTGGTAAAGTTATATAAAAACAGGAGGTTTAAATCTATTACTGTCTTTAACAGTCCTGCTGATTGTATAGCAGAAATGCTGATAGAGACTTGCTATTCTTCTGCTTTGAAGAATAGACCTGAAAAGGAACCAGAAATAAAAGTAGACCAAGCCTGTCAGTGTCACATCAGGCTGACCAGAGCATCTCAGGACAATTGAGAGACCTTGGAATATGACACTAGAAATGTATTTCAAGTATTGAGACAGCTATACAAACAACTTAATTTGTAGGTTTCACACAAAAGAAGTTATAGTAACATAAAACTATTTTGGGTATAGACACGATTGTAACAGTAATATGATTTGTGTCTGCTGATTTGCATTCCATTTCACCCAATGTAAATCCAACACTGACAGGATTAAATACGCACCAGTGAAGGTAAATGTGGAATTCTTAAAAGTATGAAACTTAGAGCCATGTCTCACTGAAGTTTCATATAACACATTTCTGAAGACCTGAGGGCTTGATTGGGACAAAAAGATTCACATGAACTAATTTATATCAGTGAAAAGTAGCTGAACCTAAGATGCTTTCAAATATCTGAGCTGATTAATCTCTTGCTAACTGTGAATGTCTCTGTGTTGTGATCCACAGCAGACAAATACCCCTGCAAAATTTTCAATATCTCATCCATAGGCACTGGAATCAGAGGTGTCAGGGATGTTTTTCTTTTGTCAGTATAATCTTGAATGCTGATGATATGTATGAAAACAATAATCTAGTTACATGTCAACTGTTGGAAGTTTTGTTGGAAGATTTGCAACTACACAAAACATCTTTTTACTTACAATTTATATTTCATTCAAAAACCATTTCTGTACAATAAACAAGAAATACCGTGATGCCATTTTGTAGTCACTTTTCAGAGCATAGCAGTTAATCTAACTCTACAGTTACACTCTTATTTATATTAGAAAATACATGTGATCTTCAGTTACCTGCAATATAGAGCTAGGGTTATCTGAAACTTGGCATTTTTATGCCTTTTAAAGCTGTCATGCTGTAAACTGCATGCAATCCAGTAAAAAAAAATCTGTTTTCTTTCCTTTAAATACAGTTGATCACTATTTCAGGAATATTTACGACATCAGCATCTATCCTTGCACAGGATCCTCGTACTCTGCAACCATGCCTAAGAGGTCTCTGCCTCTCAGAATAGGGTACACAGGTTCATCTTTCCTGCTGGTGAGATAAAACACTTACTCCACTGTTTTATGACTGATTTTACTTATCTCCAGCTATGCAAATGCCACATTTTTGCATGTTTTGCAAAACCTGTTAACACCCCTTCCTGAATCAATCAACAGCAAACCTGAATATTTCACCTCTGTGAAATAGTCTCTGTTATTATCATAAAAATCACATGGGCAACAGTAGGCTGGCAATCTCTGTTTGATGTTTCTCCTCCCTGCAGCAGATAATATATGTGCATAATTGCTCAAGTGCCATCTGCTTGCAACTTAAGATGTGTTGCTCATTGATAATGAAAGCACTGATTTGGTCCCCACACATAAAATGGAAGTCTGTTTAACACAAGTATGCATGATTTTGTAGGACCCTGATTAAAAAAAAGAGCAATGCCTTGTCAAAACCTTTTAAGAAATGTGTATTTAATAATAGTTTTTCTAAATAGACGGGAAAATATGGCTGAAAGAGACCTGGTTGTTTTGGAATTGAAAAGTTTAATTGTTGCTATGAGTGTGGAGTGGCAGCATGAAGCTCTCAGCCCATTTAATCACACTATAGGGCTTCCCTAGCACAGAGGAAAGGAAAGAGTGAGATGAAAAGGTGGTTGGGGCTCAGGCCAGAGTGCACTGCAGTAAGTGGCAAAACTCTCTTTGACACCTGTGTGTATGCCAGTGCCCTTGTCTGCTGAAAACGTGGGGTGATGTCAGAGCAATTGGAAAACAAACTCAGGAAGTGACAACTGAGCAAAAATATTATTCAAATGCATGAAAGACTTGCAGATATGAGAAAAGCCCCATAATAATCCTTTTTTTCATGTCCATTGATAGTGCAAAAAGTAATGGGATTAAATTGTGGCAAGTGAGATTTACTTTAAAGCAAGGGAAACTCTTTAATGAGCAGGCAGTGAGTGGCAGGGATCTCTTGCCTGGAGCAGTTGTCAAGTGCCCATTGACAGGGAGCTCTAGAAGAGGGTGAGCACATTCCTGCCAAGATAAGCTTAACCCATTCTGCCATGGGGCAGGGAGATGAAAGAGTGACCTCTGAGATCCTTCCAACCCCTGCTGTGGTCCTCTCTGTTCTGCATGGAGACTGCTCATCTCTCAGCCTTTGTAGCAACATTTGTGCATAACTTGTCATTTCAAGGAGCAATGCCCTTAACAGTTCTTCCCTTTGACTGGTGTTTGAGATGAGAAAAAGGTGAAGCATTATGTATTTGGGTTTTTAAAATTTGCTTGTCTATCTGATAGTATTCATTTTAAACACAGATTATTGCCATTTCAAATGTACACAAAAGTAATAAGGGAGGTGACTAGCAACTTATTATTAATTTGCTGCCTTTATTTTTGGGAAATTAACATTCTGGCAAGAATTTTAATTGGACTTTTGTTAATTCTCACAGCGATGCTTTGGTTTTTCCTTTTGGGATTGGAGAGAAAAGCCAGCAGCTGGTGTTTGAGGATGCTAGGGACTTACACCATATTATGTCTAATATCTCTACTGTAAATAAACAAAATGAATAATTAAGTGAATAATGAAGTGTCCCAAATGAAGACTTCTCTGATGGTATCTGTGGAATGTTTGTACTCCTGTCATTTGTTCTCTGTTGGGCATCTTGGGCAGCACATTGCCCATATGGATATTCACAATGCAATTTTTTCAAGCAGAACCCAGAAATAATATTAACAAAGGTTGCCAGATATGCAGAGATGCTTTTGCTCTTCAGAGCTCTATCTGTCTGTATGGAAGGGGCAGACATAAGAATAGGAGAATTTGTGTCATGGCCCCAAGGACACTGACAGGCATGACTGCCCCTGCCTGGCTTCCCCCAGGGCCACCCCTACCCTGCTTATGGCTCAGGGGCTGATCCCAGCAATGCCACAGCAGGGCTGGTCTCCAGCTGCTCACAGCCCTGCCCAGCCATGGGCCCTGACAAGCCTGGCACACCTCTGGACTCATGTTCCAGCTGGTGCCCAGCCTGAGCCCAGCCTTATCCCCCGGGATGTGTCCCATGCCCAGGGCTAGTGCAGCCCCTGGTGTCCCCAGCCTGCCCTGCCATCCTGGGGCTGTCCCCAGTCTGCCCTGCCATCCTGGGGCTGTCCCCAGTGTCCCCAGCCTGCCCTGCCATCCTGGGGCTGTCCCAGTGTCCCCAGCCTGCCCTGCCATCCTGGGGCTGTCCCCAGTGTCCCCAGCCTGCCCTGCTGCCATGAGCTCCCATGGCCCATAGGGAGCCACCAGGGCCTGATGCCCCACAGCTTCTGAGGGGGTTTAAGCTCAGACAAAATGCAGACAAGCTACATTAGAGGTGTTGTATAGTCTGTCCTGATTAAAAAAAAAAAAAAAAAAATCTGTGAATTGTTGGGATATTTTACTGTTCTTGCTGCAGGGACAGACCTGGCATTTTGTTCACCTCCTGGATGAAGATGGCCTCACCCACTGGGTCCCCCTGTCCTGCCTGGCCACCTGAGACACCAGCAGGCCTCCTCTGGGGTTGAAAGAGGCAAGTCTCCATCTTTGTGTTTTCAGGACTCCTGAGAGAATGCTCCATTCTCTCATCAGCTCCTCCCAAAACTCCAAGGCTTGGCAGTTTGTTGAACTTGGATGTAATACTCGATGGAACTAAGAGACCACAGTCTTGTGAGGAGCAGCAGAGGGATCTGGCATTGTTCAGCCTGGAGAAAAGAAGGCTCAGAGGAGACCTTACTCCTCTCTACACCTATCTGAAAGGAGTTTATCCAGTTGGGTGTTGGTCTCTTCTCCCAGGTAACAAACAACAGGACAAGAGGAAACGGCCTCAACTTGTGCCAGGGGAGGTTAGATTGGATATTAGGAAAGCTTTCTTTATGGAGAGGGTGGTCAGGCATTGAAACAGGCTGGCCAGGGAAGCAGTGGAGTCACCATCCCTGGAAGTGTTCAAAGGGTGTGTGCATGTGCTTTAGTGGTGAAGATGGTCACATGAGGTCAAACTCAGGGATCTTAGAGGTCTTTTCCAGCCTTAATGATGCTGTGATTCATGAGTTGGATTCACTTGTTGGATGCAGATGGTATTTGCCATACATAACAATTTTACAGTGGATGGAAATGTTCAAATCACTGGTACATCAGTGGCACAAAGGACAACTCTTCTCATGGTCCATGCAGCAGCTGAGGACAGAGCAAAGGGTAGGAGCTGCTGGCTTCAGTCACAGACCTGCTTCAGCCATTGCTGAATAATTGCTTCTTTTTTCTGTTCATTACATTTTTATAATATAAATCAGAAGTAATCTGGTTTGTTGATTTTGTTTGCTTTTACAGAAAAAAAAAAAGGTGACAACATGAATGACTACTTGATACCTCTGTAAATGTGTGGTATCAGGCAAAATGAAGGTATATTTACATTTTTCCCCTTGAATATTTTATTAACATTCCTGTGATTAGTGCTGAGCAAGCTGAGTCCTGAATTTCTGCTGAGGCAACAGAAGACACTTCCCTCAGCCAAATTTCTAGTGAACTTTCTGAATACAACAATGGGCCAAGAGCCACAGAATCCCACAGGGGAACACCACCATCTCCTGACCATCCTTTAGACAAATTGCTGGGGAAGCCTGACACTGAGGCAGCTGGATTCTGTGGAATTATTATTATCTCAGCTTCAGCTTTCTACCTTGAATGTAGCTGTGTGTAAATAGAATGCAAAGTGATTTTTTTTGTATATGTGATATGATAATTAAAGTTAGCATTTTCTCCACACTTACGATTCTGAACTGTAAAGGAAAGCTAAATGAATTGTCAAGGAGAGATAGTGGAAATTAATGATGGGGATAGAACTCAGAAGGGCTCTGGACATCTGGGCTCAGTGCTCTGCTGCACACCAGTAATTGGTTAAAATCTGTTAATATCACCTTAGGTGAATGTCCCAAGCTTTCCCTGACAACTCTGCTGGCTGCTAGCTATGCTTTTGTGCCTTCATTTCCAGCCCAGGGCCAGTCATGCTCTTTCCAACTCCTTGGGAAGAAGGCTGAGTGGAATTGGCAGATGACTTCTGCAACTGTGTCACCTCTGTGCTCTGTCCCTTGTAGCCTGTGCTCACTGCCAGTGGTCAAGTGACCTGGTCACAGGTATGTAGTCCCTCAGCTTCCTATCATCTGCTTAGGGAGGAAACTTTAACACCTGTGCTGGAAAACATGTAATATTGTAAGAAATATTGCCCCTGTCAGTGATGGAAAACTGCAGAAATCTCACTCTGAACCACAAATGTAGAAAACAAGTTAAAAGACACCAGTGCTCTCCCACAACATCACTAAGATTTGATGAAATGACAGTTCTTAAAAAAAACCAAAAAGGATTTTTATGTATGTCTTCAAACACAATCTTGAATTACAATTCCTATTCCCAGTATCATGGCATGAAACCCTAGACATTGCAACTACACAAAGTATAGCTTGTCCAATGTTAAACCACCAGCAAGGACAAACTATTTTTAGAATTGTCATATATTATTGCACCTGAGCTTTATTGGTCTTCAGATTAAAAGAGGTTTTTCTTCAGAGAAGTTCACTTGAGTTTTACGCTCATTTACTAAGCCTTATGTTACTGTTCAATTTATTTTAAAGTAGATTCTTTGGGGAAAATTAGAAAGCTAATTTGAATTGATTCTTTGGAGATTCAGGCTTAAATGAAGTGCCATAAAATTGGCAGTCAGAGTGAAAAAATAGAATTGAATTCTATACTTGTACTACTCAATGGACACGGGCACCTTGCTCTTTGCTGCTGCTTCTGAGGGTTTTGATGCAGTATATTTTAGACAATTTAGACACACCTAAGCATGACACTTCAGTGAAATTTGTGTCACTAAGGAACCACAGAGTATTCCTTGTTCAAATGGTTTTTATCAGATAAATTTATGGCTGGCAGGTTCAAAAAATTTGGCATTCTCTCCAGGTTTTCAAAACTAATTTTGTAAATTTTTAGTGGCATTAATATTGGGTAAGCAATGGTACTTTAGCATTTAGTGGTAGACTTGTCAGAGCAATGTTCCTCACCAACTACCTCCCCTTTGTCTATTTCTAAGTGCACCAACTTACATTTGGATAAGAATGTTTTGAGTCCAGCAGTTTTAACGCCCAATTTAAAACAGGTGACAGGTTTGAGGTTTAGGTGGCAGATGTGTGTTTTCATTTTTTTTCAAAAACAACATAACTTTTTAGATTTTACTATCCCATATTACAGGGCATCAAAAGTTGTTAAAAACATCAAAAACATTTTCAGACAATTTAGACCACCTTGGTAATTTGTTATGAAATGAGCAAACATTTTTACAGGTTTTTGGTCAACAGGTCAAGCCTGTAGACAGAAACATTTTAGACGTCTAGAGACATTTTTCTTTAGAAAAATGAGACCATCTGCTTAACAGAATTTATGCTTTTCTCTAACTGTTTGATGCATTTACAGCTTGGGAAATTCACAGAAATAATGGCTGAGGAGATGGTTGTTCAATTTCCTGTCACATAAATTACTGAGTAGATATTCATTACTCCATCCCAGTACTGTGCTTCCAACCTAATCAGAAGAAGTGAGGATTTAAAAAGACATGCTGGAGAAAACTCCAGTACATGCTATTATTTGCTCTGCACATACGGTTCCATATTAGAAATGACTGTTATTTGTATGAGTAAATATGTGAAGAAGTATTTAAACTGGAAATAACATATATTGATTTTTCATATAAACTTTATGTGAAAACAATTTAACTGCAAGAAGCCTTCATTCTCAGGATTATTTTCTGACGTGCCACACTTTCCAAACAATATTAGTCAGGAGCAGACATGTTTATTTGCTTTAGTTCCCACTCTAAGTGGACACCTGAGGTCAGACACCAAGTTGATATTTAAATGTGAAAACTAAAATCCCCCAGTCTTTCACACATTCTAAGTTTTGCTACAACCCTCAGCGATCTCAGTGGGAGCTGTGGCTGTTCAACATTTTGAAAATTTGGCAGCTTTAAGTGAGGTGCTTTGTGGAGGAGAGAGGTGTCTGTCTGCCTTGATCCAGCTCAAATGCTCCTTGGAACCAGCTGGAAATGAGGGGGGTGATGCTTCCCTTGTTTGTTGCACTGCTGAGCTGGATGGAAACCTAGGACTGCTCTCCTCTGTGCCCCTGGCTTTCTGAAAGCAGAGCTTGCTGTTCAGAAACTTTCAGGCACATACTAGTCAGAAACTTTCTTCTACCCCTTTTTGCTTAAGACGTTAAGCAGAATTTGCCAACATGCTGGCAGCCACAAGCATGTCAAGCTCTTTGGCTCTGGGAAGTGGCATGTGGTGCATTTACTCATTGGTAGGGCAGAATTTTGACAGAGCTGATCTCTGGATCCCTGGAAATCCTTTAGCATCTGTCATACTTACATAAAGGATAACATTTGCTCAAAGCCAGAGACCTGTCCTCAGTGTATCTCAATGGCTAAGGATCTGAAATTTCCCTCTGTTGAAAATGGAATTGTTTCTGAGTGCTGCCATGCACTAATATAACAACGTGAAGGATAAAGAACAAATAAGAAAAGCCAATTTCATCCAGTTGTCTCTGCTTTGTATCTCTGTTCTTACTCCACCAGAAGCCTGAGTCTTCCCTCTCTGTGCAGAGCAGCACTTTGGGAACAAGCACTTACCCATGATGCAGCCCTGAGCCAGGCATGTCTCTCTCCTTCTTCCAAGTGAGTGTGAGAAAAGACGTTGGCACCATCCAGTCCTTAGATCTCTGTCTTATTTCTATATTATAATATTAAAATAAGCCAGGATAACATTTGCCATAGATAGACATAGCTTTCTGACACCAAATGAAGCACAGGGTTTGGCAACCTGCCTCTTTCCTGGTCCCATCTCCCTGCAGGGTACCTCCTTCCCTTAAGCCTGGCTTTTCCACTCTGTGGTTTTCAGTGGGCTGACTAGATCCATGAAATCTTGCCATTCCTTGAAGAAATCTGCTGCTCCCTGGGTCCCCAGATCTGCTCCCTCCTGCCAGCCTCCCTGCATACCCCAAGGCCTTCCCCATGGCCCCATCCAGTGGTCCCAAGCAAAGGAGCCTCCCAGCAACTTGGATAAGGACAGCAATGATTTGTTAAGAGTCCTGGTTTGATCCTGTTGAGTTATGGTTAAACTTCAAGTTTTGTGTTTTACCTGTTGATCTCATTGAGGATTTTTTTCTTGGAGAAGGAAGTTGGCTGGCAGTTTTGGTTGTTAATAACGATGTTTTGGTTGTTAATCATGATGTAAACTGTTCATTACATGATATGTGTTAATTTGCTGAAAGCTAGTAAAGGCCTTTTAAGAACCCCAGCAGATTTTTGGGGGTTATTAAATCATACGGTAAAAGGATGGATCCATACCTGATTCTAAATGGCAAGTGGATTCCAGGTAAGGTCTAGTGAAAGTATGCAAAATGAGAACAGGAAATCATTGTAAACCATTTAAATAATTTAAGCTTTTTTTTTTCTAATTAGACTTTGATAATTGCAGTTAATTATCTCTTTTTCAAAACTGTGTCTGAGTCCCTTTGCTGATCTGAGTGCTGTCCCTCAGACAGGGGGTCTTGTGTCTCATTTGTATTAAGATAAAATCTCATCATTTTCTCAGGTTTATATAGAGTTTAGTTATAATGATGACTATCTTCTAATTATAGTTTTTAAAAACCCTGATTTTATTTAGGTATTTATTAGATCTTGTCACCAGAACTAGTAACATAGCAAAACCAGATTTGATTATTAGCTAAACCTTTGATAATATAACTCAAACAATAGATAAGTTTTCTCTTTAGGTTAAGCAACAGAAAATGCAATTTCCATTCTTTTAGCCAGCACAATAATTTTCATTTGAAAACCTTTTGGAAATATTCTTTTACAAGATTCTGACCTTTTTATTCTCATATCTTTTAGGGACAATGTGAAAGAAGTAAAAGAGGAAATTCAAATGCAGGAAGCAAAAAAGGAATAAAACTCAGGAGAGAGCTTTCTTTTTAGAAAAATGAAATTGGTAAAAATTTAACAAATCTTTCTATGGGAAGCTGAGTAAGTAGACATTATTTATTTCAAAAGTACCTATAAAATAATAGTATAAATTAAAATATTTACCATCATTACAAGCTGCCCAGAGGCAGTCTTACTGTAATTATCTTACTCCATGTCTAATGCTGAAGTGTCACACCATGGAGATAAGTGCTTTAGACGTGCCAATAGACAGACTTTTGATATTAAATCACATAGTATTACCCCACAGTAATCCGAGTGAGAAACAGTACAATGGCAAGGGAATTACCTTTATCTGAGAGCTGGGAGCACATGCCCATAGCAGAGCTGAGGGCAAAGCAGAGCATGTGCTGCACAGTCCGTGTGTCCTTCCTGCCTGTGCTGCCCATGAGCAGAGAGCCTGGCTGGGGTGCTGCTGGCTCCCAGGGTGCTACCCAGCAGCTGCAGTGCCCCACAGCTCTGTGGGTGCATCAATAGCTCCCATCCTGTGCACACAGGGCACTTCTGCTCTCTAATGCTTTCCAGGTATAATTTCAATGCGACATCAATATCCAGTTCCAGCCACAGTTGCCTTTGCTCTACTTTAATTATGTGATGATCATGATAACGCCATTAATTTCAAAATTTTTTCAAGCTATCAGAAAAGTAAAATCTAAAAGATATGTCCAAAGAACCAGAAAATGTACAACATAGACATCTTTATAATGTTACATTTGTGAAACAATTACAGAAAATTATCTATCACAACATTTACAAAACAAATCTTGAACCAAATAAATTAATACTGACTTTACAAGCCTCACAATAAATCTTGTTTTTCAATATTCATAGGAAATGTAAAAGCATTGTCATGCCAAGTAACAAATTCCCTTTTCCTCATCACATAACAAGACCTCTGACTGGAGCTGTCCCCCAGAATAGTCTGATGTTATCTTTGGTTGTTGTTCACATTAAATCCAGTACATAATTTTTTGACTTTTAAAATTAGGTTGACATTTTATTATTAGTGTTAGTAAGCAGAAAATATTATCAATAGAGTTTACCTTAACAGTTACTTACATTGTCCCACATGATAATGAAGACATGCATTTTTAAATATCTATGCATAAGTGTATTCCAAGAAATAGGACATTTGTAGTTCCAGAACTCTGTTCCCTTTCTTAATGAAAGATGTAGATGAACTGATCTCCAAATAAACCAAGTCAATTCAATGGTTTTACAGTAAAGGTAGGTTACAGCTTCTTCTAATCTGATACATCCTCTAAAAGGCTAAGGAAATGCAAGACCACTCACTAGACTGATGTAAGTGCTCCAAGGAACGTGAAACTCAAAAAAACATACACATTTCTGTGACAAATGCTACATATTTGTATTTGCTAAATTAATAATAATAATTATTAGATTGATTTTATTAGATACATAACTATTTTTTAAAACACCATTTTTAATATCCTTCATTCACAGAACTAAATGTAAGCTGTGCTTAGGCATGTTTCAAAACTTACCCTGTAATTATAATATATGGAGGATGCAGGTGGCATCCCCCTTAAACTGCCTGGCCACTGCACCACGTAATTGAGGGCAGAAATGGACCAGGATCCCTCTGCTCGTGTATGTCAGCCAGGAATTATCTATAATGATTCTTTGCCCATTTATAATTTGCTAGAAGATTTTGCAATAGTTTCTTCAACTCTCGTGCATGCCTACTCTACAGCCACATTTGCAGTGTGTTTCTGTGGCATGTGTTGAAAACAATTATTAGCACATGCTGAAGACTATCAAATGAGATGTTTGCAGCTGTCATTTCCCAGGATTATCTTTTGCCTCCCATTTGGGCTGATTATGTCTGTTGTCAACAGGCTGTTGGAGGATCATGTAGCAGGGGCCAAATGCAAAACTCCTCTCATCAGACAGCACTTAGGGGTAGGAAAGCCAAGGGAAATAAATGCAGGGGACATAAAAAGAGAAAATGAGCACAGAGAAGGAATAGCAGAATTTTGTTCATAGCTGAGTGATGTTTCATAACTTCAGCATAATTTGGCTTTTTGATGAAGCTAATGCTTCATTCAATGCAATTTTATTCTTAAATTACCGACAAATTCAAAATGATCTTCTGAATACATCATCTGGTCTTACTCAGACATGGCAAATACAATACAAGAAACTTCATGTCACTAAGGCACTGGAGCCTGCAGCTGGGGAAGCCTGAGGCATTGCCTCAAATTCCCATTGAAGTTGCTAGAAGGTTTTCCCAAATAAAGAAAGTGAAGTGCCTGTGATCAGACTATGTTCCTCACAGGATGGGGATGTGCTGGGAAAAATTCCCTGTATCTAAAGGCTTGTCAAAAATACAACTCCCAGCACACACAGGATTTCACAGCTGAGCCAGATGGATGGTGGATACCCTTCACCCAGTCCGCTTTCTCCACCTTTCCTTTTTTCATATGTTTAAGGCAGAGAGAAGGAATTAGTGGTATGTGGGCTGGGAGAAGTGTAGAGTGGTTACACTCTAAGAGCTGAAATGCTCACAGGTGCTTGTTGCCTTGCTGCATTGAGAGCTACTCACAAGTTGCTGCTCCCAAAGTCCAGCCATATGTGTTAGAAAAACTACTGGGAAGTTTTAATGTGCAAGTAGATAGTTAGGCAGGCACATTAATATTTCATGAAGAATTGTTAGACTCAGATAAATATGCAAGAGGCTTTTATTCAGATCCAAATTTGCCTTTACTCAGGCATTGAATTCAGTAGACAAGGAGTTCAATATTTGACACTTGAATGTGGGTATCCATATAAATTGATACCTCTCAGTTGGACAGTGGGTGTTCTCAATCAAATAAAGGCTGAATGAAGTCACTGGCACACAGGATGTGCTGCAGGTAGGAGAGCAATAAGACAGGTATGGCTCTGCATAACATGCATTTTTTATATTGTACTCTTCAGATTGTGTCTGCAAGAGAAGTTTGATGCAATCAGTCACAGCTCTTACAAGAAAACAAGTTCATTTACACTAATTATCTGCATTAAGACAGAGCTTTGTACCACTTCTCCATCATCTCCCCCTCCTTGTCTGGCAAAATGAGAGTGAACATCAGTGCAGGTTCCTGTGGGGAGTTGTTTTGGCTGGAACCTGGCAGGCACAGATGGACAACAAGCTGCAGTCTCTGGTCCTACTTGGCTGAACAACCACACTGGGTCATCTAATGGATACTCAGAGCCATGAGAGCACTTGTTTGCTCTGAACTGCAGCTCCCCTGGTTTCCTTGGCTTGACAACTGGCACACTGTAGTCCCTCTGTAAAATATTTCTCTTTGATGCCCATTTTATGTCTGTGACAAGCCTTGTGGCCTACTTATTTTCTTCCTTCTCCCACACACAGAGCCATAAGAAAGCCTCTACCCTTTGTACCCAGCACTCAGGTTCAGGCACTGGTGCTCTGTACAGAATATGGTCATTAGGCTCATTCCTGGGCCTCTGGCTGATGATAGAGCCTGGCCCTGAGAAGCCCAAATTGGCAGTACAGCACATGATGTGGCCAGTGTGGGTGCCCCAGGCACTGTTGGTGCTTCCAGCCCACCAGATCTCCCTGTTAACACCTTGCTGGGTGAGGGTGGCTAGAAAGGAAAAGCCATGGGATAAGGGCAACATAGAGAAACACAGGGCTCCTGGAGAATTAGCAGGATGAGGGCAATGTTGGCACTGGTGAGGCCTTGAGTATGGGCAGCTGAGGACAGGAAGAACAGCTGGACAGAAGGGCATCAAGGCCATTTAGAGCCTGGCACATCTGAGCCCAGGGTAGGCTCTGCTGCCCTGGCTGTATCTGCTCCTGGTGCCCTCTGCTGCTGCCCCAAGGCCACACAAGCCTGTTGGTGTCCTGCAGGCTCCAGCTGGGCCCTTTCTTACCCTCCCTCCTTGTGCTGCACCCCTGCTTTGTCCCTTCCTGTAGATAGTCCTTGAACCCTGCTAGGCCAAGCTCTTCTTCTTTTATTCATTCCTGCAATCCCACTTGTTGTATGAACTGAGACCAGTTTCCCTGCTGGCCCCCATGAAACAGCAAGGCTGCATCCATCTTTCTCTTCCTTGCAATCTCTAGTCCCCTCCAGACTGACAACATGGCTTCTGCTTATCGGAATTGCTTCTGTGTACTCTGACACCAGGGTGTTAGATGAATTTCTGAGAAGACAGGCTTCCCACTCCCAATGCCCTGAAGAATGCTGGTCTGAGGGTACACCTTTCAAGTATGCAGTGTGGCTCCTCTAAAACCCATGATAACCATGGGTAGTCAAACCAATCACATCTAGGCAGTGGCTAGCATTGCAGATGCTTGGACTCTTCCACAGTATTCCTTTTTTTCCTTCTCCCTCTCTCTGTTTTGTACTTATCTCCCCACCATATCTGGCCCTTCAGTCTCCTTGCCCATACTAGAAAAATGAGGAATCTATTATAATAGTACAAGAGTGTCTTGTGACTATGACACAGTTATGTTGAAGCCAGTGGAATTGAGCCTTTTTTATCCCACAGCTAAGAATCTGACTCCTATTTTCAAAAGATTAATTCTTTTCAGATTTACAGAAGTCATCCAATGTCTACTTCTTGCTGCTCCTTCTTCTTGTCAAAGCACTTTACTTTTCTGTTCTCACAACAATCTATTTTTTGAAAACAATGAATGAATTTTATAAGAATAATGGTCTTGTGTGTGAAGCTCAATCAATTCAATTTTCAAGCCTTTTTGAAGTTTGCCAAGCTCTACAGCTTAAAAATCCACACTTCAGCTTCTCACAACAAGTGTGAGATGCTTCTTAAATTTCTGGGCAGTTGGAGCATTTGCTGTCCTCAAGCAACATCAATTTGTACATTACCACAATGAGCCCAAATTGCTCTCCATGGTTTGATTCAGTTCCAGAGGCAAATGATAAGATTTAGGCACAACTGGGAAAAAGCAGGTGAGAATTTCAAATGTTCCTTCCAGCACATAGAAGCTCAGCTTCCTTAAAACTGCTCGCACTTGTGCTGCAGGTCAGTCAGTATTCAACGTCTGCTCACATAACACTTTATTATAGCTCTGTTAAGGTGTGTTAGGAGAGCCCAGCAGGCACACTTCTTATTTCTGAATTGACTGCCAGCTAGTGAGCAGATGTGATTCCCTCCCTCCACCCTCCTGAAGAGCCATGTGGGTAATTTCACCTGCAGACATGCAGATTTACTCAGTGCAGGCAAACTACTTACATCTGTTGCACTGTTTCTTTTGGTTATTTTTCTGACATTGTCAGGAAGGCCTTTACATTTCTTGGCTGAAGCATCCCAAACAATAACTGTGAGTAAGCTGAGAATGGACAATGAACTCACCTGAGTGATTTGTGACCATGGCCTCTGTCAGACTAATGAGAGTGCACATTTCTGCCATGTGGCCATTGCTCACGTATGTGTATATTCTTCAGAAGTACTCAAAACCTGGGTTTTTAAAAAATAAAAAAACCCAAAACATTTTGGCATAAAACACATTAAAAGGAACAATTCCTTGAGGTTTATGCAATGAAAATAAGAACTAAATAAAAAAAGTTACTAAAGAAAAAATAAGAGTATGTATGAAAAAAAGGATAAAAAAAAGTTGTTGCTACTGTTAAGCAGAGGGATGGGGTACTGAATTTTAACTTAATGAATTCTAAAATAGATATTTCTCTGTATTTCTGGGCTATGAGAAATAATCATATCAGACAACATATTTTAAAGTTCCTATTCTCTTTTTCATGTGACACTGCACCTTAGAAAACTGAGATTGGGTCTTTTACTTAATCTTTTTTTTTTTGAGTTTTTACATTTTTGCATTTAGTAATATTGCACCTCTGTTGTATCTGTTCCTTGTCAACGTTACTTCTAGGCTTTGACATTTCAATAAAATAATGTTTTCATGTTCAATTAGAAAATGCTATCAGGGCATACTTGTGTTTAAACACATTTCAGAGGAAGGAATTATAAAAGAAAGCCCCTAAAAACATGCCTGTTCATCTCTGATTATGTGAAGCATCTTTTATCTCAATTATTTGCTAGATTTGTCTCTTTAGCATTGCTTTTATAGGAATAGGAAAGAATACTATTCAAAACACATTAAAGAATAGAAAAAGAGCTGATATTTTCTCTTATTGTTCAAATGACATCTCAAGCATAAAACAAAATGTGAGGAGTGAGTCAATATCTTTAAAGAACAAAAACCCAGAATTAATCTTTTTATTTGAAGTGGTTCCATGTGTTGAGCTGAAGTGGGAGTCCCAGATACTTTCCACTTACAAAAATCAGACCACAACAGTTTAACCTAAATACCCAGAAGTGGATTTGGTAGCTTGACATCTTTGAAAGCTCAGCAGTAAGGTTCAACCACCTCCCCAGAAGGTTCCATGGAGAAGCAGCACTAATTAAGGTCTTCTTACCCCGTGCTTTTGCTTTTTCTTGTTCTCATGCATGTCTTTGCCTTAGAACAAGACTGAGATTTGGTGCATTGAGCACATTTCATCCCTTGGCCAGAAGCAGCTGGGGGTCCCTGCTCAGGGTGGGGAGGAAGCAAAGCAAAGCCATGTAGAGACTGAATTGCAGGACATGCTGCATGGCCTGGGAGCCCCAGAGAAGCTCCCCTAGCACCCCAGAATCCAGGAGAGGTCTTTGTCCTTACCATGAGCTCCTCTTTCTAATCTGACTTGTAGATGTCCACTGTAGGGAAAGGTGCAGGAAAGAGGTATCCCAAGACACACCTAACACTGATGGCAGTGATGCTGAGCACGTGAGGCATGACCTGGATGCCCTGCAGAAACTTTTAGGGCTGAACAGACTGAAGCAGCTGCCTTGTGATACCCAGAAGCACCAAGCTGGCTTCATCCAACTATCCACACCTTCCAAATGTGTCTTCAGAGGCACCTAGAAACACCTGCCCTGTTTGTGAGGTGTTGAGTGTTCTTGCTAATGTGCTGCCTCTTTAGCAGGGCACTCAGGATTGAGCTCCAGTTAAGGTGACTGTGAGCACCTTGTACACTTTAATTATTAATGCTCTTGCTGTTCATTTTCTTATTTCATTGCTGTTTTAGGTAAATTGTTCTTATCTCATCCTGTGATCTTTGCCTTTTGTGATTCCAATTCTCCTCTCCAGCCCCAACAGGGGAGGGAGAGGGGAAGGAGGGAGTGAATGGAGTGGCACATGGATTGGCGTTTTGATGGGAACAATAAATGGGAGAATACAGTTCCTAATCCATGATAACATAGCACTGGATTCCTCTGGGCAGAATATAACAGGCCACTGATAAGTGCATGCTGCTGCTAATGGAGTTTGCAAAGCTGTAATCAGTGTGAACACTTTGTGTCTGGCTATTGCCTACCCTGGATGGAATGGTGTGTCCCAGACTTGCAAAAGCATCTTTTGCAATTGTGATGGGGTTCTTCTCTCCATGCTGGGTATTGCCAGGTGGAGGGTAGCTGTGTTGTCTAGGGCAATAGAGTCCTGTCTAGAGGAGACCCAGGAATGGCTTGTATGCTGAACCTTGTTCAGGAGAATTGCTCTGAGCTGACCTCTCAGTTGGGCACCTGTGTGTAACAGGTGCCTGTTTGTATGGAAAGGGCCATCTGTGTAATGAGAGCCCAATATGAGCAGGATGCTTGTCAGAGGCTATGCTGGAGATTCAGGGCATTCCACATGCTGGCTGCATGACTTCAAAGGCTCCTGCATGTAGAGACAACAGGTATGGGAGGTGGGAGCAGCCTGTCAGAATGCTGAATGCACCAGCTGCCAGGGAGTGTGGCTGCCATGGGCTTGGGCCCTGTGATCCTGAGTCTGAACTTTTATAGCCAGAAGAGATGTAACCTGTGGTGTTTCTAGGCAGAGCTATTTGCTGATTAACCTTGATGACCTTGGATTCTAATAATACAGTAATTTTAAGGCTAATGTAGCAAATTTAAGCAGTGAAGGCCTTCCAGGTGACACTTGTGTAAAGATTCCATTTTAAAAATAAAGTAGGATTACAAAGAACATATTAGCTAAAACATTTGCTGGCCATTTTGGACTTGACGTCATAATTCTTGTGAATCAATGAGAATTATCTGTAATATTCCGACAAACCTTTCCTTCTCTGTTCCTTGTTTATCAGCTCTATTATCCCTTGTCATGTTTTTAGTCTAAGCTAAGAGACTAATCAGAAGCCAGATAAAATAGCCTGAAAGATCTCTGCTGATTTCAGACATCTCTGGAGCAGACTCTAATGCTAGTAATCTCTTAGAATATGAGCCCAATTTTGAAGGCATTTATACTGATGGAATAACTGCTTGCTCCAGGAAGTTACTCTGCATTTCCATCATTTTAACTCTTCTGCTTTTATTCACCTGTGCACCACCAGCCAGTGCTACTGTGCTTTATAAATAACAGTGAGTAACAGACAGTGATTGTATCCTCATGCCCTCTTTCTATTAAGTTTTGAGCAGATTGGGATGGGCAAAAGCTTTATGCTTCAGATTCTCCCTTTATTTGTGCCACTTAAATTTTTCATCTATATAAAGTTATTTTCCCTCTTCAGTCCTTCCCTGTCCTCTCCTGCCTCTGGCTGCTCCTCAGCATTTTAGTCAATAGGAGCTTCAATTGGTGCAAGCACATTAGTAAGTTTCCCATTATTTCCTAAGAAAAGATGAAAGCAAAGGAAAGAACCAAGTATGCTGAGCAAAACAAGGACAACAGGCAAGTACAGGATCAAGGAGGGAAGATCTATTAAACTTGCATTAAACTCAGTGGAAAGAGAAGGGGCCAAGGCATGTAGTGTGTCTGCAATTATCATACAGAGCTTTGGGACAGTGATTTCCAGTATGCTCTTTCCCATTTTGTTTAATTTTTAATTCAAATTGTGTACTAAAAATAGGGAGCATTTTAGAGCTGAAGAGATTTGAATGGCATAGGAATAAAAACCAGAAACTGCAAGAGGAATGCTGCTGTAGCTGAAACAGCCCTGCTGGGATTTTTAGCTTTGTGTCTCAGTCAGTTAGAGTTACAAAATGCAGATTTGCCTTATCTGGGTCATTTTGGCTGAGAGAACACATGGTAGTCCCTTTGTGAAATAAACAATTAGCCAGAGCAAGTGGTCATCTGTCTAATTCTCTTTCTGTAGCTACTGCTATTCCCTTCTCTTGTGTGAATTTGTTTGTACAGATGATTATTAATAGCAAGAAGCTTTCCATTTTTGCAAGTTTTATAAAAAATGCTGGAGCCTCTAGTTTTCAATTTGCATCACTGCAACATGGCTTGTTTGTCCAGAACCAGAAGGTCAAAAGACTTTTATCTAGATAAAATTATGAAATCTTATGATTATGTATTAGCCTCCTCTCGAGAGAAGACTGGAGAATTTTTTTGCCTGAAGTCCTAATTCAGCAACTGCTCTGAAGAGATCCCTGTAAAAAGCTTTTTCTAGGCTAAGAAAAAAAAAGGCTGAAAAATCAGAAAATTAGTTTCATCTAATTCTTAAGCAGCTGTGCTTTACAGGCCTCTCGAGTCCTCTGCCATGACTGTGTGCACATGGTGTAGGCACCACTGGGGGTGGTGCTGCCACCTCTGCCTTTGGGTCCCCACTCCATTGAGACTGGCATTGGTCACTTTTCATGAAACAGCTGATTTGGTGGGATAAAGACACAAACCAGGAAAATTTCCACAAATTCAGCTTTTGTTTTTTGTCCAAGTTACATGTTTTGTGAATTACAATATTGGTAACATAATCTCATATCTTTGTCTAGATTTCTGTGGACTTCTGTTTGAAGGGTTAAATGCATTTGCCTAATTCATATGTTAAACCTTACACCCAGGGAGACTAAGAAAGAATAATTATCCTGAATTTCACAAAATCACATCCTTATTTCCAGAGCTTTTCTAAGGTTCTCCAACCATGCCCAACTGGAAGGATTGTTACACCCTAAGGAACCAGCTTCTTCTTTAGAAAATACTGGTTCATCCAACTAGAGCAGAGGGCATTTTAGAAAAAAAGAATCCATATGTTTCATATGTTTCCATATGTTTCAAGCTGCTTCACAGAGGTGTCTATTTGGACTAATACAACATGTGCTTGCTATGAGAAAGGAAGGCAGGGCTAGATGTCCTGTGTCTACTTTTCTTGACAACCCAGCAGTGTGATTTCTCCTGCAGTAAAGGGTGTTGGAAAGCTTAAATAAATCTTCTAGGAGCATGGCTCTTGACACAGGCTTGGGGCAGTGGGGAAATGGCCCTTGTAAGTGAGGGGAGCCTGGGGTGAGAAAGAAGACTCTTGCATCTTTCACTGAAATAATTCCCCAAACACGTTTCAGGTTTAGAACAAGTGGGGAAAAAATAGCTTGTGTGGGATCACCTGAATGACAGTGCCTTGCAGAGCAGGATATCCTTGATTTCCTGATGACACATCAGGACAACAGTTCTTTAACACTTACAGAGTATATTTTATCTTCAAAGCTTCACTAACATTAGCTAATTAATCCTCATAAAGCCTGAAGGAGTTACATATGTATTGTTACAAGCCATGGACCAACAAAGGACTTCACAGTTATCACCGTGTCTCAAGCTGTGGCTACTGCTGGCAGCATCCAGGGCAGGAATTAAGATGATCTTACTAAAAAGCATTCCCCCTTCCCACCCCCAGCAAGTGGCAGTTTAATGAAACTGTCAACAGTGATTTAGAAGTTGTGATTCAAAATGAAGCTAGACTACTTCTATCTACCACAATGTAATGCAGCCATTCAATTCAGCTATGAATGCTTTAACCAAGCAGGCTGTGGGGTGCAGCCTGGGCAGTGGGCATCCAGGGGTGTCCTCAGTCAAAATCCCAGCCAGCCAGTGCCAGCTCTTGCTCTGCTGGAGCTATGCTATAGCCCTGAATGTTCATCTTCACACCTCAGGGAAATGAAGGAGATCCATCTCTGCATCCATGCACAGGGAAAGTGAGCAGCACTGTAACTCTGCACAAGCTGTCTCTAGCTGTATAGATGGATGTGTGTGTATATATATACATGTATATGTACATTGTCCTGCTTCTCTTGCTGCTTCTTCTAATGATACCAGGGGTGAAGCAACTGTCTTGAAGCATCTTGCTGCTTGGATAAAAAACACCTGTTCCTCCTTAGCCTGGATAAGGCCATCTGTGCACAGCTGAGGTGAGATAATATTTAGGAGCCTTCCAGGGTACTAAAGACTGCACTTTCTTTGACATCTTATGCTGTTCAAGCTCATGGCGGTGCTCCCTTTGAACTTGCTTACTTGTTATGTAGTTCTCCCCACTTGCATAAATTGAAGTAGAGTGCAATTAATGTAAATGATGTGGCCCAGGGAGAGCCCATGGGACAGAATCCATGCTGGTAGGAGCCAGCTGATGTTGGACATCACAGGTCTCTGCACTATGTACCAGCATGTTTGAGATCCATCACTCAATAAATCCCACACTGCCTACCTTTCGAGGGTGTTACATGTGAAAAGCTGTTTACTCTGTAGTTACTAAAAAAGACCACTGGGGTTTTGGGGACCTGCATAAAAACTGCTGTGGTAGATATGCCTTACAGAACAGAGATAGATGTGGCTGCAAGGCAGCAGTTTTCTGCTTGACTGAAAGTCAGACCACGCACCCTGAAGGATGTTTGCTTTTGGCCTGTTGTTAAAGGCCCACTTTAATGGCAATTCCACTGCCATCTCAGTGAATCTCTTCTAGAAAGTCTATATCCTCTTTATGTTTTCCTAATATTTAACCTAAATCTTTCAAGTTGTCACTGTTGCAATTACATTCCCATCTGTTACTTCTCCACAATTACTTCCTGTCCAGTCCATTGTGGACATGGAAATGATTTACTTACTTTGTGTGACAGCTTGGTTGTACTTAAAGGATGCTGTTGTGTCCCAGCTGGGACTTTTCTTTGATTTAAACAACCCTGGGTCATTCAGCCTATACTTGCAGACTGTGGTTTCTAGAGAGCTGATCTATTTTCATCCTTCCATCTGGTATGTCCCTGGTTGTTCCAGGTCCTCCACAGGACATACTGGGGATGTGACCTCACCAGTGCTGAACCAACAAGCAAGAATTACTTCACTTGTTTTCAATGTTACCCAGTGAGAGAGCTCTGCTTTTTGGGTGTGTCAGTGTGTACTGGGGGCCCAGGGTAGGCACAGACCCAGGTGTCACAGGGGAACAGCATTTCCCAGTGGTCTAGAAAACAGCTACATGATATATTTACGTTCCAATTTTCTCTTCTTCCCTATTTCATTGTACCAAGAGTAGTAGTGAAGGAAACTTATCTCTGTTAAAAAATTTCTTCTCTTGTAACTTCCTCATTTAGGACTGCTAAAATGCAGCAGCACTAGTGATATCACAGCTGTACTAGAAAATTCATACCAAAATTATACCCAAGACTCGACCAAGTGAAGCAAACTAATTGTAATGAGTGAGTCATGATAAACTGTAGAAAAAAATTTCAGAATATTTAGCAGACATACCAAAGGTCACATGAGAAAAACACAAAGGTCAGTTTGAGAATTATTAAGTTGTTAATATCTTAAGTTTTGCTCCTTCAGAAACTAAGTCATGTAATCCCAACTGAAAGTGAAATACAACTATTCTTGTGAAGAAATACTAAAGAAGCCAACTGGAAGTACACAGAAACACATAACTTTTACCAAAATACTGAATGTGGCCTAGGGGTGTTGCACAGTCAAGTGGCTGCAACTTGACCAATGTTGATTCCCACGGGAAATGGAAGCACATTTTGACTGGAAAATGTAAAAAGAAAAATAAACATCACTGTAAGAGAGAGTGGATTGTGTTTCATCAAAAGTGAATTGGTGTTTTGGTGATCAGAAAATTTTCTACTTTGGAAACAGTAAAGGGGGTGTCTTAACTGTAGGTGAATGACCTTCATGCTTCAGCTACTTCTTCCACTTCCCCAGTCTTGGCAAAGAGGCTCATGAACAGAGGCTCCTCCCTACATTTGTCACTGTGTGTTGCAGGAAAAGAATATAACAAAATTTGGTGCAGGACCCTTTGAAAAGGAAAGGTGATTTATTTTATACAATTCTATTTCCAGTTCTTCAAGTTCATTCTTGCAGATTGTTCATGTATACACACACACACACATTTCTCATGTGTGTTCACACTCACTCAAGAACCTTGTGCTGTCAGTGCTTAGGGAGGCAGACACAAGAGATGCTGAGCCTTGACCCCTTACCATGTCTCAGCTTTTTCTTTTCTTTGGCTAATCCTTTCATACTCTCTAGGAACTGAGAAATTACTGTAGTGTAATAGATTGACCCCAAATCTTGCTCAGTCCTTGCTCCAAGGATGTAAAGCAGGGTTACTTCCCTTTGTATTTGTTTCTGTTCTAAGATTATAATCCTATTTCCTGTTGAGACAAAGGAGGACAGTGGCAAAAAAGCTGATGTACATCCTTGCTCCCATCTTGCTGTTACCAAAGTGCAAGATTTGTGCTGGTGAGCCATTTCCAATGGGCTGTATTGCAGAATAGACAGCTGGTCTTTATGGGAATGCACTCCCCAGCATCTACAGCTCAATTTTTGCCATTCATATCCTTGGTAATCAGCATAGGTTATTCTTTTATACCTCACTCTCATTTCTTATAGTGCTCTGACACACAGGAATTTCCATTCATAGGGTAATCTTAATATGTCACAAATGTCCACAGAGATGACAGTCTGCAGCCAGGACCTTGTAACTTGAGAAGTATTCTTCCAGACTCCCAGAAGCTCCTAACTCAGCAGAAGCTGCCAGATGGAGAGAGCAGGCTGATGCAGCCCAAACACACCTCTCATCCCAGTGAGGAAGGAGATTATTGCTGCCATAGCTGCCACTGTTAGCTCCTGCATAAGGTTGGATAAGAAGGGCACATGTTTATTTTATTTAGATAAAGTGAGGGCCAAAATGTAGGCTGGCAACAGAGAAAGCTTTTACTAAAGAGAGCTATAGGAGAAACCACAATTCTGTGTTATCACTGAAGACCTTCTGAAATAATTTCTTCATTCCCTGGTGCAGAAGATTTGCCCCCACAGCAGCCCACACTGCCCAAGAGCCAGAGTATCCTGGGGCTTTCTCAGGGCCACAGTTTTCCCCTCCACTGCTGAGATACCTCACCCCAGGCAGGCAGGGGAAGAGGTGTCCCTCTCTTCTCTTCCCCTCCTGTAAGTCAGGCTATTTTGTCTTTTCTCTAGACTTCCAGGCTTCTTGTGTTAAGGATACACTGGCAAAACTTCATAAATTGCAGCCCTTGAAAGAAAAGACATTTTATAATCACTTTATTAGAGTTATGCTATCCATCCTACACTAAGCCTTTCTTAAAGATCAAATATCATGTGGCTGTAGGAAAAAGCATCCATCTCTGTGTACCCATATAGTTGGTTTTAGGATGACACACTAAGGTTCATTAGGAGGAAAAGGAAAATACACTAATAAAGCTTCAATTACTGTGTTAGGTCCAAAACATAAATCCATGTGCTAGTTGTTACAACCTAGCTAAAGAGGGGGTAGGAATCCATCATATTATTTTCCTGGAGTTTTATATATCTACTCATAGAGTTAAATGAAAATGTGTGTGTATGTGTGTGTGTGTGTGTGTGTGTGTGTGTGTGTGTACTAGCTAGATTTATAGACTCTCCTTAAAATGTAAGTATTTCAGGTCCTGCAGACAGAGCACAGAAACAGAAGCCAGGATTGTTCCACCCACATAGCTGGTTTCAACTCTCATTTATTTGGATGTATTTGGCAGTACTAGAGGGACTCATGCATACTTCACACAGCCATTTCTCAGGACACTTGTGAAAATTTGGAGATTTGAGCCGTGAAGCACCATGAAGCAGGAAGGAAGCTAATTCTGCAAAAAGCATTTCCTTTGGCAAGTGCTACCCCTTCCCATGCCAGGACCCCTCAGTGAACCAGAGCCTTCAGGCCACCTCCTAGCTGCTACACAAAGCTCTGGTTAATAGCTGTGTATTTTTCATGTATTTTCTTTCCTATGTTAGATATTTTTTGCCAGATCTCTAGCCAGGCCAAGCTAATGTAGCTTTGCTGGTTTAGGGTACTTGAGGATGTAACCCTCAGTCAACAGAAATGAAGTCCCTTATTCAGCTGCCAGTACATTATTCAAGCAGCGGGACAGTGTATTCCTGTAAGTATGCACAACAAGCAAAATAAATCACAAATGCACTGAACTTCATTATCTGGGGTGGCAGAGAGGGGAAGGAGAGATTTTGGCCGGTATCATGGTCCCACCAGGGTCCGCAGCAGGGCAGGTATTGCAGAAGCATTTCTGTCTCTCTGCAGGAATCCCTGGTGGGCTCTGCAGGGCTTGCAGCTCTGGCTCAGGCACCACAGCCTCTGTGCCAGGTGGCACCTGTGCACAGGTGTGTGTGCACACCCTGTCTGGGGGCTGCCATTGTCCTGTGCACCCTCCCTGGGGGACATGAAGTCTGGCAGGGCTCAGCGGGACCGGGAGCAGTGAGCCCCATCCTGAAGGGCTTTTCCTGCCTCCTTCATGCAGCCCTGCTGGCTCTGGGTGTCATTACCTCCAGCTTTCACCCATGCAGGACTGATTTACTTAAGTATAATGAGTTCTTTTAGTGCCTTCATATTTCCTCACTGTGTTCATTCCTCCCAGCCTCGCCTTTCTCTGAGCAAAGCCATTCCTTCTCCCTGGACTCCCCGTGCAGGACAGGCAGTCCTTGGGGCCTGGCAGAAATCCCTTCCCATCTGTTCAGCTTTGAATTCCTCTGGTGTGACACCCGCTACCTGCACGGTGCAGAGCTCCACAGGGGCCCTTCTCAGTGCCTGTGATGGTATGGATGTTTCCTCGAGGATGAGAAAAATAATTTCTGAATTAATTTACCACAGTCTAGGAGTGTGTATGATCAGCTTTTAGAAGTACTCACCCTGCAGCTGAGTACCCTGTGATTTTATCTTCTTTAATTAATTTTCAGCTCTCCATCTAACTGCAACAGTTTTGTTACCAGCCTTTGCTTTTCCAGATAAATTGAGCCTCTTTCTGTTTTTCAAAGTAATCTAGGTCTTCCTGCATGACATTCCAATCCTTTGCTGTGCTAGCCTACTTCCTAAATTTGTGACATCAAAACATTTATTGATGTACATATATATTTTAAAAATATATATTGATATAACTTTCTTTTTCATAAATTGCTGTGATGAAGTTATTGTACAAGAGCAGTCCATGAGCATTACTCTCAGCACTTGCCTCAGCAGAAACCTCTTTCAGCACAGTCTCTCCTTCTTTACAAGAATGTGTTATTCAGTAAGCTCAGGTTATAATTTATCTCATTTACTTTCATGTTCTCAACTTTTGTTTTATTTAGAAATTGTCCTAACAAATTGCACAGTACTGATCTCAGAAAAAAATTACATAAAATTGTTCAGATTACTTTTCATTTTCTTCCTAGAGGAGCTAGCAGTGCTGTTAACCAGGGAGACAGTGCCTCTTGACAGTGTCATTTGGTGTCATGGTTACTCAGAACTGGGGAGGGACATCACCTCCTTGTGTTCCCTCCCTTTGCACTGAACACACCTTTAGGTTTGGAACCATCCTTGAATTACCTTTAATCTTCACATCATTCCCGTTTCAGAGCAGTTCTGCTTTTTCATTGTTTTCTTTTTATTTATATAGCTGAAGATCTATCTGTTATTTTAATTTTCTTTGCAACTGCATTTCTAAACTCTGACCTTCTGTTTTCTTTGCTGATCTCTTTTTCCATTTCATCGAAGTGCTTTGATTACTTAAACTTCAGGTGATTAACTTTGCTTTATTTTAAAAGGGACATGGGGTCTTGTGGCAAGAGACATGTCCCTTGCCTTGTGTGTACTGGGGGCCCCGGGTAGGCACATGCCTTGGGATGTGTGAGCTGGCCAGGGGCTGAAGCTGTCCCAGTCTTTCTGCTGCAGTGCTGTTGTCTCTCTTGCTGCCTGGAGTGGGGAAAGTCCAGAGCTCCAGGGATTTTTTGGCAGGATACCCATAGGATGATCTCTATATTTCAGGATGGCTGTGGTAATCTGGGATGTCTGATCTCCCTATGAGAGACAGCCAGTTTGAAGTTATTATTCATCCTGTTAGATCTGAAGCATTTCATTAGAAGTTGTTTTTTTTTCCCAACTTACTAAATTTCAAACTCTCTCCAAAGTCAAATCCCTGAGTTTTTTAGTCAGCTTATTTTCCACAGTTGTCTCCTGGTAGTTAGTTCAAGAAATAGTAACGGGTCTATTTTTGTCCATTATTTGATTTAATTTAACTGAGCCAGCCCATGCCCACTCACTGCAAAATTTTGTCTATGGTTAGCTCTTGTGTGATGCATTCCCCTGCTCACCACTGCATTGACTCAGTGTCTCTTTGAAGAAATCTGGGTCTCCTGATCCACAAGTACTTGGGCTGTAAAAATGATGGTGATGTTTGTTCTGCAGTTGAGGCATGGGATGGGACATTTCTGTGAGAGCTTTATTGGGTATTAGAACCTTTCCTGATGCTGTTCCTGGGGGCTGTCAGGGATTCAGTAGAACCAATCTTTACTGTCATTCCTCAGATTTACTTTAGCCCCAGCAGATTTCCTCTCATCCATCTGCCTATTCTCTTTCCTTTATGAACTACCACATCACGTTAATCTGCCGTGATAATCTTTATTTCTGTGTTTCCTGAACAGCATGTACCTTCCAAGGACTTGTGAAATTTAAGTGATTAAATCAAGTCGTTTTTAGGATAGGTTTTCCTTAGGCTTTTCAAGTCCTTTAATCTGCACTAGTAAAGACTAAGTAGCCCTTTCACTAACTTTTCTTAGCCTTATCTTCTGCCTTAGGCTGTCAGAGAATAGAGGCACATACTTTCATCTGTGAATCACGCAGTGTTTCAGTTACACCCTTTCTTTTTCTTCTTGCACTGAAGTTTACTGGGAGATCTCAACAAAAACAACATTAATCATTCCCCCCACCCCCGCCCCTCTTTAAACTTGTTTTACAGATTAAAAAAAAAATCAGTAAAGTCCTCTCTTGGAAACCTGTTTCCCTTGTGTGAGGAACAGGTATTTCTGGGTCTTTATTGGGAATATCTGAGCTGTACAAGTACGATGCTAATGATCACCACCCCTTTGGAGGAAAGGAATGCTCTTAGCACCTTTTCCACATATCATCCCTCCCTGAGGCGTGCCAGAGACACCAACCTCCTTGGTTTTTCTTTGTCCTTTATTATCTACTCTACTATCCATCTACTGTGAGTCACTCATAAACCTAACCTAATCGTGACAAACGTGGGAAGAACTAATCTTCAGTTCATAAGATGAACTGAAGTGGATTAAATAGTGAAGGCATTGACGCCACTTACTTGTTTTTATTTGTATGTGTTTAGACATATTTTCAAGTCAACAGGGAAGTATACACAACTTGTTGAGCTTAAATATTTCCTGGTTATTATCTTTTCTTTTCTAATAAACAAATTCATTTCCAAGTAACCACAATCAAGCAACTCAAGAAGAAAATATTTATATCATGTTGGCAATTGAAACAGTTACTTAATTTGTGATGGGTGTCTGTTGTCAGGTAGATCCTCAACAGTGTTAGTCATTTTCTGATCTACTTATTTATGTAATCTTTGTGATTTACCATGTCATAGAGAAGAATCCATTACAGTTTCTGCAAGAAAGTGAGATGCTACATTAGATAACCAAGTTCCCTGGAACTGTTAGCCATATATATTCTAAATAAATTGGTTTTCTTCTGTTGTGAAGTCAAAATAAACCTGCTAAAGCAATAGCAGTATTTGTCAATATTCTAAATTTCCTAATAAATTCTCTTTGCCTGTAGCTCCTCCAGCTGGGGGGAGACTGGGTTGAATGGCTCAAGAAAGTAACATTTCTAGCACCCTAACACAAAACAGTGCAGGGCCATTTTGTGAAAACAAAGCTCGAGTGTCATGAAGAAAGTTTTATTGAATCAAGAACTTGATGTCAATTGTGCTTTTCAGTTGTGGAAGCCTGTTGTTTATTGCAGCACCACATTTTGTGTAAGTTCCTTCCTGATTTACAATAATTCACATTGATAGACTTCTAGACTGACACTGCCCCCACAAACAAAAATTTACAACAGCTTCACCTCTGATCTTTCAGTGTTGGTTTTCAAGGACTAGGGCCAAAATCTATTCACCACAAGTAAATCTGGGAGGAAGTTTACTTACTATGAATATTAATGAATGTTTACCTACTATAGGTTAATTTGTTAAGCAGAATTTTGGGGTTTTGATAACAGGTCAGTTTACATGACACCAAGTCTGCTGGCAACTGAGGGAGTACACCTGTCTCAAAGGGGCAAAAGTATAAGAAAGACATTGAGTTGCTGGAGTGAGTCCAGAGAAGGGCAACAGAGCTAGTGAAGGTTCTCCAGAACATGAGGAGTGGCTGAGGCAACTGGGGTTATTTAGCCTGGAGGAAAGGAGACTCAGGGGAGACCTTATAATTCTCTACAACTACCTGGAAAGAGGTTGTAGCCAACAACCTTGGTCTCTTTTCCCATGTAACAAGTGATAGGACAAGAGAAAATGGCCTCAAATTGTGCCAGGGGACGTTTAGATTGGACATTAGGAAGCATTTCTTCACAGAAAGGGTGGTGAAGCATTGGAATACACTGTCCAAGGAAGTGTGGAGTCACCACCCCTGGAAGTGTTCCAAAAAATGTGTAAATGTGGCACTTGGAGTTTTTGTGGTGAACATAGTGGCGTTCGGTTAATGATCGTCCTTGAAAATCTTAAAGGCCTTTTCCAACCTTAAGGATTCTGTGATTCTATGACTTAATTTAGAACATTGAAAATGATGCTATATGGGTGAAATGGCAGTCATGTGCTCAATTAATTTCAGAGAAAAACTTGGTTCTTTATTAGAACCTGAAACCAAGGAAACATGGCAGAATGGAGAGTGCATAAGCCAGTGACAAGTGGTGCTTCTCTGTTCTCTCTAGTAGTGCAATAAAGAGAAGATGTTCACCTTGAAGTCCTTCTCCTGCATTGCTCTTCCTATGCAATGGAGTGAACCTCCTCAATTTGCTACTTTCTTTTTATTCAGACTAATATGGAGATACTAGTGGAAGTGATTGAGACTAAGGAGTGTAGCAGCCTCTTGTCACTGAAGAGCATTCATGGAAGCTGAGTGCATGACTCCCCAGCAGAATGAGAGAATACACAGCAGAATCATATTTTTCTTTGAGTGTAAGAAAAACAGGAATATCCAAGGCATTACAGATTGCTGACATCTTCCAAATTATAGCATATAAACATATTCTTTAGTTTTCTGTTTTGTAAATACAAAGCCTGCACTACTCTTGCTTGTGATCCCTGAGAAATATGTGGTTTGTGAGATTGTCTCTCAAAAGCACTCACATAAATTCATGATATGAGCAACAGCACCATTGGTGGAGTGGTAGCCCCAACAAGTCTCTTTTCTGGCACCAGCTTTTCCCTCCCTGAAAGTATAACCTTAAAGGCCAGTACCCTCCTTGAAGAGAGCTGAGCGTGAGTGGGGGATGCTGCTGCCCCCTGCACCAGCTGCCTGTGCTGCCTTTGCAGCTGGGTTGCACTCCCCAGGCAGCACAGCTGCTGCTTCCCTAGCATTCATGATGGAGAGGTGTGGCAATGCTGCAGGAGAGCCTCCCTCTGTGATGTGAGCCCAGGTGTGGCTGGCTCTCCCTTTCCTCAGGCTGCTCCACAGAGTCACCTCCTTGCTGGACCAGCACAAAAATTCTGTGCTCACACAATGCAAAGAGGCTTCAGTCTAGCCCCTGTCCTCCTTCACAAGGCAGCCTCAAGGTCAGAGTCTGTACCAGACAGTTCCCAAGGCAGGCCAGTCAATAGATCCTGTTGTGCTCAGGCCTTCTGCACAAGAGGGTGAAGAAGATGCCATCCCCAATAGGTGAAGACTGTTGTGCTGGGATGCTTCTCTTCCCTCCAGCCCATGTGCAGGGCACAGCCCCTCCTCAGCCAGCCCTTCACAACTGTTTTTTCAAAGGGCTCTTGCTTGCTGCTTCTCTCACCCAGCAGGCACAGCAGCCTAATGAGACCTTTCCCTGCAATTTCCATGCAATGGTGTATGTTAGAAAAGCCTTAAATAGACTGCACCTACTTCAGTAAGTACCTCAAACTGTAGCATACCACAGAAAAGAAAAGCCTTTTTCCCTTTAAATTATATGTGAGGCATAATGCAAGCAGCTTTCTTCTTCATCTACACACAGATTTCATCATGGAAGTCAATTGGAGCTGCACCTTAATGATTAAGAAAATAATTTGACCCAGTTAGGTGTTACAGAACAGACTTCAGTGGATTGCACAGACTGAAGAGAGAGCAGAATGCTACCCATTGAATTTACTATCATGTTTGTTTTGGGAGCTAAATTATTCTTCCTAATTCTGCTAGCAGTGTAATATGCTGTCTCAGTAATGGAAAGCATATGAAAGCAAGCAGATGGTGAAAGCAGAAAAAAATCCCAGCATGTCCTGATAATGTAGTAAGCAAGTTCATTTTTTTTGGCATTAGGCTTTCATAACCAAGGCATGGTGATAACAAGTACAGACACATTTTTAGAGCACAGTTCATCAAAAAATACAGCCAGTTTCATTGCAGGGCAATGGAAGATTACTTTTTGAGACTCCTATATAGATAAAACCTCGATGTGAATGTTGTTGAATTAGACCCATCATCTATTATTGCTAGAAGATGAGTGACAGAACAGATACTGGTCAGAGTGATTCCATCACATCTCATGTGTTCTCTCATATCATTGCAAATGTAGATCTTTTGCCCATTGATTTGCAAATATGCAGCCATCCTGCACTACAAAATACCACAGACCCTTCAATATAGGTTGTGATCACAGAAGGCACTATTAGAAATTAAAAATACTTTGTTTTCCTTTAAAATTTCAACCTTCCTATGTTGAAATTTTGAAGTATGAGGATGTTGCTTCTTGGATATTTGTGTGTATCTGCAGTACATGAAGCTCCCAGTCTGACTCCAGCAGCCTCTTGCTTCTCCTACCCACATGTCCCATTCTTTCAGAACAGAAGGCAGAACAGCCTCAGTGGGAAAACCACCCATTTGTTTGGCAAGTCTGGGAAAATTGAGACAACCTTGACTCACTGGCTGAGCAAAAGGCCCTGAATGTGCTTTCTGGGAAGGACACTAACCAGCCTGATGACCTTCAGACTACATTTTTAAGTCTCAGGACAAAACATGGACAGAAACAACACCAGATTCACCACTTATCATTTTAAGATTTGTCAAAGAAGGGATAAATTAATCTTTGTTATTATTTCTGTTTGAAGCAATGAGGCCACATCTTCATATAGCTGCAACCTGGACCAACCTTCAGCTTCTAGGAATTTGTTTTAAACAGAACAAGCAAGGAGGAGACATGAAAACCACTGCTGCAGTGCTGAGTTCAAATGCCAATGTACAGTTGTGGGGATAAATCCAGATCTGACCTCACAGATCTCTTCTGTTGGGAAAAGGGGTGAAGAGACACAGCCTCATTTCTCATTAAAGTATCTGGTTGGTTAAGATCCTTTTTTTCCCCACCTTGTACTAGTACAGCACATTGAGTAATGTGAAGATTTCATTTTTAAAAAATATTTCATATGCACTGGTTCATTCTTGAGTTGAAGAAAAAAAGACAAGTGTGTGGTTTTGATTTTTTCGTCCATCTGAGGACCCTGTGTTTTCTGCTTCCTGAGGAAAGTTTTCTCCCATTATAATTCTAGTAATGGCTTGCTGATTTAATCTCCCAGGAGGTTTCTTCCAGATTGCTTTAGTATCTTTGGGATGTGGTGGTGACAAAATTCAGATTTCTTTGATGTCCCTATGTCCCCTTCATTTCATTACTTGGGCAGGACATGGAGCAGGGAAGAAATTGAAATGACAATCTTGTCCTCAGGTCACAGCTGTTTTCCTGCTCCCTTGCCTGTGGCACCATTTTTCCTGATGTCATGTCCCCTTTCCAGGTCTTGGAGGCATGGAAGAGCAGGCAGGTGACCTTTGCTGCCAGGGTCAAGTGGCTTTGACAGCCTGAGCTGTCAAGCTGAGTGTTTCTCCTGGCAGAGCCTTGGGCAGGGACTGGCCTGGGGATGGGCCCAAAGCACCCACTCAGAGCCCCATGCCAGGGCAGGGATGGGCTGGGCAGAGCCCCTGGCTGAAATGGCAGCAGGTCATGTCAGAGTATCACCTTCCTCTGCTGTGCTGCCACTCTGTAATCCTGCATCTCTTACAGGACAAGAGCCTGAGGTCCCTCCTGCAGAGAATTGAGACCTTGATCCCAAATTGCTTAGGCTGAGCTCAGCAAGCCTGTTTTCAAAGCAAAGCCTGCTCTCCGTGAGTAAATTTCCCTTTCAATTTTTCCTCGAAAATCCTGCAGCAAACGCTTTAAATGCAGTGTCTGTGTGGAACTGCTCTTTTTGGTGCGTTTCCCATAATGAGCCATAACATATGTGTGTGTCTTTACACACCTCGGAACAATGCTATGCAAGCATTAGGGGATTTTTCTAACAACTACTGAATGTGCTGCTTTTCACAGCTCACCCAAACACTCCTGCCTGATAAGCCTGCCTGCAGAGGGACCTTATCTGTATTTCTAGGATCAGCGGAAAATAGAAAAAAAAAAGTGGGAGGCATATCTGAATATTTTAAACTGCTAATTCTGATGCAAGCAAGTCACGTAGAGGGCACTTCTTGGATGGGGAAGCCTGAGGAGGTTTGTTTGTGCAGCTGTAACAGTGTCCAGAGAAGGAAGTTCAGTGAGAAGTACAGAACCTAAATCTCTGCTGTTTCCTATCTCTGTGCATCCTTGAGTGAACTGTTCTGTTTCTCCCTCTGGCAAGCACAATGCCAGTATATCCCCCAGTGTAGCCATCCCCAGACATTGTAATGCACAGTAAGTGAATTTAAACCACAGCAGCAGCAGATGTACCTTGCACATGAGTATAACAGTGCAGGAGCAGTGCTTGCCCCAGGGATGTCCTGCCTTCATTAGCACAGGAAGTGCAGCATGTGGATGGTCAAGAGCCATCACTCACCACAGCATGAGGATGGTCAAGAGCCATCACTCACCGTGGCACGAGCAGCACCTCCAGGGCTGTGCAGGCAGGCTGCTTTCCCTGAGCCTGACTTCCCTGAGCCCCTGACTCCTGAGATACCCCAGTCAGAAATGTTCTAGCCCTGGGGCTCAGAAAACATCTTTCTCAAGAGTAAGAATTTTGCTGTGTTTCTGATTTTTACCTGAAGCAACTCAGCCTGTGCTAGCTAACAGGCATTTTTCAGATAGATCTTTAGGCCAAGTCCTTCATATTTCAGTATAGAGCTGCCCTGTTATTCAACACATTGCATTTTCCAGGAACAGACATTTCCAGGAAAATGTAGCTGGATGTTTTTGCCCAGCGGTGGTTCTTCCATCTTTGATTACTGTCAAAAGCAAAAGATCTTGCTGTAATCCACCTTCCTGGTGAGGCTGAGCCTCTGAGACAACAGTGTTCCTGCAGGAGAAGTGAGGCAGGAAGCAACACTTGAGAACAGAGGATTGCATGGCTGGAAGGCATACTTGCTGGGCAAAATATCATGTGCATCTTTTTTTTGAAAAATCATCTAAGTCCAATTCTAGCTTCAGCAGGCACACAGCACCAACCTCCCGTCCATGCCCAGTGCTAGCACCAACTCCACAGCCCTGCCCCACTCTCACCCAGACCATGTTACTCTCTGCAGTGTCTGCACTGAAGTCAGGAAATTCAGTTATAGTTCCCACAACAACCATAACAGATATTCTGAACAAGGACTGAAAAACAAGCAGTTAGTTGCACAAGTGTTTCTCAGTAGATGCATGAGGGATCCAGTGGTACAGCAGGCTTGGAGATGCTGTCTGCAACCCCCACACCTGCCCCTGCTCAACCTGAGCACAGCTGAAAGAGGGGCTTGGGGGTAAAACCTTTTGACAGCTGATGCCAGGCACCAGATGTTCTGGGGTAGTGGTGAAGTTTCTGGTGACTTGAGGAGATAATAATCCTGGTATTGGGGAAGGTGGCAACCACACTGTGTGTCAGAGCCAGTGAGCAGCAGGTGTCTGCTGAACTCCACAGCAATGCAGGCTCACCAGCATCCTCACACAACATGGTGTCTTCTGCTCTATTTACTGCCTTTAAGTGGACTTCATTTTGGTAGCTGAGGGCTTCACACTTGTTAACATTTATCTCTGCAGAGGCTCTGTGAAGTAAGGAAGAGCTGTTATGCCATTTCACAGGAGAAGACTGAACCAGCAGGAGCCGTACATCCACCCCAGGGTCTCAGAGAGTCTGCAGCAGAGTCTGTGCCTCCCAAGTCTGAGGGTCATAACCTCATTTTCCAGTAGTGACAGAAAAGATACAGAACCAAAATTTCACAAGTTAATAAGTGCCAGGACCTGCTGGCTGGAGTCCACAGGATGTGGCCTCCTGTCTCCAGCAGAATTCATATTCTGCTCTGTTATTTTAAATATTTTATTGTAGCGTTATCTTGTCTAGTCTAAACAACGGTCCCACTTGCTCTTGAGAGTTGTAATCTGAGAGGGAAAATGTTGAAATTTGTTATTATCCCCAGTGTTTGGACACAGACACAGAGAGGTGGATGCTCCACAGTCAGGACCCTACCATTCCTTTGATACCCCAGCCTCCCCTCTGCAGTTGCACAGTGCAAGAGCCACCAGCAGCCCCCCAGTCCCTCCCCACCTGTTCCAAGGCTGTGCTCCTTTCCCAAGCACAGGGACACTCATATCTCTCGAGTGACAAGGACGTGTGTGGTGTCAGTGGCATCAGTCCAGATATATATTAATGGCAGAAGACAGAAAAAACTGTGTCCCACATTCTGAGATGACCCACCATAGAAAAAGATCTGAGCTGTGATGTTCCTGCCTCTGGATATGCTGTCTCTTAAAGCAGGCAGGAGTTCAAATCTCCAACTCTGTTTCAGTCTTATTCACTAATAAAAACCTCAGGTGTTACTGGAAATACTATTGATGTCTGCTTTGGCAAGTGAAGTGTGCATCACTTGCCTCATTGCCTTAAAAACAGTAAATCTCTATTTATCTTGCTGGTTACTTAGTAATGAAAAGCAGTGGTCAAATCAGTTATCTGAAAGGGGCTAAATGACAATTTGCTCCACACCCTATGCAAGTGAGGCAGATAGATTCAAAGCCCTTCTTGGTTCCAATGACTGGGTCTGTCCAGAGTTCTTGAAACAGGCCAGCACACAGTGCTCTGCCATCCTGGCATGTCCAAGCAATCCTGCTGCTGACCAGCCAAGGACACATGGGTATTTTTTAAGTTCCCACTGTGATGAGACACAGCATCCTGAGACAGTTTATGAACAAACAGCAATTGTATTTAGTCATGCCTTAAAATTTGGTAAATGTCCTACCCAGCTATCTCAAAGCATTTCCAAACCTGGTCGCTCTCTTGACTCAGGAATTCATTGCAGTGGGTAAGATGTCTTCATAGGAATTTGTTTGTGTTTTCCATTTTCCACCTGCAAATTGGGGAGAAGGCTATTCAGCCATTTTTGTGAAGGGATTTGGGAACTCTGCAAGGAGAGTGCTATTTAGTTATCAGATATCAGTAGCAGCCTGTCACATTGAATTCAGCAAGGGAATGGCTGGCTCTGCTGTTGCAGCACTCATGGAGGACTCAACTCCCAGATGAATTAAGACTCTCTGTGTGACTGAATCTTTTTGCATATTCCTGCCTCACCTGTAAAATGGAGACAATAATGTTTCCCTGATTGAATGAATTTTGAGAGATAGTACATTAATGCTACTGAGACCATCACCATGCAACACCATGCAACAAATAATTCTGCAATAGCCACACATCCAGCATTCACCTGCATTTGTATTTAACAGCCTATGGAAGGAACTGGACTATTAAAACCTCTAGTCTAAGGCAAAATGCTTGGAGATCACATCCAGACATCCAGGTATCTGCTGAACTTCACGGGGTTTGGTGTCCAAGTTTGAGCTTGAATATAGATTGCACAGCTAATTCCTACTTAATTTATAATAGCCTGAACCTCAGTGTGAATGCCAACCCCTGACTTATTAGGAACCTGAATCAGCTGCCCATTTTGTGCCTTGGGTCTACGTCTTGAAATTACTCTATTGTCTGCTGCAATCTACTCTAAAGCTGGAGATTTGTTTCTACAGGAGACAGGGAAACATTATGTTGCCAAACTACTTCCAGTCTTTTCCAGGATTACAAGTCAGGGAATGGTGGATAGATCTTGTGATTTCCATCCTACAATTTAAACCAGATGAGCTAGCCTTGCAGCATAAACATTCAAGCAAGAAAAGCAAAAAATTGGCAGAAGTTGTTCTGTTTCCTGAATAACTGTGTTATTATCACTTATATTTTTTAACGAGATGCATATAAAGCTCGTTTACAAGATTGCTTGATCACTGTCTTTGATTAATCCCAATAAAATGTGGAGGTTTTGTTTTTGCTGTACAATATTCCAGCCCTACTGCTTGTAACAGGTACGGAGGCTAATAAATGTCAGCTTTCCCTCTTGAGAAAAAACAAGGTGAAGACACAAAATGCAACAGCTATTGCATAGCCAGAGCCATTGGGATGTGAGTAGGACAGGAATTATTGCAGGCAATGAGAGAGAGGAAGGATTTAACCTGAATCAAACCTCGAGACAAAGATTATGAACCCACAAGTCCACAGTATTTTATTGTTTGTTGCCACCATGTTTACTTGCAGTTCCTTCATTTTGATACAGGTATCAATACCTGAAAAGTATTGAATGTGTGGCTGGCATACTGAACTATTAGAATAGTGGTGAAAATCTCTCTCCTGTTCATTTACCCTTTACATACATGAAAGACAAGACAGTATCAGAAGCAGAGGCAAAAAAAAAGACCCAGATAATTAGATGCCACTCATCTCAGAACTTGAAAGCCAGCAAAATAACCTAGATGCTGTGAAAAAATATCTGTCATAATTAAAATGGCTGATTGGTGAGAGCTGCAGTGAAGGCCAGTGTATGGGGCCATGCTAAAAACATTGCTGGAAGGAGCCTGCATACCTGGGGAAACTGAAAGCCAGATGAAGTTACGTGGGAATTTCAAATCACAGGCTTGCAGGGTGAATGCTTAGCTTCAATAGCACACAGCAAATCAGCACAACACCAGAGCAGACTTGAAGCTCCTCCTCCACAGCCCTGGGCACCAGCAGAGCTAAAATTTACATCATTTGCCCAAGCCATGTCTTGGGAAGCTGTCAGGAACAGCCATCATGGCAGGTAAAGCTCCAGGTTTTGACAAATCCCAAAGTAATAGAGATTAAGATGCTGATGGTCAGATTTTCACTCTTTTGACTTTAATGCATGTGCTGTTCTACCCAGGGCTGAGGCACTGTGGCGACCCATAGCCTCTGAAGCAGATTTGGGGATGGAGTGGCTGAATTTGCTGAGCTCTGGGAGATCTGTCAGGACAGTTGCAGAAGCCACTTGGAGCAGCATCATAGCATTTTCTGTCTGTTCCTCAGCCACAGCAAACTGGGATGCTCTGTGTTTTTAATCCATCTCTGTGTTAGATATTTGCTTGAACCACCTGAGGAAGCAGTCTGTGCTGAGCAGGGTTACCTTCTGCTGAAGGAGACTGGTGCTGTCACACAGGCCATGGTGGGGATTCAGCAGCGTGGCCTCAGAGGCAGAGCTACACCAGGGAGCAAAATCCTGAACACTGCCCAAGTCAGAGGCAGGAAAGTGCAGCTGCCTGTGCTCAGCAGCACGGGGAGAGGGCAGCACGGAGGGTGGCACACTGAGAAGGGTGGCAGAACCACAGGAGGAGTGGGAGAACCACAGAGAAGGGAAAAGGCCTGGGAAGCAGATGCTGATGTCAATGAAGAGGTACAATGAGCATCCCTATGTCTCATTATACCTCCTCATTCTGGCTAGATCTAGAACAGCCAGAAACACTGACTGAATTTTTGTGGTTGCAACAAAAGTAATAACCTGTAACTGTTGAGTGAATTCCAGGATGACTGATCAAAGAATTGAAAAGAAAAAGTAATTTTACAAACGCTGGAGCCTACCATGCTTCTTATTGATTCCTTCAGAAAGACAGCTAGGATCAACTTTGGAAGTAGCAGAACAACTTCATAAATGTTTTCTGGTGGTTTTATGTTATTCTAAATTCTGATTCTCAATACTTATCAGGTTTTTTTTCCCCCACTAACCATAAAGCATATGCTATCTTGTATCCTGGTTACATGAGATAAACAGATAACCTTATTTTTCACAGTCAGTTTTTTAGCATTTCTGCCATTGAAGATCCTCTTCTACAGCTTCAAGCTGAAAAAAGCTTTGTGGCATATTTGGCATTGCCTGTAATAATTTATGAATGTGATGTGTTGACATGTTTATTGTGTGCATACATTGAGCTACTTCAATAGCTGGATTGTCAAGATGTGTACCCAGGAGAGAGAAGATGGATCCAGGCATACATTTTTTGAGGAAACTCTTGGGAAACAAAGCAAGTGCTCTTCACTGTGATGTTTTGGCTGGGCCCCTGTTAGGCTCACTGGAGAGATTTCCCTGGGAGAAATGTGGGTGCCTGCAAAGGAAGACATGAAAGACCCTGGAGAATTTACAGAGGACCATTTAAACAGACATTTTTGTAAGCAAGATTCCAAAAGGGGTTGAAAGTGCTCAGATCTGTAGATGTTTAATTTAGTAGACATTGGCAAGACTACAAGAAAAAGTGCATGTGAAATGTTTTTTAACCAACATACTTTATTTCATGGGTTAAAGTGCTCTTCTGTTTTAAAAATGTTTCAGTCATGCAGGAAGGCTGAAAGTCTCTCTCCTCATGTATGTGTGTGAGCTTGGAAAATGCATGGGGTACATAGGCTGGAGCTTGTGTTTGGTATGGTACAGGGGAATCAGATTATCCCAGGCATGGAAAGGTAAAAGCTCAAGGCCTGCTATAAGCAGAAGGCAAGCCAGAAAGATCACTGCCAGCTGGGGATATAGCAGTAACCATAAGAAGATCATCACCTTTCATACAAGTCCTTACATATAGTTCTACTAATGGCTTTTATTAAACATTTAAGCCTTAACATTCAAGAGACTGATATTTGTTACAGAAAAGCTGTTCTATTAACACAAAGTACAAGCTGAAACAAAGCTAATGAGCCTTAATACTTGCAGAATAATTCAAAGTTTAAAGATGGTATTAACAAAAATAAAATAAGGAAGAGTGGAAAACTCCAGTTTCATTGTCCACTAGAGAACCTGAGTTTTTTCCTTTTGGATCATAAAATTAAATCTATGGCTCAACCCTTACACTGTTACTAAAGTAGTGCAAAAACACATATATGTGCATAATTAAGTACCCCTCTGTGACCATAAAAGGTCTCACTGGCTGTTCAAGGGGAAGGTGAGTGGGATTTGGTTCAGCAGCATGAAAGAAGGAATGGCATTACTGTAATCCCCCTGTATTTCTTTACTTTGCTGGGGCCCAGCCTTATGTGGTAGAGTGATGGGCTGTACAGCAGTGGCAACTGTGTTCCAGTGCAGAGTCTGGGCTGTGTGCCCTGTGCATCTGAGACACAACAGCAAACTGTCCTGGAGCTGCACAGGTATTTATCCTATGGAAATCATACCTCAAATCAGACACATAAACAACCTGGGTAGATTAGATATACCTGAAAAGTTAGGTGAATTTTTTATTTATTTGTCTTCTGGTTTTGCAATGTCAGATATGAACGGTAAATGGGTAAGTGGAAAAAAGTCACTGAGTCCTGCCCTTGAAAACATGATCTATCTTAAAACACTGGCACTTCAATCTTTGTGTTCAAATGAAGAGACCAAACAAGTTCAAGAAACAAACAGGGTAAAGAGCACAGCTATAAAATGACATTTTGGAAGTGACAAGTGAGCAGTTGTATAGTGACCAATCTCCTACAACATTTATGCTCAATTTCATGTGGCCCCCATTAGCTACACCACCTGTCCCAGGAGCTCCCCATACATCCCAGTCTTGGTAAAAAAATTTGGAAATATAAAAAGGGAATGGGTCTCAACATAACACAATGGAGTTGTGGGGCAGGGCACATACAGGAGCACTGTTCACATCTCAGGCAACACCTAGCTCCACTCCTTGATAAATATTCACATCTTGCTACAGCAAGACCTTGAAGAGGCTCAGGGGGTTTTTAGAGCTACTCAGTAGATGCAGTCAGGCTCCTTTTGAGCTGCCTCCCCTGTGAAACTGGAGCCTTTCCCAGGAGGGATCCCTGTGGCAAAGGGCCTCTCATCTGTTTGACCATGGAGCAAGCACCACATTGTGCTGGCAGCAGCAGAGAGATTTTTTTCCTGAGGTAGGAGAAGAGTCACCTGTGCCCTGGGGCTGCTCTGGGGGCTGCAAACTCGGCCAAGAGACAGAAATAACCCAGGAGTTGTTAGCTGGAGAGCTTGGATTTACAGACTCTCCAGGAGAACAAGGCTTAATGAAAATCTCCAAGGACAATGAGATAAAACGGACTGATGTGGACATCAGAAAACTTCTACAGCATAAATCATAAATTCTCCCCAGTTTGGAGAGAGGTAAGAATTTCACCTCCATTAATTTAATCTGGCAGATAGAGATAACAAAGCAGCCTCTACATGGGAGAGTTAACATGGCTTGGATTGATACAGAGAGACAAGATGCACTTGCAGGCATAGGAAAAATGCATCTCTGAGAAAATTTCCACTATTAATATTTTTCCCTTGCAAATGTGGGTCTTCTAAAACACTCTTTTCTTTTGGAAGGATCTAAATGAGGAGGAGGTGGGAAGTAGAGCTACAAAGCATGTAAGAAAGCCTCAAATACATGAGTGGGAGGAAAGAGGAAGAAATTAAAGAATAATGAAGCTTGCATCACTGAGAGCAAACAACAGAAGAAGGGAAATGCACGGCACTTGCGGCTCAGTTTTGAAGGAACTTAGGCTGAGGTTAGCATAGATGCAGGCACAGAGTAATTCAGATGATCTGATCAAAGAACAAAGAAATGTTAAAACTGATTTCATTAGGAAAAATACCTGCCTTAGAGTTAATGGGTAAGCACAGGAGAAGCAGTTGTTTGTATTGTTGATATGAAGTAGTCCTGAGAGGATTATCAGGACCTGTAGTGTCCAGGTTCATTACAAGGCTTGGGCATTGCTTCAGTGGGGCCAGGATTTTACCCTTCATGGAGTCTCTGTTGACATTGTGAGATTGCCTTATGGGATGGTGTTGCAAACAGGTATCTATATTTTTAAAAACAAGTAATATAAATCTTGTTAGCAACATGGTGCCTGGTGTCCACAGCTCTAGCTGCATCAATAGTTGAGCCCAAATGTTCAGCTACTCTTGGAGTGTTGCCACTAAAAGAAAATCAGGCACTTCTACTTTGAGAGCCTCTCCAGTGACCATCACTCCAATGGTTATCCATCTGAACCAGGAAACAAGCCTGGAAGAGGAGCCTGGGATTGGGTTCATTCCACATCTTCCAGTTTTTGTCAGTGCTTTGCTGTAAGGGCATTCAACAAGCCAGGCTGATCTATCCCAACACAGTCTTTGAAAATTTTGCAGAGCTTTTGCAGAGCAGTCAGTAGAAAACTTTCAACTGAACTGAACAAGGAACCTGTGTGTCTTACACAGGAATCCTGTGGGATGGGATTGTCTGTGTCACCAAAACCACCTACAAAATGAAAACTGTAATTCTTCTCAGGAAACCCCAAGGTTTTATATTCACTTCTAAATAAATTGAGCCCATCCATCCATTGAAGAGGTGAGCATCGGGGAATCAACAGGAGGTTTTGCCATCTGCACAGGCGAGCAATGCTCAGGGACATAACCAGGACCAAGATGGGGGCAGGGAGAAGTTTTATCCCAGAAAGTTTTACAAATGGAAAGGCTACGCTGCTTCTACAACCTATAGCAGCTTTTAAAATCAACTTGGAGACAGCAAGAAAAAAGGGCAGAGGAACAATTTTCTATTTCCTAGTAGAGCTGTATTTGATACAGATAGAAAACCCTATTCCTTCTCTTTTTTCAAATCTTGGCATTAAAATTCAGAGTTGATACTTTTTGTGCATTGTTGTGCAATGTGGTGGTGCAAAATCTGAGTCTCCTTGTATCATGCACACAGCAAAGCATGTTGATCTAAGGTTGGCAATCCTGTAGAGTAGCAGAGTTTGGGTAGGCAGGAAAAAGAATTGGGAGGGGATAACAGCTGTCATTTTTTCCATGTCCAAGCTTGTGTCCAAGAAAGAATGTATCCCTTAGGGGAAAAGAAAAAATCTCATCCCATCTTGAACCAGCCATTCCCACATTATGATAAATCTAAAAGGATAAGCTAGGCTTTTCCTGAAATCGCTACAGCAATCACATACACCTCCAGTTGTCCTTCTACAGGGCTGGTTAAAGAAAGTTCACTTAAAATTAATAATTAAATGTCCATTACAGGCTTGACAGTCTCCAGGTGTGTGGCAGTGCTGATGGCACCAGCTCCCTCTGAGATCCTGCCAGCCTTTGCACTTGCAGCCAGGCCTCCGTTCAGCCCAAAGCTCCCCCTCACCCGCCTTCATGGCAGCAAGGCAGGACAGGAGGAGGAGGACGAGGAGGCTGGAGGAGGCTGCAAAGGGCCTGAGGAGCGGGCAGGAGGAGGCAGGTGCACCCTTGGCATTGCAGCCTCTTCTGGCATGGGGAGGTTTCTCTGTTTCAGCCCTAAATACGATGCAAGGAGGTGTCAGGCCTCAGTGAGGCTCCCGGCGGGTAAGACGGTAAAAAATAACAGTTTCAGTTCTGCATGTGTCGTTTTCCAACGTGTAAAAGACGCTCCGGCGGCACGAAGGCCGTTCCCAGTCGCAACGCGACGGCCAAGGAAGGCGGCCGAGCCGTGTGGGCACCCGCCGGGGGTTGTGCCGTGACGGGCAGGCCCGGCCCCGGGGGGACAGCGGGCCCGAGAGGAGTCCCCTGAAGGCAAAGGGACAGAACACGTGGGACCTGCATCCTCCGCTCGAGCCTGCTGCATCCCCGCACAGCGGCAGGAAAACACCCCCGAGGGAGCAGCGCCTCTCAACCCGCCCCCGCCAGCTTCCCGCTCCCGAAGTTTTTCCTTCGGGGCAGCCCGGCGCGGGCACCAGCCGCCGGCTCCGGGGGCCGGCTCGGCGGGGCGGGGCGGGCGGGCGGCGCTAGGGCCCGGCGGGGCGCGGCGCCGCCGCCGGGGGCGGGCTGGGGGCGGCAGCGGCGGCGCGGGCTGCGGCTGCCTCCGGCTGCTCCCGCCGCGGGGCGCGGAGCGGGGCGGCCGCGGGGAGCGCCCACCACCCCGCGGCGGCGCGGGAGCCAGGACGCGGACTGAGGTAACGGCGGGGGCGTTTCGCGGTGTCATCGGGAGCGGGTGCCCGCCCGCCCGGGCTCGCCGCTGTCGCCGCGCCCCGTCCCTCCCGGGCCAGGGAGCCGCGGCCAAACTTTTGGGGCCTCTGGGCCGGCGGCTGCCGCGGGCGGGCAGCGGCGCCGCCCCGGGGCGTTTGTGAGGGCTGCCCCGCGCGGCTGCCGCCGTCCCGCCGCCGAGGAGCCCCGCCGGCCACGGGCGGCGGGGAAGGAAAGGAAAGGGCGCCCTGGGACGAGCCGGTGAGGCGTGCGGGGCGGCTGCTGGGTCTCAACCCGGGCGGGCTGTGCCCCCGACAGGGCGGCCCGAGGGCTCCGGCCCCGGCTCGGCGGGCGCTGCTGGGGCAGCGGCGCAGCCGGCGGCGGGCAGCCCCCCCACCGCTCCCTTTTGTTCCTGCGTGCCGCCGGCGCTTGGATCCCCGCCCGGGAAGAAGCCGCTCGGTACTTCCCGGGCTCCGTCTGTGCCTGCACACCCGCCTGAAGGGCATCCTCCTCCGGTAGTGTTGGCCTGTCAGAGCCGCCGGGAAAGGGATTTTCCCCTTCTCACAACAGCTCCCCGTTGCTTGTCGGTCTTCAGCGCCGGCTCTTCACTTAACTGGACTTACCGTGTGTTAATTCCTTCACAATGTATGCGAGTGTCCCTGCGCCCTGGAGAAGGATTTCCTTATTGACTTGCCGACTGTGATGCGGCCAGGTATTATTCACATCATCAGAAATATGCCTGTGTAAATCTGCTCGCACGGTTACAGTGCGGCTGCTCTTAGAGCCCAGTTTGCCGAAACTTTAATTGCAGCAGGCGATGTTGTGCCGGGAATCCATTTCCGTCAGGGCGGGCCGGTACTCCGGTGGGATAACGGCCTCGCCGAGGCGATCGCGTGTCACGCAGGGACAGATCCTGCTGTTTCATGGGATGAATCAGAAACAGAAATCAGCCAACAATGACAATGAGTTTGTGTGGTTTCTAAAACAATTTGACGTGGTAACGTCTGTTAAGGGTACAGTAAATGGGGCAGCAAACCCCCAGTTTTCTCTGGCACAGCCCATGGATCAGCCGGTAAACAGCGTAAACTGTGATCACTTTGCAGCCGAAAATATAAGGCCTTGCAGCCCTGGCTGCCGGAGCGTTACGTGTCATTAAAGTGGCTCTCTTGGAGGAGAGGGACTGTCCCAGGAGCTACAAAATCTATAAACACTTTTCTGATTGGTTTAAAAATTTAGACACAGGAAGTGGATGGTATCTAATAACAGACAAGAGGAGACACTGTTGTCATGGAAACTGAGAAGACTCCCCCCCCCCCCCCCCCCGTGTATTTAAAAAAAAAAAAATGCAGAAGAAAAAAGTCTGCATATCATCAGAAATGCTTGCAGACCGCCTTGGCTGCTGTTGCCTTTCCCACAGCATCTGTTGAAACCTGAGAACATGCCTGTCAAATCAAGGTCATTTTACAATAAAACCCTGCACCGCCGCCTCCCTCTCTCCTCCCTGGACCTTGTCCCACACTTTCCATCCAAGGAGGAGTTGAGGAGGTGCAGCCACCTGTCCCATGCCCACTGGTGTCCTGCCCCAGCCTGGCCTGCTGCTGAGAAAAGGCTCAAAGCAGAGGGATCATGGGGCTTAAAAGGCAAAAGTAACAAGGGTTGAGTTTTTTACAATTGGATGATCAGGCCATGTTTCTTTCCATGGGCATCTATGGACCTGGGAAATAAAGTTGGGATTGATTTCCCTCTGTTCCTTTGTATTATGAAGCTATGTTAAGATATAATGATTTGGAGTTGTCTATTAAGTCTGTTTCACAGATCTGCATCACCTATTAAAAAAAAAGCAGTGAATGACTTTTGGAAGCCCTTTGCAATGCTTTTAAGAAAAGAAGAAAACACATTTCTGTTACAGCATGCTATGAGGAGAAAAGCAGAGATATGAGAATAAAATATACTTCATTGCTGCTGAATGCAGCATGAGAAAATCAGACTATTATTGTCGTAAATTGAAGTTTTACTTTGCTGGACTATTGAAAGTTTATTGTGTGTGAAAGGAGAGGCTATTTTGCTTTTGAAGCAGCAGAGAGCTATTTCACAGCAAACTCACAAGAAAGGTGTTAATGTTTTTGCTTATTTTCTTGGGCAGCACCCGTTGATTTCAGATGTTTGTGATAGAGAGAGATGCCTTTGAGTATTCACTGCATTTTGTCTAAAACATTTCCTTTTGTTCTTCTCTTTAATCTTCATTTTGTAGTGACCAAGCTGAGAAATAGCACTTTAGTGCTTCACCCGCTGTATAAATCATCATCATTTTGAAACCTTAAATGACTGGTTTGCTTGCATATTACACTTTTTGTATTATTATTTCTTAAGAGAACCAGAGGCTGATAATCCAGCCTTGCAGATCAGGAGGAAATCTTGCAGGGGACTGAGGTGAAGATGATCAGTAACCTCTTTACCCACACCCTTGGATCTTGCTGTCCAAAAAACCCAAGCAAGGCCTGAATTTAAAACTTGGTTGCAGGCAGAGCAGGCTGAAGGGATGGTAGGGGCAGAGGGAGCAATGCCTGCTTCTGGTTGAGGAGTCCCTGTTGGCAGCTGGGCTGGCACCAGGGTGCAAGAGGTGGTGGGCAGAGGCTTAGGGAGCCAGGCAGTTGTTTAATCCAGCTCATTTCTGGTTAGACAAATGCTGCTTTTAATTGCTGTGGAGTTCAGATGGAGAAAGTTTGGCTTGGTAGCAAAAGTGTGCTGTTGCTTCTAGAGGCGAATTTCCTGTTGTTGGGAGCAGCCTTATCGGCAGGAAGGTTCAGGGGCAGGAAACGTGTCGGTTACTTGTTTTTACACATTGAAGGAAATGAGCTGGATTAGGTATCTCCAAGGTTGACCCTTCATCACCCTCCATGTCTGTGCTACTTTATTTATCTCTAATGATTTTAGCTTGTGAAAGTTTTATGATGTCAGGCATTCCCAAGGGAAATGCAAGAAGTTAAATGCTTGTGTTGTCCTGTCATTTTTTTGCTGTTATAAGAAACCACCCCACCAGCCTCTCTGGGCTATGTTTTCAGATGTGTCCAATTTGCAATTTTTACCTTTTTTGCCTCATTGCTGATAATCAGCTGGGCTGTTCTTTTTCTTCCCCCATTAAAATGAAAGATCAAAAAATGCACCAGTTATTTTACTAATAGGAGCAGTTCTTACAGTTCTGAACTGCCTTTCATCATGGATCATAAATCACTTTACAGAAATTAATGTTCTAATATCCACAGAAGTTGTGGGAGCATAGGAAGCTGAAACTTAGCATTTCACATGGACTGCACAAAGTTGCAAGGCAAATTAGGAGCAGAGCTGGGAGTCAAATTAATTGCCCCTTAATTAGCAATTGCTAATGGATTAAAACTTAGAAAATATGTTCACGTTTCTCAAGTGTACTCATGCTAATGGACCAGTGTGGTGTGTGTGTGTTTGGGGCGTGGGGCTGGGGGTGAGAATAAGTAGTGGTTCCAGAAAATGCCAGTTGTTTTCTGGTCTCTGCCCAGCATGGCTGGGATGCCAGGTTGGAGGCTTGTAAGGTTAGACACGGCTTTGGATGAAGGTCCAGAGCAAAGGTGAGGGCTGCAGTTTAGCTCTGTGTGTTCTCATAAGCAGGGAGGCTCAGGGAAATAAACATTTCTCTGATGTCAGCTCACAACGGGGTTTTTATGGTGTTAAGCTTTGCAGAGGGTTTTGAGGGGGAAACATTGGAAAAGTTATATAAATTTGTGAGAAGCTGCCTGGCATGCTGAGTAGATTCAAGTGGTGGGTTTTTGTTGTAGGAGATGTCTTGGTGTGAGGAGCTGTTTCTGGCAGGAGAAGCTGCCAGGGCTGTCTGGAAGCCTAGACTGGAGTGGAATGGGACTGTTGTGGTTGATGCTGGAATTTACCAGTTCATGACTTTAGATGTAACACAATGCAGTGTGACTTTGGCCACAATTTTGACATATTTGTAATGAAACTGCATTTGCCTTGTTACCTTCAGTCATGACCAAGCCAAAGTAAAATTGTAACAAAACAATGAAAAAAAAAAAAAAGTAGTCAAAAGTAGTCCAGTGTTTCAGTTAAGTATAAAATTACAGCTGTGTATTTTCAGAAGTGATCAGCTGATTCTGGGAAACCAGCCTGAAGTTCTGCAAGGCAGGGCATTTTTTGGGAAGTGATTCTGTCCTAGAGTTTGGGAAATTCTTCCCCATTTAAAATGCCTCAAGTTGAGCTGTGAAGCGTAAGAGCAACTCAAGCCCTCCCTAAACTCACTGTCAGACTTTAGATGCCTTTGACATCTGTGGGACTTACAGCTGTTCTGAGCTGAAGCTGGCTGTCTAGCCAGGAGTTTGCACCTTGGGTGTCAGTGTGGCCCAGGAAGGAGTGAGGCTCCCTGTGTTCCATTTGTTCCCCTTGGGGATGGGTGCAGGGCAGGGGATAGCCCTGCTCTGGAGGTGGCTGGTGAGGGGGCCTGGGCAGTGGCTGGAACTCACCACAGCTGGACACACAGCTTCCAGGTGGGCTCTGTAGGGCCACCTGCACCTTAGCCCAGGCTCTGGTGGCCCCTTGCTGGCTGGGGATCAGTGTCTCCCCACTACTCTCAGGGAGGTACATAGGGGACACATTATGCTCTTACAAAAGTCTCCATAAAATGCATCTATTCCATAATGTCTGGGAAAATTGGACAGGCTAAGTCTACTGGAGGCAAAGCTTCTACTTATTATGTTGGACAGTATTTTGTTGCTCTTTTATTTCTTTTGTCTGTAGTCTAAGAGTCTCTGCTGGAGATGGTTTTCTCGGTGTCCACACTGACTGCAGGACAGACAGATGGCAAGGCTGTGACCTCTGATCAAGCTTGGTAGGTGCCCCTGAATGGAAAGATCTCCCTAGATGGTTAACACTGGGATTTTTTTTGCAACATTAGCAGGAATTTGTATCAATGTTAGCTGATACAATGAAATTTCCAGTGCTGAATGTTTTACATTTTACTGGAAATAGATTAAAGCCAAATAAAGACAAGTATTCCAGCAGTGGGATGCATTTGGCCTACACCAGTTTCTTCCTTTGCCTGCCTCCCATGTTCTGAGTTGTGCTGGGACCCTGCACTGAGCTGTTTGCTCAGGCAAAGTGTGAGATTCCCTGGTGGGATGCTAATGGCAAAGTGCTTACCTGCCACCAGCTTGCTGATAGAGCCTGCTCACCGTGTCTGGGCACATTTACTTGTGTTGCAAGGAGAGCACTCCAGATGTCCTAACAGACGGGACTTTATGTACAAGGCAATCCAAGCTAGACCCTGGAAAGCATTTTACAGAATGGCAGCTTTGTTGGAAATTGCTTTTTAATACTACATGGCAAAGCCCTTGTTCTTTTCAGTGCAGTTCTCTGCCAGACCTTTGCCTGCCCCACTGAAAGCAGTGGCCTCGAGTCTGCTGTGGCTCTGCTCTGCTCCCAGGCTCATCAAACCTCCCCTGTCCAGCCCTGGCACCCCTGCAGACCCTGCTGCAGAGCTGCTTTCTGGTTTAGCTCTTGGGCTTTGTAGTGAGGCTGATCTTTTCCCTGGACACAACTTCTGGCACAGCACACAGACATGAACTCCCCAGCCCATCCATATAGAGCCTGCTCACTCTTACTTCCCTCAGTGAGATCTTCCTGTGGACAATTTAATTGCTGGCTGGGCTTGCTGTGGAGAGGAGCAGAGGCATTAGGAGGGGTTATGAGAGGTTATTAGAGATGGGAGGAAGCTGTAGGTCTGACCCATCTAGATTTAACTGATTTATGTCTCATTTTATCCTCAACTCCAACTTGTTTTGAACTGGGTTTTACAGTAGATCATTTGTAGAAGCTACTCAATTAATATGTTAATTTTAACACCAGATTTTGTAAAGCTTTTATGTTGGAGGTGGTGAAAGGATCCAAATGTTTTGATCCTATTTCTATCATTATCTTCACTGTGTTTTTCTTACTCTGTGCTTTGCAGAGAGGAGTGAAATTTTAATAATTCACTAATATACTTTCACTTCATTAACATTTTATCATTTTGGCATGGTGCATATGATGAAGTCCTTAGTACTCTCGTTAAAGACCTGATCTTGCCTCCACGTTCTTGCAGCCCTCCAGGTGTGGAAAACCCTAAATGCAGATGTTATGTTATTCTAGTTTTTTGAAAAGTGCTTTTCTTTTTTTTTAAATAGATATTAATCTGAAAAAAAGCATATAAAGTGTTTTTTTGGTGGTTTTTTTTTTTTCTTCTCTATTTTGATTTTTTTAAAATAAACTGGAAACATTTAACATTTATACAAAGATAGCTGCAGTGGCTAGGTCAGATCCACTAAGTGCCAAGTCTCCAGCCATTACAAAACTTCACTGTGTGGTCCAGAGAGTGTGAAGATGCAGGGTGTTATTGTGGTATCCATTGCATCATTTTATACTGTTTAGTGTATAAGCATGTTTAGCTTAAGCAGAGATTTACACTGGTGTTAAAATGGTTATGAAACTTTCAGCTCACCTGGGATAGCACAGTGCTTGGTGTTAGGGGGCACAAATAGCAAGTAATGCTTCATGTAATCTTGGTGATTCAGTACATACATTTGCAGATGTGCCCTCCTTGTGTTAAACATGTGCTTTTTAATTGTGCCTGAATTTGAAATTGGTGTTCAGCTTTCATGGTGGCTCTCCTTCCTTTTTTAAATTCTTTTTTTTCTCTATTTTATTGTAACATAAATCTGCGAATTAGTGAATGATTTGTTACTGTCAGTTAAATATTGTTAGCATACCAGATTTTTTCAGGTATATTCAGAAGGCTTAAGGAGCCAAGCACTGGCTTAGGAGTGGTCAGTGGATGGATACACAAGGCTGGAGAGTGGAAGGGAACATACTGAGTTGGGAACAGTGGAGAGCTAAGGCAAATGTAAGAATTTCAGGAGTCATGTTTTGAAAAGAATGTGGCTGTTGGGAGTCCAGAGGGCAAGAGATCACAGTAATAAATACGGGAGATGTTGAGGGAACTGGCTGAAGGTTTTTACTTGTCAAATAGAATATATTTGCTTTTAGAGGCACCAGGACAGAAACTCATCTCTTGTAAATTGGTGTAATGCCATTTGAGTTAGTGTAATTACACTGACTTACACCACCTGAAGGTGTGTCAGGTGGTATTACAAGAAGAGTGAGGCTGTGAAGAATGGTGGAACTGGACGAGGTTATAGGCCTGGGCAACAGGGAGCGTGGAAGTTTGTTCAGAAGGGATAGAGAGGCTGGGCAAGCAAAGGAAGTTCACAAGGTTCATTACAGCTGTATTGGGTTTGATTTGATGATGAGATGCCCAGCAAGAGATGTCATAAGGCAGGCTGGGACATGGGCTTGGCTGGAGAGGAGAGTCAGTGACAGAAAGTACATTTCACATTGGCACAGTAGGAACTGGTGTCACAGTGAATAAGATCATGCCCAGGGTGTGGAGGGCATTCAGAATGGACCAAGACTGAGGCCACAGCAGGAGCTGGGGGAGAGGATCTGGAGGTGCAGAACCATTGCCAGACAAGGATGAAGAGGGCCAGAGGACAACATCTCACAAAGCCAAGATTGGACAAATGTCTTTGTGTCTGAAAGGAGGAGTAGCAGAACCATAAAATATTACTTAGGGTTAAGAATAGAAAGGGAATGACACTGACTTCTCTAAAGACATGAGCCATGAGTAATCTGTACTAGTTAGTAAACTTAGAAAAGCTGAACCATAAACAAGCTACATCTTCACTGGTATGTCTAATTTTCCCCTCCTCACTTCTGTTCCTGCCAAGTAGTCTCCTGTAATGGTGCAGCAGACCTGCATGTCCTGGGGGTGGTCACAGCAGCGTCCCTAACGGTGCTGCCGCAGCTGCGCTGTGCCGAGCTCTGCTGAGCTCTCCTGGGGTGACGTGGCCCTGTCAGCCACTCACCCTGGGCACCCCCAGCTGGGCACTGTGCCTGCTGCCCCTGCCATCCCAGGCAGGCTGCAGACACCTTGCTCAGGAAACTCAGAGAGGTGCTGGGAAGTCACAGTGTCCTGATTAAATGCACCAGCATTGTAGCTGCAGTTGCTGCACCCCAGATATTGGACCCCAGGTCGGGGAGTGGTGCAGTGCTGAACCACCTGTTGGGTGGAGGGGAGGCAGCAGATGGGTTCCTGCTGGTCTGCTGTGTCTGGCAAGAGCAGGGCTGGGTTGTGATGAGGAAGGTTTGAGAGAAACATTGCAGCTTCAGTTTGTGTTGTGGCTGAACAGGACATCTCACTCGGGATGTAGTAGCTTTATGCAAGGAGGAAGAAAACACAGACTGGAAGAAATGAGGTAAAATGTGGGGAAAATGAGATTAAAATATAGGAAAAATGTAGAAATTAGGCATATGTATTAGTATGGTCACCCTTGTTCATGAGCCCATCTCATTACTGCAGCAACTGTAAGCCATTCATGGTCCTGGGGCCCAGTGCAACAACTGCAACCAGCCTGACTGGAAATGGGACTGACTTAATTGTACCAAAACAAGAAAAAAAGACCCAAAACAATCCAGCATGAATTGTGAAAAGTTAAGTGTTTTAAAAATCCTTTGGTTTTGCTAAGCCAGGATACCATTTCTGACAGGTGAGGAAATCCCCATTTTCTCTTGGTGACTCTGGTGATCTCCCAGACCAGCACCTCAGAAGCAGCCAGCCTGGGTGGAACAGTCAGTGTCTTCAGAAACAGAAGTCAGTGTCTTTAGAAACAGAAAGCATTTTGGCTTTCCAAGTGGACTGGTTTGTTTCCTAGTTGTATGGAAAGCTGCCATTGCAGCAGTTTGAGAAAATAGGCTGAGCATCTTGAAGCCAAAATGGTTGAGAGTGTTTCCTGGGGAAGGCAAGGAAAGATGTGGTGAGCTTGGAGGCACAGTAACAGATGTGAAGCCTTTCACTGTGGGTCACTCTGGGTTCTCCCCAGAAAGCAGCAGTTCCCCTGTTGCAGTGCTGGGGCTGGGAATCCGAGGGCCTGCTCCTGTTGCAGTGCAGTTTGCAGGAGGCAGAGGACTGGTGTGTGCTCCTGCAGCAGCCTTGCTCCCATTCCTAGAGGGCTGACAAGGAGGCCATGTGCCTTCAGCTGTTACCCAGGCTGATTAGAGACTGTGGCTGTAGGATCAGCTTGTCTGGTGCTTTGTGCCTGTTCCATTGAAGGAATGGAGCAGATGAGAGGGCTGGACATGAATATGTCACCCTCGAGCCCCTTTTTAAGGGTATAATTTTACAATGCTAGTGGCAAAGACTTTTTAACCAGGAAAACAGTGTTGTCTTTCCTCAAAGAGCTGCAGGAAACAGCCTTTGCTATGCTGATGTTGGGAATAGTATTAGTGTTGCCCACTTGCCCTTTCTCCCTTTGAGGGTTGTGTTCCAAGCTCTGGTGGACTCTACCCACTCCCCATATGGTCTGCACTTGGTTTATTTGATCCAGGCTTCCTCCCACCTTGCCTTTTGTGCTCTCTTTCAAATGAGGATGCTCGATCATGGTGTGATGTGCACAGTTCAGGAAGTGCTTTGAAATCTGGAGCAGAATTTTTTGGTAGTAATTTTTATTCTGAGTTTGTGTTCAATCTTGCTTGCTGCTGTTAGCTACTGCTAGTTCTGTGGGGATAGCAGGTGGGACCACAGAGCAGCAGGGATTCCAGGCATCCCTCAAAGACACAGTATGGAAAAACAATTTTCTTTCTGACCCCAAAAACTTACAGTCGATGTGAGGTATTTGGAGCAAAAAATCTCTCCAGTACAGAAGTCTCTCTACCAATATAATTATTTGTCCTGCTTTCATGTTTCACATGCTTTATTTAAGCTCCTGTCACCCGCTAATAACTTAGGGACATTGGGGAAATTTGGAAGGTATGCACAGTACTATTGGCATTTCTCAAGCAGCTGCTACTGGCCTGCTTATATTCAGTGGATTTCCTACTGTCAAAAACACTTTTAGCACATGAATGAATGGGCAGGGAACCACCTAAGCATTGATTAATATTGACAGAAACTTCCCTCCCACCTTTCACTCATTCAAAACAACAATGATGAAGGCAGCAGAATTCAGCTCTTGGGCTATTGGAAAGAGATGGGTTTATTTCAGAAATAGAGCTCTCCTTTGATGGGGTCTCTGGAGTGCTAGTGCTGGGAATCATAGAACAGTCTGACTCAGAAGTGAGCCACAAGGATCTTTGGAGTCCAGCCCCTGACACTGCACAGAATTAGTCCCAAGAGTTACACCATGTGCTTGAGTGTGTTGTCCAAACACTTCTTGTACTCTGTCAGGCTTGGGGTTGTGACCACTGCCCTGGGGAGCCTGTTCCAGTTCTCAGTCACCTCTGGGTGAAGAACCTTTTTTATATCCAACCTAAACCTCCCCTGACACAACTTTGGGCCATTCCCTCAGTCCTGTCACTGTCATGACAGAGCAGAGGTCAGTGCCAGTCCCTCCTCTTGCCCACAAGGAAGTTGTAACTGCAGTGAGGTCTCCCCTCAGTCTCCTCTTCTCCAGGCTGAACAGACCAAGTGACCTCTACTAGTCCTTGTATGGCTTCCCCTCAAGGCTCTTCACCATTTTGTGCCCCTCCTTTGAAGGCTCTCTAACAGCTTGATGGCTTTTTTACATTGTCACACAGAACTTGAGGTGAGGCTGCCCCAGTGCAGAGCAGAGGGGGACAATCCCCTCCCTTGCCTGGCTGGCAGTGCTGTGTCTGGTGTCCCCCAGGACACGCTTGGCTCTCCTTGCTCCAGGACACTGCAAACTCAGGCTCAGCCTGACCCTCAAGAGACCCCCAGGTCCCTTGTGACAGCACTGCTCTCAAGCCTCTCATTCCCCAGTCTGTCCATGCATCCAGGGTAGCCCCACCCCAGGTGCAGAATCTGACATGGATTGATTGTTTTCAAATGCAAGGGGCAAGAGGTTCAGCCTAGGTGGGACATCTGTGGGTGAGGAAGTAAGCAGCATGGCACTTTGGAAAAGCTTCCATTCTGGTGCCAGTATGGGCATGAACACTGGCAAGAATTGAAGCTTGTCCCTTCTCATGCCAAAATCTATTGTTTGTGGTAGTCCTAGCTGATTTCAGTGAAGATTTTGCCTCAGCAAATAGCTTGGCATTTGATCATGTAAATAGTTTATATTTCAATTCCACCTTTGCATATTCAGGGGGAGCTCCCTAGGGATACAGTGGCAGTGGTGTTATGGATGCAGAATTTGGTGCTCCATTGCTGTCACTGATATAGTGATGGTGATAATGATTATCACTAACTTGTATCCCAGTGGTAGGTAAAGTGTTAGAATTTGGCTATCCTCAGAAATTTTTGCACTGTCAAGTGCATCTTCCATTAATACCAAAGGTGATTTATGTGACTGTTCCCATTTTGGCAGTGTGAGTGATGCACATATGGCTCTTTGGAGCCAGTGGGTGAGAAGATCTTGTAATACACAGGTGTGCTGCAACCCAGATTTTTGTTGTTGTAACTGTGATATCTTTATTTTGTTCTGAACAACAAAGAAACCATTGCTTGTTTGCACAAAATTCAGCATTTTACTGGCCGATGAAGGGAGGAGCACAGGGCCAGACTTGGACCCCTGAGAGCATTGTATTTGTCTTTATTGACTTGCAGTCTCTTCAGCCCATGGACTGATCTCAGAGTCCTGTGACACTACAGGAGCAAGTAAAGATGGGCTGTCAACACACTTGTTTTGTGGTGGGGAGCTCTGATGTGCCATGACTGAACCCAGGTAGCAGCCTTTCCCCAAGTTACTGTCATCAAGTTTCTGTCTTGGCCACCATGCTGTACAGAACTGCAAGAACAGAGTTGTCTTTATATTTGCTTGGCTGAACTTCTTAAGGAGGAAACAGACAGATGTGGACAGCAGGATCACTGAAGACTTTTTTTTAACAGCTAGTAAAGCTAGCTAAGCCTAGCTAGCTAGCCTAAAAATGCCTAAGTATCAGTCTAAAGAACTGCTTTGTCTGTGAGCTTCAGAAGAAGGAAACATGGTTAGGCTATAGAAATGCATCTACAGAGTTTATTACAATATGTTAATTACCACTGCCTTTAGTTATCCATCATTAATAAAGTGATTTACTTCAAGGTAAGAAATGTGCATTTTCATGTATCTTTGTCAGTCAGAAGCACAAGAAGATATTCCTGTTCTACTTCTATCTTGTGGTATAAAATAATGCAACTCCATTGAAGTCAGAGGTGGATAGCTGGGGAGAAGGCAGCTTCCTTTTTTGCTAGAGAGCTTTAATACAACATTGTTTTATTTCTGCACATTAAAGTTAATAACACAGCCAGTGTATTTTGGAGTTAAGTCTTTCTAGGATCTCTATATGTTAAATATCTGTGAACAAACTTTATAGTTGCTATGTAGGCCCTCACGATATATCATTTTGAGCCACCTTCTATCTATTACATTTTATCTGCCTGCAAAATCCATTTCTAATTCTGGCCATATCTCCTTTGCGATCACTTGCCAGAAATCTATTCCCAGGATTCTCCTTATTTTAGTGAAATATCTCTGCTTCAGCACCTTTCCCAAGGTGGCTGATCTAATCAGGGCACTATCAGTTATCATTTCTCATTTCCTTTGCTAGCTCTGTCAAATGCAATGCACAGTCTAACAGAGTGACATTCAAATACTCTCAGTAACCAAGGCTTATTTCCCTTTTTTCTGCCCTGCAAAACTTGGTTTGTATTAGGCTTCTTAAGCATATGCCCTTTGCTCTCTGCATGTGACTTATAAAATGCGCTCTGGGAAGAGTTAATGTTAAGCAGATGAAATAGCTGCCTCTTTATTCATCACAGTTAAGTTCCATTGATGGTGACCATCTGGATTTAAAATCCCATATCCACAACTTTGCCTTTTCAGGTATGGAAGAGCAGTGCTTCATTCCTGCCAGCTGTGTAAGAAGACCCCTGCTTTGCCATCAGAGAAATGAATTTTTTTACCTCCTTGTTGCTGCCAGCCTCTCTTGTCTTTTTCCATATTCGTGTTTCTCTTTTAAATGGGAGTGTGACTGTATGCAAAGGTCAGCATACACCAAACAGGGTGTTTGTGTTTCTCAAATAAAGAGTCACCTGTGTAGCTGGATCCTCTGCTAAGGTTAAATGTGGTTTCTATAGACACAGGTCCAGCAGTAACATCCAGTTTTGGCCTCTGTTTTTTTTTTTTTTACCTTGGGTGACAAACCTCTTAGTGTTATCTTACATTGCTATCACAGACTAAGGCTTGTTTTAATTAGTGTGTGTCTGACTATTCCATCCGCTCTGGAAGATGGAATTATCCATGTGTGTCCTCACAGCCCTTCCTCCTTTGCACCATTTAACATTGCTGTCACAAGCTCTGCTTTGCTGCAGACTCATTTCTCCAATAGTTTTTGTGAGGGCCAAAGCCTCAATCCCGCTTTTCAGGAGGAGAGCAAGGGAGCAGGCATTCACCAGACTGGCTGGGAGTGGGAAGGGAACTCTCCATGCACTTGTCCTGTCTGCAAAACACCGTGCAGTGCAACACTTACATGATGCTGGGAGCTTACCATGAGCTCAGCTCTTGATTTCTTTTGAATTTCATAGAACCAGGTTTTTTGGGTCATTTTTCCCCACGCTGTATGAATGAAACAAACCCATCTTGAAGTCTGCATCAGTCCAACACATGTGTTTCTCCTGTAGCCTGTTGTGGGCTACAGAATTTAATTTATTAATTTCAGTCAGGGAGAGGAAAAATTAGGAAAATGAGTTTTAAGCTGACAAAAAGAAACAGTGTGATTTGTTATTTATGGTTCAAGATACAACACCAACCAGGTGCTCTGTGTTCCAGCTCTTTGGCACATCTTTTGGTGAGCCTTATCCCAGATTATTGAGTTTCTGGGGTAGGGTATTTGCAGTCCCTCCAGGATGTCCCTTGGTCACTGTCCCTCAGGTTGGCTATGGAGCTGCAGACTGGGGAGCATCTGCCCTAGCAGGGGATGGCAGAGCAAGCATCTGGATGTCCTTGAATGGTAATTTCCAGTGTGGCTAAATAACAAGGATGGTGTCTAATGGCTTAAAAAACTGCTCATAGTGGCATTTTTTTCCAGCTATTTCTTCACTGTAGGAAGGTAGAGAAATCTGCGTTAAAATAATAATTAAATGCTGACAGTACTAAATTTCTACCCAGCGTGAGTTGGCAGCAGATGCAAACCAAAACATTAGGTCATTAAAGAGAAAAGAAAAACCTGATTAAATACCTCTGAATGTTTTTCTGATTAGGTATTCTTAAACAGAACATGTGGCTGTAAGAGAGGGGTGTACTTGACAGCAGCAATTGCTTTTGAGGGGAAAGGTAAAACACTCAAGTTTTAATGTGTATATATGTGTATTTCAAAGGATTTCTTGCTGATCTTATCTATGAGCCACCACAAAATCTCCCTGCCAGTAAATAGGCTTCAATGTTATGTTTCTGGAAAGAGCAGTTAACAGTGACTAATGTGCTCAGGGTTTTGTTTGGGTCTCTTTTTCCTCTTCTCTGGCTAGACAGAGTTGATTTTGCACTTGAGAGTCCAGCAGCCATGGTGTACCTTGCTGTTGCAGTGATGGTGTTGAAGCACTGTGAGGTTGCAGTGTGCATCCTGCAGGCACAGAGAGAAGGGTTTCTGCCCCAAGGAGCTTGCTGCCATGGGAGAGTGGCATGTGAAATCAGGTGAGGATTCAGAGGGGAGAAAGAGTGATATTGGGTACAGAAACCCCCCTTTACTTCATGGCCACATCATGGCCAAAGGTCCACTGCTCTTAGAGGTGAGCTGAAGGCCTTTTTGTCAAAACACACTTTTTAAAGCACCTCTAGCTGAGGAAACTGAAAAGAAAAATTGTCCAAAGGTACATTTATAGGCTGCCACTTTTTACCTCCTGTTTCTTCCTTTGATGCTGTCTATTATATATTTGCTCCCATGTACTCTGTAGAGATGTTTTAGGGGCTGATACCAACAGCACATGTCTGGTGCTCCTTCCAGGTCCTCTTTAAGGAATGTTGATGGAGACAGCAAGGAGGGGAGTGAGCAGAGTTGCTGGGGAGCTTTGTCACTGTAGCAGAATTGTGGCTGCTGGCTCTGTGGAAAGCCCTGGAGCTTGGAGGAGTGGGTGGGATGCTGCACATCCCCTCTCCAAGTGCCAGGAGCACCTCTGAAAGCTTTATGACCTCTGTGGCCAAAACACACTTCCCAGGCATGTGCTGAGTGTGGAGGATGTTCTGGCTCTTGTGGCTCCTGTTCCCATTGTATCACAGCAACTCTTTGGTGTGTGCCTGAGGTGCCAGCCCTGTGAGACACCACAGGGTCATCCTGCCCTCTCCCTGCCTTCCCCCTTTCTCTGCATACTTATATTTGAGAAACTGAGGAATATGGGGTAAGAGAGAGGATTCACAAGTTATTTCAAACTGTTCTGTTGTTCAGAGATTTAGCACAGGGTAATGCACCTTCTTCCTGTATTATTATACTCTTGCCTGCACCCAGAATATGCATATGAGCAATGATCTCACAAACATAATTTCTGCTACCTCCAGGAGGTAGGGCAAAGGTTCCTCTGAAGGAGTTTGAAGAAGGCACAGCATATTGTGCTTTAAAATTTTGCTCAGCACTTCTACTGGACTTTTCAAAGATCAGCTGGCATATTCATTTTTCCCTTGGGAGCTGTATAAGTTACAGTTTTTGTTTTTCTTCACTATGCATTCCAGAAAACAATTTCTCAGGAAGAGTGATTGTAGTTTCATCTCCAGATTATCTGTGGTTTACTTTTTACTCCTAGATAAAGGGGCTAAATAATCTAACTGTAACTAAGGCACAGCTGGGGTCTCTGTATGGGCATACGTGTGTCCAGATTTGAGAACTACCACTTTTAGTTGCAGTGTTGCAGCTGTATGGCCTCAGCACATCAGTTATTTGGAGGTGGGCAGAGGTGCTCCAGTGAGCCTGGCCTCTGCTCAGGGCTCAGCTCCTCAGCCCCCTGGAAATACCTTGGATTTGGAAAGCAGAGCAATGGGCATATTTCTGCAAATGTTAGAGCAGTGATTTTTTTGCAGTTAAATGCAGTGACCAAGGACAGCGGGAGATTTTGGCTGTATTTCTGTCCTGTATGAAAATATGCCAAGCAAAGAACAGATGGGGTCAGGGGACTGCCTGGGGTTGTCTGGGTCTTGGGCTGCCTCCATCCCAGCCCTGGTGGCAGCAGTGACCTGCTCTCATGTCTGCTGCCTTTGCTGCCCCTTGGTTCCTGCCTCAGTCACAGCCCTGCAGAGTGGCTCATGCCAGGGTATCCATCCACAGTGTGCTCTGGGGGAGTTAAACCCCCTGCATGAGGACTCTTCCTCATGAGAATCGGCCACCAACAGACCTTAGTGACAGAAAGTGGCTCTGGGAGCTTGGCTCTCGTATCTCCAAGTTCATGGGTCTTTGTAGTGCTAGCACTGAGTTGAGACAAGCTGTTTCTCTGCTGACATTAATGTACTTGACCCTACAGAGTGCAAGGTAGCCAGGCAGTTACAGGCCATTAATCTCCAATTGCTCTTGTCAAGTATTATATTCATTAATCTGGGCCAAACAGTGGTTTAGTTGTTGGCATGGACCATGATAAGATATTTTATCTCCTGGTTGGTGCTGAGTTAGTATCTAGCTAGCAGCTTTTGCAACCCTTTATACGGGTGCCCTCAAATTTCACCAGTGGCTGCACCAAAGCTAAAGCTCAGCATTGGTTCTTCTACTGAATGTGCCTTCAGACCCAGCTCCTTTTCCTGTGCTTGGAGGGCTGGCTCAGGGAAAGCTGGCTGATGCGCAGGTGCCTGTGGCCAGGGGCTGCCTGCTTTTACTTCTACATGTGCATCACTTAGTCCAAAACAGCCAAGAGGCAGCTCCCAGATGGGCTGCTTTTTCACCCTGTGACCTCTTTAGGCCCACCTGGAAGACAGGTGGGTTGTGTTGTTTCTGTACACATTCACACACTGATTTTATTGCTTCACTTAGCAGAGGAGGAGCACTCCAGGCATCCCACAGCAGAAATTCCCCTTATTCTTGGACACTGCCCAAGGGTTACTTGTCAGAACAATAATTGCTGAAAAATAAGGATGCTGAGCAGCAAGACTTGTGAAGTGCTTTGATAAGGCAGGCTGTGATGATTGTGTGTGGAGGGGTGTCCTTTTGTTGCTTGAATGGCTCTAAAAGGATTCAACAGCCTTTCTCTGGCAAACTGCTGGCGCGTAGTCGGGAGTTTGTGTGAACAAGTTGTGCAAGTTCAGTGCCACCATACACATACTGATCTGCGCTGCTACTGAGGTGAAAACTGTTTATGTTTTAATGTATTAGGTTCTGCCTGCACCCTTCTGTATAGAAGTCTTGTTTTGAAAGTATAAGAAAAACAAGAAGGAAGAATGTGGAGATGTTTTAACATAGCTAAAAGCATTTGCTTCCTACACAGTGCCATTTCAGAGAGGGAACAGCTTCTCCTGCAGCTCTGTTTTGGTCTAGGTCTCTCTCTGCAGAGATTTAAACATATGCTTATATCAGTTCCTCAGCTGGTGTGTATCTGTTGACATAGTGTATATACTGACATAAAGCGTGGTCTGCATTTACACCACCTGATGTGTTTGCCATGCATCTTCCAACTTAGCAGAGTCCTCAGGTTTTAAACATGGTCCTTTAACAAAGCTGTAGCTGAGGGCTTTGGGTTTTTTTGTTTTTGTGAGAAGAACATTCACATTAATTTCAATAGTAAAGGAAAAAGACCGAGAAGTTGCTTTTTATCTTGACATCTATAGGATTGTTTTGGGTCTCACAAAGCAATTGCCCTTTTGCAGCAGAGGGGGAGTCATAATGCTCCAGGTTGAACAGGCTGTGACACACCTGGGGCAAAATCCAGATGTGCTGCTTGTTAGTGAAGAGTTGTCAGTGCAAGACTTGTCCTTCTCTCAGGAAGCTGTTTGCAGCTGGACGCAGGTCCATGCTGGTGGGGCACATAACATGCTCTGTTTTTTCAGCTAGTGCTGCTTCAGGTCTGGGTCAGAGCAGGGATTTCCAGAAGTCCATGAGTAAAGCTGGAGCACAAACCCATGGAAAATCCATGTGTGTCCAGGTAAGTGGCTGTGATCACTCCAGGCCATCGCTCTACTCAGAAGAAATGGAAATTTGTGAAACTGTTGGGGCTGCTGTGCCTGGCCATGGGAGGTTTTGCTTTCAGGTTTTATTTGTCTGTGGATTTTTTTCTAGCTGAAGTAGCATTTTAGGAGATAGGGTAACAACTTTAACCTCTGATCAGGACATCTGTAAAGAAGATAGTAATCATCAGTGACTAGGACCTCATCAGCTCTGTTAGATAGTCTGTAAAAGGCTCTGTCAGGCCACAGGAATGCAGTTCTCTAATTTTTGTTCTCTTGATTGCTCTTGTTTTTGTTTCTTGTTTTCTCCCTAAATCTAAGCATTTTAATGTTTTCATCCTATGTCCACTCATGCATTCTTTTGCTAATGAAAGAAAGGAAATTATCATTCTCAGATTTCAGTCTTTAAAAAACAAGAGCATCAGTTTGATTCTATTTTATTTTTGTTCAGGTTACAAGGGATAAAGTTGACCTTGTCTGAAGATAAAGAATACTATTATACTTAAAGTTTACCAAGTGCAAAGTGATTTGGAAATAAGCTTGGTTTTTTTCCTGTAAAATTTAAAGGCATCAAATAAGCTGAAGTGATTTTGGATGTGGTGCTTGGGACTTTTTTCCCCTTCAATTCTTCAAATTTGTGCTACAGAAGAGCAGGTTTTTGAGACTGTTTAGTGGAAATAAGTAATGCCTAAACTGTGTTGTTTGGGTGCAAGACTTCAAGCTAGTTCAGCTGTTAGTAGGACCACTCCTAATAAGTTCTTTAGGCTGATGTAGGTGACTTCCTGCCATAAATAACATGAAGTTTCTATTTTATGTAGTTTGATTTCATTACAAAATTTCCACTCATTCATCTGCTCTGCTATGATTTATTTGTGTATTGTGGAAGCAGTATCCATCACAGAGTTTTTGTGGGCTGCGTTACCAACTTGCTCCTCAAGACCTGCCCTCATGCCGCAGTTGTTCCCAGTCACAGGATAAGGCAGTCACAGAGTATTCCCATCCATGCCATGGATGCATCCTCTGCTCCTCCAGCCTGGAGACTGCACTCAGACAAGGTGATTTTGCCTGCCTGGCTCCATAAGAGTCAATGCACACTTGGCTGCAGTAACTGGCACTTGTGGTGATGAGGCTGAGAGTTCTGCCTAATCTGACAGGGAATTGCCTGCTTGCTTCTTGTTTGGCAATTCATTGGAAAACCACAGCTACAGGAGGATCTTCCTTTTCCTTTCTTTTTTAAATTCTTTTGCCTCTTCCAGGCAACCTAGGCAGAACTTGTTAGAGTGTGCTCCTGTCTGTGGCTCATATCTGTCATCATGCTGGAGACAGACATCTTCTACCAAAGTATGGAAGATTTCCAGTTAGTTTTGTGGGAACTGGGGAGGGGGCAGTATTTTTTCCTAGAGTCTTGTTAGTCTCTCACATAAGTTGTTAATTGTTTTATGTTCACTGTTCATGCTTGAAGATTTTTAAGAGGAGGATTGATACTTTGAACCCTCAGAGAACAAAATAGGCAAAGTGGAAATGGCTTTGATTGCCAATTTGGTCTATGATGCTGTGCTCTTTTCACTGCACCACAGATGAAAGCAATGTTTATTCCTAAAAAAAAATAATCTGATGTTCACCTGAGTTCAGTTATTTACTTGGAGGAAAAAAGTTTCCTTAGACATGAGAAGACTATTTAAAAATCTGTGTTGGACATTTTAATTGCAGCGAGTGATGAATCCTTTGAAGTTGTATTACCTATTATATACTTGATTCAAAAGTTACCTTTTGCAATAGCTTAAGGTTTTTTATTTGCCTGAGATTATTAACATTTCTGTTTCAAGCTTTCAAAGAGAAACTTTCTGAGCATGATTATGAACATTAGGTTAATGCATAATCCCCACTCAAAGGTTCTCCTAGATTTTCATGTGCTTGTTTAGAGGCCATTCAAAGGTGCTTAGCTTTAATTGCCATTATGTGAGCACACAGAAATAAGGACCCAAGAGTCTTATCAATTATTCTGTTCACAAATTCATTTTTAGATTGTCTCACAGCTGTTTTAAGTTAAATTTGCATTGAAGTTACTGGGACTTTTAAAGGTATTTATCCTATTGGGTGAAGATTCTATTGTCTCCTTATTTTAAATGCCTAGTGATTATACCTTTCTTGGTCTTCATGTAATTGCTGAGGATTTATTTTTGTGACATTGTTTTTGGAGGTATTTTATCTGCTGACATAGAAATAATACAAGCCTGTTTAGAAATGGCACAACTGTTTAAGTTTTTGTGGCTTTCAATGAGCTGCAAGATCTTAAATACTTGAGTTGGAAAGGAAAAATAAACCTTGCCTTTTAGTAACCTTCTCAAATATTACTTGGAGGACTATCAATGGCAAATTAAACTGAAAGGTAACTGGACCTACATCTTCCACCATCCAGGAGAAGCCTTTTCTGTAGTAACAGCTCCTATTTTAGTGTCTTATCTAAAGATCTGTGAAGTTCACAGGGGAATTGAGAGTGAGTTATTGTCAAGTAAAAAATTGGAAATGCATTTCTAGAATGCAGGAAAGGACTGGTGTGTGGGGAAGTCTCTTTGGGGCAGCCTGCCCAATGCCAGAAGGTCACAGTGAGGCTGAGAGGAAAGAAACCACAACCATTCATTACACTACAAAACAGAGTAGAAAAAATATTTTATGTGCTTTTACTGTAAAATTGAGAATAGGCTTGTAGAAATCATACAGAAGTACCCTGTACTTCATACAGTGTGCTGCCCAAATTATGAACAGCTTTCCAGCACTGCACATACTAACACCAATGCCAGTAGCAGTGAAACACAACAGGCTGAATTCTGTTTCATGAGAAGATTTCAAGCTGCCCCTGACCTTGCTTGTCCCACCCAGATGCATCACTGAGCATGGGGCACTCCAGAAGTTGGGCTCTGTGGGTTTGTGGTCTCTGAGCTATCCATCTTCTCACATGTATAGTGCAACCAATAACGTGGGCTGGTGAGGAGGACAGAAATGCTGGTTTGAGCCCTGTCTCAGCCAGGTGTTAGGAGCACAAGAAACATCCCAGTTAATTGGAATTGGTTAGTTGAGCTCAGCACCGTGCTGGCAGGCCGGCAGTGGGAGATGCCACCCAGCAGCCTCCATCCCTGTCCCACTGGTGTCCCCCCAGCACAGTCACTGCAGTGCTGCCCCTGCTGCTGCCTGGGGGGAGCCTGCACTGCAGGGGATGCTGATCTTGGAGGAATAAATAATGCATGTGTGCAGGGGTATCTTCATCAGCTTCCTTCACTGGCCTTGCAGGTCTTAAAGCTACTGTGTTGTGCCCAGCTCTTTATTTGTACCTGCCCAAAACCTTGTATGTCACGGTGTTCTCAGCACTGCATTCACCCAATGGCATGGCCTGACACCTTAACCTCTGATTCCCATTCAGCTCATCAGCTGTTTTCCATTTTGCCTTTTCATATTTTTAAAAGAACATTTTAAAACTCATGGCTTACTAAAACATTTAATGTTCTGTCTTTTTAATATTAATAATTTTTGTTTAGTTAAAATTCTCCTCTTTCTGACCCAACACCCTGTATGTGTTTGGTGAAAAAAAGTTGATCAGTTTTACAATAAAAATATTCTCTTATAATAAAGCTTCTCATTTGCAAAAAATACTGAGGTTATGATTTGTTGGATCTCAAGCCCAGTACACATTTCCAGGTTTTCATGGAAAGCAGTCTCCCCCAAATTTTCTCCGGGAAAAGCAAATGCAGTTTGTCATGAATCCCAGCTAATTTATTCCTCGTTCCATAAATGTTATCCCCTACCAGTCCAAAGGCTGTCATTACGCTGCTGTCATTAACCATCTGTTTAGCATGTAAAACTCCTCGGGGCAGGGATCACATCTTTGCTTTGTACTGTGTAAAGCTGAGCCTGTGGCTAACACTTGAGAAACAATTAATGATAATGCAGCTCAGTAGGGTACTGGGATACCGAGCTAATAAGAGTGGTATAAATGCTTGGCTGGATGGGATTAGAGGGAACTTCTGTGTCCCAGTGGTGTCTCTCCAGCAGGTGAAGGGAAATAATCTTAAAATATCATATGACAAGGAGCAGTGGAAAAATAAACAGCATTTCTGAAGGATGTAAAAGAGAAAACAATGCAAGAGAATCACAGTTTGGGTGTGTGTTATGCTTTATTATTATTATTATTATTATTTTAATGAGATTTTTACTAAATAAATACATTTTTCTCTACCATAAAATAAGGGACCACTTCAGAACATTGGTATCATTAGTGTCTGTGTTGTCTTTTGCATGCATTGTAAGTCGATGCTTTATTGTATTTTCCTTTGTATCTTAATGAACCCTGTGTGTCGGGGAGAGAGAGAGAAGCTCAGTAGATTTTCATTTTATGTTAATCCATCAAAATCAAGTTAGTTGCAGGAGCTGGAGGAGGTGCGTGTGCGCGCAGACGTCAGCGCCCAGCCAAAAGCTTGCCGGTTGCCCAGCAACCTTCCCGGAGGAAGATGGATGTCCTGCCACTGCTCCCTTTTACAGCTACAGTGTATTCACCTATTCACCGTGCTGCACACAGAGGGGATGGCACCGGCTCAGTGCTGGGGGATCTGGCTCTTGTGCTGGGGCTGCAGGAAATGCATTTCGTGCCATCCTCCTTAAAACGATTCATTTGGTTGGCTACATCACGTTGGTTTGGGAGCAGGTGCTGTGAGATCGTTCACGTTGATGGCATTGCTCTTCCCCTCCATCAGGGTCTTAAAGCCATATTGCCAGCAGAATCTCTCCCTCCTTTCCAGAAAGGTCCTCATCAGTAGTAACAAATAAAACCATGGGCTGTAGGAGCTCAGCAAGTGCTCTATGTGTCACTGACCTCTCTCTCTTTGGTAATTTCTTTTGTTCCTGAATTGGTCTCAGCTGGCATGGCCAGCTATGACCTCCCCATTGGCTGTGCTTCCCTGTCCTGTGGTTGACCAGCATTAGGACACTTGGGCACACACCCAGTGCACCAGGTGCTGTTGGGTTGCAGGCTACGAAGCCATTGGAGGAATCAGAGGGCTCTTGTTGTTGAAGAGTGTTGTGCAAAGCCAACATTTTAATGCCAAAATCGACTTGATGATGTCTCCTTAATTTTATGGAATATTTAGTTATTATAGGATGCATTTGTTCACTATTTGGTTTCCTTTAGAAGATGTGTCGATCTTGTTCTCAAGGATGAATTTAAAATCCTTGCACATTTACAACGGTTGGACTAAATCCTGCTGAAAACTTCGCACAAAATCCTACCTGTGTAATCGCAGATATCTTTCATGGTCTGCCTCTGGTGCCTTTATTTATGTTGACAAGCTTTTTACTTAGGGTTTGATTCAGGAAAGCAGTTACGAATGTACTTGACTTTAAATCTTTTTATAGGCCTATTGAAAGTAATGAACTTCTCGGCAGTTGAAGCCTGAACGTGTGCTCTGCTGCATCTGGACGTGTGTGAGTGATGTTGAGGAAGCAGGACCTGGGAGCCTGAGGAAGGCAAAAGGGCTGTGCTGGTGTAAGTCCTGTTGTGTCAGGCTCTTTGACCACTGCAAATTAGGGTATAGAAACATTTTACAGCCCCCTAAACTGAGAAAAATCTGCCCCAACCCAAGAAACATTGTTCTGTTTGTGGGCATGCAGCTGCTCTGAAGCTGTTTCTTGCACCTGTGTGCTGGGGTGACAGGGTCCGTGTGTTTGTGACCTTAGGGGAGCAGGGAGTGCCCTGGAAATGGTGTTTGTGTGGGCAGGCAGGGAAAACTCAGCAGCACTGAGCTGCATGTGGGAGGGCAGCGTGGCTCTTGCTTACTCTGGGCTTATGTGTGTGGCAGTTATGTGTCAGTTCAAATGCACTTTCTGGTGGCAAGCTATTTATCAACTGGCAATTGAACTTGTTATTTCCTAAAGCATATAGTGTGTGGCTCTTGATTGAAAAGCTGCTGTTCTGTCTCTTTGTTCTTCCACCTTGCAAGGATTCTTTCTTATTCATTTTGTTAAAGTCCTTCAACTCTAGATTGATAGCTTCCATCTTCTGGATGGTGGAGCTTTGTTCAGTGACAGCTGTTGGTTTTCTCTGTGCTGTATTTAAAATGGATGTGTACAGGATGGCAGAGGAAAGTACCTGGAAGTGGGACACTGGATGGCTGAAGTTCAAAAGAACGAATGTTTTCCAAATGCTGGTGTATTAATTTCTTGGGAAATGAATAGGGAGTATGAAAAACAAATATTGTGTTTACCAGACAGGAGCCTGTATAACAGTAAAATGCTATATATTAAGATTTAATGGAGTGATTGGTGGGTTGTTGGGGAGAAACATTTCTTGCAGTTGAAAGTGTGATCGAGGAACAAGTGGTTCATGTCCCAGTCTGAACACAACTCTTGTCATATTCATTCCTAATTTGTGTCTTGTCATCTCTTTAGCCAAATTCAGCAGGTGTGGGTCCCACTCCTTCTGACAGAGATAACAGTTTGCTGCTTATGGGTTCCCATTTCAGGACAGGTCAAGGAAAGACTTTCCTTCTCATGGTTAAATCAACTTTCTTTTTCTGCCTTCACTGAGGAGTCAAATGGGAATGTGCTGTAAGCTGCCTACTGACAAGAACGGCAGCTGGGGTCTGGGCAGGGAAGTATGCTCACCCTTGCCAGTGCTGGTCCTAAGGAGCACATCATTAATCTGTACTCTGGAGACTCCTGGTGAACCTGATTATCACCTTTACTCCATGTTCTATAAACACAAACCAGAAAGGACTGTTTCCAGTCTTAAATAGATTTATATTATAAGAAATTACCTTGTAGTAGGTGCAAGATAAACTGTTAGCTTAGAGCCTTTGTTACAGATGTTGGAAGTGTTCCAGCCAGGCTGTCTGTCCTGTGCAGTGGGACTCACCTGGCTGGTGGCTGTGGGTGCACACACCCAGGCAGGCAGGGAGGCAGCACCCCTTCACAGTCCCCAGAAAGAAATGAGCACTCAGGGCTCAGACTGGCTCAGCCAAAGGAGTGCTGCTGGGGAGATGATTGTCTCTAGGAATGCCGCTCTGCCTCTCCCCTGGAGCCCAGGTGACCAGTGCAGTGATAGGCAGAGGTCAGCACTTTGCAGCTTCTTGGATTATGTGATGCAGATCACAAGTGTCACACCACAGCAGGCTCACAGTGTCATTTTACTTAGCTTGGATGTGTTCAGAGCTCAGTTCTGCTCTATGCTGGGTATTTCTACTGTCCCTTAGGATGGAAAGAAGTTGAGAGTACCCAGTACAATCCATTATGTCCTAGAGAAGTGTAAGGGAAGGGTTGAGAAGTGTAAGGAAGGGCAGAGAAGCAAGGTAGCCAATCACAAAGAGCCACTAAAGCAGCAACAAGAATATCTTCTCTTTTTTGAGACCATTTAATCTTTTCGAATGAGTAATACAATATTTATAATATTATAGTAGCTCTAATAACTTGCTTAAAAATTAAAAATAGTTAATGGGTGAAGTGGAATAAGCGTGGTTAGTGCTTCTCACTGATGTGCTGCTGTACCTCCTGCTAGAACAGTTTTATTTAAATCTGTAATTTTCTCCCATTGTAACAACACTGACTGGAGCAAACACACTGGCTCTGTATTGCCTTGGATGGTATTTTAAAGCTCCCTCTCAGGTGTGTGTCCCAGCTGTCTGGAGCACCACATCCTTATGTCAGATGAATTATCCTTTAGCAGAGGAGGGCTTTTCAGCAAAATGCATTGATCTGTCAGGTCCTTTTTCAAGATGCAATAGTAGGATCTCCTGTGATAGGTGAGTTTTGTGTATTATTTTATGTACCATTAGATAAGATTCCCTTAATTCCTGGAGATCAGCCCCAGACTCAGTGCAGCTCTCAGGGAAGTGCTGTTTCCTGCACTGCTTCCCAACTCAATAGAAAGCTCTGCTGTGCTTGAAGACTCAAATGCTGATCCCAGTCCTCAGGTGGACACTGCTGGAGATGTTGTCGACAGCTTGGACCTGTTGTGTGTGGACTTGGTGACTTGAAGACAGAGGTCTGGATTTCATGCAGTTGGGTGGTACAAAGCTTATAGGAGAGCTGTGTCTCATGTTGCTGAAGCTGTGCACCAGGGCATTTTGTGCACCAGGGCATTTTGTGGCAATCTCCATAGCACTGAAGGCTTCATGCCTGGTACATTGCATGGCTCTTGCTAAATGAGAAGTGATAAAACACAAAAAGTTTCAGTAAGATCACCATCTGTTAGAACAGGGTGGAGATTCCTGCCCAAAGTTGGTGGCAATATTTTCTTTCTCAGAAAGAATTCAGAAGGATTTCTGTGGGATAGTTTAGTGTTGATGTGAAATGTAAGCCTGGCTGCAGACTGGGTTGATGGACAGGGAAGGGTTGGGAGCAAGACAGAGCATCCCTTAAAATTCCTTAAAATCCTCAGTGTGAGCAGACTCCTTGGAGCACTGTCCATGTTCTACCAACTGATCTTGGGCTCTGCTCAGTCTCTGTGCATGGTCTGCCCCTGCTGTGCATGGAGAAGTCCAGGGAGAGCTACGTGTTGTGTCACAGCACCTGTAGTTCAGTCTGTGCAAAACAATGAGGTGAGGTAGTGCTTGAACATTTTCTGGTGAGTGACTATAGATATGGTCAAAAATTCTAAAAGAAGTTGGTACAGAAGATCTGTGGTCTGTTTCTGTTAACTTCTTAAGCCTCTTGGAAATTCACAAAAGAGCAAACGTGTGCAAGAGGAAGATCCCGGGTAACTGCCAGCAGTTTAGCCTGACATCAATCTCAGGCAAAAGAATAGAACTGAGAGAGGATTTAGAGAATTAAAGGTAGGGAATATAATTAATGCCATTCAACATTCTTTTTTGGAGAATATGTCTTGTCAAACAAACCTGATTTATCTGATAAGATTGCAAGTTTGGGGGATAAGATAACTGTAGATATAATATACTTTAACTTCTGTAAGGCGTTTGATTTTATTCCACATGACATTATTACTAAAATATTAGTACTATATACTTTTACTAAAGCATATCTTAAATGTATTAAGAACAAGGTAACTGACAGAGCTCAAAAAGTAGTTGTCAATAGGGAATCTTTACTGAATGTGAACATTTTTTTAATGTAACTCTGCAGGGATTAGTCAAAACCCTCATGCTATTCATCATTTTTGGCAGTGATACGGAAGTAAATATAAAATTATTTCTGATAAAATTTCTGGGTGACACAAAGATTGATGAAGTGGGAATGAGGGCAGTAGGATACAGTGCTCTTGGTTATTTGTCCCAGCTGAAACAAAATTCCAAAATTCCTTTCAATCTAATTAAATAAGGAAGTTTTTGTGCATCCAGAGAGGAATGTAGCCCAGAGCTGTTGCCCAGCCTGGAGAGCAGAAGGTTTATGGGAAATGTTTCCTTGTGCTGACCTCTGGAGAAATGGGGCTTTCCTAGGGAAGAGTTTGCCTGCAGGATCCCATGGCATGGTCCATGGCTTGGCAGAGCTGCTGTTAGAGGAACCTCTCTGAGGAGGCTGCTGGCAGGAAATGACTCTTCATCCTCGGTGCTGTGGAAGGCCTAAGAGAAATGTGGATTGGACACTGGTTGCATTTCTGGTTTTGGTTGTGTATCTGTGAGATCTCCAGTATGTTTTCTCATTAACCTTTGTTGATTGGGAGTTTTTGAAGGTGCCCTGCATTTGTATCACAGGAACCAGACTTGGCAGTGGAGTTTAGCCTGAATATAGAGCAGGGTCCATACTAGTGAGACTGGCTTGCAATTCTCTGTTAGCACCTCCAGACATAAAGTAGGCTGCAGCAGCAAAGGGCATACAGCACTGAAATGAGAACATAGAGGTGTTGCATACTCATATTATGGCCACATCACTTTAGAGGCTCTTCTTGACTGTACAAGCTCCTTGTACTCACATTGCTTGCTCACCATAGGTGCATATTGGTGCAATCTGTGTCATGCCAAGGCTTTTCCTGCTGGCAAGATGAGAAGTTGTGTACCCAGGTGTCATGCAGTCATTGGCAAGCCCAAGGGCATAAGGTACCCCATTGGGAAGGCCTTACCAGTGCCAAGAGCCTTCAGCAGTGGCCAGGTGTAAGTTCACAGGAAAATACTCTGTAAACATCTTCATGCTTGTTGTATTTTGAAGAGAGAGACTTTGAAAAGGCAGAGGAGGTAACTACTCTTTGGCTACTGTTTTTAGCTTTGACTCAGCCAGATCTGCTTGTGCATGCAGTGTCAAAACCTGACCACAGCATCACAGTGTAATAATTTACGCTGGAAAGGACTGCTGGTAGTTGTCTGGTCCAAGGGCCTGCTAAAAGCCAACAAAAGCCAGCTGCTCCCAGATGGAGATTTCACAGCCTCTCTGGCTCATCTGTTCAAACACTTCGCTACTCTCATTGTAGTTTGTGTGGATTTTTGTTTTGTTCATCAACCAACTGGAACTTTTTATGCTCAGCCTGTGTCTATTGTCTCTTGCCCTGTTCCTGTGGTCCTCCAAAGGAAATCTACTCAGTCTCTTACCCCCTCCCATACCCCTGTGGTTGTAAACAGCTCTCCCTGGAGCCTTGTCTTATTTTGGCTGAAGAAGCCCTGCTCTCTCAGCTTCTCCATACCTGTCCTGTCCTGCAGCTCCCTGACCATAGCAACCCACCACAGGTCTGGCTCCAGTACTTCACTGTCTCTGCTCCCAGTGCTCTGAGATTGTTCCACCAGCACTGAGCAGAGGCGAATGGCCATTTCTGTCAGCCTGCTGTCATGCTTTGAAAGGAGAGAAATGAAGGGAAAAAATTGGTTTTATTGCTGTAAAGCTTAGCTTTTCTCAGCAAGATCCCAACATGTGACTGTTTTACCACCCATACAGGGAAAGTGGGGGGCCAGTCAGACCAGGAGAAGGTGCCCTTGAGGCAACCAAACCAGCAGTGAAGTGTCTGCTGGAAACGTCCACCTCGGAGCTAGCTGTTGCTCAGCCACCCTGTGGGATCCTCAGCTGTGTGACTGCCTGGTACCAGAGGTGCAGGGAAGATGGAAAACCCTGTGATGAGACTGACAGCAACTTCAGGCCCAGACAACAAAGTGCACCAGGCCGTGGTGTGTCCTTCCCCGTGCTGCTTGATGTCCAGGGCACGCACACAGCTTCTCCATCACTGCGTGCAGGACCGGGGCCATTCACTAACAGACCAACTTTCAGCATAGCTTTCCAGCCACAAGTTTGCCTAAGCTAAAGAAAACAGTGTATCTTACTAAATAAATGATTAGACCTCAATGATTTTCTGCCTTCTAGAGCAGAGTTATTTGGAAGCATGAAAGGAAATAGCTGCAGCAGTATAAAACCGCTGCCCTTTGCACTTGCATCTTTCCCACAGAGTAATCCTTCATTCATTGTTTACTTAATGAGAAAAGAAAGAGGTTAATTTATAAAACCAAATAAAAAACAGACAGAGGACTTTATTTGTGGAACAAAAAACTGAATTAAATGAACAGTCTGTCCATTAATGCTGCTAATTGTGCCATGCTCACAGTGGAAAATAGACAGGTCTGCTAGGATTCTGCTCTTGCTGGTGGAGCCCAGTCTGTCTCCAGTGAGGGTTCAAGCAAGAACTCTGTGGCAAGATTTTCCTAAAAGCTTTTCTTACTTGGTGAATTAATGTCATCTTCCAGTCTGTGAAAGGCTCAGCTTCTCAGGGGTTTCTTAAATTTAGTAGATAAGTATGGGAATAATTGGCTGAGCTGATCTTGTTGGTGAATGCTGCTGTCTGAATCATTTGCAGATTCTCATGAGCATCCATAGAGAGCTGTGGCAAGGCAGAGAAAGAGGCACTGCCTAATTCATTTCCCCTGCCTCAGAGAAGTCTGTAGTACCCATGCTAGAATTGAGCAGTTTCTGGGTTATTTCTCTTGGCTGTAGGATGTTGCAGAGGTTGGAATTAAACCCGGGTAGGGGGAAGTTTTGCATTTCATCTGTGTGTTTCCTGGTAGCCATCCCTCTTTGCTAGTCAGTGCATGTCTGAAATCTCCACCATCCTGCCGGGGGTGGATGCAAGGAGCTGTGTCCCGATGTAGATGGGAGAGTGTTAGATCTGCATGGATGGGGATCTAGATGCTGTGACTGGCTGGAGGCTGAAGCTGCCCTGTCCCTTTCATTCCTCACTCAGCCTCCGGAGGAGAGAGGGAACAGGGAGAACTGGGACAGAGTGGGTCTGTGATGGAAAGAGGGATCAGAACGTGAAGACTCCTAAGAATAACATTTGATTCTCTTTGGGAAGCTGAGGATTACTGTGAAGTGTGGATGAGGAAAAGCATGTCTAGGAAAAAAAAAAAAAAAAAGGTTGTTTTGCTGGAATTCCCTCTGGTGATTTAGAAGATTTTGTGTTGGAAAAGACACTTTATTCTGGGCTGTAACTGAAATGAAAGGAAATACATAAAGAAGGGTAATCTATCAACTGAACTATACCAGCTGCCCTGTGAATGTTGAGGCTTCATGGAGCTTTGCAGTCTCCACCACCACCCTGCTGAAAGAAGCTTGGGACAGCTCTTCTATAACTTCTCATCACCTTTGTCAGCCAGCTTGATCTTCAGATTGTGATAGCAAGAGTGAAATGCTATTTATGAAAACAATTAGTGAAAATTTAAACCAAACTGATACCACAGACCATGTGCAGATTTTAATGCAAAAGAAAGGCCTGGAGCAGAAGTATTTCCCATTCTTACATCAGGCAGATTAATGACTTTTAAACTTCATCTGCAGTTTGTTTTATTTATGACATTATAGAATTCTGCTTCTTAATTTTAAATAAGACTTGTTTCTATATCTGTGTATTTTATGTGTATATAAAATACATTTATAAAGTATATGTATTTATGAATATAAATTAATACATACTTATTGTAAGTGTATGTATATGGAAAAATATGTAGTTGTTGCTCCAACATATCTTACTGGCACACAGAATTCTATGAAGTCTTTGGAAAGTGGGTTATTTGAAATGCCGCCATCTCTTTGTTGAGTATTCAAAGAACATTGTAATTATTGCTGTCAATATATTTTAACTGCTCAATGGAAAAAGTTGCAAACATTTTTGTTAGAACATGTATTTGTTTGTAACCTGTTCAATACATCACCTATTTCTATGCCAGCTGGCTTCTTTTCAAAAATGTACTATTGAGAAGATACATATGGGTTTTTTATCATATTTTTATGCTGTTGTCGCACATTAATAGAGATTCAACCCCTCCATAATATCTTGTGGAAATATTTGGGAGACATAAGACTATCCCTGTTCTGGATATATTGGCAAAATTGCTCTTGGCTTCAGTTTGGGAATGCAAGTGATTTTTTTCAGTTCAGAGTAAGTGTAGTTGTGCTTGCCAATGGTTACATCAACATGGCAGTGTTCATTTTGTCTGGAAGGTGCTAAGCTGTGATGTCTTCATGTCTGAAACTGTGGCTCTGGAACAGATCTGGCTCCTGAGGATGGGCAGATGGAGTCCGTGGCTGAGGGCAGCTCACGCAGGAGCTTTGGGTCGAGGAGGTGCCTCTGGGTGCCAGGTGCTTGCTGGCTTCTTCTTGTCTTCCAGTGGAGCAACCTGTGGTCATGGTTCTTCATCTGATGATGCTGAAGGCTGCTGGTGCCTTGCTTGAGGTTTTGAGCATTTCAGAGTGTTATTTTCAATATTTGTGTTTCAACACAGGGCTGCAAGTTGGGAGGGAAGAGTAATTTCACAGTATAACCAATCTCTGTGTGTGAACATCACCTCAGAGGAAGTTAAAGGTTGTGTTGCTGAAGCTGAGCCTTCCTCCTGGTTGGTGTCAGCTGCAGCTCCTTTAGGCTGCCTTCTGGCTGTGCACAGCCTCTTCCTGCTGGGGCATGAGCTACCACCAGGGCTTGGCGAGTCCTTCTTCTGGTGAAGCCCCAGTTGAAGTTAGGATCTGTAAGAAATCTCTTCTGGTTCCCCAGCCTGTGGGTGCAAGCAATCAGTGAGTTTGTCCGCTCAGTTTTGTAGGGTTTTTTCTGCTTCCTTTCTGAGACCAAAGGTGGTACATTTTTTTAGTGGAAGTGGGGACAATCCAGCACCAGAGGTCATTTGGCTTGTAGATTTTCCCTGCTCACTTAAAAAGTGAAGCTGGCACCTCTTGGAAAGCATCTTTCCTGTGCTGAAAATATTATCTGTGCTTTCGTGCTTTTGTCCTTTACAGTTCTTCAGAGCCATGTCTGAACAGGGATGAGACACCCATCTCTGTGGTGGGCTCTTTCTCTCCTAAACTCTCCATGAACTCTGTTGTGGTCTCAAGGGGGAGGCTGTGGTGTTTTATGGATGCATTAAAAAAGGTTAATTTTTTGTTGGCTGTTCTGCATACATGTGGGAGCAAACTGTTGTAGGCTGAGATGGCTAAAACTGGCTGTCTGTAGTGAGCATGGCAAGGGCTCTGGGCTGGGTATCTCCGGCCAGGCTGCGTCATCCTAGCACAGCAAGCAGCCAGGGGGAGAACAGAAACCTGAGATGCACAATGTGTAAATAGTCCAAAAATACGAGGAATTTGGCAGGAAGTCCAGCAGTGGCTTCCTCTCTCCCTGAAGATACCACCATATGCCGAGAGATGAATCCAGTTATTTCAGCAGTGCTGGCAAAAGTAGTTTTTGGCTCCCCACTGCTCCCAGGCTGGCACGAGCACTGCCCCGTCTTCTCGGGGCCCGGGGGCTGCAGGGGGAGGAGGAGACGTGGGACACCAGGGGAAAGCAGTGCCATGGGAGTAGCAGGGCCTGCAGGGGGTGAGGCAGCCGCCTTGGGCAGAGGCCCTCCCTGGGCCGTGCATCTTCATGCATGCCATCCCCCTGACCTGGGTTTGGGGGCAGGATTGAGGCTGGCATGGGGGGGAGTGCTGGAGGCAGGACACACCTCCTGCTTGTGCCCTGTGCTGTCTCCTTTGTGTTTTGAGATCTGATGGGATTGTGCCACAATATGGAATAGCTGCAGGCAGATCACTTTTATGATATATTACTGCAATAAAAATTACAAATTTATGGCAGTCAGAGACCTAGGCATGTGCCCATAATTATTCCTTGCTGCTGTGTATTGTCTGGTTAGTTGGCACATGAACTCAGCTGATCCCTGGGAGAAAGAGATGATGCTGGGTGAGGTGCCCCTCCCTGCTCAGTGCCTTGGGCCCTGGCATTCCTCCCTGGAGCCTGGCACTGCCAGGGGTGCAGGGCTGGCAGAACACAGCGGGGCCTTTTGGGTGGGTTTGGGCAGTAGGAAACAAAGTACCGTGGCAGCGCCTCTTCTGAGAGATCTTTATCAGCTGTGGCAAACCTTGGGCTCCTGCTCGTCAGTGCTACCACTTTTCTGGCCTTGTTACTGCTGCAAAATGGAAGCTGCATGGTGGGTTTTGGGCTTCTTTGTGGGTTTGTTTGTTTGTTTGGGTTTTTATGTTTTCGGGGTGGGTTGTAGGGTTTGGGTTTTTTTTTTTTTCATTTGTTTGTTTTCTTGGCGTTTTTGTGTTGGTTTTAAAATTTTACTAGTTATTTATTTATTTATTTATTTATTCTTCATTTTTAATGAGGGGGAAAATACTTTACTGTATAGGAATACCAGGGTCAAGAATTCACATCAGGCTTCTGGTTCCACTCTTCCAGCCCTTCTCCCTCCATGCCATCTGTCAGTTGAAATTAATGCTTTAATACTCTCTGCAGGGTAGCATTGCTATTTATTTATTCCAATGTTTAAGTTTCTTTTTGACCTTTGGGATTAAGCTGGAGTGCCCAGACATCATCGTGGACTGTGAAAATCCCAAGATAGCATGTCACAGGCTCTTGAAAAGGGGAGAAATATGTGAAATGTCGGTTTTAGCTGTGTTTTCTTTGGCTTGCTTTCCTAGCTGTGGCTCCTGGGGCAGGGGAGGGGACCAAGGCCCTAGTTCCTGTGGTGTGACCCAAAGCAGAGAACATTTGGTGTGCAATGCCCCAGAATCCTGATGGATACCACCTTGCTGCTCCTCTGCTCCTGGGAGCCCTTCCCTGCTGGCTGGACCCTGGAATTCAAGCACAGTCTCCTCGGTACAGCCTTGGAACTGCAAGACTTCTGACTTGCATGGCTTTTTTTCCTTCAGAGGTAGCGAGAGCCTGAGACCATCCCACAACAGTATTTCTTTAATAGAAGAAAGATTAGATGTATCACAATCTAATTAGCAATCCTGCATTTCTCGTCTTTATCTGCCACCAGGAGCATCTCTCAGGGTGGGCTTAGGGTTGTTTGCATCCCTGAACCTGCAGCACATCCTGGGAACCCTGTTCCTTTCTATTGCCTTCCTTTGTTATATTCTATTTTCTGTCTGTGCTGGGGGGGTGTTGTTTGGGTTCTGTTTGACTCCAGTTTAGTGTGTGACTCAGCATTGCTGTGTATTTTGTTCTGCTGGTGGCTACAGCATTCCCCAAAACCTCCTGGTGCTTTCACCAAAGTGTCTTACCCTAAATCTGTGGCTGTGATCTCCTTGCCAGCCACCACCCTCCTTTGCCTGCTGAGGTCTTCCCTTGGCCATGCCATCCTATGATGGAGACCAGGTTTACCTGGAGATAGCATGCACATTAGCCAGTAATTGTCACATTAATTGCTCTGTGATAACTGCATGGTATCAAGCAGGGTCCTGCAGACAGATTCCCCTGCTTACCCCACTGGCCTGGCTGCCCTGGCCCTCTGTGGGTGCCCCCTCAGCTGCTGGGGAGCTCACCTCCTGCCACCAGCATCTGGAGATGGTGCTTTCTTTCCCCTGTGTCTGGATAGGATATGTCCTTTTTATTTTGCATCCTGGAGCCTTTCATTACTCCCAACAAGTCCCTTTCACACTTCAAAAATCCTGTAGCAATTTCAGTTTGAATTGCTTTCTCTGAGGCTTTGGTTTAGATGAGTGCACCTGCTCTGGGGCTCCAGTGGTAATTGGGCTGTAATAGTTATGGTCCTTTAAATGCACTTAAGGTACCGTGAGCTTTAAGAACTGATAATGGTGCAATCTGGCATCTCAGCACCAGTTTTGTCTTGAGCATTTTGGTTTAAATTGTATTGTTCTGCCATTTGTGAAGATTACAAATATTCACAGGTTTTGGAATTTGGATGAATTTAATGAAATGCTGCCCCGTGCTCATGTACCCATCCCACAGATCTGGGTCCTGGGCTGCTCCTCATTTCCCACTCTGCCAAACCCCTGCTGAGCTCAGTGGGAGTTTTGCCAGAACAAGGCCCTAAAAAAGAAGTATGACTCATTTGAGCAGTTGTGCTCATTTATGCACCAGTCCAGGCTCACGTTAAAAGGATATTAAACAAAAAATACTAAAGAACCTACTTGTCTTGTCCTTGCCTAGAGCAAACATTTATCCTGGGACTGGTCTAGCAGGTTAAAGATGGCTTTTCCTCTGGTTTGTGTGTTACTTAGGTTATTGTGGTGTGGATAGCATCAGGGCTTTTTACAGTTCTCTGCTGCCTTAATTCCCTTCTAAGGAGGCAGAACAGGGAGGGGGGTGAAGAAAAGAGAAATACATCTCTCTCAGGCACATACCATAGCAAGAGGTGTGCAGCCTGTAGCCTGCTGCTGAACTCAGAATATAACATTTCCAAAATTACCAGTTGTGAGTGTGATAATGAACTGAAAGTAAATATGGTTCAGTTTGCTGTGAATCATTCTTGGGGGGTTTAATTGGACTTGGATGAGCTGGCATTGTTGCAGTGCAAGAATAGAGTTGTTTCAGAATTAGACAGACATATCTGCTTAGCAGTGCAGAGCTGCTGCATCCCAGTAGTACTGGGGAGACTTTGTCCCCAAAGAGGCTTCCTAGGATGGCTTGAGGAAGTTCTCTGTGTGGGGAAGGAGCCAACTGCTCCCACAAGGCCCCAGGACCTGGGAATTCACCTGCTGGTACCAAATGCCCTCAGATGAACACTTGGAGTTAAGCTAGTCACTGTGAGATGGAAGATTTCCCCTCACCAGAAAAGGCCTCTAAGCTCTCCTGGCAGGGAATAGGGGCCATGAAATTATGATAATAGTAGCTGCTATTATGAGATGTTACTGTAAACAAAAACTAGCATTTTTGTGCTTTTCCTTCCAGAAGAAATTTAAATTCCCAAAGCAGAACAACCTGTTCAGAACGGCTCAGACAATGTTGTACATCCAGGCAAGGAAAATACTTTACTTTCCTTAGGAAAGTGATTGCAGATTAGCTTCATGAGAGGTACAGGTGTGGGGTAATGCCCTAACTTGGTGTTTGACTGGAGTAGCTTGACTAACCTGTGAAATTCAGAGAACTTGAAAATGGTAACTACCCTGTCCTGTAGTGGGGAGACCCAGGAATTGCATATTGCCCTCTTTAAGGCCATGATCATGATTATGGGATGAGGCAAAGAGATTTATATAAGCCATTCTCATTAATGCCAGTGGGAATTACCCAGAGCTATACAAGTACATCACAGTAAGAAATGTGCCTTGGCAGTTCACTATTAATATTTGAAGATAGTGCAAGCAAAGTCTCCTTCTCTGAGTCAAGTGGGCAAAAATTAGAGATGTGGGGAGGCGGGGAAGGGAGGGGGAATTTTGTTATTTTGGTCCTTGGAGAGGTTACAGAAAGGTGAACCATTCATACATACAGATCCTCAGATACAAGGAGTTGCAGGTGTATGTGTCATGTTAGCTGTCCCCAAGGCTGTAACTGCAGGTATTTAGCTCTTGTTGGCTGTTTACTGATGGGCAAGAGCCCATCTCTGTTTTTAGGAGCTGCTGACCATCTTTGCTGACCCACTCAGTGCTGGTGCTCACCATGGGGCAAGAAAGGCTGTTGCCATTCTGCTTGTAGTTCCATGCTGTATTTAAAGAAGATGGAAACTCTAGGCAGCAGAAGCAGCACATAAGCAAAATCAGAATTTGTGATTTTAGCCTAGTGAAGTGTCTCAAAGAGCTTGAGTTGTTTGAAGCGGCCATCGAAGCGAGTAGAAGGGACTGTGTATTTATGTGAGGCACAGTGGAAGGCAGACATTGACCTCTGCTTGATGTTTCTGAGTTAGTCATTATTCCTCTGTTTGGTTTGTATCAGTAACAAGCTTTCAAGTTGGTTTCTTCATATTTTGCCTTTTTTTTTTTGGCTTGAGTTGGTATGCAGTCTCAGTCATAGAATGTGAGTTCTAGTAGGAAGTGTTACTGTATTTATGGGTCCTGTCCTGCTGTTTACTCAGTACAGCCATGCCTTCAGTTTACTCAGTACAGCCAGCCTTCTCCAATTCACCCTCCTTCCATGGATGGCAGAGCTGGGGCTGCAGCTGGTAGCAGTGTGGTGCTGGGTTTGGTTTAGATGAGTGCATCTGCTTGTCCAGTCCCTGCAAGAACTGTGGCTAATTGCTGCCATGCTGTTTAAACTAATTTTCTTTATTATTCTTAGCATTATTTACATATTTTTTATGGAAACCCATTCCACTCAAACAAGATAAAATAAAATTTACTATTCCTGACAGATGTTGACAGCTTTGGAGCAATGCAGGACACGCTGATTGCATCTGTGCAGTGCCACTGCCTTGGAAGAAGGTTCACCAAAGCAGACGAGTCCTGCCTCTCACCCTGCGGATGATAAATGCCAGAGGTAAACCTTTATAGCTGCACCTTTCAGTGACAGTCCAGCCCAAAGCCCAGGGTTCCCTGCTGACAGCTCCTTGCTCACAAGGCTAGGCTGCACAAGTTGAAATTCATCCGTTTTCACATTCCCAACAAATGAACCAGGGAGGTAGAAGTTGGTGCTGTGGATGCTTGGTGCAAACCACCTTCAGGACTTTTAGTAAAAAGTCCAGGGTCTTGGACATCATCAGCTGCTGCACATAACACTGAGGATGGTTGTGTGTACCCTCAAGCTGAAAGCAGAGGATTTAACTAGAGGACAGCCAAGAGAAAGCACATTTCTCTCCTTCAGCTGAGCAGTAACCTAGTGTCTATACCTCTTATCACCCCTATATGGCAGGAACTCTGATAGGGTTTAGCAGCACAATGGTATGTGCTGTTTTGATACTTCAACAGAGATAACAGAATGTCTAAATAAATGCTGTTTGATGCTTAAATAAGGATTTCATCCTGCCATGTCTGTAGGCAGATACCAAACAGAGTTTATAATTCATTATCCAAGAATTTGATCCTTTCTTTCATTTTTTTTTTTTTTTTTTGCAGTCCAACTTGGGGTACTTTTACTAGGTAGTAATTATGGAAAGGAAAGAAAGAACATAGTCACATAATACTCACATGGAATAAAGTTAGCAGATAATTAGATGTTGCAAACTGTGGACCTAGGAAGCTCCAGTTTCTTCCTTAATACTGATACTTAATTGGACATTAACAAGTAGGAATTCTTGAATGTTCACTTCTTTCCTGTTATTAAAAACCAGTCAGACATGTGAGGATGCATGTCTCCCGTGCCTTGCTATGTGGCAACAGTTACAGGGTAAAACTACGTGAACACCGTGCCACTGCTACCATATCTGGTGCTTAGCAGCTGTTAGTGTGCCCAGCCAGGAGCACCACACTTCTAAGGCCAGAGCAGCTTTCAGACTGCAGCTAAAGCTTCTGCTACTGTTACTGTTCCTCCTTCTCGCAGTTTGAGTGACTGAAGCTGAGCCTAGCTGCAGGATGGGTAAGGCTGAAGTGTGGTTCCCTCCCAAGTGCAGGCATGGGCCGGTGGTGGGAGCTGGGGACAGCTGTGGCCACCAGGGAGAGAACCCAAGTGAGGGCAGCTTGGTGATTGCTGGAAAGGGAAAATGATATTTTTATTCCAGCAGCTAAAACCCTTTTGTATTTTGGTTTCTTTTAGCAGCTATTTATCCAAAACATTTGGGAGAAAAGCTGTCTCTTTATTAAATATTTAACACCCTTGCCTTCAGCTGTGGGCTGAGAAAGCTCCCAATCCACATGTGAGTCACCAAGAGCTCCTCCGACAGAAGCAGAGGAATTCCAGACTGGAGATTGCTAGAGGAAAAAAAAGCTCGCTGCTTTGGAAAAAGTCCAAAATGGTTCACATCTCTCATATATCATAAAACAAGCACTGCAGTCAGTCTGCTGGGTGTGTGGACAAGGAGTCACAGAGTCCCAGATCTGAAGTGGAGAAGCTCTCAAAATGCTAGGGAGCATCACACCCTATATAATACAGATGAGAAGTACACCCAGTAACTAGTCTTTTATTAAATGCTGTCTGCATTTGGATCCTGACATGTCAGAGGTGACAAGGTGTAGATCACTGCTTCCTGTAGTAGTTTGTTCCATTGCTGAATTAGTGCTAGTTTTAATCCATTCAGCTTTCACCTCCAGCCATCCGTTAGCAGGCATCTCTTGGCAAATCCAGGACATCCGTGATTTGGAGGTGCCCTGCTCACTCAGGATGGCAGTCTGGGGTTCATGTTCAGAGAGCATGAGTGCAAGCTCCTGCAAAAAGAGCATATGGTAACAAATGGTGCAATAAGAATGAATTGTGATAACAAAAAAGGTCATGGCTGTCCCTAGCACTGCTGGTGGTGAGCACTGTGCTTACATGTGCTGTGCAGGTGTGAAGCGTGTGATCAACTCTTTTTATTTCTATTCAAGTGACGGGAACTGAAGGAATAAAATAAGATGAAACTTTTTTGGCATGTTTCTCCCTTTGGCCAAATTATTTTATCAACATCCCAAATAATTTTTCAGCTGCAGATATTGTGTCAGTCTCTGTCCCATAGCCAATTAGAGACATCTCCAGCAGTGGTTTTTCACCTCTTTCCTCTGCAGACCACTTAATAATTTTTACTGGTGATGAGGGTTCCTCGTATAGCAAACTTACACCTCCTGACAAGAGGTTTACTCCTCCCATTACTATTTGTGGATACTTAAATGGGGTTCACAGTATATAATAGTATTTTCACTGGTTGAAAACCATTGGTCTTTGACACAGGTAGTTTCTGTGCACTCTGAGATCACTCCTACAGGGAAAATATGGCCATTAAACATTTTTTAGGCCATGTGCTCTGATGGCTTTAAAGGAACTTCTTGTAGCTAATGTTCCTGATTCTGATTTCAAAGCAATGTTTCTATATTGCGTTGTTTTGAGCTTATTCCTGATTTAAAATTATGAAAGAATTTTTTCTTCTGGCTCTTGAGCTTAGAAGTGCAAGCCTTACAGCCTCACCACCTAGCCCTACATGGTGCCTGTTGGAAGGTGAGGGGTGACGCCAGTAGCATGTGTTAATAACACATCCTCCGTGGGGCAGCACTGACTGGCCAGCATATTCTGGTACAAGTCACTTGGCTCCCTTGGCCAGGACCTCTGCCTTGTGCAGGTGGGACTTGCACAGCTACCTTTTGTATGTGCCTGCCTTTTGGGTGGAAAGCGTTAACAAAGATGACTCTTTCTGGCCTCTGCTGTGTTGCCTTATATGGGAGGAGTGAATGAGGCTGTCAAAAGTCAGTTTGAACATTAAAGACTGAGAGTGGTCAGATCTGATGGGCATTCTGCAAAAAACTGGAGACAAGATGACCAGGAGATGGTTTGTCCCGGCACTATGAAAATGTTAGGACCCTTTATAAAACTCACTGACCAGATGTGCTGCAACGTGTAGCTGGATGAACGTGTGTGTAAGGACTCCTTACCAGGAGGAGCTGGTGTGGCCAGCCACCTGTGCCTGAGCTGGCCAACACAGCTGGCAACCCCATCCCCTAGCCATTGCTCAGATTGCCCAATACTGCAATCACCAGCTCTTTGATGAAAGGCAGGTTCATGTATCAGATTGTTGAGCATAAGGGATAGGGAATTAGATTTGCAGTGTAATCTTTCTGTAACATGCCTCTTGATCCAGAGACTGTGTCTTATAAAAGAGCTCTTTTCTCTCTGACATTGGGGAGGCCTCCTCAGGGACAACTGTCTTCTACCTTCATTTGGAGATAGTGAGGCTACTGCTGACCTGATGTTTGTCAAGGTCACAGCTGCACCAGGCAAAATTAGTTCTGTGCAGGACAGTTAAGTAGATTGGATTTTCTCAGTTGTAGCTGATTTGCTTTCATCTGGCTTCCTCTTGCAAAACTATTTGAAGTCCATTCCCCTTTGCCCCCCACTGCCTATTTATGGGAAAAGACTGGAAGGGGGATATTCCTGCCTGAGGTCCAATTCTGCTTCAAGCCCTAGTCTCATATCTTTCCAGGAAAGTGTCTACAGAGGCTGGGGCAGGCTGTGTAATCACTCTGGAGCCTTGGGTTGTATTTCATCCCATCATGAATGTTGTAGGGCCAGTTGGACTGGTCCTTCCCTGTGCCAGCTGACTGCAGCTTTGCACTGTCTGCTTTGGATCCAAAACCCTTCTGGGACCCTTCTGCAGATTCCTGCTAGTGTTGCTGCAATTTTAACTGAGCCCCTTTCCAGTCCAGCTTTGTTTCTGGAATCTGATGAAGCCAGTTAATCTGGGTCAAAATGCATCAAAGCCCATGTCGTCTAATCAAGGAAAAAACTTTTGATTTGAGTAGCAGCTTTGGCTGGTTATGTTCTGGCCACTAGGAAAGCTGTCAGCTCCCTGGCTGTGCTGGCAAACTGTGCCATATGGTTGTGCGTGGGAAGCCAGTTCCTTGGGAGCACGGGGCGCTACCAGAGGGAGAGTGATTTTCACCCGGCTCCCTTTCCCTGCAATGCCTTTGCCAACGGGATATAATTATGGTGGATCTTTGCCTGCTTCCTCAGGTTGGAAAGCAACCACCAATGGAAAAGACCTCTTGTTTCTAGGCATCCTCCTGTTTTCAATCCCTTTTTATTTTAAGGTGTAGTGAAACCTGCAGTCTGCAGAAATTGTTGCTGGGTGCATTTGGGAAGAGTCGGCTGGAATTTGTGGCAGACAGCTGAGAGAGTGTGGGCTCTGTGACACTGATGATAGACTGTATGATCCCTGTTCATCTCTGTGGTGTGAAGGGGGAAAATTCATAGGGAGGTTTGCTTGAGGGCCTAGCAGGGGCAATGTGGTGTGTGAAGGGGATGTTTCCTTCTTTGCATAGTCACCTTCAGCCTATCAAAAATCTTTGCTAACTGGGACTATATGGAAAAAGAGAGTATGGAGATAATTGAAGCAAAGGGGATCTGTTCTATGGTATGTTCCCACCTCCCCAAAACTGTAGCTGATCCGAGTTTAAAGGAGATGAGCTTTAATTTCTCCCAGAGCTTCATGTCTCTCCTCTCTGGGTACCAGAACAGTGCTGGCAGCACTTCTAGGTCCTGAGGAGTAGGGTACAGCCAGCCTGAGGGAACCAAAAGGGCCACAGAGAACATGTTTGTACCCCAGTCCAGGTATGCCAAGCAAGTCCCCTTGACCTGGTTGCTCTGGTCAGCTGTATTAACAGAGAGCCTGTGTGATTCTGGGACTGTGGCATTCTGCAGGCTGGCCTGGAACTGATGCTGGAATGTCCTTGTGTAGAAACTGTTGGAAAAGAGAAGCACTAAAACAAGATTTTTATATTTCATTTTCTTTTCTAAAAGCTTTGCTTACTACCCTTGTCTGTACTGCACTGAAAACATGCAATAATTCCCATTTGTCTTTGGCATTTTCTCTTGCTTTTTATTGGTATCTCCTCTGATGTTGTGACAGTATGTCCTGTGCTGGATTACAGGTATAAATACTGCTTTGGGGTTGGGCTTTTTAGTCAGTATGCATTTGGGAAAGGTGTTAGCAGCTGTCAAGGGGACAGTGCGCAGCCTGTGAACGTGCAGTAGTGGAAACATCAGCATCCTTTGTGTCTGTATTTCAGAATAAGTCTGAGGCATGAGGATTTTAGGTTTTCTATTCAGAGAGTATTACATTAGGAATGTGAAGTATTTGACAGTTCTCTTATATTTACTCTTTTAATGTCAAAATGTGTCACATCTGGTATTAATTGGTGGAAAATTATGGCTCTAATTTACCAATTTGATTGTCTGGGAAAACTGGAGAGTGTAACATAATAAATGAATGCCTATTAATCTTTAAAATTTGTCTGTTTACTGTCTGCTGAAGCACCCTGTTGTGTGGAGCTGTGAGCAGCTTTCTGGAAATACTGTTATTCCTGGAGAGGAGTCACTGCCTGGGGGGCCCATGGCCAAAGTGGTTCAGGGTCATTGTGGTTCAGGGTCACTGAGGGGAGGCTGTGGCCTGCAGAAGTCCTGGGCCAGTGGTGGCTCAGACACTGGGTGAGGAAGGGTTTCCTGCAGGGAGGAAGGAGGCTGCCATTTGATAATAGCCCTGAGGGGGTGCAGGCACAGTGTCCGCATTCCCTTGTGCCTGGCAGCCTGTTCCACACTGTCCTGGCTGTGGGGCAGGAGGAGCAGCACGTGGACATGGCCTTTGCTCTTCTGTGTCCCTTCACCTGCGGCTCTTACCTCCCTGTGGGTTTTTTAGTCCAGGGCACACGCTACTGCTTCATTGATGCCCAACACAATAAACATATTTGTCCACACTAATTGTTTTAATCATTATTAATGAACATTAATTTCCAACCAGAGCTCTCCAAAAGCCCGGATTTTTTCAAACTTGCCGACACGGGAGTGTAGGCAAGAGAAGTCGGGTTGTTCTTCCTGGGCTGCCAGTGGAGCAGTTTGTCTCGCTGGCAGTGTGTGGATCAAGCCCAGAGCATGGACACACTTTGGCAAGGCACTGTCACTCTGTCCTGACAAGCCCAGCTCTGAGGAGACCAGGCCTCCACTGCCTCTGCAGCCGACAGGCAGGCAGAGCAGAGGAAGCTGATGGCAGCGCACTGTTACTTGGGTACTGTGTGTGGATGGTGACAGGCTCAATAGCTTTTCTATCAAAAGACACCCATGTGTTTGTGAAAATACATTTTTGGAGGATCAAATACCAGGTGCTTATTTTAGTAGCAGAAAGCCCTGAAACATGCCAGCTCTGGAATAAGCTGATTCTGAAAGCTGACATATTCTGTATGATTATTCCAGTATACGCCATCTGTCACTAGCATATCCAAATATTTATGTATTTTGATTATTATAACTGTTACGAGGGTACTGAAGCTCATAAATAATTTCATTTTCAGCAATCATTTTATTACTCTTCCATGGTTTGCTAATGACATTTTACATGTGCCTGCTCAGACTCCGACACAAGGAAGAATCACAGCAGGGCTATGCAAGTGACAGCCTTCTCACAAAAACCCTGTGGCCAGGGGATGCCTGAGCCCATGTCCTGCCTGGGTCTGTGCCAGTTCCCACTCCCTTCATTTCCTTGGGCTTCAGGCTGTGCTGTGCCTTCATTCAGCTCCATCTTGCCTCATCAAGTGACTGCACTTAGATTGGCAAATGATATAATATGACTAATTATGTTTAATGCAGATAATGTCTTATAATCAAAATAAAGAGTGGATTGCAAACAGATCCTTAAAGGGCACCAGGCGTAGAATTGACGCTGTATTTATTACCAATAACATCACTGAAGTGCTAACAGCTGCTCGGCTCCAGCAAGTGCGGCCCCTTTGTGGAGTTTTCCAGAAGAAGAGCTAAGTGTATCAGAAGCACATTACTGCTGATAATAGTAATTAGTTCAGTAGAGCTCAAAATGTTTTGTAAAATATTATTATCTTGATTTTGCTACTCTGCAAACCGTGGCAGAGAAACAGCCTCCTTGGCTCAGAGGAGTTACTGCTGTCTGTGGGATGGCCCTGGCTCTAGTGCAGGGCTGCTGCCCTCTCCTTGGGCAATATTGCTGTCTCCAGCTGAGTCTAGAGATCTAAGGAATGTGCCTTCTCTGTCTCGGCCTTCATTTTCACCAGCGTTAGCAAAGAGGCTTCTCTAGATGGAGGAGTGCACTGATGTGGAAGTAGATTTGGGTGTTAGATTTTTGAAAAGCCATTGTTAAGCTGAAAAAGGAAACCACAAGCTGTAAAGGTTGACAAAGCTCCTCTGTAAGGGACTCTTATTTTGCTGTGTACATTCATTTTCTCTTGCTTACTAAAGGGATAAAGTGCAATCTAGGTTTCAGAGAGAGATGGCTGATTAATCTGTCTGCCAGGTACATATGGAAATAAATTAGCAAATGGTGCATCTGGGATTAGACTACAGCAGAGATGATAAATTATTGCCATCTTCCATGGCTGTATTACTGAAGCTTCACTGGGTTCCCGGTACTCAGTTACTTGCTATTCACACGGTATTACCGTGGCTGTGGGATGGGAAGCCTCTGTATTTGATGCAATTTTCTGTGATATGCTAGTTTGAGAACTGATCTGGTCAGACCCATAAGGATATGCTGTACACTTAGATTAAGTAAAAGCAAAGAGATTTGATTTGGTTCTTCTGCTCTGCATGAAATTCTGCTGGTTTCTGAGTACAGGAATGCTCAGGAAGGAGAAAGACAAGGACCTGAAAGAGGTTTTTCCATTAAAAAAACCTCTGTGGTCACTCTCCACCCTTTATCCCAAATAGCAGAGTCATTTATCTATGCTAACACCAAGTTATGCTCTCTGAAGGAGAGCATTCTCTGGCCTAAACCTCTCCCACACTCCCAGCTTGACCCAGATGTAGTTCTACAACAACTTGCACAACTCCTTCTTATCTCTGAAATCAAGAGTGAAACACCATGAGGGCAGGTGGTATTTGCATTGAATGCTAATACAGACTTCTCAGCTGTGTCTCTGCTTCTGCTGCATTTTTCATGTCTGTTTAAACTGATGTGTAGCTGATGGGCTGGCAGCTGAGACATACCAGCAATGCCTACGACAGGACATGCAGGTGGAGTAAATGTGACAGCAGACCTGTGGTGTACTGCCTGTCTGTGGCACAAAACAGCTGTGGTGCAGAGGTGTCAGATCCTGTGGCACACCAGGGAGTTGTGGGAGTGGTGGCAGCATTGCTGGAAAAGCTGCAGCTGGGCTTTTAACAGGAGCTTGCAGCCTGGTGTGGAGACCCAGTATCTCTAGGCTGACCTGCATGGGCCTTCCAGATCTCTCAAAACCAGTGCTTGTGCAGGGGGCTGCTCCTGCAGGCTGACTCTGGGGCACAGGGTGGAGATGAGCAGGACAGGATTCTTACAGAGCTGCTGGTTGCTGTTCAGCTCCCACTGTGGCACTGGTGAGTGGACGTGAGCCTGGGGCACAGGGCACAGACAGCCTGTGCTGCACTGGTCTGCTGCACCTTCAGACTGGGCAAGGTGAAGTGCTGGGCTTGAGGGGCACTTACTGGGTGACTGTGGCCACTGGTTTTCTGTTCCAGCCATCCTTATGGTCCAGTCATCCTGTGGTCCGTGAGTCCAGCACAATTATGGTGTGTGTGTTTGTAATTGGGTAAAGCTAACGAGAACGGTGCCTTTCGGTACAAGATGCATGGGTGGGTGCTGTGCTGTAAATCTGAGCTAGCAAGGACTCTGAGAGCTCTGTTCAATTAATCCAAACACAGAAATGTTTACTAGAAATAGATTTATTTTCCAGTGACTTCATTTGCAAGTTTTGGTTAACAACAACAGTTTACTCCTAATACGATCACGTCAAGCAGCAAGTGGGACTTACTGTTGTTCCTGGCCTTTCCCACCAAGTGTTTTGAGCAGAATGTGGAGTGAGTCAAAGGAAGCACTGGCTGATGGATGAACAGATTGCAGCACAGCCATCTATTCTATTGCGCGCTTCCAGGGAAACCCCAGCAAATTAGATGTGCAGTTTTTAACTATACAGAGAAAACTAAAGAAATTACATTATGAATGAAAAATTAGGTGGAAATGTCTACTGTCTCATAAACAATTCAGGAATAACTCCCTCTAAAATATTCTGGTTTATGCATGCATTTTATTCGTGCTCTGAGAGCAAAATAAAGTTCCTAAGATAAAACAATCTAATAAGGATTTATGTAAATTTATGTGAACAAAGCAATGATGTAGTTGCCTATAGTAAATAGTTTGGAATGTGAAATGATATTTACGAACTGCTTCTCTCTATATGAATACAATAGATGATAAGGGAAGCTACGTAAAGAAAACATAATTTTACATTTAAAAGGGACTCTGATGCTGTGTCTAGTGAGCAGGACAGGCAGTCAAACAGATTGCTGAGTGTCTGATAAAATAATCTCTAGCTTGATTCTTCCCAGGCTATTTATAGCACATGTTTAATTTAAAATTTAGGTATGTGCTGCAGATGACCCTAACAATCATACCAGGCCCATGTATGATAATACAAATTGTTTGCCTCATATTGCACATATGCCAAAATCTCAAGTTGCTTTGCATGCAGAAAATCAGGCTCTGTATCCTCAAAATATGGCTGAAAATAGGAAAACAATTGTAGTCCCCAGCTGCTATGGGCATATGGGGCCAAATTTATCCCATCTGTTGAAGGTTATGGAGTTCTGCCAGGGATGACTTTGATCCTGTATGTCTAGCAAAGTGGAACCAATATATCAATATAAGATGTCTTGCTACTTCTGATGTTCTCCCAATAAAACATCATCATTCAAAGTGGCGTGAATTTCCCAAGTGCCCAAGTCACAAACACTATCGTGGGGGTTGTTTCAGAAGTGCTCTGATTCTTGCTGTGTTGATGTTAAAGCAGTGAACAGCAAATTGGCTTTTTCCTCAATCAGGGCTCGAGCCTAGGGGCTGCTGGTGGAAGTGAGTGTGTATCAGCCCCAGGCACAGAAACTAGGGGCTCTTTGAAACATTTTTAGCAAAACACTGCAGAACAGAAAGCTGTTTCTGCATTCAGGTATTGCAAAGCACATTACACTTGAAAAGCTTTTTTGGAATCAGGAATGATAGTGCCATGTAGAAATAGTAGGGTTATTTACTGTATTTGCTTTGGCATACCAGGGCATCTCTATATGCCTGGTGCTGGGCAGACCCACAAAGTCTGCATTTGGCTTCAGCCATTTACAAGTTTAGGAGGCATTTGAATCCCTTGATTTGGACAGGGCTAGTTTCCTAGTCCCCAGCAAGGCTTACTCTCTCGGGGGCTAGAAAGATTCAAGTAAAATGATGCTTGTCATCTGACTGGGGTTCTGGTGACATTTTTCTGTAGTTAAGTTCCTCCTGGTTTATTCTGGACAAGTTCTAAGAGTCACATGTAGGAAAGGTATGTCTTGTGTTTAGGACTTCACTGGTGGCAACTGAATGGTCTTTCCAGCATGAGGCTCATGTATTAAAGGCAGTAATGAACAGAAAGTGTCTCTCTTTGGTCTCATGCTTACAGTAAGGCTGTGCTTTTGGACCCTCCATGCATATCTGAGCAAGGCTGGGAAAATCTTACAAGTGCTGGCATAAGATGCCTGCAAATTAGGAATCTCAAACTAGGCTGGTGTTTATTTTCAGCAATGCTCCATTGGACTCTGTGAATGGCAGATTTTGATAAACACTGTTCCATAGCATAGCTGACAAAATTATACATATAGTTATCATGGAAGATGATTGTGGAGTTTGAAATGTGACTGCAGACATTTATAATTAAATTACTTTTCCCCCATTCAGGATATAGTACCTTATAAAGAGGACTTTGAATGGCTGTGGACAGAACCACTTCAGTCTCTGTTCAGAAAGCACATAGGCACAGTTATGCTGCACTGAAGAGGTATGGAAGTACAATGGACTTGCCCCAAAAGCAGCAAATGGAAGATCATCTATTTTGCTCTATTTATTCCTTTGTGATCACTTTCTTCTCCCTGGGGCTTTCTCATCTGCACACTCTGCATTACTTATGGACTGCTAAGCCAAATCTCCAAAGACATCTGAGAAAACCTGACAGGTTCAGTTTCGAATCTCAATCAATGCTTCTTTTCCCTCCAAACCAGAATTAGCCCCTGGAAACTGGGGTGAAGGCATATCTGCCTTTTGTTTGGCTCTATGGGAAGCCATTCCTTTGCTGCAGCAGATGAAAATCAGGGAGATCACCAGATCATTTGCTGAGGTGGCACATCTTCCTCCAGAAATATGTGGTTAATTTTAATAGCTCAACTATTTAATGTGCCAGGTTATAGTTAACACTGTCTATTGCTTGTAATGAGCTAAACTGGGACACCTCTGTCACTTGAGGGTGCTACAGCTGAAAGGAGGGTTTCATAAGAAGCTCTTGATCTGTCAGTGGCGACCACAGCTCTCGCATCTTCAGCTGAGATAAAAGCACTGTTTGCTTAACAGGATTGAATTTTCCTCAAAGAAATAATTGAAACAATAGAAGAATCACCCAAACCTGTGCTGAGCATTAGCAGATGAGCTGGTTTAAAATCGATCCATTTGGAAAGGAAGTAATGTGCAGATTGGTCAAGGTAACGATGGTATCAGATGATAAAATGGACGCAAGGCTGGAGAAAGCTTGTGAGGGATATAGTGTCACCTAAAAGCTTTGCAGAAGTGCTTTTATTACCCTGAATCAGCTTGGTTTTGCACTGACACTTAGCTGTTTGCAAAGAATTATACCTGCTTCTGAGATAAATACATCTGACAGTGAACTCTTAACCCCTCTTTTTCAGGCCCCTTCTGGGCAGTGGCCGTGGAGAAAGAGATGCCTTCAATTTTTCCAAATACAGAGTTAGAGAAAATGGGGTGCAAAACTATGGTACATAATTTACTAGTGAGCAGAACACTTCAGGAAAATTAGAGTCATTATTGAATGTAATGAAACCTGACAAATTAGAGTTTCATAGGCCCTCCCTGAGATTAGCGTGATCCATTAAACATGCTCTCTGACTGCTAAATGGCGTTGTCCCATTTCCCCATAAGAAGTTGAGAAATTCTGAGGTAACTCTGGCTAACAGCTGATTGAAAGCACCCAATCAAGAGCTCCTTAAAGTAAGAGGAGAAATTATCCTGATTAACATTATTTCCAAGAAGGTAGTCTCTAAGTAGGCTGTAAATTGTGTTAGAAGCATTTGGGTATTGCAGGGAAGGCTGAATTTGACACTGAAGTGGCCACAAAGTAATGTACGAAGTGGAGTGATCAAGGGAAGAACATTTTGTTGATTGTGGTGGGAAAATTGAATTACTCTCAGTTGCACAGCTATTCAGAATATGTACATTAAAGTGAGTGATACACAGTTTAGAAGAAGAACTAGCAAATACAAAGAGCAGAAAAAGCCCCTTTCACAAATCCTTCTTGCCTCATTATTTATATCTTAAGATTGTTTTCACAGGGCTGGTCATGAATGCCTTATCCATTATGCAAAGACATCCCAGCAATGCAAACTAAATCAATACAATAGTATTCCTTAAAATAATTGCTTTTTCCTTGACTGATTCTACATTAAAAGCAACCTTTAAATGACAGCCATTAGCACATGAAGCCTGGTCACTGGTACTGACTGAGCTTCATGAGATAAATGGTGAAGGGTTTGTGTGATAGAACTGGTACTGAATTTCACAACAAAGCCTTGAGACTGGGAGTTAGTGAGAGAGTGCATAAGCTGCCAGTTTGGGATAAAGGGTCTTTATCTTGTGGAAGAGGTAGCACATGGATGTTCTCTAGTGCCAGGTACTTCAGAGACCACCTTAAGAGGAGATGTGTGGCTGTAGTTGAGCACAGTAATATTCCAGCCCAGATTAGCCTCTCTGTTGGTAAAATGTCTCAAAATCCAAATCTCCCATCTAAAAATGTTGTATAGCATATGCGTGCTGGAGTGATGCATCTGCAGTTTAGTTTTGCTTGTTCCATGTCTTGGCCAAACCCATCACCCATCCCACGTCCCAGTTTGGGGGGTCCTGCATACTGCCAGGCACAGTCCATAGTGTCTTTCAGAAGCTTCTAGTGTAATGATGCCTGACACTGAAATGCAATAAAAATCAAAACCTAGAATAATGGCAGGTATTAATAGATATTTCTGATATTTGTTCAAATATTTAAGTGAAATGCTAAATGACAAGTTAAAAGAGCCACATGACTAAAATTTAATGCTAAGAGCTGTCTAGTGTGATGATGTCATCTTGGCTCATAACATCCTCAAAGATGACCAAAACTCATCTAGAAGACTGATTGGAGGTTTTTTTCCAGGATCAGCTATTAAAAATGGCTCAGCTAGTGGTGCTTTGGGTGGTGTTTCAACCAGAGCAATGGGTACCAGTACAATGTTAAAGTGCCATCATGGCATGTAAAGAAGAATTGAAGGAAGAAGCTTTGAAAGGTTGGAAAGGAAAACAATCACTTGAAATACACATAAGATTTCTGTAGTCTTACCTCAGCCTAGAAGGAGTCTGTCAGCGTGGCTCATGTGGTGCAGAGGAAAACATGATGAATGTGAACATAGTCTTTGAGAAGTTAAGTTTATTCCCCCCTAATCTAACTGTTTATAAACATTTATAGTGCCCATCCCTGTAATACCTGACCTCTGGTTGACATTGTTGTTCAGGACTGGCAGCTCAAGCCTGCAGTCAAGAGGAGATCTTTAGGAAAGATCTCTTTTGGTTATGGTGTAGCTTATACATAAAACTATTTAGGGTAGCTGCTTACATGTATCCTCTTCTAAGAGATAAAGCACTTGAGTGCAGGCTGAATGCCTGCTACCTTCTCATCTCCCTGATGTTCATTATAAACCAAGAAGACAAGTTTTTTAAAAGCTATTCAGATGTTCTGTGCCGTAACTTTCTCTAGTAGATATATTCCTATTGATTGCAATGAAACACACAGGGTAGAAGAGAACAGATCAATTGAAAAGTAAAGTTAAGACAGCAAGCACGCTTCTTTTCCACTTACAGTAATGGAGGCAGTTAGGGCTGGATCTATCCCAGGTGTAATGCTGCTGAAGTCAATGAAGTAGTACCAGCTATGAGTTTGGCTCCCAGTGTTCTGTTTTGACCTTTTCAGAAGGTTGCTCTGCAGGAGTGAAACTATTAAATACAGCCAGCGATACTTTAAGTTGAAATATAGAAAAGGCAAAGCTAGTGTGCATAGCACCTTTTTCATTAAGGAAGAGGCCTGACTTTTATGGAGTAAGGGGAAAAGAATTGATTCCAGATAAGTGCTGAAGTTAGTCTCAGGTTTCCCTGGTGAATAACAATCCCAAGTTGGCCTGACACTGACACTTGAATATCTCTGCATTTGTGCATGGCTGTCTGGAAGGGGCTGCATTGTCTTTCTGTACACCTGGGCATCAGAGTGGGTTCGAGTTGGATATCAGAGCCTGCAAAGACACTATTCATCTACTCACCAATGATCCATGTAAACCAGCTGAACATTCTTCTTCATTCAAGTTCAAGGGTGCTGAGGTTGCCTGGCAGTGCTCAGTGTGACAATCTTTATTAGCTGGTACACTTGGATTTCAGTAGACAGCACAGCATCTTCACACACTGCAGTTGTCTCAAGAAGGCAGGGACTGTGAGTTTGGAGTACTTGCATTTTCAAACCATTGTTTTGCGTCTTTGGGTGCACTAATCTTGGCCAAGAGAGAGCAGCATGTTCTGTGGCGGCTGACAGGCAGCAGTGCAACTGAGAATGGGCCCTCCTACTGCATTGCCCTCCACTAAAATTTGCAGTGGTCTCTGAGAGCAGTGACAGTGAGCACTGTCCACAGGACAGAGGTTTTGCTAACAAGGATGGAGATGGAAAAGTTCTGGGTCCTCCTCAGATAGGTGAATTAGCAAGGATGGCAGAAGTCCACAAAGGGCTACCAGAGGTGTGCTGCAGGAGATCCCTTTGCCTGCAGTGGGATCAGGGCAGCTGGAGCAAACACTGGTGTTGCTGCTGTGGAAGGGAGAGGCCAGAGATGTGTCACACTGTCACACTGCCTTGGCCCAGAGGTATGCTCAACAGGCACTCCTGGGGTGGCTGGCTGTGTGCTCCTACCCCTCTTCTCATAGCTCCTTCTCTTTCTCTCTTCTCATGTCCAGACCTCCCCTGCCCTTTCCTTTTATGGCCCCTTCCCTCCTCCTGTCCTTCCCAGAGCTCCTCCCCAGCTTTGCTTGGGAGTGATGGCCCTAAACTGCCATGTGCAGCATGTCAGCATGGGCTGTGGGCTTTTTGGGGGCAGGGTCTGATCCCACATTGCCTGGCTCAAATGGACCAAGGTGTCCCTTTCTCCTCAGCTACTTGTACAGTAAATGCACTGATTTGCAACAAGTTCTGATTTTGCTGGTGGGACAGGGAGGAGGAGTGAGTAGGTCTAAAGATTCCTTGAGCTACTTGGATCTACCCATCCTGCAGGTGCATGGGAGGTGAGAGGATTTCAACACAGACAACTCTGAATAAGACCATTCATGCTGATGGAAAGTTTTTAGTCAAATACAATCTCAGTATTCTCATTTGCCCCATTTCTTGCACCCTGTAATTCCTCTGCTAGGTGAGGTTTGAGTCCCTGTCCCAGCAGAGGTTCCCAAGCAGGAGAACATGAAGTAGTCTCCTGCAGCAAGGGCTTTTTTACTTTTATAGAGTCTACAGCACTGTGTTTACTAGTTTCTTTTAAAGTGTTATCATAAATAATTAAAGCTAAACTGTGCTTGTTAAATAAATGAGGAATGCACATGTTCAGATGCATTATCTATGTTTTAATTGCACTCATTTGTTGATGCTGTCCTTAGGTAAGGAGGCAGGAGACTTCTGCCTGAATGAAGGGCTTGGGAGCTGCAGGATCTGGGCTGAAGGACTGGACCCTCATTTGTTTGCCCAGGAATTTCTAAAATTAGCATGGTGGTGAACATCATCCAGTGCATGAGATGATATTCTTGGAGACAGGTGCCATCCTTCTGCTATGGGCTTTAAAAGTGTGGAGGAAATACTTCCTGGGGTGAAATCTTTAGAGATGTGGTTTCTTACATCCAGGCTGCTCTTCAGGATGTGCAGGACATCCTGGTGAATCCCAGTGTCTGTCATGTTTGCAACCATGTCTGTTCATGTTTAGGGTTCTGCAGTGGGCACTGCCCCCCATGCCTGCCTGGGGCTGGGCTGCCCCCAGGGCTCCCCTAGGTGCTCCCTGTGCTGCTTCCTGCATGGGGGGCTCTGTTGTTTTATATAATCTACATTTCCTCCTCTGATATTGATAACATAACATCCTGTGATGTTCTCACGTGCTCTTTGTCCTGTGTGAGAGCCAGCAGGCCCCAGTCAGCAGACACTGAGCCCCACAGGGGTCACTTACCCCTGGGCTTGCAGCATCCCTCCCTCCCTTTCAGAAAGCCAGCCAGCTTCATCTTAGAACTGGTTTAAAACTAATTGCTGCACAGAGTCTCACAGCTGTCCTGATTAGTGATTTGAAACTTCTGGACTTAGTAACTCCAACTTCATTAGGAAGATCTGTTTTTATAATAATTGTCTCTAAAGAGGGCCTGGGGGATTATTAAGAGATGGCATTCATTATCAGTAAAAATACCATGAAGAAATTTCATAGACAAATGTTGACGTTCTGGATGATGTAGATTCTCTTCCGCAAGGAAACAATTTTATCTGAAAAGCATAATTATCTTAATAATTATCTTGAAAACTAAATGGGATTTTGAGGCTTGGTCAGGGTTGTCTAGGTGGTTGACACCTGCAGTGCTGAGCAGCTGGGAAAGGTAGGGCTGGTTGTGTGGGGAGAAGGCCTGAACACAAACCAACAGAAAAAAGGCTGTGGAGGAAGAGTAAGGAAGGGTTTGGCAGAATCTGACATTTAGAAAGCAGGCTAAGTTGGAGAGGAATGAACTCAGGCTGCAGACACCAACTTTGGAGCTTGAGGGCTAAATGCTAATAGAATATGGCAGGTGTTTTATTTATTTGTTTGTTTGTTTGTTTGTTTATCAAATTTATTTAACTCGGAGGTTGCAAGAAGGATTTTTGTTTTATTTATTTATTTTTCAAATTTATTTAACTAGGAGGTTACAAGGAGGGCTAGTAGCTACAAGATCTGCTGGACAGTGTGATGGGTCAAGAGGGCTTGCTAGGGGGAGGTGAAGGTGCAGCAAGGCTGCCCTGGATTAGGAAGAGATGGTCAGAGCAAGGTGATGAGCAAAAGGAGTGGGTTGTTTGCTGAATTTCTGGAGGTTTTTAACTACAGAAAGTAAAGTGAATATCAAAAGCATTTGGTGCATATCAGAAGCAAGAACAATACAGTGATAAAAGGCAGCTGTAGGATCAGTCAGATGTCTGTATCTGTGGTCACTGAAGGAATTTAGGTATTCTTAAGATACTTCTCCACAGCATCTCTATGGCGTTTTATTGAAAGACTTTTGTCTTTAGAGAGTGATAATAGAGCAAGAGGGAACAAATTGATTTGCTCTTTTTTTCTGTACCTCAGCTTTGCCTTCTTGATGTTTATTTTGGTTATTGTGGCTTCTGAGGCATTTTTAATTAGTATTTCTTTCTTAAACAGAGTGGCTGTAAATGGTTCAGAATCTCATGTCCGAGGCTGCAGAAAATATAATTTTCCTGAAAAGGAATGGGAAAGTGAATTTTCTCTGAGGAGATATGTTTTTGAATGATTGTTTGCATCTGCATCTAGAAGAAAGGAAATTATTATTTCGTATGGCAGCTGAGAGATGGTCATGAGGAAAAGGAAGCCATTATTAATTAATCATCAATTATTATTTTAATATTTATGTAGCACTGTGTGAGTGGTGCCCCACAGGGATGGCGGATCATCTCTCTGCCTGAGGAGCCTACATTCTAAATTTAGCCATGGTGATGGCTGCTCATGGCAGATGATGTGTTTTCATCATTCCCTGCTCTGCCTCAGCTTTTCAGTTGAATCCCATTTTGATTCACCATCCCCAATAGAGGGAAGCCTGCGCTAAGCAGGAATGGCGAGATCAGAGTCTAAAAGAGTACAATCAATGCAGTAAACAGAGAGGCAGGATTAGAGGTCTGATCTCAGAGTTACATCTTGCAATCCCTACCCAGAATTGCAATAATGTAAACAAAATTTTTCCAAGAATAAAGAGTGCAGGGTTTGGTGCCAATTTGGAAAGACCTGCCCTTTCTGGGTTCTCACACTGATATCCAAGTAAAGTTTTGGGTTTTTTTTCAAAGTCCTTAAATTGACACACTTAATGGTGAGACCTGGCCTCCATGGAATTGCTGGCAGCCGTACTGGGATGTTTCTCTTACTGGTGTTTTCCCTGACCTTACCTCTTGCTGAGGTCCGTTCCTATTTCTGTGCTTTGAAGCAGGTGTTTGTGGATGCTGTGCCTGTGCCTGATACTGCACTTTGCTGGCAGCAGTCAGTAGGGTAATAAACTCTGATAGATGCATTCCAAAATACATCTAGATAAAATCCATCTCTAGATAAACCCCATATATTTAGACCCTAAGAATTAGATTCATCACAAGGGTTGTATCATGTAAGGTGGCAGCTCTGCAAAGTGTCAAATTGGACCCTGGTTCAAAGAATGCATTTCTGTGGCAGCCACTTGGAGTGGAGTAGATTTGAAAAAGCAATTGAAAATATGTAGTACTGAGAGAAACCAGCATTTATGTAAAGTACCTATTGTCAAAGTGTGGTGTAGTGGCTAGAACAGAAAATGGGAGTCAAACAGTCTAGGGTTTATTTTTGGCTCAAGCATAACTGTACTGAAGTCAAGTTAATTGGAGCTAAATTCAGAAGTCTCTCCTAATATAGGATTTTTGATCCACTTTCAGAACTCTGTTAGAGATACGTGCTGTTTTGTTTTTCTAGAGGATGATCTAAAAGCATTGGAGGAAGTTGCTACATTTTGTATTAATGTATGCGAGGTTTTTTCCATAAGCATGTAAGTTAGTATGAGATGTATGACTTCTGTGCTGGGAGGGATAAATGTGTGGAAATCTATAGCCATTGCCAGGTGCCAGTCTTAATCAGAAATCTGTTGGCTTCACTGAAATTTTGCATAGATATTTTCCCTTGTCAGGTGACCTACTTAAATAGAAGAATAATGTATAACAGTCTTACAGACATTTCTTGGCAGAGAGTCCCTGTTCTGCAGAGTAGAAGTCCAGGACAAAAAGACAAGTTTTCATTTACTGATACATTTTCATTCATTTAAATAAATAAATAAATAAAGAATAAATGAGGTTTAAATATTTAGATGTGACTTTTGCTTGTTAAAAAAGACTCTTTAAAGAACAAAACCCAAAACAATCTGATGTCTCCCAGGGAATGCCTGCATAGTCCTGTGCCAAAGGTATCCTAGTGAACTCCAGAGGAGGTCTCTTGAAGAAGTTCAGCCTCCTGGACAGTGAGTTTATGTTTGGATGTTGTTTACAGGACGTGTCATGGTTTGGCTGTCCCTACACTGTGCTGTGCAGGGGGTAGCAGATATGTCCTTAGAGATTAACATGAGAGGATGTTGTGGTTCCCTTGTGTTTCAACTTGCTTCCAAGTCAAGACGGTTGCTCAAATGAACTCCCAAGAGTGAGGCAAGAGACAGCCTAAGCCCATGGGCAGTGGATTCTGCAGAGACATGATTTGACAGTGGTTTCATCCCTCTGGGCTGGCCCAGGCCTCTGTGGCACTGTGTGCTCTGCCTGCACAGAGCTGGGCATGTTCCCTTTGGGGATCAGTACCTCACAGAATAGGACCTATTCACCTAACCCAGTACTTGCAATGCACAGTCCTGAAATAATTCACAGAAAGAAGTGTATAACAGGGTGTGTTACTATCTTGTTCATGTGATTGGAAATAAAAAGCAGAGCTGTCAGAGGAGAGGGAGACACCAGTTTGGTTGCCTGTGTTGCCATCTCCTGCTGGCAGCAGAGCAGGATGGGCACAGCACTAAGAGCAGCCACAGCCGGTTTGGCCATTCTGGTTAGTGTGATGGCTGAGGGCCAGGTACACCCAGGGCCATGTTCATTTCTGGGCAGGATGGTGCCCCTAGGCAAGACAAACATCTTGTAAGATGAACATTCTGCTGTAACTGCCCTCCCTTCTCACAAGCATTGTGTCAGCAGGGAGAGAAGCAAACCTTCAGGCAGGGCTATAAAATAGCACTTTGGAAAGTACCTGAAGCAATACTAACTTCACTGAAAGTAATTTAAAAGTCAGTGAGATTTGGGCTTTTAAATCTTTCTAGTGCTTTTCTTACAAGTTACCATCAGTATTTGAAAATCTAATCTATCAGCTGTGCCTCCATTGCACCATCCAGCTGAGGATCTCTAATCAAAGCTGTAAATATCTATAAATCTGTAATACCTTATGAATTCTCTATATTGACTTGAATTTTGGGATGTTTACTGTATGATTGTATTGATTTAGGTTAATAGGAAAAATAACCCAGTCAGTAATAAAAGCTGATGGTAGATCAGCCCAGTTCAGGTGGGTGGCAGGCCAGGATGGAGAGATCCAGCAGGCAAAAGGCCAGCAAGTCAGCATGGGCAGCTTGTGTGGCCAGTCCATCTTTTCCTCACTGGAACAAGGGAGAGTGCAAGGAGACCTGCTGAGGAGAGAGCAGTGTGTCCTGATGCAGGAATCAGCTGTAATCATGGTGACACAAGGTTTATCTGTCTGCCTTTCTTTAACTCGCTGTTAAGCAGCGCCTTGGGATTTAAAGGCACTGACTGGAGTCCAGCAGCCCTCACAGTGTGTTGGGTAAATAGGGTTCATTCTCAGGGTCCTGCTTCCCCTCTCAGGGCTGCCTGCCCCGGTAGGAGCAGCTGCAGGATTGTGCCCTGGGGAGGAGAGGGATGCCTCCCAGCCCAGGGAGGTGCAGTCAGAGCAGCAGAGGTGTCACTCAGCACAGCACACTTCAGAGGGAGAACAACCATAGGTTATCCAGTTCAACAGCTCGTATGGACCTGTACCATTTTGCCTGAAGCCATGCTGTAGACTGCAGGCAAAAATATTAGTGATCTACAGGAAAAGCCAGACTCCCTGACATGGATGTAGCATTAGGCTCAGCTGCAGAAGCAGTAGAATTTGTATCCCAAGTATCTTCTTTTCTGGTTCAAGCTCCTTGGGATATTAACTTGCGTTGTTCTAACTCGGTCTTTTATCCTTGTGGTTTATAAAGCAAATGAGCTTTTTTTCTCTGTTGATTTCCAGTGTATTGCTTTCTTGTTTTAAATAAAGCTCCTGCTCTATTTTTGAATAACATAATGAGTGAAAAATGACTTTATTCATCCTGGTGGCAGGACAGCAATTTGTTACACTGCCAGCTAGAGGACCTGGATCAGAAACAAATTTGGGTTCCCAGGCTCTATTCCAGAAGAGCTGAGACATATTTTTGAGGTGATGTACTTGGACTCTAGGGGAAGATTGTTGACTGAACTGAGCTGCTTTCACAAACATCCTGCCAGCTGAGCCTTGACACACTGCTGGTCTTTGCCTCAAATGGGCAGGTCTGGTGGCTGGGAACTGCTCCCAGGAGCTGGAAGCACAGGTGAAGAATTGAGGATGCTTGGTGGAAATTAAGTTCATGCATTCACACTTATCACTTACTATTCCATTGATCCAAGCTCAAGGATCATGTATAGTGATGGCTGTGGGTTGTTGGAGGGGGAGTTGTTGCCCTGTTCACGTGGGGCCAGAGCTGAAACTTGAGCAGAAGATGACGCAAGGCCATTGCTTCCCATGTGACCACCCCGACTTGACCTAGTTCCACATCACCCTTTAAAAGCACTCTCTCTCTCTTGCTTCCCTGTAACCCTTCCCACCATGCTCCATGGCGCTTCCTCGTCTCCCAGACCATTTCCACCCTGGCCATGCTCCTGCTGTCTTAGGCAGATGCAAGGTGGAAGCCAGAGGCACAGACTTCTAGTGGAGCAGCCCTGAGAAGTTTGGTAGCTCTGAAGCTGCAGCTTTTTCAAAAGACTGAACCTGCACAGGGCCTGATCTGTTACAGTTATTATTCTTGTGAGGCAGCATCTTCCAGCTGCTGTTCTCTTCATGGATAAAGATATCATCAGCTGGAATGATCTGCTTCCATATTTTGTATAGACATATTAAGTGCTTGGAAAAGCTCCAGGTAATTCAATGAGTCTGTAAAGGGAAAAGCTACAGGCTAAGACTACAAGGGAGAACATGTTGTTAGGACTGTTTTATCAAAAAGTAACTCCCTTTTCTTTTATCTGGGTAGATGCAATACTCATAATTATGACTGTATGATTAGATGGTCATGGATAGGTATGTTTATATATTATTTTCTGATGTTTATGTATACCTGTAGTTATTTCAGAGGGTGAAATGCAGGTTATTAGTAGCACTGTTGGAGCAGTAGGAAGGTACTATAAAATCAAGAACAGTCTGCATAGACCTGAGTCATGTGTCCTAGATATACAATAATTACCATAATAGACAAAAAATAGGGTTTTCAAGCAAAACTATGAGGTGACACATTTAAAGCAAAGGAAGAATTTTTTTCACACAGTCAATAGTTAAAGCGTGGAACTTCTTGCTACAGGCTGTTGTTGTAAGCTGAAGCTTACAGTAACCTTTTTGAAAGTTGATAGGAAAAAAATATCTTTGGGTTTACAGCACACCACAACATCTGATTGCATCTTTAGCGTCAGCTTTTAAGCAGCAGGTCTCTGGAAGTACAGGAGAATGCTGCAGTATCACTGTGCATTTGTCCTGTTCTTCCTTAGGACTTGGCTGGAATGAGGACGTGGGCAAGAGAAGCTTTGCTCTGACTGGCTTCTTCAACTCTTACTGTAAACATTAAATGGAGCTGTGTGACAGGGAGGTAAAGAAGAAATAAAGGTAGAGGGTTGGATGCTGGTTAGCACTGGCATAAACCCGAGGATGCAATCAAATAGCTCCCAGAGCCACAGAGCACTGGGGTACCTGAGGACAGCTTGAGCCCCGCTCCCTAAGGACTCTGCCGCGCCGGCATCACACTTCCTGCTCAGTAAGGCAAGCACTGGCATAAATTTCCACTTGGCCAATTTCAAGATCTTATTCCATCTGCCCAGTCTATGAGAGAAGAAATGGCTCAAGGAGAACCTATTAACTTCAGTAAGGACCCCCTTTGGGTACTTGATGACTAAAATCCTACTCTTGAACAGAGTTGAGCACTCACTTGCCCTGGTGTGTATTCGCACACACAAATGCATGTATCACCAAGGGCCCAGCTGCAGACCCACACTTCACACGTGAGTGCAGCATGTCTCTGGCTCCCTAAATATGATGTGTGTGTATGGGAATTCTGAGGCAACCCTGGCTCTGTACAAGAAGTGTGCAAGACCAGAGCTGTAGCAGAAAAATGGGTGGAAAGTTACTGATGGCAGTGCTTGTTTCCTCCCATTTGTTTTGCCTTCTCCATTTTTGTAGAGGTTGTGACAATGGACAGAAATACATAAAAGTAAGGGAGATGTGTGTACTCTCTGGCCTCATCTGGTCAGCACTTACAGATTTCTCACTCGGCAAAGTGACTGCTCTGTAATCACTGGAGCATATAAATCTTGGCTTTATTTTTGACTGGGACCTGTGCATGGTTATGGATGAGCAGAGAGGCAGTTTCTTTCATAGGGAGGTATTATGCAATTTAAAGGGGTCACAGTTTTTCCTATTTGTTGAAGCTATGGGTTTTTTGCTTTGTGAACATCTGAATTTTCTACATTCAGGTAAGAAAGACCTACAGTTTGTTGTAATGATATGATCAAAGTATAGAGTAGCCCAGTATTCCCCACTGATTGACATCCACTGGGATCCTGAGAGCTGTGAGATTATGTTGTTTGGAGAGACAAGAGGAAGGAGGACTAGCAGGACCGGTTTTCCAGTAGAGGTGACTGCCACAGAGTGCCTTTGGATTGAGCTGCATTTGCCCTGGTGCCCAGCATAATCCAGCTGGCCCCAAAGTGTCAGTGCTGGCTGTGCTCCCTACCCATGGCATGGCAGTCTTGCAGGAGTTTGCAGAGACCAGTATCTCATGAACCCTCCCAGGTGACCTCTTAGGTCAAAGCCATCCAGGGCATTCTCAGTAATTGACTGGCGTTGACCAGTCAAGAGATTTACTGGCATTTGTAGCCAAGTTTAGACTTTGTTGCTCACAGTTAAAAGCTGTCCTGCCAGTTTGTTTGCTGATACTCCCCCAGATCTGGCATTCCTCTGATCATGTAGCCAACTGATGTTTGTTATTATTTAGACCAAATCGTGCCTCGGGCAAAACTGACATCACTGCTGGGCCTCATTAGGGAAATGAGGAGCAGGGTGTGGGGAGCTGGCTGCAGGAAGTGCCACTGTTTCCCACCACTGAGCTGGGAGTGAACGCCCCTCGCCAGGCAGGTTAGTGGGGTCTGTGGTTTCAGTGTAGCCCTTTGCCAACGCCCTTCAAGCTACAGGAGGGGTAGAAGTCTTGCTAGATGGAGAGCTTTTGTCCTGGTTTCAGCTGGGATGGAGTTAATTTCTTCCTGGCAGCTGGTAGAGGTCTGTGTTTTGGATTTAATATGAGAGTAATATTGATAACACACTGATGTTTTAGGTGTTGCAGGGCAGTGCTTACCCTAAGTCAAGGACTTTTCAGTTTCTTGTGCTCTGACAGTGAGCAGGTCCAGAAATCAACTGGAAGGGGGCACAGCCAGGACAGGTGACCCAAACTGGCCAAAGGGATATTCCATGCCCTTGAACATCAGGAGAAGACTGCCAGGGGCTGATCACTGCAGGGCTATGGGCTGGGCATCAGTCAGCAGGTGTGAGCAATTGTATTGTGCATCACTTGGTCATCTATTGTTATTACTGTTTTTGATATTGATATTGTGATTACTATTATTATTACCTTTATTTCAGTCATTAAGTTGTATTTAACTCTTGAGCTTTACCTTTTTCAGTTTTCCTTCCCATTCCAACTAGGGCTGGGGTTGGTGAGCAAGTGGCTGTGTGGGACTTGTGTGGGCTGTTTGGGATCTGCTGGCTGGGGTTAAAACACGGCAGCTTTTGAGAAGTTGCATGCCATATGATGTAGGCTGCTCCATTGCTGTCTTGTGTTTGCTTTTTTCCAGTCAGTGTTTTAAAGAGCAGTACTAACGGGGCAACATGGTTTCTGTTCATCTCTGGTAATTTCAGAATCATGGATTTAGATAAATGAAGACTAATCACATAGTTGTTGCTAGGTGGGAAAGTCTTTGTCTTCAAGTAGTGCAGAATTTCTTAGTCTGCTTAGTTACATTGACAGTTTGGAAGAAAGACAGTGATTAGTGAAATCTGGAAAAATTATTTCATTTTCAAACTTCTTTTGCTAGCCATTTTTCTTTTCTTGTGTTAAATATCACCTTGATGTCGCCTTATGTCTCGCATACCCTACCTTACTTTACCTACTGGACTTTAGCTGTGTAATTCCTGTCTTTCCCTTTTATCTCGTTGTTCCCGACCTTTGGAGTTGATTGTGTAACCAGAGGAGCAAGTAATGTTTTCCCACTGAAGATCAGACATGTCACACAAGACATTGTTTTTAATGTCAGTCTGCTAGTTCAACCTGCAATGAGTTACTAAAATTAACTTATAAATGGTGTGTGTAATTTATCTTATGAAGAAAAGTACTGTTTGAAGAGAATAAATGCCTGTTCCAACCACCACAGCAGCAAACTCCATCACTTGTACTGCTAACATCCAACCATTATCTGCCTCTTATTTCACACTAAAAAGAATAGCAAAAGCATTCTTACAAATGGACTGTTTCTAAACATATCAGAAGCTTTTTTGGACCAGTATCTAAGAAATTAAACTGTGTGTTTTTAAAACATCAGTTTTTATTTTGGTACAAATTACAGATGTTCACAGAAGTATCAGTAAGTGCAGGCTCTGGAGATGGTCTGCTTCTCATTAAACATGCATGTGCTATTGTCTTCTTACTTCTTTAGACCTAGCCTTCATTTTAAAGTCAGACTTTAATTTCTGAAGAATATAATTTAAAGTTATGTCTAGTGCTTTGTGATTACCTGGAACTACTAAAGAAAAAGACTTGGCAGTGGCAAAATAAATATGTAGGAGCTGTAGCTACCTTAGCTCTGCTAGAGGTAGTAAAATAGAAGGTCTAAACATTTGAGTGATTTTAACAAGGAGGCAGAAGCCAGTGAAGTGTCTGTTGCATTGCAAAAAGTTTTACAGGCAGAAGTTGACAACACAGGAGGCTCCTTCTCTCTGTATTTAAAGTTTACTTTGCCATTTGTCTTCAGTGGGTTCAGTGTTGTAGTGAATAATTTATAGGCAGTATGAATGAGCTCATTAGTCACCTTTTCAGAGCTTAAGTGAGGTTTGTGGTTGTCATTACATGGGCCTTCTGTTCGCAGGCACAACAAAGGACGGCTCAGGGCTGCCTGGCACAGCCCCGACTGGCCTGTGTGCTGCTGACACACAGCCCTGCTGCCAGCAGTGCTCCAATAACCTGCAGGGCTTTTTTTTATTCCTACATGTGGTATTTGGTTTGTTATTGTGTTGTTTTCATGTTGGGGGTGTTTTTTTATTGTGAAAAAGAATATTGAAGATTATGTGACAGGTGATATGGAATAAGTAAAATAAGCTCTACTTGTATACAAGCAATAAAAGTGACTTTTCTCCTCAGATGTTCTTACAAATTTTGTTACAGTGTGTCTTGATTTTGGCTGTGATGGAGCTAATTTTCTTCCTGGTACCTGATATAATGCTGTGGTTTGGATTTATTATGAGAATGACATTGATAACATGCTGCTGGTTTACTTGGTGCTGTGCTGTGCTCAGCCTGAGTCAAGGGCTTTTCAGTTTCCCATGCTCTGCCAGCCAGCAGGTGCACAAGGAGCTGGGAGAGAGCACAGCCAGGACAGCTGACTGCAAACTGGCCAAAGGGATATTCCATATCAAAGAGCATCATGCCCAGTAGATTAACTGGGGGAGTTGGCTGGGAAGGGCTGATCACTGCAGGGGTATGGGCTGGGCATCACTCAGCAGGTGGTGAGCAGTTGTATTGTGTATAATTTTTGTGTCCATCTGGGGATTTATTTCTCTCTCTCTCCCCCTCTCATATCTTCCTTTTCACTACTACTATTAATGTAATATTGCACATTATTTATTAAGCTGTCCTTAACTCACAGGTTTTACCTTTTTGTGATTCTCCTTCCCATCCCACCAGGGGTGGGAGGAGTAAGTGCATGCATAGTACTTAGTTGGTGGCTGAGATTAAACCACAACATAGCCATAACATTTTTTTGTCCTTGAACTGCTTATGGAAGTGCTAAACTGTGCTGGAACTGGCTGAACCTAAGAAAAGGGATTAACTATCAATGTTTACAAGACTGCAGATATACAGAGAAAAATATTCCCAAGATTATTTCATAGTGCTTCAGCAGCTGAGACCTACCCCATCCTTGTGACATCCCTGTGAGAAACCTGTGGAATGTGAAATTTGCCTGCAAAAAGTCTGTGAGGTGCCAGATGCACCATACCTCCCAGATCACTGCAGCTGCTCACTGAAGTTACCTGTTGTCAGAAAGACTGGGGCAGTGCCAAAAGGCCTGGCAGAAATTCATGTCCCAGGGAATAAGTCAGTCCATTATAATAATACACTCTTGTCACCACAGAGAAGCCAAAAGCTGCTTGCAGGGAAAGCCACCTCATGTAGCAGCCAGGGGGGTGGTTTTCTGGCCACAGAAGTTGTTGCTGGGATGTGGTACTTGAGCTGTGCTTTTTTTGCTATGCCATGTTTCCTCCTTCCTCCTTTCCTCCCAAAATCTGCTCTGCCTGATGGCTGCTCTCTGGTTCAGCCTTGGAGTCTGCCTCACTTGTGGCTGTGGAGGGGAGCACAGGACAAAACAGAACCTTTCTGCAGATGGTACTGACTCTTTTTAGTCCTTCCACTGCAGTTTCTCATTGCTTTCCATTCCTTGCTCCCTGGCACTTTCGGTGAGCTGCTCTGTAGCACTAAAAACACACCAAGGACAGAAGTCTGCTTGTTCATTTTATGGCACTTTGTGTGTTTCTCACAACCTGCACCCTCTCAGCATCTCTTTGCAGACACAGCTGTAGGTGAGCACAGCCCTGCTTGTGCTTCATCCCTGCACCACCTCATGCAGGCTCTCATAGTTGTCTCTGTGTTGTTGCAATATGGGAATCTGCATATCACAGGATTTCCTCTGGGAACAGTGGTCAAGAACCGTACAGGAAGAGTAGAGCCAAGTAGTGAGTAGAGGAAAGAACCCTGGAATATCCTGTGCTACAAAATGCTGGAAATCAAGCTGGGACTCACACAAGTCTAGTTGTGGCTAGGAAATGCACCTGGCACAAGCAAATAGTCAGAGGAGAATAATTGCCTTCTTACAGCAGTAGTGATGGTAGACTGTGTTTAGTGTCAGTTGCTGAGAACTTCAGTTGATGAGATGTGAACACGAACTTCACTACCTGTGAAGTCTTGTTGCAAACTTAATTTTGCATGCATAGATACACAAAAAAAGGGGAAATTATGCCCTTTGATGAAGTGAACAGTTTGTATTCAGGAAAGCTGAGGCAGAATTTGAGAAGTTAACTTAAAATACTTTTGTCTTAGTTTTAGAAATTCCACTTGGCAATGCAGTTTGGGAGTTTTATACAAATTACATGATTTTCAACTGTAGTTTTCCCCAAAACTTCTGATCTTTACTTGTCTGCAGTGTTGGCTGCTGCTTTTCCTCCACACTGCTTTTGAGAACAAAAATACAGTTGATTTCTGGTTCTGCTGATTACTTGTAAGTTTGACTTCAGCTGCCAAGTGTGAATACTGATGTTGAGATAACGCCAGGCCACATCTTGTGGCATTACACTTTTACAACAGATAGCAGAGTTTAAGCACCAAACTCCAGAACACAGTTCCTTCATTTTTCAGCCTCTTTAAACACTGCACCTGTACTAAAAATACTGGCTTGCATTACAGTTAATTAACCAACTGAGTTACTTAGGTGAGTTCAGACCTTTATAGCAGGAGACTCCAGTAAAGATATGTTTATCCCAGCAACATTTTGCTTTCCACTGACTAGGCTGGAAAATAAGCTGCACTTGCAGGAGCTTCCCTTTCCCAGTATAAGCTAGGTTTGTGCTTGGGTCCTTGTATGTTGGGTAATTACGCTGTGAAAGCATCTCTCATATGGACCCATTTGAACAAATATATGTAGAAAAATGAGCATGCATGATGCTGTCCTCCCACCACACTCATGCACAGAAACACAATTGCTGGTAGCTTCTCAGCTGCATATAATTTTAGCACTAAGTATACTCATTTTCCTAGAAACTGCAAGCAAGTGTTACTACAATAACATCACAAATGTGCATACATTAATTTATAAAGGAGCTACTTAATAAAAACTGTGGATTTTATTGGAAGAAATTAATTTTATTTTAGCCTGTGAAACAGATATACCATAGATAGTTTTGTTTGCTCAGACTTCTGACAAAGCTTTGTATTGGTGCTCCTTTTCTCACAGATTCAGTTCTGTTTCTGTTGGGTTTTGCCTGCTGGGGAAAATGAGAACTTAAAGACTAATTAAATGTAAGGTTGGGAAAATGCTTTGTAAATCTGATTCCATGTTCTCGATTGAATGAGCAAAAGATAGATCTATTGGTAAGCTGGGCCTTCCCTGCATGTGCAGCTTATAGCTTAGTGCTTGCTGGGTGAAGAAATGGGAAGGCATGCTTGCAAAAGCCATGGGACGGGCAGGCAGGGTACAACTGCACTCAGAGCAGCTGTGAAGCCAGAGTTGCTCTCTTTCAGGGCAGCAGGGCACTGTTTGTCAGCCCATTAGGTGTGTTACCTCTGCACAGGGCAGAGACTCTGGCTGTTCTGGAGCTGTGCCAGGAATTCAGACACTGCTGTGTCTCTGCCCCAAAAGCAGGCATAGTGCAGAAAACAAAACCAGGCTGGTCTGCTGTGGTTAAAAATAAAGAAGTGTTGATACTGCAGGAGAAGAATGCCGAGAACAGGAGTTGTGAAAGCGGAAATGAATAAACACTGTATTCATGATTTCGTTTTTCTAAGTTCCTGAAGGTGTCCAGTGTGCTTGTGCTATGTACAAGATTAAATCCAGTGCCTCAGAGAAAACAGAAGATTAGAAATATCAAGACTGATGGGGACACAAGCCCCATCAGTCATTCTGCATGGAGGAAGAACTGACACAAAATGAGATGGTCAGTGTACAGGTGCCGGGGCCTGAGCTGTGTCCCACACTGAGGGTCTGATCACAAGAGTCAGCAGCCCTGTCCACATCGCTCTTTGAAAAGTACATTATGACCCTTAAGAATTAGAAGGAGTTTTTTTACAGCTGTGTAATTCTAAATCCTAATAAGCAAGCTTTGCTGGCAAACTTGCAGCAGACTTCAGGGAAGAAATCTGACTCTGTAGAGAGAATAAACATTGACAAGGACACCAGTCAATAAAGACATGGTAATTGGAGGCCAAGTTAGGAAGAGGGGCTTAAAGGTGAGGATAAATAGTGCAGGACTGTTGAAGTGTGGCAGGTGAGGCCAGAAGGCAGAAAGTAGAAGTATTTAATAAGGTTATGTGACATGGTGTCCTGCTTTTGGCCGAGACAGTGGTGCTGTATTTTTGGATTCAGTATGAGAATTAAGTTGATATCACACTGTTGTTTCAGTTGTTGCTGTGCAGTGCTTGCCCTAAGTCAAGGACTTTTCAGTTTCCTGTGCTCTGACAGTGAGCAGCGCACAAGAAGCCAGGAGGGAGCATGGCCAGGACAGGGGACCTGAACTGGCCAAAGGAATTTTCCATACCACAGAGCATCATGCCCAGTATATACTCTGTGGGGAAATTGATCAGGAGGGGCCAATTACTTCTTAGGGATGAACAGGCATCTGTCAGCAGGTGGTGAGCAATTGTATTGTGCATTATTTGTTCCTCTTGGATGTTATTCCTCTTTCTGTCTCTTACTATTACTATCATAATGTTATATTTTTTTTTTAAAAATATGAAAAAATTATGAAACTATTCATGTCTTAACCCCTGAGTTAAGGTTTTGTGGGTTTTTTTGGTTTTTTTAAATTCTGAATCCTCTCCTCACTGTGTGTGTGGCAGGGGGAGCAAGCGACTGTGTGGTATTTAGTTTCTGTCTGGGGTTAAACCATGACACATGGTCATAATACTAGCAAAGAGAGATGTTCCCAGCAGAAGGAGATTGAGGGGGGAAGATGAGCCTGTGAGCCCATGACCCTTGCTGTGCCTGTGTGCTCGATGGCTTGTGGGAAATTTTCAGGGATTCCAATCTAGAGGAGGATAAGAGATAAAGAAGTATAGAGAGATGGCTGGAAATCCTCATTAAATAAGATACTGCAACATCTGCAGTTGGTATTCTGAAATCTGAGTGGAAAGATTAGACTGTTGTGTATTAGCCCACAAGGCTAAAGTGCAGCTCTGCACTGTTGTAACTTCTAATCAGCCTTCAGTACGGCAAGTACTTTGGTCTTGATGTACAAACAGTTTCATCTGTCAGTGTTGCAAATCTTATGCTAAATGAATTAGTATTATTGCTGTCTCAGAAATGGGGAAATCAACACCCTAATAAATGTGGGGGGTTGCCTGAGATTACAGTGAGTATTTAGTTACTTGATGGCCATACATTAGTAGTTCTGCTGCTGCTCTGGTCTCTAAACCAGCAGTTAATGTTCTTTCATTGAAGCCGCATGAGACTGTGTGCTCCTTTCTTAAGTTAGTCCCTTTAGGTATTCCAGCAAAGAGTCAGAAACTGAGGAGCAGTCATCCTAAGAGGCAAGATAGTAGTGTTTACATTGTTGCTGGTATTCTTGCGCTGTGCAAGTCACAGCTGCACTTGCAGTGGAGCTCAGGGGTGAGTGGGAGCAGCGAGAGGCTGCCCCACGCTGCTGCCTCTGACGGGCACCTCGGCGGGAGCAGCGTCTGGCAGCCCTCCCACCCAGCCTGCCCCTGCTCTCCCAGCCTCCTCTGCCACCTGCTGCTGGCCCCTGTGCTGGATCATGCCGCCTTTGCTGTCCACACAGCAAATGTCTCGCAGGGCCCTTCAGTGCAATCTCTAGGGTGCACTCTGGGGAAATTCCTACCTACCGTGGAAAAACCAGAAAACTGAAACTGATCATATTCCACCAATATTCATGGGGAATTTGGCCACTAATTCTGAACAGAACTGAGCTGAATAGGATGCATACATAATGTATTCAGGGTATAATTTTCTTTCCATACTACCCTGCATCTCATGAGGCTTCCCCCTTCTCACTTCAGAAATACTTCTCATTAGCTGAATTCTTCTTGGTAGTCTTTCAAGACACTTGAATTTTGCAAGTGATAATAAATGCAATAAATCTCCTTGCTTGCCAATAAAGAGGCATGTTGATTCACTCAGAAAAATGTCTGAAGCATTTGGAGTAAGTTCAGGTGGGTGGAGTTATGACTTGATAATTTAGTTTGGGTTTGAAACCAAACGGCCATGAGATAAGAACGGTGTAAACTAATGGTCTTGCTGGCTCCTGGAGTGTTAGGGCTGTTGGAGTCACAGGGCAGGATTGCCAGTGGGTAATGATGATACTCTGCTGCCTGATAGGTATTCTTCCCATTCTGCAATTCAGCTGCTGGTGTGTCTTCTTGGAAATATGCAAGAATGTGAAATAGCAGTTCACTGGGTAGGGGAGGGAAAGCTATCAGCAAAAGAAGTCTTAGCTAGTTATGATAGGAATTTCTAGTTCCAGAGAATCAATGAAATGCTTCTTATCCCTGCACTTTGAGAATGAGGTGCTTGCCACTCTTATCTAAAACTGGGAATTTCGTGAGTATTAAATAGATTAAAGGAGGTAACCCATCCATTGGGAAACAATGCAGAATTCCCTAAAGGTCTTGAGGCAGCTGTTCCAACTTTTCTAAATAAAACAGCTAAAATGTTTTCCTTCCTAGCTTAGTGACAATTTCTGTGTCCAGGGGGGACTGCACTGGGAAGGATACCTGTATTTCTGACTTAAGTTTATGTTGTGTATACATTTCTGCAGCAGGCATTTTCTATAGTGAAAGGAGAATTTATTCTATAGTATGCTAAATCTTCAAGCGTTGTTTACCCAGATTGGAAAATATTTGATTTTGGACCGGCTATGAAACAGTTCCATGTACTTGTTTTGCTGGTAGACAGCCATACTTTAATTTTGTGCTGCAAATCACTGAAGCTACTTGAGATCTGGCATATAATGTATAGTAGACTGTACGTTCAGCTAGTGCTGTCTAGACTGGACAACTTCTTTATTTTTAAATCAAGTTAGTTCCCTTCAATTAATCCAACTGATGGCAAGGAGTTTTTTACTCAAGTTAATACTAGTTATGTCAGGGTATGATAGCAAAGGAGAAAATGCACCATATTTCCTAATCGAGTCAAGCCTTCTTTTAAAGCAGATTTCCTTCAGGAAATATCCCCCCCCCTTCCGTCGGCAGTAACTGCAGATTCCTGCAGCACGGTTCTGTACGGTGCACCGCACAGCACGGCAGTGGCCGGAGCCAGCAGCAGAGCGGCCGGGCGGGATCCGCGCCGGTCGCTGCCCGCGCACCCCGCAGGGCCCGGCTCCGGCTGGCACAGCGGGGCAGGTGCCTGGCTCCGGCCGGGCTCGTGTGCGCCGCCGGGCCGCAGCTTCGCCCGTTCGGCAGGAATTGCCTGCCCACCGGGAGGGTGTTCAGAGATGCCTCCCCGGTTCCTCTTGCGGGAGACGCAGAAGCACGGCTCCGCTGTGCTAAGCCGTGAGCTCCTAGGGCTCGTCGGTGCCTCCGGTGTACACCGCGTTTCAGTCGGGGTCGGCCTGGCCGGGCGGGGGGAAAGGAGACTCGCACAAGTGGGAGCGCCGCGGCTGCCGGTTCTCGGCGCACCGGGACTCCCGAGCGCCTCCCGCCCGACCTCGGACACCCGCCCGCCGCCGGCCAGCGCCGCCGGCCCGGCACGACCCGGACGCCGGGCGGGGGCCGGGGTGGGCGAGCGGCCTGCGGGGGGCACGGCCGCGTCCCCGCCGCCGGCCGGCAGCAACCGCCGCCCTCCCCCACCGCCGGCGGCCCTCCCTTCCGCGGCTTCTCCCGTCGCGGCTGGCCCAGCCCACGTTTTCCCTCTCTCCCCTCCCTCCGTGGTCATGTGTCGCCTTTTTTGTTTGCAGTGGAAACAATTTCTCGCTCTCGGGCTCGCACCGAGGCGGACCGCTGCCCGTCGGGAGCGCGGGGCGGGCGCGGGGCAGTCGGGCCCCATGCAGGCGGCGGAGCCCCGTGCGCCGGGACCCCCGCGGCACCCCCGGGGCTCGGGCTGAGGCGGGGGCGCGCCATGCCCGGCTCCGTCAGATGAAACTTTGTGCCACTGCCATGAAGGGACCGCGGTGAAACCGCCGCCCCCCGCCAGGTAAGTTGCCGCTGCTGTTGTTGTTGTTGGCGGGGGTTGCGCGGGGCGGCGCGGGCCGGCCGCGGACAGCGGCGCGGTGCAGTCCCGCCCGGCTCGGCCCGGCCCCGCGCCACAACTTGGTCGGGAGTTGGTGCGCGGCCCGGCGTGCGCGCCGCCGTGACCCCGCCGAGCCCGGCCGTGCCCGCGCCGCGGGGCCGCGCCCGGCCCGAGCTCGTCCCGCCGGGTCTCGGCGGCGCCCGGGCCGGGACCTCGGGGCACGCGCGCGCACGTGCGGCGGGGCGCGCGGGGCCGCGCGGGCCGGTGACACCTGGCCGGCATTGGCGGGGTGCGCGGCGCGCGCCGCCCGGCCCGAGCAGCCCCGGTCGCCTGGCAACGCCATTGATTGGCTGCGGCCGCGGCCAATGGGCGGCCGCCCCCCCTCGCGGCGGGCGCGGTGGGAGCGCGGGCGGGGGACCCGCCCCGGTGCGCCCCCCTCCGGCCGCGGCGCGCGCGCGTGCGGGGCGCGTCCGCCGGAGCCGCCGCGGGTTAAACGCGTTCGTCCGCCTGAAACGGGGGCTCGCCGTGACCGCCGCTCTTTTGTCTGCCGGTGGGGCGCCGCTGCAGCTGCCACGGGCCTCGCTGGCAGGCCCCCCCAACCCCCCCCGTTGTGGCCCCAGTCGGGCCCCGCCGCCGCGGGGGCTGCCCCGGGCACCCCGCCCGCCCGCCCGCTACGGCCCCGCTGCGAGCCGCTCTTGGGCCGGACGCCGCCGGACTTCCCTGCCGGCTCTCCGTGCCGGCCCGAGGGGACTCCGCGGGGCCGCGGCCGCCCGGTCACCCCCGCTGCCTGAAGCGGGGAGAGAGAGAGAGAGAGACGGGAAAAAAAATCATGAAGTGATACGGCCCTTTGGGAGGATGCTGGCAAATAAGGAAATTAAACAGAAAGAGAGCAGCGTGTTGTCATAGCAACAGTGCAATTAAATTACTTTACTGTCAGCCATCATATAATTTTCCTGTTTAGAAGCTCATGGGACGGAACTTCCATTTGGAGTCAAAGTTAAGCGTGCGGCTTAGGTAGGCAATGCCCGTGCCCCTGGACGCTGGCGATTCCCTTGTTTACCTCTGGTTGCGCTGGATGCAGATTTGAAAACTAGGAAGTGGGGCCGACGCAAGTTCGGCCTCCTGGTGTTTACATCTGCATCGGTATTTTTTCCTTTTCCACATACTTACTCAAGTAAAACTGCACATTTTCACTGAAGATGTTGAGTGTATTGATGTGCTTCCCTGCAGAAAAGTTCTGTGTGTTTCATTTTTAATAATTATCTGCTTTGGTGTAACTTCATGATAGAAAGACAAAAAGAACTTCAGAGTTTTCGGTTTTGCCCATTTATGACAGCTAAATTAAAGTCCATTATTTCTCTTTCCCATAATGGCTGCATTGCTCTGTTTGTCCCTGCAGACAGCCAGTTCATTCTGTTGTTACCTGTAGCTTTTTTTAGCTTTCATTTACGATATTGACTCCGTGACTGCATGGCTTCAGGTAACTGCTGGGGTTATGTTTTAGGTACAGGGAATCATTTTGTTCTTGTTCAGTGTTTGTGCAGAACGTTTTGTCCATTTAAATTCTGTTTTTAACTCTGTCCAGTTTTTGTTCCACTTCTGTTCACATGTCCAAGAGCTAATTCCTGGCAGTTTGACTGTTTGTAGAAGCTAAGGGAGCCTGTCTCCTGCTTCTGCAGTAGAATTGTTGGGCTTGTCTGCTTCTCCGGAATTGGGCAAGGGCCCAGCTTCGCTTTGCATGGGAAGTGCTCGGGACATTCCAAGTATTGGTGTCACAGGTGTCCCCCCAGGGCCTGCTGGTGCAGCACCCTCAGCAGCCCACCCCGCCTCTCACAGGCCACTGCTGACCATCACGGGGGTCTTTCTGACTCTTGTTTTTTTCTATTGTGTTTGAAATAGGTTCAGCTTACGTTAAAATCTTCTCTGTTTACATACATTTTTAAAGTGCTCTATTGCTCTGGCACTTGCTTCCCCATTTTTTGGCCCTGGGCCCAAAAATACCGGGTGTTGCTTTCCCTCCTACTTTCTCCCGACCTTGCTGGTTTTTAAGTTACACTCTCATTTCTGAGTTTTGGTGCAGCCAAATCAGTATGGATGTTTGTCTGCCTATGCTTTTAGCCAGCATGATTTTAATCATGGTGCTGTTGTATTGTCCTCAAATGTGAAACAGCTGAAATTAATCTGAAGCAACTGGCCATAAGTCACTCTTATTATTTTTTAATTCACATCCTTATTAAAGTGATACAGTTGGGGTATTCAATGGTTTGAAAACGCTCCTTCCTCTTTAAAGAGACATGGTTTGGAATTTCCTCTGTGGGGCTTCATGTGCATGCAGAACTGAGGTGTATCTGGATTATCATCTCATAACATCAACTGAAAATTCTTCCCTGTACTGACTTTCGGTAATTTTATTCAACAGTTGTGGATGAGTGTTATGGGAAACTGTCACGTTTAATACAGATGGCAAAAGGCCAAGTGACCAGTTAGGGAAAAGCTGTCAAATTGTTACACAGGAACTTTTTATGAGCTAACTTTTCTCTCTTTCTCTCTTTTCTTTGGATTCGCTCTCCCAGGAGCTGCTGTCTAAATGGGTCCAGTCATGCCTCCCAGTAAGAAGCCAGAGGGCTCAGGAATTAGTGTTCCCAGTGGATTGAGCCAGCGTTATCAAGATAGTGATTTATCAAAGGCACTTCATGATGACGAGGACCTAGATTTCTCTTTGCCTGCCATCAGATTAGATAAAGGGGCCATGGAAGATGAAGAACTAACTAATTTGAACTGGTTACATGAGAGCAAGAACTTGCTGAAAAGCTTTGGGGACTCGGTGTTAAGGAGTGTTAGCCCTGTGCAGGACATCGGTGATGACACGCCACCGTCTCCTGCCCACTCTGACATGCCCTACGATGCCAAGCAGAACCCCAACTGCAAACCTCCCTATTCCTTTAGCTGCCTCATATTTATGGCCATTGAGGATTCGCCAACCAAAAGACTGCCTGTAAAGGATATATACAACTGGATTTTGGAACACTTTCCATATTTTGCAAATGCACCCACTGGATGGAAAAATTCTGTGCGACATAATCTGTCCTTGAATAAGTGTTTTAAGAAAGTGGACAAAGACCGAAGTCAGGTGAGTTTGGAACTATGGGAATCTCTCTGGCTCTGAAAATATTCACCTGCTAATCCCCCAATATGTCCTTAACAACGGAGTATAGAATGTGATACTCTGTGCCTGGTAATGTAGTTGATTAAGTTCAGAGGGCCAGCATTTCTTTTGCATTGCTCATTCTGATTTTATTAAATTCATTGTCTAGACATCTGTAAGGAAGTGTTCAGTGTGTGTGTGTGTTTTTCCCCCCAGCTGGTGTCTTCATGCATAGTGGTTAAATATTGTTTTTAGTTATCATGCTGTGGTAATGGTTTCCAGCTATACTAGATGAATGTAATAATGTTATAAATAGGCTGCTTGCTGTTCTTGGCTTATACAAATGTATAGTGAAAGGGTATGCCTTATGTAAGAGTCTATTGCTATTGCCCTGGTCTGTGTTGTAATCCAAAAAAACATTTGTTTCTTTTATACGAGGAGGGTAATGGTGATGAGGCTTTGTTCCATTTCAGGAGAGTTTTAGAGAAACTCTTCAAAGAGCAGAGGCAGGTCTGGCATCAGAGGTGAAGGTTGCCATTCACCAAAATCCCTTGGTGTTCTTTGGGCTCATGTAACTTCTGCAGCTGGTGCAGAGCAGAAGCCCTGGAGCACATCTTTGCCTTTGGATCTCGGTTGTTGTCTCCCGGCTTCGCTGCTGATTCCCCATCAGCATCTGCAGGAAGAGGCTGTGTGCAAGGGAGTGGGAAAGTGAGCAGAGCAGCGTGGGCAGTCCCTTGCATAGCCTTCTACTCTGTCAGTCTGCCTGGGAGCAGGAATCAGTTTCCAAAGGGGACCTTCTCAAGAAGCAGTGGACTGGATGAATCTTTGGCAAAGTATGAGTATCCTGATAAAAATACCGGCTTGCAGATTAATTTCAGAGGCCTTCTCACAGGTTAGGGAAATAAATAGCAGGTAAAATCACATAACTCATGGTCTGTCTCTAAAATTGGCTGAAGATCAGAAAGTGAACGCTTCACCCTGGCAGAAACAATAGATGCACTCAGCTTTTGTATTTCAGTGAGTTAAATGCTGTGATTGTCATGTAACTTGTTACCCTGAAACTCGACTTCTCTTGGTGGTGCTGTTCTCCCTATTTTGTGTGCAATTTAACTTGAAAAGATCTGGAATAGAAGCTCAAGTAACTCTAGAGGAAGAGTCATGCACTATGCCAAACTAGCAACTTTTCATTTTAGATGAGTTAACTTTCTTTTCTAAATGAGTTAGCTTTCATTTTTAAAGGATTGACATGTCTATCTTTTTTTCTTTCTTTTTAAAAAGTATTGTTACCTAGAATCCACTGTCCCCATATTACTGATCACACACTGTATATTTGTATTCTTTATCAATTAACTGCTGTGAAAGCTCGTGTGTGAGATAAAATAAAATCTGTTCCTGAACTGGACCTTTTTTTGTGTAAGCCAAAGTCTTAAATTCTGGTTGGGACGTGAGACTGTAATAACAATGCCACAACAGACTTTTACAGCCCTGTTGCAGACTGTATGAAATCTTCATACAATGCATTTAAAAAACCACCAAAATAAGGTAACTAGCAAGGCATGTGTTTAACTCGGCCATTTGTGTTTTGTTCTGACCCTCTTCCTCTGTTTACAAGTTGACTATTTAGATTTCAGCTTCCTTCCTATGCGGAACTTGTCTTCATGTGTATCTGTCAAATATCCGGCCATTCACTGAGCTCATCTGAGCAATACCACGCTGCACTGCTGCCCCGTGGGGACGTGCTGCAGCACAATGCATGACTGGTCACCTGCCTCTCAAATTCCTCATTACAGCCATGCTTACAGTGCCAGACAGCAAGGTGGGGTGGGAGGCCTTGCCTGTATGAATCACAAGGTGGAGTTTTATTGATTCCAGGAAAGTCACAGATTTTGAGAAAGAATTTCTTCTACTTCCTGAAGATGCTAATAACTGCAGGTAGCCAGCTTTGAGGTGAATGAAAAGGGAATCTCAAACGTAAAATGCACCACAGCAGATCATTCAAGTCTCCTGCTGAGTTTTCCTTGGTGTCCTGGCCAAGGGATGTGGCAGACAGAGTCCTGAGTGCAGAATTGGCCCTGGGTCAGAGTCTGAATCAGGTGCTTGACAGCTAATTGCGGACTTGGAAAGCAGTAAATGTCAGCTGATGGCTTTGAAAATTCCTTCGTGTGTGTGCACACACACTTGGGCTTGGTTTGGTACCCTGCAGCAAATATCTCTGCTGTTCAGAAGAAAGGTGTCCATCTAGGGGGTTCTCTGGTTTTGGTGTGGGGCAGGGGAAAGGGGGACTTTCATCTGTAAGGAATCATTTTATGCTACTTCTTGCAGACAGCTTTTGCAAATTGCATGGTTGGGGTCTGCCTGTTTTACTGGTTTTACATGGAAAAAAACAATATTTGGGAAGTGACATGTTATGAAATGCTAACAAGATGGGCTCTGAAACATATACAGTATGGGGAAAAGGAATTAGTGCTGGGAATTGCAGGCATTTGCTGATTGATGTGCGTTGACACATTGTGAAAAGCTAGAAGCTTTTCCTCTCATAGTTGTGCTTTCCAGTGTTTGTTTATGTAGCCTTTCAGTAATCATTTTTCTAAAAAAAGTTCTGCTGAACAGTTAATTCTTTTTTGAACTCCCTTTGCATAGTAGTTTTCTCAGTCTTGAGTTTCACTAGTTTATATTCATGGGGCTAAATATGAATCTAGTAGTCTGCAGCTTTTTCTGCCTGCATGTGAATGCTTGAATTTCCTGATGTGAGATCATTGTAATGGAGAGGGGAAAAAGAAAGGACAGGATTAATCACTTTTTTTTGACTTGTCCAGCCCTGTCCTGGTGCTTTTAGGTCAGGTGTGGAATGTGGAAGAGAGGATTTGTTTTTACATTGCTGCTATTCCACATCAGCTGCAGTGCCATCAGGCTTACCTGGCAAACCAAAAGCCTGCCTGTTCATGGGACTGCAATGAGGCTGATCTGGATTGAGGCAGAGAGCTGGGCTGAAGAAGGGAAAATGCTGAGCCCTTGATTGTACAAACCCCTTTGCATTGAGCTCAGCAGTTTAATAATAGTTGGCCAGAGTATGAAGTTAGCACATGATGGGGAGTTGATGTGGAGTTCCCTGGCTTTGTTTATACTGCCAGACCTGTGAATTCGCTTGTTCAGATTAATCCTGTTGTGAACGTACAGATCTAAATGTCCTGTAGTCCGTGTCCCACTTAGTAGAGCCCGTTGGTCCATGACTTCCCTACCATCTGGTCCTTGGCTATAGAGAGGAATTTTTCTTGTATATGTGTCTCCATGGCAACGAGTTTGCAGTTGATATGGAAAGTAAGCAGTTGCCCTAGCAACGGAGTTACTGATGTGGCAGCTTCTCTGCTTGCAGGGAAAGGGCTAAGCTAGTTCAGCCCCATTATGTAGGTTTGCTGTGATTATAGCTATGCCCACTAGTGCTGCTCGAGCTAAGGGGAGGCTGAAAAATTTTGTTACAAGCCCTATTTCTGCCTCCCTTGAAAATCTGATTTATTTGTACAGGGATTCCTGCTTTGAGCAAAGGCTGGTAGGATTGTCTTTCCAGGGTGTGTGATGTGTGTGTGCCTTTTATGAATTCAAACTTCCTCAGTCATCGTTATCTGATAAGGGGAAATGATGTTTGACCTCGCTGGTTTCGCTGCAGTATTTTTGTCTCAGTGAACAGCCCACGGTTATAAAGGTTGGAGCTTTTGTCCCCATGTTTCTCTCTGCTATTCTGCTGGTTTTTCCCTGGTCTCTGCTTCTTTGGGCACCAATCCTATCCTCTTTGTGTCTGCTCTGCATTGTCTGATAGGGAAGCACACACATGCTGTGTGCATGCTGAAGAAATTCAAGTATCTGAAAGGTTTATTTGGCACTTATGCTGAGGGATGTCTTAATAAAAATGTAATGAGGGTAAAGGATATGTTTATGGGGATGGGAGAAGAAAATTCTCCTGGCTTGATGTGGAAGTTATTCTTAGAAGTATGTGGTCCATAACTGGGTCACGGAGATCCAGCCAGGCTCCTCCTCCGTCTGGAGCAGGCTCTGGGATCTGAGGACTCCTGAGTGGTCCTTGAGCTTTGCAAGAGCTGATGTCCAACCTGTCCCTGTCTAGTGCACTGTCTCTCATAAGTGCTCTGCCAGGGCATCTTGAGAGGGGCCGTGGGAAACCCTTTGGGCATGGGAGACTTTTCAGGAGTGCCTCCTGCAAATGTCTTTCCTCTGATGTGATGATGTCTGGGCTTTTGACAGTTAAAATCCTGTGCAAAGATCAGTGCTAGCTGGAGTGAGAGAGGAAAAGGATCCTGCTTGTTCTTTGTTAGAATCTCCTGATCCAATCTGCATATGCACAAAGGTGAGGGAGACAGGACCCTGTCCTCCCTTTTTTAATGTTGCCGAGGTTTCCTGAGAAAGTTCAGTTTCACACTGGGGATGGGAAATAATGTCCTCTGTTTTTAATGTTATCACCTAGACTGATCCAAATAACAGATTTGTCAGAATTTCACTGCATTTATAACATCTGGGGAAGCTAAAGGGAAAAAATACCAAAAATCAAACCCAACAAAATGACCCCTTAGATTCATGTTAAAGGCTTTATGTGACACAGACTCCATCAAAAAATTAATTTCCTAAATAAACTGGTGCAACTGTTCATTTAATTACTAAAAGGGTGTTTTGTGGTTTTAAACTAGTTTAACTTAAAATGCATTTTCTTATACTGTTGTCTGTCCTATGAAAAAGCTCTCAAATATCAGAAATTTTCTCCTCAAATTTATGTGCAGAGAAACAAGGGTCATCTCTTTCTGGAAAAATCATAAAAATCCCTAAAACCATAATGTAAATGGAGTTGCATTAGATATTAGACAATTTATGGAGAACTTTTCTTGAACCCTTTTGGTTTTATTTTTGAATTGCAAACCCGAGAATTATACAGAATATTTAAATAATAGATTTCCTAAAGCTGTGCATGGAAGTAACACTCTTCATTTCACTGGCTTCCAGCTGCTTGACTTAACATCAGAGCTCTTTCTGCAGGAATCTGCCTGAATTAACTGTTTTAGAGCTGTACAAAGCACAAGCAGGTATTGTCAAGGAATGACAGGAGAGCTGGCAATACCCAGGGAATCCTCTGAACCTTATACCTGAGGTGTTTGTGTTATCTTGCTCTCAGTTAGGAGAGCCTGCGGGCAGGTGCCCTGCTGTGTAACTGAGGTGTTGGCTGCACAGTGACAGGCCATTGACCCACCAGAGGGATTGGCCACTCAGGTTAAATAAACTGGAGTAAGGGGCCCCTTCTGTGCCCCTCACCCACAGCCAAGATGATGCAGAGTGTGTTAAGCAGCACTGAAAGAGTGTAGAAAATCAGGAGTGAGCTGCTCTTTACCCATTGGGCTTGGGCTGTGGTGAGGTTGGTGAGGCCATTTCCCAACTTTGACTGTTTGCTCCGTCACCTTCCTGGCACGTGAACTTTTGTGTTTCTCTGACACACAGCTGATCTGGCTGGATTTGTGTTTCACTCTTCTTTTAATTCTTGTGTTGCTTTTCACCTTAAGTCCCCAATTCAGGTTACAATGCAGTCCAGGTGACAGTTGTGCTGACATGACAAAGGGAATAGAGGAGGCTGGGCATTGCCAGCTGGGATTGCTGAGACAAACCATTCCTTACAGAAGGGCTGGCAGCTGCATGCTGCTTGGTGGGGTAATGGATGTAGTCCCTGCCCCAAGGTAAAGGTAAAACATGCACAGAAGTTTAAATGCAATCGGACGCTTCTGCTGGAAGTGTTTGTTTTGGTTTCCTCTCAAGAGCAGGACTGTGCTGTTTGCTGTTCAAGTGGCCTGGGTTAGTGACTCTTCTTGGTGTTTTACAGCAGATTTGAAGTGATCAGAGTCTGGGCTGCTGTTCTCATCCAGGAACCCTGCTGAACCTGACTGCCTGTTCCCTTTCCTGGGAGGTGAAGGTGATCTGGGGCTGTATTGCAAGCCTCCCTTCGGCTCAGACTTGGCACATCTATCACTATGTAATGAGCAGGCTGAAGACTCTTTGCATGATTTTTGTTTAGGTTATTTTTCATTGGGCTAGTTTATCTGGATTCATTTCCAGCTCCCTGTTTAGTTCATGGTTACTGTGGTCAGAGGAGCACCAGTGTCAGCACAGGCTGTAGGCTCAGCTCTGTTTAATCTGGCATGAAGCTGTGCCTGTGGCTTCCAGCCAGCTCAGAGCTGACCTGGTGACAGCAGGAGAAGATGGGGAAGGGAAGGGGTGAAGGATGCTCTCCCCTTTGAGAGCACAGGCTGCACTTAAACCTCTGGGGCTGCTTGTATGTTCAGTCGGATACGTGCTTGGTGCTGGATTGGGAACGTAAGACACGGGTGAAACGGTCAAACAAAACTGCACCAGGATGTGTGCATGTGTGTGTTTTTTCAAGATCTGTTTCTGTTGCCCAAGGTTCTTCATTTTGGCAGTAGAGGTGGCTCTGTGTGGACCTGTGCTGTGCATCCTCTGAAAAGCTGTTATGGAAGAGGAAAGGATGTCTATAAAATCAATTGTCAGGCTTTTCCCATGCTGCTGTCATTATGTTCTCATCACCTCCTGTGTTTCTTTCCAATTGTCAGAGAGATAATGAAGTGCCCTTGTCACTGCCAGCAAAGGAAGCACAGATCTTGGAGCTTTACTCGGGTTTGAGCACAGGAGGCCTCGCTGATGATGGGCTGAAGGGCGTGGGCACACAGGAGCACTTTGACGTGTTCATTAGTGGCAAGGCATGCCCCCGAGCACCACGCCCACGATGGTGGCTGCACTAACTCCAGCTGTACTGAACATCGGAGATGAACTGGCCTTGCTGGTGTGGCTGAGTGTTTGCACTTCTGTCTTACACTTCAGTTCTTCAGCAACATCAAAGGATCCTTCTTAATTACTAAATAAGTGTCCCTTGGACTTCCCCCTTCCTTTTCTAAAAGAGAAGTGAAGTGTTTTACATTGTCTGAAAGTGTCCAGCAAATTGTGCTCTGTGGCTCCTTTTCCTTGGTGAAGACTTTGAGAAAAAACATTTGAAAGTCTTAGTCATAACAGTTGAAGCAGTTGAAAATAATTGAGGAGCTGAGGATGCTGTTCAGGCAGCCTGAAGCAGCCTTTGAGTTGCTGGAGAAGCCACCTTTCTTTGCTCTGGATTCAGGCAGCTACCATGTCCCCACTGAACCTTAATTCAGTCCTGCAGCATGATGATATTTCTGCTAGAGTCATTCACACAACTGGCCTGGCAGGGTCTGGGCAGCAGTCTGACAGTTGCTTATACCTGCTCCTTCTGTGTTATTTTCAGCTAATTGCTGTATCTTCAAAAGTCTAGTTAATACAAATGAAAGGTATAGAATAACAAAAGTCAAAAACCTTATGAAGAACGGGCTGTGTGTGAGTGTTTTTAATTTAGCTGCTTGTCATTTGTATGTTGAGCAGTGGTGGGTTAATATAAAAGTTAGTTGACTTGTGTCATTGCAAGACTGGGCTGACCTGCTAGATGAGGTCACGGTGCAAGCACTGCATGGAGCTATAACAAAGCTCATGAAGCTCAAAAAGTCCAAGTGCAAGGTGCTCCATCTGGGTAGGGGCAATCCCAGTTATGAGCACAGACTGGGAGATGAGGTCATTGGGGGAGCAGCCCTGTGGAGAAGGACGTGGAGGTTCTCATGGCTGAAGAGCTGGACATGCAGCAGCAGTGAGTGTTTGCAGGCCAGACAGCCAACTCTCTGCTGGGCTGCATCCAAAGCAGCGAGGGCAGCAGGGCAAGGAGGGAATTCTGCCCCTCTCCTCTGCTCTTGTGGGACCCCACCTTCAGTGCAGCATCCAGCTCTGGGGCCCCCAGCATAGGAAGGGCATGCACCTGTTGAGGAGGGCCAGAGATGATCAGAGGGCAGAAGCATGTCCCATGAAGACTGGCTGAGAGAGCTGGGGTTGTTCAGCCTGGAGAAGAGAAGGCTACAGGAAGATCTCACTGCAGCCTTCCATTACTTCAAGGGGACTTAAAAAAAAAGAGGGAGAGGGATTTTTATACAGGCAGAGAGTGACAAGACAAGGGGGAGCAGTTTTAAAGGAAGAGAAGAGATTTAGATGAGATGTTTGGAAGAAATTCTTTGCTGTGAGGATGGAGAGGCACTGGTGCAGGTTGCCCAGAGAAGCTGAGGGGTACCAACATCCCTGGAAGTGTTCAAGGCCAGGCTGGATGCAGCTGGAGGCAGCCTGGTCTGGTGGATGGCATTGCTGCACATGGTGGCTGAGTTGGAACTAGATGGTCTCTGAGGTCTCTTCCAAACCTAACTCTTCTATGATTCAATTCAGTTACTCTTGTGAACACAGATTTGTTTAAGCAAAAGCCCCATGTGGCTGCCTCTGGTTAAGTTTTGCTTAGCAAGCATCTAGGGAAAGATGTGGCCCATGCTTATATGTATTTTTAAGCTAATAAAGCTTTTTATCTCTAAGTAATTTGCTTTTATCTTTTGATACGTAGTCTGATGTTTTTAATCAGTACAAGTCTGGTAGAGGTCTTCTAGGTAAAGGAAGATACTAGGAAAGTTCATTTTTGTGAGATATATAACAATCTTTCTGGTTTTGTGGTACTTTGAGTTTGTCAGTATTTAAGTAGTTTAGAAACAATGAGATTTTGCTTTCTTTAGTGGCAACAACTGGCATGTTATGATTCAGTAGTTAAATTTTTATTTCAAAGAAAAAGCTATTTAGCTTCCTAACATCTGTCATTCAGTCTAACTCCCAGTTAAAGTCCCTTCCCCAACCATTCCTCACCTCCAGTATCTCAGAGCTGGCTTAAAGCAGGATACCCTCTCAGCTCCAGAGATGAGAAATTATTATGGGTGGACTGGGGAAGAGAGGAATTGCCAAAATTGATTGTCTGGCAGTGCTTCATTGACAAGCAGCAGAGGAACATGGGTTGTTGGTTCAGGTGCAATTATGAGTCCCTGTCCTTGACACCTGAGCTCTGACATCCTTAAAGTGGATCCCAAATATGTGCTTGGATGACTTTTTCAGTCTTGTAGCTTAGGTTTTTTTTTCTTAATTCCTCTGTGTCTTTTCTCTGGCTTGGAAGAATTCATGCACAGAAGTAACACCATATGCTTCCTTTGATGGTGTGGGCAAAGGCAAATGTTCTGGAGGACCGGGCATGTTGCTGTTGGAGAGTGGCCCTGTGGATGGTTTCAGCAGTCTGGCTGCCCTGGGACTAAGTGGCCTCATAGATGGGGGCAAGGAGCACCTTTCTCAGGTGTGCTGCTTTTAGCAAGAGCCTCCTGAGATGTTTTCACCTGGGGCAAAATCAGTGTCCAGGACTGAAGCTCACAGCAGTTCTTACCTTTAATTACACAAGAGAGCATAGAACACTTTGGCTCTGCCATGCAGTTGTGTATCCATGATTCCTCCTAGGCTGCAGCCTTTGGATCTCAGTGATCAGGTGGCTGGAGCTGCTGAGTTCTTTGGTAGCTGGGGTAGTGCACCCACACATGCTCATCATCACTGCTGTGTCTGGCCATTTATTGCAATGGCAATAAAACACTGGTTATCATTTCTGGAGAATAAGCACATCTATAAGAGTCTTGATGCTGACAAAGTTTATCTACATGCTGGCAGCAAAACTGGCTTTTAAAGACTCCTGAATTTCTTGTGGCTGTAAGTGGTGTCAAACTCATCACTGATAGAGGTCATGTAAGATAAGCAACAGGGGAGGGAAAGAAAGGGAGTGACCTTCCTGCTTTGGCATACAGCTTTTTTTCCTCCTGGACTTTTTTTTTTGGGTCATTGTTGGCCCTTCTTAGCCTGAAACGTTACTTGCTTTTTTTTCCTGTTCTCCCACCAATTTGGTCTCCTGAATTCAGAAAAGTTGCTTTTGATTTACTCTTTTGAGTATCGACAACAGAATTGGGACTGAGAGCTGTGGAAAGTAGCTGTTGTGGCCATAAATGATGCCTCTGGACCCTGCTTAGTTATCCATAATAATAATTTTGGAGACAGTATGTTTTAATTAATTTAGTTAAACTACTTTATTTCCGTTTAGCTGTTCACATTCCATTCAGACTCTTACGGAAAATTTGGGAACTAGTGTAGGAATTTGTGGGAGGACTCATTCTAAGGAGCTTAAATGTGGTGGGTTTTTCCTTGTTGCAGTAGAAAAGAAGCCAAATTGCTGCCCTTAGCCAGTGACTTAAGATACCAAAACACTATCTAGGGCATGCTGAATTGCTGTATTTCATTGCAGCACTGAAGAGTAGCAATTTACCACTAGCTGAGAGCTCTCAGGATCTTGGAGCACTGGTGTAACTTGCTGAAAGATGACTGTTGGTAAGCAGAGGAATGAACAGGCTTCTGTACGGGGAAGTCTCAATGGCATGGAGAATTGTCTGTGGCAGCACGTGGAGCAGAAACTTACTGATGGAATTTTGCATAAGAGAATCGAGTTGAATGGTGCATTCACACCAATTCAAGCTTTGAGCAGAAAATTAGCCTGTGTTCCAGAGCTGTGTTTAAAGGATCCCACAGCTGCCTGCTTGTGGGAAGGTACTCACTGAGATGAAGCAACTACTATGAATATATTTCTGAGTTTACAGTTGGAAAAAAGTGTCTGCAGTGCAACCTGCAGGGGCTGTGGGGGTTAATGCAAGACTCTAGGGTTAATTGCTGGCATACCTTATCTCAAGCTTTCATTTACATATTTTTATCTCTTTTCCTCACCCCTTAGTGTGGAGAGTGGGAACACACAGTCTCAAAGGTTCTGCATGCTTCAGTAAAAATAGGGAAATCATTCATGAAATGTTTTGGTTTTACATTAGCAGGAGGGATGTTAAACATCACTGTTAAGGTTTCGTGGTTCAGAATGTAATAAATGTAGCACTTCTGCAATTAATTGTTGAAACAGTTGAGAAGAACTAAATAGACCTTGCAAGGACAAAATCTTCATCTTTAGGACTAGAGTCCTTGCCATGCAGGAAAAGCTGTATTTGAAAGATTCTCCTGTGTACCATTGCTTTGCAGTACCTGGTTGCAGCCTTCTCAAGACCCAGAAAAACACAGAATCACTGTACTTCCAGAGATCATCATTGCTCCTGGGAGCACTTGGAAGGCTTTTGGAGAGAATGTTTGACAGGTTTAAGAACTGCCTGTTGCTGGTATATATGGAGCTACAATTATACCTAGGCTTTGGGAGAATAGTGTGGGTCAAAAGATACTAAGTTCTGCAGGAATTCCTTTCAAACATATTTAAATACTTATAAATAAATTTAACTGGAAATAATGGTATGATTCTTACATAATTTCACCCTTCCTGAAGTACTTGAGGACTAAGGGGCTGCACATTAATAGAATCATGGAACATCCTGAGTTAGAAGGGATCATTGAGCCCAGCTCCTGGCCCTGCACAGGACACCCCAAGAGTCACACCATGTGCCTGAGAGTATTGTCCAGACACTTCTTGAACTCTTCAGGTTGGTGCTGTGACCGCTGCCCTGGGGAGCCTGTTCAGTGCCCAGCCATCCTCTGGGTGAAAAATCTTTTTCTGCCATAATGATGTGAGTAGTTTGCTGGCTTTCCTGCATAGCTGAAGTAAGAAGGAATGCTTGGTGTGCATGGAAAGTGCAGGTTTTCAGTCTTCAATGGGGAGGGATGGGAAGTTGGAGAGTCAGGATGTGGCAGAGATGGCTGAGAATTAGACAAATGCTGGCATTTGTACTGTTGCATGGTTTGCTTTGAAGGAGTAGGATGAACTTGTCCAGAGTGTTTTTTCCTGTTTTGGCAATTAATGTAATGCATTTATTTTTATGTAATTGCTCATTACACTAATTTATTTGTGTTTTCTCTCTCGTACCCTTCTTCTATGCAGATGAAGGTTTTCCCCTTCAATGCTCAGGGTTAAATATACAGACCTTACTTTTACAAAAGAGTGTAGGTTTGGTTTACAATTTTATATTGATATGTAATATCTTCTAGACTTGTGGCTGCATGGCAGAGAGAGAGGAAAGACGCTATCACAGAGACAAATTGCACAGAAGATTTAGTCTGGTGCTAGCTCCCAGCTCTTGAGGCAAACACAATTTTATTGTTTATGCCTTCCTTTTCTGCTTAAATTATTTTTTAAATCTATCTGTATATGTGTGCATAAATACTATTTATACATAAAAAGCATTACAGAATCACACTTTTTTTTAGATCATCCAAACACTTTTAAGGTAAAATGGGAGCAAAAAATGGGTTGTCAGATAGAGCTTTCTCTCTGCTTGTGTCTCTGTGCCAGGAAAACAAGATGCTGTCATAGTGGTACATCTTAAATCATAGAATATTCTGTGTTGGAAGGAACACACAAGTACCTTCAAGCCCAGCTCTTAGGTGGATGGCCCAGACAGGGATCAAACCTGCAGCCTGGCATTATTAGTGGTACCATGTTCTAACCACCTGAGCTAATCCCTGCAATGTTTCCTTGGGAAAAGTGTGTTGCCACAACTGCTTACAGTTAGTCTAAGCAGATGACTCTAAATTAAGAGTCTTAACTAACCCGAACTATCTCTCTTGTTTTTTCCAAAGCAAATCAGCATTTAAAATTCAGTAAAACATCTCCACTTTGTCAGATTTTTTGTTGTTTCATGTTTTGCTAAAACACCTGTAATATTTCACTGCCTCTTGGGCAGTGCTGCATTTGTTTGGAGGAGTAAAGTTCCTTGTTCTTGGCTTTGCAAGTGTGCTTTGATGCATCATTTGTTGTTAGATTTTAGAGCTGACTAATTTTGAATTTGGGAAAGCAGAAATGTAATTATGACCCTTTCCATTAAGAGGGTCAGTCATTCTTGTTTAAAAAAAAAAAAAGTTTTCATTTAGAAAGCTTTGATTTTAATTTGTAGCAATGAATTTGTAGGAAAGGTTTTGCTTTTTCATCCTTTTCTTCTGTGACTAGGAAAATGTCTTCCTCCCGTCAGTTAAAATACTTGCATTATTTTAGTTTCAAAGTAAATATGCTTATGATCTAAGCACTATTTTAATTACCTTCTGCTCTTTCACCAGCACTCAAGTTGCACTCACCCTCCAGCAGTATCTAGTGTGCTGAAAATGCATTTGGCTGGGACAAGAGTCCATGCCTTAATTATGGTAGAGTTATCCACTTGTGTGCCACATCATCTCATATTTATTCCCTTTGCTATTTATAAAACAAGGTTTGCAAAGCTGTTGGATTGGCACTTTGAATTTTTAATTTAGACACACATTTAAAAGGAGAAGAATTTGCCTCTTTGGTGAACTTGGCTTTTTTTTTGTTTTGACTATATGTTGATTCTTCTTGAATCAGGTGAAAAATTGAAACAGTTTTAGAGTGGTTTAAACAGCTTTTCAGTCAATGCCACGTGTATCTTCGGACTTCGTGCAGTGTGTACCAAGACATGCTTTTGTTTGGAAAGGAAGGGAATTTTGCAATTGCTCAAATAAATTTTCTGTTTGTGTTGCCTGGTTTTTTAGTTAGACCAAGTAATGTTATCATCTAAGGGTGTGTTTGTGTAATAATATGAATAGATATGATAAGAGTGGTGTGGGAGGCTATTTATACAGAGATTTGTATCTTAAAAATTATGAAATTGGTTTAAAAATCACATTGTCATTTAAAACAATGAAGGGAGGAGCTGTGTGCTTTATTTTAGAGCCTTTAAGAACTTTTATAAGCTCTTATAAAAGCAAAGGGAGCTGGAAAGGTTTTTTCATTTGCCCCCCTCCTGCCTCCATTATTTTGCAGGATCTCATGACTTTCTAATGGAAACATCTAGAATACCAACATGCTGAAATGCTATGAATCAGCAACATTAAAGCCAGATTCTGGAGGTTGCAATAAAGCTATAATCTGTCAAGTTTCCTTCAAACTCTTCTGTTAGTGGTATGTTTAGTATTGCCTGAGAAAGTCTTTTGCAAGAAAAACACAGTAATTACAGAAGTCCTTCACCATACAGTGCAGATGTCAGCACTGGTGGTCATTGGGTGCAGCTATAAGAGAGAAGGACCCTTTGGGGCAGCCAGCCCTTTTTATGGGCTGGTGCTTTGGAGCTGGTAACTGGCTTCCTCTTGCAGGGGCAAGCAGTGGTGAGATTTCACAGCACCAGCATCCTCAAAGGCTGGTCACTGGTTTTCAGCAGGGTTTGGTACATGATGCAGCTCTGGAGGTAAGATGACAGCTGTTTAGGTGTTTCAGTATTGGTAGGATGAATGGAGTCAATATAAGGCATCCATTCCTTTTTGTTCTGCCTTTAGGTGGGGCCTTCAGCAGTTTGGGCTTCATTTTCTAGCTATGCGTTTTTATCTGTAGGGGTATATGTATGTTATTTTTGGTTGCTTTTCACCTTCAGCTATTCAATTCCACTTGCTGTTTTTGTGGTTTCCCCCCTGACACACACACACCTTAGTTCTCTTTTTCTCCTACCTGTATCATCTCTAAATGTAACTGGTCATAAATGTCTGTCTGAGGAATGCAGGGACAAGTGCTTTCAGTGTCATTGCACTGTACTGAAAGCACATTTGCATTTTGAAAAAGAAAAAAAAGTTGCAGCCCTTTTTTGAAGCAGGATTTTCATTTGTACACCGTATGCTATTTTTGGTGTGTCAGATATGAAGGCTTCCTGTGTGAAACTGATCAAGAAAAAGATCACAGGAGACCTGGAGCAGTGACTCAGGTCACAGCGGGCCTGGTTGCATGACACCTGTGTCATCAAAATAGCCTTGCCTTGGCATCCCTAAATGAGATCTTCTTTTCCCTTAGATGGTAGATCTGCTCAAAGGCATATTTGATCATGAATAATTTGGAGGAAAAGAGCTTTTTAACCTTCTGAGAATATCGTATGTCTTTCTTGTTACTTCTGAACTCCTCACATCATCATCTCATATTGGGCAAGTTGTTGATTTTCATCACTGAAGTCTGCTCAGAAATTGTTTCTCCCTGTTTCCTTCCACTCCAGGCATGTTAAGTCAAATAAATTCATACACTGATGTTTAATCACTGATCACTTACCACTCTTGTGCAATATTGATCAGCAGCCTTTTTGTATGCAATGATCAGAATGAGTAATAGCTTCCTAGTAAACACCAAGGAGTTGGAGCTTGAAGATGGTGATTTTGCCCCATGTAGAAGTCACACAACTTTTTTCTAGAAGCTTCTAGACTCCATCCAATTTCTTTTCCCCTCCCCTACTCCAGACTCTGTTTCTTTCCTTGTTCTGTTCAAGCCAGGCATCAGTCCTTCTTTCTGTAGATGTTGTGTCTTTCAGCAGGTGTCCCAGTGCTCTTCTCAGGGCTGCTGGTGCTGCTGAGGTTGTCCAGTGTCTCATTTTTCTGAGGAGCCTGTCATTTCTTCTCCAGTGCACTACAAACACTCACAGGCTTCCTGTTTCATGGGGGCGTCCTGTGAACATTGCACCTGAAAATGAAAAATGACGGCTTGGGAGGTAATTCAGTTAAAAAGAAGCCAGGGAAAACCCAAATAGGCAGGGCTGTGGTGTGTAGGTTGAAAGCTGTTTTTTACCCCCTGCTTCCTCCCAGTCTTTCCTTACTGGGTAAAAGACCCAGTCTGTGCCTGAACTTGCTATTCTGAATAACCTCTTATCTGCACACAGTGACTGATACTCACATCCTGTTTGCTACCAGCTCAGAACGCCCTGAAGAGGGACATTTCTATTTCTGCTGGGTCTGTTTCAGTGAGTTTGTGGGCTGGCTCTCTGCTGCTGCCTCTGTCATAGGCCTTTTGATTCTCTCCTGAGAATTTGAGGAAACTCACTTTCTCTTTACTGTTTCTATGAAATAGCAAAATTATTGTGGGATTTGGAATGGCATCTGGAAAAATGAGGTAGACTTTTAAACAGAGGAATAATTTATATTGAGCCAGGATTTGGTTAAGTATTTAGACTTTGATTAATGCTCTGCTAATGTAGAACTAGTATGCCCAGGAAATAACATGAATAAACCTGCAAATTCTGTTCTTGCCAAGATGTAGGTTTTGATTAGGGACTTGCTAACTTCCTTGGAAAAATTGTAGATTTAAATACTCCTTTTTTTTCCACACCAATGAGTTCAGATATTATTTCACTAATGTAATCACTTCACTGTGTTTAATAATAAACTATCTGCGCAATTTCAAATCTGTTTTACTGATGGAGTTGCTCAGGGAAGCCGATTATCCACTCTAAAATATACTTGATTCAGTGGTTCATGCTACACAAGTTTTTCATGACAAGCCTTGTTGTGTCTGCTACTTGTAGTATTTTACCAGTTGCAACCTCTGTGTAGCCATGCTTGCAAAAATGCGGTCACCTAAAAAACCCAAGACAAAAAAATCCTATAGCTGTCTATTTTTGAGATTGCTGTGTGGAGATAAATATTATAGGGAGTGTTCTTACAGTTTTAATGAAGCTTACTGTGAATTAAACTTTGAAGACTAAGCAAATCCATCTTGTTCTTTTTACAAGCCTTTACCTCTGCAGCAGACTTAAAGTGGGAGAAAATATATCTAAATGGCTTCCACAATGAAAAGTTCCTGCATTGTTCTTTTTAGCTTACTTCACCTTGAGGATGATTTGGATGAGACCTGACAATGTAGCTTTCTTTCTTACCTGTTCCTGCCTGGCTTGGTGGTAGGCTGCTCATCTCCTGGGGCTGGGTGCAGGTTCCCCAGCTGTGGCACAGTGGGGGCTGGTGCCCTGCACTTCCAGGGAGGGTGAGGGGACTGTGCTTGCTGCCAGGGTGGAAATGCTGTTTAACCCACATGCCACAGAGGTCTCCTGTTTGTGCTTGTGGGGATGCCATGGCCCTGGCTATCTCCAGCCATCCACAGGCTGGAGCTGCTGTGGGAAGAAGCTTTGTGCACTCACACTCTGCTGCCAGAGGAGACCAAAAGTACAGCTAGGACTGGGAGAGGGTGCCTGTAGTGACCTGTGACATGGCAGTCAGTGGTGACAGGGTGGTGGCTTAGCAGCCTGCTCCCTGTCTCTGCTTGCATGTGTAATTTCCTTGCCATCTTGAGATTGGAGCCTCCCTATGTTGGAAGGCTCCCGTGCACTTGAAGTGTGTTTTGACTCTCCCTGGAAGACTTTTATGGCCAGCACTCCAGAAGATGCAGGAAGAGGTTACTGCCATAGGTGGTAGTGCTCTGACTCTGCAGATGGTCCCAGTCAGGGCTTGCTGCTCTCTGGCAGTGTGTAGGTTTCAGTGGTGTGCCTCTCAGGTGAGATTTCTTGCTCAGTTTGCGTTACAGTAGAAATGAGATGCCAAATCCCAGTAGGTGAGGAAAGCACTTTCCCACAGGCACTGCAGTTCTAGTCCCACCAGGGTGCCCAGTGTCTAAGAGGGAGTGTGTGTACTGTAGCTGCTGGGTTTTGACCTCCCCACAGGAGGCTCCTAGAGCTAAACTGGTCTTTCCCTGGTTTGTCTTCATTGCAGAGCCATGGATCTTGCTGTTTAATTTAGGAGGTGTTTCTCCAGAGGCTTGTGGTGGTACCTGGTGTTTGGGTGGAAGGGGGATTTGTGTAGGCTGCTTGCAAAAATGCCAAGTCGTGTGAAGTCCCAGGTTTTTTTGAGTCCATGAGGTTTCGGGTTATAACATTTGGGCTGTTGAGGCTCCTGAAGCCAGGCCCTGCCCTGTTTAGTTAATGCTGATTTGGGCTGTGAGAACGAGATGAAAACTTCACTGCAGTCATGAGTTGCTTCATTTTGGAGGATGTTTGCAGCATGGGGAGTTGTTTTGTTTTGCTTTCTGGGGTTTCATTCAGCCATGAGAGAGAGTAGGAGGAAAGAGGAAGATAGTAAAAAATAGGTATCTCTGCATCTAGCATAGAAATGGGACACAAGCAGAGTGGAATGTGTATTTAAGTAGCCCAAGTAATGTGTGTGTTGATGGATGTGGGTAGCACTGAGGTCTCTGTTGCAGGAGGATGGTTATTCCTCAGCATGTGGAGGAATAACCTGCTGGAGGTGACAGGGATCTGTTGAGGCATCTGAGTGGGGCTTGGGATGGAGCACAGCTTTGTTTCTGTAAATAACCCAGGAACACTTGGAAACCCCACATCCAGGGAACCTCTCAGATGATTTATCAAAATGCCTGGTTTTTCTCCTCAATACATTGTGCAAACCAATATTAAACAGTAAGCAAGGAAAAATCGTATATTAAATAAACAGTTATGAGGGAAATGGTACAAATCCATTAGCTTTTGTCAGGTCTTCCTTATTTCTATTTTTATTTGTCATGGATAATGGATTTAGTACAACCTACTCCCTCTCACACATTTCTGCTAGCTGTTAACCCCTTCCCCTGGAAATTCACTCACTGGCTTATTTCGTCATTAAAACAGCAGTAGGCAAAAAGTGACCTGTAAACCTTTAGCGCAGATATAAGTGTTGAATAATTTTTTTGATATCTGTTCTGTGAAGGGTTGTGTTTTAAAATTGTCCCTAGGTTTTCATGTATGATGTAACTATACATTTGTGAGAAAAGACAGTTTCCAGTTGTAGATAATATGAAGGGCATGGATAACCAGTGGGTATTTAAATGAGTGTACCTCTGATACAAAATTAGCACACCCCACTAAATGGATTATTGGTCTGGAGTCTGGGGAGTTTTTTCCTTTCTTACCATGTTTTTTATAGGTGACCTTGAGGACTTCTTTTTGTATTCTTTTGTTTCTGCGTCTTCTCAATTTTCTTTTCAATAGTGTAGGGTTAATTACACTTTCCATGTATACACAGAAATTCTATAGGCTGAAACAGCATTATTAATGCTACTTGCTGCTCAATCTCCCTCAAGTATGCCTGTGATGGCCAGTCATGATGACAGGCTTGTCTTCTGGGCTCTCCTGCTTTCCCAGCCCAATTTCCCTGCTTCTGTTTGATCTTGCACTTCATTCCTCCCTTGCAGTGTCTCAGCCTGTCTTCTTCAGCTCCTGGGCTTTGCCTAGCCTGGGGAGACTTTGGGCAACATCTGGGGTTGCTAGGTACTGGCATGAAACAAGATCAACTCTGTGTAGGAAGCTGGCATTGTTAAGGGGCAGCTAATGACACTGCTTGCTTCAACTCCTTGCAGGGTTACTGTGTGGCAGCCTAATAGCTTTATAGGGTGATTCACATATAGACTCAGCAAGGAGATATCTAACAGGCTGAATACGACTCTTGGAGGTGGGTGACATAGTGCAACACCTCCTGAGCCTGTTGGAGGAATTGTTTTATGATGAGAGCAGTGGGATCCACTGCTGGCTGTTAGCAGGCATTTTGTGTGAGCTTACCTGTACTAATGGACCCATGCTGGTGTGCTGGAGGAGCAGTGCACCAGCTGTGCCCACGGGCAGTGGGTTATTGTGACTGGAATAATGGTAGAGAATCATTCCGGACCTGGTGTTGAAGTGCCCCTTGCAGGATCAGGAACCTGGACTCTGGGGACATGCTTTGGGTTGGCAGTCTTGGCTGCAGACTTGCTGGGTGTCTAGGTGATGCACTAGAAGACATTCCTAACTTCTCTGTTCACAGGAGGGAAAGTGCTGAGGAAAAAAGAAAACAGCTTGAAAGCCCATGAATGCCTTCAATTGTGTAAAATCCAAAAGCAGTCAGTCCCGTGCTGCTGTTTCTTTGCTCTGCCTGTGGCAGATAGACATGGCCACAGGCTCTGTGCCTGTGATGCTACTAATGGGGCTCCCTGCAGGTTTGGGGGAGTGGGCAGCCTCAGAAGGCACTGCTGCAGAGGGCAGGGCCTTTCACTCTGATAACACATACAAGCCCAGAGGTACAGAGAAAACTTCTGATTTGTCTTGTGCTGGTGAGACTTGAGCTCCTTTAATATTGGAAGACCACTGAACAGTGTGTGTTTTGGTAGACACTTTCTTGTGTTGCAGGATGTTGTGCTGCGTCCTGCCTCTCAAATATGAGTATTTTTGACTATGGAATACCACAGCCTTTCTTTTCTCAGCTGTTACTTCTCGGTGCTGATCTGGCCTCTTTATTCCTTTATCATTGTTTATTTATATGCTTGGATTCCTTTTTGTTTTATTTCATTTTGAGACAAAATAGTCCTTTTCCTCTCTAACCATACTTCCATTGTTAGGGAAGGAATATACCCACCCAGCCTCTCCAGTCAGAAAGACAGTGCCCATTTTGTGACTGGAAGAACAGCAGAGATGTGGAGGTGGTTCATGTGGCTGCATCACTTGGGGAAGAACCAGACCACTTTCATAAAGTCAAATCAGAATAAAAGGCTGATGGCTGGGTTGGTGTCTGGGGTAGCTCACTGAGCTAGTGAGCTACAATACCAAGAGTTGAGTGTGAAGACGAAGACTTGGACATGCATGATTTGGAGTAATGGATGTTTTTACTTGGAGCAAAATAAGATTTTAAAAGCCCCAACCTTTTGTTTTCTTAAGAAATGCTGATGATTTTTTGATGCAACTGGCTTACTTGGGTTGAACACTCTACTCCAGCAAGCTTTCAAATCAAAACTTTAATTTCATGCATTAGATGAGCATATGTTTATGATCATGTAATTGTGTTTTAGCCAGTCTCTTCCCGTCACGCTTCTTCACCTTTGTGCTTGAGCTGAGCTGTGACTGCTGCTTTGCTGGGGAAGGGTTGAAAACGTGCAGAAGTGTTTGTGAGGGTTTTGTTACACTGCATGCAGATACTACTTCAGATTTACTTCAGCTTGGTGTTAAGCTCTCACCTAACATTGCCAAACTTTCCTTGGAAGAGCAGGGGAAATTTCTACTTCTCTTAAGTTTGTAGGTCAGGGGATTTTTATGAAAATTAAAAGCTTAGTAAGCAGTTGTCACTGTCATTAAAATGCAGTCAAGGTCTATAGTGCAATTCTTTAAAGCTGGACGTAGATGATTTCACTGGTCTGTGCTAGAAATGTTAAAAGAGAAGGAAGAAAATCTGCCCTTGAACTGCATGAATAGTTATTTGTAATTTTTATGTAAGATTGCAGTGAATCTGAGGAATGCATTTTGTAATAATAGGAATCACTGCCAGTGGCTTTGTTTTTCTTTCTTTCAGAATTCTTTCACTGTTGTACTTCTTAATTAAAAAAAAACAAAAAAACAAAAAAACAAAACCCAAACAAACAAAAAAACCAAACAAAAACCAAACCAAACAAAAAACCAAACAAAACCCAAAAAAAACCCAGAAAAAACCTAGCTAACCTCAAATGAGTGAATGCTTTGTTTGTGTGTTTCCGCAAATAAGTTCAGTTGTTTATAAAAAGGAGTAACTAGAGAACCCCCAGACTCATATGCAAGGTGTAGGCAAGCTAGAGATGATAAAATTTTAGTATTGTCTGTGACCACCCATGAAAAACACTTAAAATGGGAGAATCTGTGTAGGAGAGCAGAGCAAGCAGCATTATGACTTTCTTGATAACTTGAAATACCAATGAGTAAAGATAAGCAATAGAGTTTTAAACAGACCAGCAGACCAACTTTGGCATCTGATCTTAAATCTTCCTGAGTGCTTGCCAGGCAAATAGTTTAAAATTTGTTATGTAATATATTTTCCAAGTTTTGATACTAGTATGCTAATTCTGCCTCATGTAAATGAAGGAACTAGTTCTGAGTTGGTTTTGTTTTAGTAGTGATAGCCTTCATTTGGAGGAGCATGATACTAACATGAGGGATGAGTAGCTGAACTAAAAAAGTAAGGTGTGTTCTCGTCAGCACTGTGTGCAAGTGACTGGCATAGAGCTGGCTTTGAGCAGTGTTCCTGGTTGCACAGCTTCTCTCTCCTTGGATATTGAAAGCCGTCTCTTGCCATCATAGTGCTGATTCAACACAGCATCAGGGGTCACAACAGGCTGGCATTGTTTAGTCTTGGTGAATTTTGCAGTCATGAACCACTTCTTTCCCATAGTGCCAGCACAACGTTTGCAAACCTTCAAGGGTAGAGTTATATTTAATGAAGTATGTATAGTCTGTGTTGTATTGTGGGATGGCTTTGAAGTCACTTGGCAGGTTTCTTTGCTTAGTACAAGAAAGTTATTTAAGCAAGTCATTCTCTCCTGAGGTGGATTTTGGAGTGATTATTGTGTTCCTCTCAGTGCGCTTCAGAGCTGAAGGCAGGGTGTCATAAGGTGCAGCTTGGAAAGTATTTTACTTGCCTTCTATCTTCTCAATTGCTTCTCAATTTCCTCATGAAAATACCTCACTTTTCTTGTTAAATATATTTTTTCATAGGATGAGAAGAGGGGAATTTGTATTTAGGAGGAATTCCTGATGATAGTTTGCTGTTCCTGGGAACCAGCCAGAAACTTGTTTTAGTCAGGGTTTCCAGAATTGCTCTGTGTGACTGCAGTGTCAGGTGGCGAGTGAAGTACCCTGCTCTTTTTATGGATAGGCTCCTCCATCATGCCTTGTTCTCTTAGGTGCTTTTGCAGGTCCTTGCTTCCTGACAGCCTTGGCTGTGCTCTCACCACCCCCAGAGGCTTCCTGCACAGGTGTGAGCAGTCAGCAGTGACAACAGTGTCAGCAAGGTGGCTGATGGCTTTGTGCTGCTACATTAGATGTGGTGCAGTCATAGAAGATGAGAAATATGCTTCTGCAATTCTGATCTAAAACAATTATCTTTTTCAGATTCTGGTTTTGGATGTAGTTACTCAAACGGTTTTTTTTTTAATTCTGTGGTGAGATGTATAGTTCTATCCTACCATTCTTTTTGCTTCTGTAGAAACCCTTCTGTGATCATACTGAACAGTTGGACCTGTAGAAGCTGTTGAGCATTCCCATGGATAAACATGGTGGCAAATCTGTGTGAAAGGTTTGCTTCAAGCCTGGTGTTGCAGCATATCTGGACACAATGAGCTCAGGATAAATATTTCTTTAAAGTAAGAACCTTTAATACCCAGTAATCTCTCCACTCTTACTTGCGAAGAGATCACCTGTTGTAACAACGACAACAAAAGTTTCCTAATCACTGAAGAAGGTGATATTAATGATATTCACAGGTCCTGTGTTAACAACTGTGGCAACCTCCACTGGGTTAGGCAGGGACAGGTGTCCCAGTGATGTGACTTCAGAATTTGGTAGCTTGGGGCTGCAGATGTTTGTTGGTAATGCCCTTTTTTGAGAAAGAGGAAATTTCTGCTTTTTCTCTTTGCTTTTATGGTTACTGAAGCCAATGTGACATACTTTTCAGGTAGTGTATATCTGCACCCCTTCAGCCTGTGTAGCTGCCTGGTTCATAGTGCTGATCATTTTGGTTTAAGAAAGCCTAGCCATGGCCACTCATCCCCTCCTGATCTGATAGTGGAGAAGTAAAGTACAGATCTGCTCAGTGGGCAGCTGTTGTTTGGGAGTAGCAAGGTCCTTAACTCAGAGCTGTGTTAAAATTCTCAGCCTGCTGGCATAGTTTAGGTGTGTGAGCAGAGCTCTGGAGTCACTTGTGGGTGTCTTGTTTTGGTTCCTCTCCTCCCAGCCTCCAGGCACCTGTGTTGGTGCCCAGGCTCTCGGTGTCCCTGCTTTCCCATGCACAGCCTTTTCCCTCAGGGCTGTCTGCCAGCCTTGCTGCCCAGCTCACCCCAGCCCCTGCACCCCTGCTCTGTGTCATACTGCTTTTGCCATTTGTCTTACAAGCTGCTTTCTGTCCAGCCAGAGTCCTGGTTTTCCTTTTTCAGTGTGCTGTTTCACAAGGTGCATCAGGATGTCACCAGGGCTCCTGCTGCAGAAGGGAGCAGTTCCCATTCCCCTCCCTGTGTCCCCACATCCCTCCTCTGCTTTGCCACAGCTCTCTGGATGCTTGTCACACCCTTCATGTGAGCCAGCTTAATGAATGTAACTTACATCAAATTGTGTGAGAAAAAGAGGATTTTTTGAGGAAAATGACTGAAATGGGCTTATGGAAGAAGGCCCAGGCACATGCAAGGCATCACAGAGGAAAAAAAAAATCTCCCTTTTGGCAGGTTTCCCTTAAGGTTCTGTTCCCTTGGGGACCATCTTGGTGGTGATGCAAGAGACATGGGTACCTGGAGCTGCTCCTCCAGGCAAATTCAAAGTGAAGATGTTACCAGAGCTTCAGAAGGGAAAATTTGGAAATGCCAACATCTCCCTGAGCCCGTATTTTGTGGTTTCTGTATCTGCTCTCTTCCCAAAACTTTGTTTTGGCCAGACTTGTTTTTATGGCAGTGAAAAGAACAGCTCTGTGGTAAAGGTTGTGTTTCTAACACATTTCAACTCTGTGCTAAAATAACCAGGGAACAAAATTCTTCAAATGAACAGTATCTGGAATTTTTATATAGATGGATGTAGCCCCTGCAGTACCAAAATCTGACCAAGCAAAACCAATACAATGGGTTATGTACTTTTTCCCAGCCACTGGTCTCAGAAAGAGCTCAACACACAAGTCTTTTAGTTGAGCTTTGGGCAGGCAGTAGCTGATGTGTGAGGACAGGTAGTTGTGAGGTATATGCTGGCAAAATCTTTACAATGAGGAGTTTTACTAGTGCATAATGCTATTAATTCCCAACTATAGCGACTGAAAGAGCTGACAAGCAGCATTTTAATTATTTTAAAATTTCAATCTTTTTTCAATGCTACTAAAAAATGACCAAACATAATAACAATAATAGGTTGTGTAAAGTAGTATTTAAAAACTTCTATGTGCAGTCCATTGGAAGAAAAAACAAGCGAACATTGAGTGTATCGTGTACCTTTTCATGGCAATACACTGACTTTAGTTGCTGGGAGGGAATCAGAATGGGATATTTGAGGTATGAGAGAGCAAATTTGTTAATAAGTTGCGAGTTAGTACACAGTATTGTGCACAATCTACATATATATGTTAAGTGATGTAAAAAGGAGTAGCAATTTCTCCATATAAAAGATAATCAGGATTTTTTAAAAATATTCAGTCAGGATATTTCATTGGGTAACTCTGTATGTTTCTCTCTCTCCCTATTAGCACCTCTGAAGTAGTTTACCCTCAAGTTTACTCTTGGACGTGAAGAGGAATTGTAATAACATTCCCCAGTTTTTGATCACGTTAACCAGGAATCAGTGCAGAAGCTGTAACCTGTGTTTGGCAGGAAGGAGGTGGCTGTGCCTGGCCCTGGGAGGAGGTGGCATGTGGGGAGGTCTGAAAGCACTCCAAGTGCTGAGGATATCAGGGGGCTGTTATCCACTCCTCAGTCACTTGTTGCCTGGGAGACAAATGTAATCCAGAGTTGGGTTTTTTTTGACCCTTCCTTGCTGGTTTTTGATTGGAGTCACTATTGACTTTTGGCTTGGAGGAGGTAGTGAAGCAGCACGCCAAGTGTCATAAGATGGAAATTAATCACTACCGACGGGGCTGAGCTCCAGTGATTTCCTTTCCCGTGATTGCTCTGTACATGGGAAGACTAATGACACATCTGAACAGACAGTTAACAAAGCTCTTCACACCTCCCAACAGTCAAGAAGGTTTCTTAACCAGATGTCACTTCAGTTTTCCTTTTTATTCATGCTCTGTTATGTGATTGTGGAAAAACAAAAGTAACTGTCTTAAAAGAGAACATTGCAAAGTTGGCAACCTTTGCCTTAAATTACATTTGTTTTTGCTGGTAAATTATAAGTCAGTTCAGTTGCAGTGAAAATATAGCAAATCTGCCTTCCCAGTGGGTTTTTTAACGAGGAGTGTACTTCTCAATATTTTTTGTCAGAGTTCCTGTTTTTCAGTGAGATTATTTTTGGCTTTTGCAAGAATATGGGCAAACCACACAAACTTATCTTAACAGTAATGAAAAGTTTTGAAGTCACTCTTCAGTAGTGACTTCATATTGTAAGGCCCTCAGCTTAAACTGACTGATAGGTTTTGGGGAGTAATATCTTCCAGGTAGATGACAAGGCTGTCTTGGAAGTAAATGAAAAAACAGAGAAGTTTGGAAACAATATGTTGTGTTCCAGTAAGTACAAATAAGGTAGTTGGTATTTAAGTGTAGCTTTTTTTATAAGCTTATCCCATGCTGTAAGAAGTAAGGAATCCAGCAAAGGTTTTCTCCTGAAAAATTTTCCTAGTTTTGCTCATTGCTTGCTTAAAAGGAAATTTTATGTTCTTAGTCTGGGTCTTGGATAGAGCATGGAAGTGGAATTTGGGATGTTTGAATTCTATTTTTGACTCTGTCCTTTGCCTAAGAATCATTTACTGGCCTTGTCATGTGTCTGGCTCATTGTCCCATATTTTAGAAGGGCTAAGCATAACAACCTCCTCCTTGCAGAGTGCTGTGAGGACTGTGGTGCACAGCTTCCTCAGCTGACAGCAGCACTGGATCTCTCAGCTGTTGACTGTAGTGCTTTGCTGAGATCAGAGCCACAGAGCCTTGCTTGCTTCTCTCTAGCCCTTTAGTCTTGGCCTTTTGTGGCCATATTAGAACCTTGCTTCATTTCAAGTGCTAGAAGATGTCTCCCCTTAGACATCTTCCAGCTCCTGGTGTGGCCTCTGTGGCCTGCTAGTAGGTCACCTGTGGGCAGCAAAGTGATGGATATGCTTGAGCCCTGCAAGCCATCCTGAAGAGTCTTGACCCCATGCTCCTGTTCCACCAGAGCAGCATGCAGCCCTGCTTCTTTCTGACAGAAGATTGTCACAGCTCCTGCTGGCTGTTCTCCTTTTCTTTCAAGCCAAGTTTCACATGGTGCTGGAAACTTTCTAGGTGCACACAAAGCCATCCAGGGACATTGGGGAAGACTTTTGTTTTTCATTTATTTTTCATTTATTTTTGGGGAGGAGAATTTAGTGCACATTTGCTCTCTGTAAGCACTTTGCACCTTGCACTGTGTATCCTAAAGCTGTCCGTGGGGCAGAGGAGCACTTAGGAAGTCGTAGGGCAAAGATACAAGTTTTCAAAAGGAAACAGGTGTCTGGTTTTGGTCTTCTATATGGTTTAAGAAAAGAATGTCCTTCTTCTGATGTGATTCTCTGTGTGTCTGTGTGTGCTTGTTCTGTAACATGTTAACGGAGAGCTTTGTTTCACTGACAGAAGTTGAAGTAGAGGAAAAGGATGGTCCTGAGTTGAAAAGCAGCTAGAGGCAGTAACACAGCCTCCCCCACCTGGTCCAGAAAGCATTAACATTTACCAAAAAATCATAGCATAATGCCTTTAATGCCTGTCAGTTGAATTCAGTCAACAGTTAGGATTTGTGTTTGTGTTTATGTATGATCAAGCAGAGCAAAACTGCTCCTGAACCATCATTCCATATGCTTTCATAGTGAAGCTGAGGCAGTTTTCATGTTTGTTTAGGAACTCACACAAAACAATCCAAAATCCTCAGCTTGACCTCTGATGGGATTGAGACAAGAAATGAAATTGCACTGCTTGTAACTGCAGAATAAACACTGAATTTTAGTGTAATCTTTACTTTACAGATTAACTGCTGGTGTTGTTCCTTGGGTCCAGAAAGGGTAATTACAGTAACTGTTGTTTTAGCTGATCACAATTTCACAACACACTTAAATGGTTATACTCTGATTATACTGTGGGTTTTTCTTTTTTTTGGTTTTTTTTTTTGGTTTTTTTTTTAGTTTTGGTTCGTTGGTTTGTTTTGGGTTTTTTTGGTATTTTTTTTCCCCTCTGGGGAGAAAAGATGATTAATTTCCTCTTGTAGTATAATGGTATTGATGTCATGTGGGTTGGAGGATTAAGTCCTTATATTTTTAAAACAGTTGCTAGGGTGTTTAACCCTCTCCTTTTTAGCCTTGTTTCTGTTTGTATAACAACAAAAGGAAAAGAAAACTACTTCAAAAACCAAGATACTTCTTTTCAAAGTTTCTGTTTAACGGTTAACTGTAGCTTCTTATTTTTCCAATATGAGGTGATTGGAAAATTGCCAGATATTATTAAATCCTATTAACTAGTAACAAGAGAGAGCGACCAAACATTCATTCTTTTTTTCCCTCAGAATTGTGATTTAAATCATACAGTCATAATACATTATTAATGGAGCAATAATCTCTGGCAAGCAAGTTATATTCACTTCTGTCAGACAAAAAACCCAAAGTCACTGCTTTTCCTGCAAAAACTGCTAAATAAATATGGCTGTGCCATTAGATCAAATATTTGATTTTTTTTTTAATTCTTTTCTCTTTGCAGAGTATTGGAAAGGGGTCCTTGTGGTGTATAGACCCAGAATATAGACAAAATCTTATTCAGGCTTTGAAAAAGACACCCTATCACCCATATTCGCATGTGTTCAATACACCTCCCACATCTCAGGCATATCAAAGGTAAGAACTAGATGCATTTTACAATTCTAAATGTTTTTCTGCGATGTTGAATATGATTCTTGGGTAAGACACTAATGTAATCAAGGGATACAGTTTGGAATGTGCGAGTGCGGGATGCCCGGGAGCGCCGGTCCGGCCTGGCCTCTTCAGCGTGTCCAGGGCACCTTTTACCGGCTCATGGCCCTGCTGGCATCGGCGTTCCTGAGCAGAGCCTGCGGGCTGCCTGCAACAGCCCTTTGGCAGAGGAGCGCCTGAAATAAAAATGCAGATGAGCAAATGGAGAGCTCTGAAGTGCCCACTTATCCCCTTTGGTGAAAGCCCGATTCCCTCCCTCTCTCAGAGGAGATGGGCTCATTCTTCTCCTGGGAGAGCCGAGGCTGATGTTGCCTGTGCAGCCCCAGGATGTCCACCAGGTTGAGTTGGTGCCCAGGTGCCTTGACCAGCGCTTGGTGGTGGATGGGCGCTTGTGGTGGCCTTTAGGATTAGCCTGGATTTTCTCCTTTGCTTCAGTGAAACAGACATGGGGTGGTGTTTTTCTGTTCATTTTGCGTTTTTTTTTGATCTGGCATTCATTTACGACCAGTGTTAGTAAAGAGACATGATCTATGGCTGCCATCCGCAAAGCAGGAAAGCAGATGCTGAGGCTGGCAAACTGCGTTTTCCTCGATGCCGGGAAGGGCCGGGATTGCGGTTCATGGCCCGTGCTTCCCCCTCAGGACGGGGAAGGTGTGCTGGGCCCGCAGCAGCGCCGGGACTGCGCGGTGGCGCTGACGGCTCCCTTGGCGGCTCGGGTGCTTCTTGTTATTTTTCCGCGCTGGTGTTGGGGCTGGCGGGAGGGAGGGCAGCGCCGGGAGGGCAGCGTGATGGTCGCCGTGGTGACGGCGCGTCTCCCGGCAACGCGCGGGCCGGGCCGGGCCGGCGCTGCCGCCTCACGGGGCCGCGGGCTCGGCCGCGCCGTTGCCGCGGTAACGGCGATCCCGGCACGGCGCTGGCAATGGAGACCCTGCGCCCGCTGTGGTGTCGGGGGATCGCCCCGGTGGCCGGGGATGCCCCTGGCCCCTCGATTTTATTCTGGAAATCAGAGCGTGACCAGGGGTGCGGGGTGCCGAGGCGGTGCAGCTCGGCTGTCCTGGTGCTCCGGGGCGTGCTGGGCAAACACTGCCCCTAGCACCACCTGTGGAAGTACCCCTTACTACTGTACTTGGCAGAAGGACAGATAAATAATTTAGGTAATGGATTAAAACTGTAATTTGTGCATTTGAACAAAGCATGTTTTCTGGCCCTTGCTTTATTGTTACTGCTGCCTTTTAAAGGGTATTTTAATTACGCTTATCCAGATTTATTGATAAATTCTCATATTGAGTAGAAGTATAATGCACATCGGACATAGAAATGGAGAGATTTTGATCCCTTCTAATCCCCACAAACAAAAAAATCTAGCATACACATGCAGTTGAAAGCCAGAGGACTCCCATTTTTTTATGGGTGAAGTGACTGTTGACTCAATGGGCTGGGTTTGCCAGAACCACTGTGTGATTTGGTGGCAGATGTTGGCAGCAGGAGCAATGACATGGGCAGCTCTTCTAGGCTAGGCTGAAGGAAGCAATGCAGCAGCACTGCTGTGGGCAGTCCTTGCAGGCATGAACCCTTAGAGACACCCTGTCAGGGTGTCAGAGAGCGCACAGGGGCAAAGCTACACTGTGTCCTGCACAGTTCTGTGCCCACTGCTCCCCTGTCTTCATCCTGCACAGCCCTGTGCCCGCTGCTCCCCTGTCCTCATCCTGCACAGCCCTGTGCCTGCTGCTCCCCTGTCCTCATCCTGCGCAGCCCTGTGCCCGCTGCTGCTCCTTGCTTGCTGTGTGTGGCAAAGGATGCCTGCAGAGTCCCAGACCTTGGGCAGAGGTTGTGCTGCCCTCTTCCAATGGGGGTGTGTGTCCAGAACCTCACAGCTTGTTTTCATGCGTGGGAGAAGAGAGGACTACTGGCAGGTGCCAGACAGTATGGGATTTAAGAAGCAGGTTTCAGTCACTACCTGCTTTCAGCACTGCCCAGTGTAGCTGGGCAAGGGAGAAGGAGGAGTCTACTGAAACACTGACAAGTGAGTCCCAAAACTGAAAGGGAAGGTTTTTCTCCTTGGAGCCCATGGGATCTCTGAGCTGCTGCTGCACTGCTTGTGCTGCCAAGTGCTTTGGAGTCTTCCATGTAATGACTGCATCATAAAACAAAGAGCTTGTGTGGTTGAAGGAGCAAATGCCTTGCAAATACAGCAAAGGCCAGGTTTTATATGAAGAAATTGTGGTCTCACTGTTACTTCTACTTGGCTATCTTTCAGCATTTCCACTGTTAAATAAAACTTAATATCCCCATAGTATTCTAAAATATTTATTCATTCTGCTGCTAATGACTGGTGAAACGTCAACATGAAGCTGGTCTAGCCTATCAGTGACTTTGGAATTAATTCTGGATTGGCACTTACATGGTAATTTTCTGAATAAATTTCCAATATATTCTCAACGAGTTGAATATTCCCTGTGCATTTGGAAGAAACCAGTAATCCCATGTGTAAGTGATTGCTTTCTCATGTGTACAAAGACTTCAGTAGGGGTAGAAAATGTAAATCCATTCCACCATAGTCAGATCTCCAGAGCAATACATTGTCATAGTAACAAATTCAAGGGGGAATTTTTCTTATGGTGAAGACAGTACATCTAGAAAAAAATCCTTGGGTGGCAGAGGTTTTGCTGTCTGGCCATCTTATGTAATGGAAGTCCACAACTAAGAGAAGCTATGTCACTTAATAAAATATATCTGTAACCAGAGAATTTGCCAATATTATTCGTGGCTCTAGGAATAAGGGTCAGTTGGTGAAATTCCACAGGGGCAAATTGACCTATTCCTTGTCTTTATCAGATGTTTTAAAAGAATAAAGATGCACAAGTGAATCACATGTTCTGTTTAATATCTGCATAAGCAGCTTAGGGTAGAATTGAGCACAGAATGGAGGAATGCATTGTAAAAATATCCCAAGCACAGTGATTACTGAATACACAAATTCCCCTTTTCCTGAACAGAGTTAAATTAATTGCATCAGATAATTCAGTTTCATGACTTTAGTAGAGCATCCTGCATAAATGTGACAGGAGTGGACCTTTTATGAAGGAGTTTCATGATGTGAACCCATTAATTTGGATGGCTGAGTGAGTGTTATACCAGTATCATTTGAGATAAAAATGGCTCAAGCCATGACATTTGGACTACACTGGGTTCCATGTATAGGAGACATTCTGGGGGAAAAGACAACCTTGCTGTGTTTGTACATAAGAATGAACTTCAGACCGCAGTTGTCTGAATTTGCTGCTTCAATTCAGGGCAAAGATTACCTGTAAGCTGTTAGAAGAGAAATATCACAAGGTGAATTATTTAATTTTAATTGGCTTGGATGTGTGTTCTTAAAAAACAATACAAGAAATAAAACTCCTTGGGTTTTTATCTGGTTCTTCTAATTCAAGCATGTGTCATAAAGCATTCATTTATGATGAATTTCAAGAGCAGGCTAACACTGATACACATCATTACAAAGGAAGAGCTCTCCTTGGTTGCAAAAAATAGCTGTGTTAGACTAATGTGTTTCTTCTTAAATTTTACAATTATTTTGGCAATAGCAACTTTGAAATATATTTATAGATACGCACTTGGTTAAGTGAAAGTACAAGCCATGAGCTCCTTAAACATTCATCACTTCTCCATTGTCTTGTCTTTTGATACCTCCTTCTGATAAAAATATTCTTTATCCCAAGGTTGAGATTAGAAAAAGGGCCTTTGTTGTTGTGAACCCTTATCTAACTTCTGAAATTTATTTGCAGAGACACAGAGAAAGATTTGTGAAACCTGGTGGCTAAAGCTTTGTTCCTGAAAATCCAAGTTTTACAAATCACTGTGAGAAAGTGATGGCCATCACTGTGGGCTCTGTGGTAAATGGCAGGGGAGGTGACCTGGGCATGCTTTCATTTGCATTTGTCTATTTTAAGGCTGAAAGCACACAGTCTTATCACTGAGTCCTGCCCTCCTGCTCCCACCTCACCAGTCGGAGCCCAGTGCAGCCCTGCAATGGGAGCTCCCTGGCAGTGCAGCCCTGCTGGAGGAGCACCTTCAAATATTTACATGTTTTGACTTTACCATCACAGCTTCCACCTTTTGCAGTTGTTTATTGAAGCTACATCGAAGTTGTAGGTTATCACATTAGACAAATTATAGGCACCCTCCTGTCTGTACACTGCATTGAGATCAGATGTGATCTGTGACCATTTGGGGAAGCTGGTGAAACAACCTTTTCCTATTCACTAAAAGACTTCCAGGGTGTCTCTTGTAGAAAAGACATGATTTGGTTGTCCTTTGCAGTCTGAAAGTGTGGATTTAATTCTGTGTTACTGTTCGTGCTTTTGATAGGAAATGAAGCTGATCATAGGCAAGTCTGATACTAATTTCTGTGCATGTTACAACCACTTTATCAAGAATGATCTAACTATTTTACTTCCTATACAGAGTCACAATGAGTTTTCTTCTCTTGATGTGGTGTTAAGGTGGAGTCTTCAGGGAATTTTTGTTTTCATAGTTTTGTAGTTTGTGAGATCATAGAGGATGCAAGTTCCAACATCGGCTGGACTTGATGATCTTATAGGTCTCTTCCAGTCTTGAACTTCTGTGATTCTGTGATTCTTCTGAAGTGTGCCCTCTGCCCCTGTCACATGCCTTAATTTGAAGACCATCTATACTTTGGGATTATGTTGCTTTATTTCTGTTTTCTGGCAAGTTAAATAATATTGGTTTAGTTTGGTGTCAGGTATGAACAGCAAAGTGAACTTCTGGTGGAGTGAATGCACTGAGAAGTGCATAAATGTTTGAGGATCTCTCAATCCAGGGCTTGGTTTCTATCATATTCTTATCAGTTCTCTAACCATTAGACTTCTGTGATCCCACTGAATATAGTTTCAGGAAACATTCAGGAAACAAACAGATCAACTCTTCTTACTTTTAAAAAGGCTTTTTTCTTTTTCTTTTTTTTTTTTTCTTTTTTTTTTTTTCCTTTTCTTTTTTACACCTTACAGCCTGAAGGATGTGTAGGGAGGAAAGATAAAGTCAGAAAGGTGACCATAGATCCTGGACAGAAAAAGAGGAGGAGAAAGTCTGAATCTGATCTCTCTAACATAGTTTCATGCAGGAATGGCTGGTAGAAATACAAATGACCTTCTAATCACATCTTCATTCCTCTCAAAATTAGTCACATGCTTCTGAGCCTTCTCAACTGAAATGTTTTCAATTCTTTCTCATTCATACCTCCAGAAAGAAGAAATATCATTTTTTCCATTTACATGTCAAATACATGAAGATTTGGTTGAGTCTTTGTTTTGTTTGCATGTATTCAGACTTTTGGTAAAGTACTGTAAAGCAGAGTCCTTAGTCTGTCATCTTTCTCTAGATGTCAGGCAAACACCAGCTCATTGCTTTGTTATTTTTCATAGTTCCATTTGTGAACAGTCTTTCCAGTTACTTGGCTTCTTAGGCTCTTTTCCCCTCCTCTGTGCCTTCTGTAGATAAATATAGCCTTATTCCAAAGATAACTTGGAATGGTACCGTAGATATTTCCACTAAGTTCATGGGAAAAAGAAAGTGTAGGGATGTGTTTTGAAATTTTTGTTACTTTGTTTGTAAAACCCTCTGTGGGCCTGGGTGTTTCCTTATGAAAGTTTTTAGAGTGGCCTCATTGACAGAGCTGTGAGTTGCTGGCTGCAGGAACTTGAAGCGTGTGGGTGCTGCGCTTGTGTTTCTCTGCAGCTCCTCATCCCTCTTCCTTGCTGCCCCTGGAGTGTGTGCTGGTGCAGGTGGGGCAGGGTTCCACAGTGCAGGAGCTGTGGGGTGGAGCAAAAAGCACAGGGTGTGAGGGACATCTCACCTCTGGTCCCTGGGCAGTGCAGGATCTGTCACCCTTCATGCCATTAACAGCCCTTGCGTCACTGTGACACTGCAGCAGTTGTGTGGATGGGGAAGCCTGTGCAGTGTTCAGGAACAGTTCACTGAAGTTTTAGGAGTTGAAAATGCAGACTCAGGAAGGAGCATTATGAAAGTGCAATGAACAATGGTCACCATGAGCATCACCTTTGTTAATCATATAATATTACAGCCATGTAAATTTTCTGAATTTGAAAACAGACTCGTGAAGCTTGGGAAGCCACAAATAGTATCACAGTGTGTCACATCTTGCTGCTCTTGGATTATGAAAAGGTTTTTTTGTATTTCAATAATTCAAGTTAATTTTTTTCATTTAGTTTTAATCATGCTCTTGTATTTTCTTTTATATTTTCTTTACTTCTCAATTAGCTATTGGGCTTTCCTTTGATGCTTGTATAAAAAAATTGACAGGAAAAGTCACATTGTTTGTAGTTCTGTTGTAAAAGTGATGTTCATAGAACAATTCTTAATGTTATGCTAATAGTGATGAACTACTAGTAAAAAATATTAAGATAACTTGAATCTTTCAAACAATGGGTAAGGGATGGCTTTATGTGTAATGGTTATGATTTTAAGGCATGCAGCAATTTAACTCTTTATTGTATATTTAATAATTGTTTAAACTCAAAGTTAAGGGGCATTGACTATTTCCAAGAATTGCAGCTCTGTCTTAAACAAAAGCCTGTGTGGACCTTTCATCATTTCACCTAGCATTTTAATATATTTTAGGGAATAGAGAACATGTTTAAAATGTGAGGCAGCTGTTGTAGTTTATGCAAAATTGTGAATATTTGTGTAACCAATTTGTTCCATATGCAATCTTTCTTTGATAATATCAGTTTTGCACACAGGTTCAAAGGCCATGGCAGACTTGGAGTAGGACACTTGAGTCCAAGAGCTGTAGGAACTGATTGCAGGTGACCATCTTCTCCCCAGGTCATAAGAAAAGGTGACAGATGTACTGAAAATCCTGGTTGTCCATAGAGGAATGTCCCAGGAGGGGAGCATGGCCAGTGAGAATAATTTCCTCTTTTCTCTGCATGCTGTTAGTGGGAAGCAGAGCATAAGAGGGACACATTTCATTGCTGCTCACAGTATGACTGTGGAGAATGTTAACAAGGTGGTGTCCAGGTGATCAAGGTGGCCCATCAGTCCTTGTGTTAGCCAGCAGAGGTACACAGCTGAGCTGCATGGTGCACCATCAGCTTGGGCCCTGGGCCATTGGACCTTGCAGAACAGCTGGTCCTTGTTCTGAACGAAATCCTCTGATTCCCTCATCTCCCATTTATAAGGGTCACCCATCTGCTCCAATAGTGCTTCCAGTTATCTTATGCGTACAGTTAAAAGAAGGTGCAGTTGCATTTCATACCTGTGTGTATTAAACCCAGTATTTCTCAAAGTATCAATCAGTCTTTCTGTGAATTATTTCTTATAAAGCACAGATCTCCTATTTCTTCTGTTTCTATATGTTTTTTAGATAAAAAGCTCAAAAGATGTTTTAGTGGGTTAGTTCTTTTGAACTTTTATTAACCAATTCACTTTTTCTGGGATGTGTGTTGTATGCATATGAGTATATACAGGGTGCTGTACAGTGGTGGTGTCGTATCTCTGTATCATTTGATACCCTTTCTGCAGAAGGCAGGTTTATTAATTTGTTTAAAGAAAGTACATTTTGTCATAATTTCTTTTGTTATAGTATTATTATAGTATTTGAATGATTGAATCATAATTTTTGTCATTGTCAGGTATGACTTAACTTCTGATGTCAGAAAGCCTCAGCTCAAGACTGGAGTTGTCTCATGCAGATTGTGATTACTGACCATGTTTTTTCTGGGTTTTATAACTCTATCACCTGGGTTCCTGTTGTGTATCCAGTTTTCAGTGTGTGTGAATCTGCCCTCTGTGTGATCATAAGTAAAAATGATACTCCTGCTATTTTGATCGAACTGGCTTTTGTAGGAATAAAACTTGCAAGTTTTGCTAGAGTTTTGTTTCTCAGGAGCCTCCAGGATTCAGATGAGTAAAACCAGAAAGGGCTTAAATGGTATTAAAACACCTTTTTCTGAACTTTTGGAATAAAAAGCATAGAGTCTTTCTTAATGCAAAAACTTCTTTACACTTGGGTTTTGAATTTTGACTTGGAAAAATCAAGCTGCTTGTTTTATCAGAATAAGGTACTTATATAAAAACTGGGTTTTGGAGGTGTTGGAGGGTCCTTAGCAGAGAAATTTCTATTCTCCTCAAAGTTCTCTGTGCCTGGGAACTGAGATTGTTTTCCTTACCACCTCATTGTCCTGGAGTAAAAGAATGGAGGGTGAGAGGTATGTCTCTTTATATGTCCACTGCAAGTGACTTGATAAAATGGTTGTTCCTCCTTGCTAAACAGAAGTACTCAGCACTTGCACTTCTTATTCTTTTTCAGTAAAGCTCTGTTGAAACTCTGGAGGTTATATTTGATTTTCTGTAGTGTGTTTTTTCACAGATGTTTTGACTTTATTATGGAAACCCCATAGTTCTGTCAGGCAGTTTTGTTACAGCAATAAACAAGTGAGAATTCAGGGGCCATGTTTTAGATAGATTTGAAGAAATTGAATTCAACGGGGTTTTTTTGTTGGCTTTCTTTCCATTCCAGGTATCCCTGAGATGAGTCTGTAGGTGTATGGTACTCATTGGTGGCATTTGTGATATTTCTGAATTGTGAACCTGTTTATAAAATGCAGCATTTTCCTCCTTGGTTCTTGAGGAGATTTTCTTGTTGTTGTTTGTTTGTTTGTGTGTGTGTTTGTTTTGCTACTGGTTGAAAGAGTGGGGATGGGAGGCTTAGGGGCAGGCTGTAAATTACTTAGTGGAACCTTAGTGGCTACCACAGGAGAATGTTGAGGCTAATGATTAAGTGATAATCCCACAAAAGTTGGAATTTTGTTTAATTACTATGTCCACAGCTAATGGAAATGCATTTGGGAGAATATTCTAGTTCTTTTGGGATTTTTGCATTTAAATCAATCTCTCCAGTACTTCAAGTCCACAAGGGCTGTAGAAGTGAGCACGAATTAACTGTGCTATGTTATATTGCTCTTCCACTTTCTGTGAAAAATTCATGTTTGGCATTAGATCATATAAATGGACTAAACAGACTGTGGGTTTCATCCAGTTTGGTGGGTTTTGTGTTGTTCTACTTTTGATAAGATTCCCCCTTTTGTCTGAGGCATTTTTCCCTATGACTGCCTATGGTTTTAGTAATAAATGTGCAGATCTCTGGGTTTTCAGTGCACAGATATGTGTATATACTGCAGTGTACTTTTTATGTCAAAAGACAGCCTGGCTGCCAGGGAAGCTGTTCTCTCTTGCACTTAAAACAAAAATGTACTGTTTTAGGGCAGGTGACCTATTTTCATTACAAAAGAGCAAATACTCAGAGAGCAGTGGTGGGAGAATTGTTTGAGACAACTGGTCTGCAGAGGGTTTGTGCCAGCGGTGTGACTGGCAAACTCGTGTTGTTGATGAGTAACTTGAGGATACCAGAAGAGGAGCGTGGGTGAGGCTGCTGCCCAGCTCTCCCTGGGGTGAAGTTGTCTGGATTGTCACATACACCTGTGTATCTGTTTACAGGGAAACGTGGTTTCCACCTCCATGCATTCAGATCCTTTATTCCATTGTGAAAGGCAAATTGGTGAAGAGGTTGGCCAGCTCAGATGAGAATGTGGATCAGTGCTTTACAAAAGATCTTTCCTTTCTTTACATCCTGACTCATTCCTGCTTTGTTGACAGTCCCCTCCTGTTAATTGCCAGTACTCACTCTGGCAGCTCATATGAACAGTGCAGTTATGTATGGTAATTTTTTATTGCTCTGCCCTTAAAGCATCCAAGATAGCACAGCCAGTGGATCTTGCTAATACAATTGTAAATGTATTTCTTTCCTGGCTGGCTGCAGCATGCGTGCACTTGTTCAATTTTTCTTTCATTAGCTTGTATGACATATTTTTGGTATAAGAATCAGGACTACATGGACTTTATTTGTAAAAGTAAAACTGTAAAAGTAAAACTGTAATTTATTATTCTGCTCACTTTTAAAGGTAGTAGTCAGTGTCCAATTTTATGCAGCTGGAGGGGTTTTGCATTTGTTTCTTATGGCCCCTTATACCTGACTGCTGTTGTCAGTTGTTCTGTGTGCTGCAGTTTTCAACCTCGCTGATGGGTTCTCTGTGTTGTCTGCCTGGGTGGTATAAATATTGCAGAGCTCTACGCCTCTCACTGCTTTTTTTTCTGTAACTATTTTTATTACAATTCCATTATATATGCTTCCAAAAGAAATTCTGTTGAAACAGTGTTTACAGGCTTGGTGGAGACTTTCCTAAGGTTAGTTTGAAAAGCTAAAGATGCTTAGAACAGACTCTCTTTTTGGCACTTCCACTTAGTTTGGAAGTGTGTTGAATCCTGTGGTTTATTCTATTGTGATGGTGGTGAGGGTGATGTTTTTTAAGAGGGAATATATGGAATTTGGGAAAATGAATTGCATAGTACTGCAGATACTGAAGGTTGGGTTATTAAAAATGTAACAGTGCTTTCAAATGTCCATGGAGCATTGGAAATTCATAACTGAGGGAAGCGCAGGATGCAGGTCCACTAAAAGTATATGAAAGAGAAATGTAAATTTAGCAAATTTGACATCATTTGGGTTTCATTAATTTTTATGTTTAATCTAGATAAGCAGATGGAGAAAAAAACACAAACAAAAAGGAATTGGGTTACTTCTAATTATGTCACTTTCCTGAAAAGGCACTTTTTTTTCAGGCAGCTGTCTGATCAATGGCAAAATTCATAACAGCTCCCCACATATTTAAGATCTCTATTAATTGGAGTTCCTTCTCTGTATAAAAAATTGTTCTCTCTTTAGCTGTTTTGCATATGAAAGATGAAGAAGACCATTTTTCTCATGAGATTAAAAAAATAAATAAAACAATTAATTAGAATGAAATAATTTTCTAAACTTAAGGGAATTAATAACAAACAAAGCTTCTGGAGTAGCCAGCTTTTATTTTGCAACTTGCAAGTATAATAAAATGTAAAAGGAAGGCTTTATACAAACACATTTATTCCATGATAGTTTAAGAGCCACAGTCAGCTATATTGCTAAAGCAGTGTAGATATTTTGATTATTAAGTACATTTTGCTGCTTTTGACTTCATGTGTAGAAGTAGACTTGGTCAGATTTGGGGGGAAAATGAAACTGGAAATTCCTCCTGGAAGTGTTAGAGCTGGTCCTTTTCTGTCACCCTGGGGATATCACTATCAAAGCTCTACTTTGAAAATAGGGCAGTTTGTATTGATGAGCCCTCTATTTTGTAGTTACATGGAACAAGAGCTTTAGGATTTTGGTTTGTGTGAAGCTTTGAAGACCCTTGGAGCAGAATCACCTGGTTGTTCAGCAGAGTGTTGCTTTTGGGCTTTTGGAGGTTTGTTGGGGGATTTTTGGTGCGTTTTCTTGTTTCTTCTTGGCAAAGTAATTTTAAGATGCTTTTGCTGCCCTTGTAGAATAGCAAACTGTCCTCTTAGTTGTGCTGGGGAAGACACTTGTGTAGTTGTGCTTTAAGTGTGATCCTGGTGATTTGTTGTGGGATTTTTTTGAGGTATTGGGGCTTGTCAAGGACGAGGGCTTTCTTAAAATATTTTGACCAGTGAGAACCCATCACTGAGCCATAATCTTACTGAGATGGCACAGCGCTGTGCTAGTAAATTTATGGTGTGCTTGGGTCCCAGAGGACATTCTTTCCAGAAGAGCATGGAGGCATCATTGTGTTTAGTATTGACTGTTACAGTCTGGTGGGTGTGTGCTACAAACTTGCCTTAAAGGTTTCTTGGCTTGCAAACCTGATTTTTCGAGTCACTTCAGTGCTATTGTAAAGTCTTCCAGTGCCAGGAAAAAGGGGGGAAAAAGTGCTTTACCTCAGCTTCCTGATTCCTTGGAGTTCACAAGCTGGGAGAAAAAGGGTCATTTGCAAGGCACAGCTTGTCATTCTGCTGCATCTTTCAGCCTGGTGTTCTAATGCAGCTGCAGTGCAGCAGCCTGGGCTGGCACAGGCATTGGGAGTGCTTTGAGACAGGCAAACACTACCCAGGTATGACTCTGACCTGAGGGGAGGGGACTGGCAATAAGAACTGGTCTTCACTTGCTGTCTTCTGATTACCAGGTTTCAAACTGCAGGAAAGGGAGGTTGCTTTGATGCCATAAACAAGTTAATAATATCTCTCTGTAGACACAATTACTTGATTTTCAGGGGGATGTCTCTCTGCTGCTGTTGTATTGCTGCTGTGAACAGATTTTGACAGTAGGATGGAAAACTTCCCATTTTAATAGCATATGAGAAGGAGCCAAGTACACAGACCCTGGATTATCTTCCCTTGGTCATTGACCAGGTGCAAATAATGAACTTACTAGACTGAATTAGTTCCTTAAGGGAGAGTGTCTGAAATCCATCTCATAGAGTGCTGAAAAGCAGACTCAATAAAATTCTAGAAAATTGCCTGTAGGAAAGAGTTTTCTGCTGGCAGGAAGCTGAATTGGATGACCGGAGGAGAGCTCTTAGTCTGAAATTGGTCACACGAAGGCAAACAGAAATCAGTGATGGATCCCAAGCACATTTGCAAACTGCATTTTTAAGACATGGAAAATTTAAATGCCTTTATTCCAGCTGATCTATAATATGAATTCCCCAGCAAAGTCTTGCATTGTGGATGGCTTTAGTGTGGTGGGATAATCTAGCATTCCAAGGATGGCAATATGTGCAGAATTTACTTATTACCCATCTTAACTGAGCCGCTGAGACACCACCTGATCTCAAGCTATGGTGCAAATGAAGAAAAATCATCACTAAGTTTAGGTCTGTGTCCGTACTTGCTATCAATTTCTATGACCAGAGATAAATGCTGTGTTCTTACTGTGTAAAAGTTACATACCCACACCATTCCAGAAGGTTCTTGCAGTGACAGACTGCGTTCTTCTCCAGTGGTAGTGAGATGCTGGCCGAGCACTCCTTTATACACGTGTATTTGTTGCTGTCACTTTGCAGTAATGGTAGATTCCCTAAATCTAGTGAGACTCGAGTGTCTTGTGTGTTGACTTCTGCAGGAGTCTCAGCATCTGACAGCTTGTCTCTCACTGATGCTCCACAAGAAGTGTTCATCTTTCAGGAGAGTGAAGCAGGTTGTATCATTATCCTGTTTTGATGCTAATCTGTTCTTCATGACATACGTCCTCATAGATGTCTGAAGACAGCAGTGAACAGGAGTGTGGATTTAGTCCCAGTGGTGGTTAAACTGCAGAGCACTGCTGGGGGCACAATGGAAACAGTGTGTATCTCAGGTGGAGTTTCTTGTGTTGACCTTCAGCTTCAGGACAGTAGAATGCACTATACAATATCAAAATGTCAAAACTTAATGTGTACTTTTGGTGATGTAAAAAGCAAAGAAATTTTGCCTGAATCAAAACTCAGGGTTAGCCTTAGGTTTGCTGGAAATGAATGTCCATTGGAAACAGCTTTTTTATGGTTTTGTTTTAATGCACTTTCTAGATTGAAGTTTCCAAATACAGAAAAACTAATTTTGCTTCCAAGTCTGCTGCAAGTCTGAGAAAATTTCAGAAAATGGAAAACAGTCAACACTGCTATTCCCTTGGTAAGAGAAGTAATTGTTCCTTTTTGGCACTACCTGCAAATACAGTCATGAGCTGAAGAGTAGCAGACTTTCTTAAATCTCCTCTTTACTTGTTGTTCTTCAGGGAATTGTGTTCTGGAATATTTCTTAAACTCAGACTGTCCTTTCACCACACCAACTCAGTCCCATCACGCTGATGCTATCCTTGGCAGCTGCTTTGGGTGATGTGTGCAGTTTGCTCCTCGTTTCCCTCCTTCCTGCCACGGGTAGCTCTGAAGGGGCTGGCGCTGCCTGTGCCACCCTGTGTGCCCAGCTGGGAGGCTTGGCCCCCTGCACGCTGCCCTCCAGCCTGCACATCACCCACAAACTTGGGGAGCTTCATCAGCCACAGTGAAGCAATGAAGCAATTCTCTGGCTCACTGAAATTGTGCTGCTCATGCTGTGCAATTTAAAGACAAAACGCTTCCTGCTAATTATTAACAGTTAGTCTGTAGGAACAGACTCATTACAAGGGCGCTGAACCCTGGCCTGCTGTCCTTTTGGGCACCTGAACAATGCGGTAGGGAGGGGACAAAATGGCAAGAGAAACTGGAGTGCTGGCACCAATTAGTCCCGAGATTAGTCCTGAAAGAGGATTGCAATTTCAAGGCCAGAAAGAGAAGGGAGTCGGTAAAAGGATTTGAAATGAGATTATAGGACCTAAAAGCGCCTTTCTTTTGTTAGGGAAATAATTCAGCAGTTTTGCTCGAGCCAGTGAGACAATCCAGTTTAGTGGCTGAGGCAAGAGATGTGTGTCCTGTTGATTTTTAAAGTTCTTTAACGAAGTTGATCCCCGGTTGTGTTTGTTACTTCTTCCTGTGAAATCCAAGTGTTTTCAACAAACAAACAAAAACATGGAGGAAAACTATTACCTCATCAAAAGGCCTGTTGTTTTTCAGGAAGCTTATTTGTATTCTTTAAAAAGGAAGCCAAGAAAAGGAGGCAGATTGAACTCCCTCTTTTCCTTTGGGGAAACTTTTTTCCCTGGTGGTTACTATGAAACTGGCACTAAAGTCACCCTTTCACGACCCATCCTACAGATGAATTTCAGTGCCAGTTTTTGTTTGTTGGCTACTCAAAGATGCAGATCAGGCAGTTCCTACTTCAATTAGAAGCACCGTCTCCGGTCAGTGTCATAGTGGTGAACATCGTTCTCTTCCTTGGAGAGGGAAGCAGGCACTAAGCCTTGCTGCCCTGATGAAGAGACCACAACACACACTCATGTATAACACCAGAATGGTCTGGGACTGAAGACTGGAGCTTGCTTGGAGACAGCAGAAAGAGAGGTCTTCCCTCCTCCTCTCCCTCAGAAGGAGAATTACAAAAGGGGGAATTACCAAAAAGAATTGCAGATGTTGTGAACTGAAGAGGAAATGTTTTGATGCAGTCTGTTCATGCAAGACTGTGTGAAATAATGACACTTCTGCCATTCCCAAGAAGCTTTTGTCTTGGGGTAGCTTAGAGTCAACAGTTGTGTAGGCATCACTTGGCTGTTATGCATTACTAGCTTTTTTCTTTCTTTACTTTTTGAGTGGAACTTAGTGTGAAATACCTATGCAGGCAGGTTTGAGACCTTTGCTTTCAGTTCACTGTGCCTGCAAGTACAGGGAAATTTCTCATCATGAAGGTGTAGTGAGTTCTGCCATGTTCTTGATTTCCCTTCTGTATTTCACATAAACCTTTGTTAAAACTACTTTCATAGGCAAGTAATAGAATCATTAAGGTTTGAAAAGACCTCTAAGTTCAGTGCTTAAAGCTGTTTTCCAGTGTGGCACTGAGAGGTTAGCAAGCATCATCTTCCCACTCAGGCTACTGTAGCCTGAATAATAGGGAACACATAGAGAATAACTTTTCCTTCAAAAGAAGGGGCCCTTTATCTCTAGACAAAGCCATTAAAATAGTGCATTCTGCATATCTTTCTTTGAGCTGACTTGTCGTCTTTGGACTTGTTTATAACCCATTATCTTAGTTCCCATCAAGAGCCCTTGTTAAATGCTAAATTTTCTGTCCATTTCATTCTTATTCCATTTTACTTCTCTCACATAACCTAGTGAATCTCACTTGCTGCTTTCTAGTCTTCAAAAGTCTAGCTAGAGTCCCTCCAAGAAAAAAGGGGGAGACTTGAGAGACAAATCTATCAGCTGAGTTTCCACACAAGTTAATGAAGAAACACAGGTCCTTGTCCTGTCCATAGGAATTGTGTGAATAGCTTTAATAAGATTTAGTTGTGACGTTATCCCATGCTGAGATGCTAAGAGCTGTACAAATGAGCTGTAAAATTTCTGAAATAGAATGAAGACAATAATAAAACCCAAAAAAAGATTCAGCAGAGGAGCTAATGTGGAGGAAGAAATGGTTTATGAACAGGGATTGATAATGACAACAGAGTGGCAGGTCCTCTTAGGAATAGGACAGAAAAATGGTTTCAAAAGAGTTAAGAATGGAATGAGATGACAGCAATTTCTGCTTAAGGTATCCAAGGCTGCTTTGCTTCAAGTCATGTTTGTCTGTGACCTGAAATTTAGGTGCAGGGATTTCTAAACAGGAGCTGTTGCTTGAGCATGTTCCAGTTGACCTGAGAATTGCAGGTGTGTTGGCCACTTCCAGCACAGGCAGCTCTCTGGGTGGTTCAGCCCTGCAGATGGCTGAGCTTGCTGCTTTCCAGGTCATGAGTATTTACTATCAACCCTTTGTGTGTTGGCTGGAAAATTGAGTGATGTTCTGTGCGTGACATTATAAAAAAGACTTAACTATCAATGAAACCACCAACATGAGAATTAACAGGAGTGGTTTGGCAAACTAATTTGTTCCGTTTCTCCTTCCCTGATTTGTCAGAATTTACAATTGACACATGAAGAAAATATTTCCGCTTAATTGGTTGTAGTAAACAGATACTTTATAAATTATTGCCTCTTGAATGTTTAAAAGATTGTGTCCCATTCATTTTATGAGTGATCAGCATCATTTCACTAGAATGAGCAAGCTTGCATCATCTGATGTTTGAAAAGCATAGTTTGATACTTTCTGTGATCTGCAGCTTTAGAGGGCTCAAATGCTGTCTGGGGATGTCAGGGTGTCACTGTCTCTTTCTTAACACCAGTGTACCATAAGTAATTGTTTCCTGTAATCTAGCTCACCGATTTTCTATACTTGAAATAATCCAAGGGACAGCTTTACTCCAGAGATTAATTACACAGAGAGAGAGTGCATATACATTCTTGAACATATTTTTTCTAGTTAATATTAATAAGGGTATTTTGCAACTGCATGGCAGTTACCAGTTCAACTGAAAGGAGAATTGCACAGTGTCTGATAGGTAACCAAGCCCATCTTAGCAGCTCCTTTTGGTGCCTCCAAAGATTGTGCTCTTCATTAGTGAAATACTTCTGGTTTTGGGGTTGCCCACCAGCTGATGGACCTCCCAGAACCTCTTGGTTTGTTGAGGACTCATGGTCTCCTCCACTGGCTGCTAAACCAGAGCTGTTCAGGGAGGGCACTGAGGATTGCTGAATTGAAATATTTGGGTATGTATTTTTTCAGTAACTTTCCTGGGCTTTGTCAGGAAAGAGTGTATGGTCTAGACTCTCCCTCTGTGATTTTGTGTTTTGGCACAAAGTTCCTAACAAACTGCCGTAAAGATACACTATGCAGAAAAAAGAAACTCTGATATTTGTGACTTTCGGTGACTTTTTTTCACGTTTGTAATGATTTTTTTTCAACCTTCACCACATGGAGTCGCAGCAGATAAAACAGAAATGTAGAAACAAGTATCTCATTGCACAAGCAATTGTAAAACTTCACCTTCTTCACATATCCTTTATTCCTACACCTCTGTTTCTACTGCAAATCCCTAAGTGAAGAGCCACGTTAAAGCTTGTCTTACCGAGTCCATTCAACTTCTGTACAAACAGCTGAGAAAAAGCAGGAGAGAGAAACAGACCACATCATGGATTCCACTGGGGAAGCTGAGATTTGTTGAAATGACAGTGTTTTAAGACAATTTTGGGAAAAGTAGTCTCCTTTTTAGCAATACAGCTTCATCAGTCATATGAGAAATCACTGGCCTAAAGGTAGAAGGGAGACATCTCACTATAAATGCTGTGCAGGTCAGCTTTTCTTTTCCTCACTGAGTTCCTTCATTCATGTAGATAATATTGTAACTGGAGAGAATTATTAGAATATTATTAAGTACAGTGTTGGTATTCTCAGCAGGCTGAATAGCTGTTGGTAGAGGTAAGGATTAGGGATAAAGATGCACATTGAATTTTATTTCCCATTACTAGTGGGAGGTTTATTTTTCTGTTAAATGAAAGTGGCTAAAATGAGTCAAAATTAAGTCCTCTGAGTATTTGTCTCCAGTTAGGTGTGCAGAATGTATGAAATTCTTTATTTCATGCCTCTGCTTTGAAAATTTTAAGTAGAAGATACTGGAAGTTGGGCACTGTGGTTATTGCTCCTGTAAAATTAGCTAGGAGTGCTCTTGTTTCAGAGACCAGGGAAGTCCAAATCACACACACTCCCCAGCCATAGTTCAGTGGGGTTCTTCATTTTGGCAGAGGCTGTAGAGAGGGAAGGGACTTCTGTAGTGTAGATATCCGTGAGATCTCATCTGTTCTGCCCCTTGAATTTGAGGCCTTGTTGAGTTGAAGAGTTATCAAGAATAAGTGGGAAAATTTCACCTTCTCCTGACTGGACTGAGCTGATAGGATAGAATTTGGTCAAGCTTGTGCCATTTGCTTTAAATTTATTGTAAAGTGGAGGGCATATTAGACTTTGGCTTTTAATTTCCTCTGCAGCCAGCTGGAAACATTTGGGATAGCTTTAGGAGAAAAGCTGAGCTGCTGTTCGGTGCAGCTGATGTCAGTCAGTGATTTGGAGCCCTGGCAACAGCAGTGTGAGTTGAGGGGTGTCAGGAGGGGCCCAGACCTGAGGGGAATGTCTGGGGGCTGGTCCTGCTCTCCCACTGTTTACTGGGTGTTTTTGGAGGTACCTTTTTACCTCTGTGTGTATGTTTTCCTTTCTCTGAATGGAAATTATTTCTCTATAGCTCTGTGGGTGGGAGAATTGATATAGATGGTGTCTCTACAATGCTGCTGAGTACAAAAAATGCTATATTTTGTTGAGTCTGTAGACCCAGACCCTGAGGTGAAACAGTCCGTTGTTGGATGCTGTAGGATTTTTTGTGTATGTTTTGGGATGTCTCTCCCCATCCCTAAAATACAGCTCTCAGTTCTTCAAAAGGAATAATCTTGGGAGTGTGAATGAGTGAAAACTGACATACTTGGATACTAAATTTTTTATGCCGTAGCAGTTTATTTCTAAAAATATATCTCTAAGGGTAACACATTATTTATGCATTAAACTTTTGTGTTGATGATAGCATCCACAAACTATCTGTCATTTGTCTTTGGAGCACCTTGCATACTGTGCAGTATGGTCCTCAGCTCAGGTCTTCTGGGGGTTACCATGAATGCTAGACTCATGTAGTAGATATGCATGAAGAGTTAGAATTGAGATGATGAAATATGTAATTGGGGCTTTTCAAATATGGGAGTACTTCTGTTTTGATGCTCTTGTTTTATCATCATCATCATCATTGTATTTTCTTTTACATAAATTTCTGACATGTGCATCAAACACTTTTGTGTATGGCCCAGTGAGTACAAATCTGTGCAACCTCCTCTGCAGCAGTGTTGCAGATCCTATAAGCACATTAAGCTTCCCAAGGAAAAGTACCCTTAGCATCTGGGAGAGGTTAAATGTTCCAGGGGAGAGGTTAAACATTCGCTTGTTCTCTGCTGCTCTAATTCCAGAAGCCAGATTAGTTCTGAATCATCTGAACCACATTCATTGAAGATTAATGAGAAAGACCAAGTGTGGAAAATTTCAGCTGGTAAGCGCCTTGGCTTTGAGCAAGTGGTGGAGGGGGAGTTCATACTGGCAGCAGCCTGTGGGTCGTGCTTAGTTTTAGGTTCCCCTTAGTTCTTCAATTGGTGAAATGGGGAATCACCATTCCAGATAAGAATTTCAGCAAGCAACATGAAGCAGTTGGCAGAGCACACACACACCCTCACACACCCCACACACCACTTTAAAGCCTCACCTCCTGTTTCCCATCTATTTCTGTTTCATTGGACAGCAGATTTGCCCTTCTGCACGTTTATAACTTCATGCATGTTCAAGGTACGTTGGTGTCATTAAAGTGGACAAGTTCTCGGGAGTGGGTGACACGCCATCCAGCAGAGGTGTGCCTCTTGTCACTCTCCAGTCCAGTTAACTGACAGGCCATGGTTAAGCCATGGTTAGGGATGTGACTGGGAGCCTCATGTAGGAAATATTTCTGAAATCCAGGCAGGTCTATCAGCAAAGCTGTTGGAAATTCTGCAAGATAATAAATGGAAAATTCAGGACTGGAGTAACAGAAGTCAATTGTGTGACCCTGGGCTTTAAAAAAAATTATCAGTTTTGATTTGGGAGAGTCCTTCTTTTAGGAGAACATCACAGTATTGTGCCTGCTTAGTAGCTCTGCAGTTTCACTGCAGTTCAGTTGTTCAGGTGGTCAGTGTGGAGTCTAGAGCCTGTACTATAGCATTAACTGTCCAACCAGACTCTTATACATTAAGTTTAAAGTGAAGGTAGGCCTTAGGTATAGACAGTGTCTAGGACTCATTTGTTTTCCAGAACCTGAGATTCAGGAATTTTTTTCAGTGCAATTTTAAGGAAGTGAAACCAAAGCAGAAATGAAGCTCTTCTTTCCCACTTGTTTTGCAGCAAATGGAAGCAGAAAACTGAAGTGCTCTATTTCTGATTTTGTAGAATAGAGGAGAATCAAACTCTTCTCCCTGTTGGCCAGGTCAGTGTTTGATGCTGGTGTAGCCCAGAAGAGGCCACAGTCCTCTGTAGTCTCAGAGGCCAGTGGCTGTCTGAAAAAGGAATATTCTATTCATCTGGGCTTCAGGGCACTGACTTGTGCTTCCTGCTTGAGCTGGCACAGACATGCTCTGTAGCTCAGGAGAGAGTTTAGGTAACTCCAAAGTTTGCCCTGCATGACAACTACCAGTTATTCATCCAGTGGTAGTCTAGGAACCATTTAATAGCAGTTGTGAGAAAAACAGCACTTCAGCAAGTGAAGTAACCTTGTATTTTTCCTTACTTCGAAATAAGGGAAATAAGTGGGAACAAATAACAGCTGTGCTCTAGAAGTGAGCTGTGTTGGTCCTTCCTTAACTACATGCACTTCAGAAGACTATTCCCTCACCTATTGTGTTGTTAACAATTCTTTATTCCTTCCAGAGATATATAGTCTTGTGTCAGTAAGCCTGTTTTTAGTACAAAAGAAGAAAAATAAAACTCAGTCAGAAAGGATGAAATTACTTGCCTGGAGTCACTGTGTGATTTCAGTGGTAGAGGCAGAATTAGAACTGGAGGCTCATAGGCAGCCTCTCCCAATTCCCAATGGAGACAAATCTTTTTTAATTAAAAGTAACATGGGACAGTTGCCTCACCATGAATTTTCAAATATATCTGGACTTTCTCCTGTTTTAGTATTCAGCCTAGAATTATCTCGTGTTCACAAGTGCGTCTTAAAATATTTAAACACAGATTAATGAAATATTTTCGTTTTGCACTCTGAGGCTGGTGTACCTCAAATAGCCATCTCTCTTGAAACAAGTACTCTGTAGAAATTATGATAGTTTCATTTATTTAAACAAATCCTGTGTTGTTGTCCATAAATATATATTATTTGTCTCTCAGCAGAGACCAACATTCTGGCCAAAGGCTAGAAAGTCTCACAGAGGGGAGAAGGCTTCATGTATCACACCAGCAGTGACAGGGGCCTTTTGAGCACCTTAGCAGAGTTGTTGGTGGGCTTCAAAGGACACATGACCATGTTTTTCTTGAAATTAGGAATTACCATTTTTATCCCTGATTCTGGAAATTTGAGTTTTCTTTTAACTTTTTTTTAATCTGCCCCACCCCCTACTTCCCCTGCCTTGTTCTTGCTTAATTACTTAAATGAAGACATGAAGACCATGGCAGGACAATGGCTTTGGCTATTTGGAGAACATAAAGAATTTGACCCACTTTTCCCTTCATCCTTCAAAAAGCATTAAATTTTATTTTCAGGCATTTTGTTCATGAGTAGCTTTCATGAGCAACTTTTCTTTAGTTTTTAATGAAATTTAGATTTAGAAAATCCCTCTGGCAATTGTGTCATATAGAAAACTCATTTAGAGTTCACAAGGGATCAAAATGTTATTGTTCACTTGAAAATGTGTTAGACACCCTAGAGAAACCAGGAAAGACTCCAGCTAGGAGCTTAAAGTCTCGATCTCACATGTTGCAGTAAGTGAGAGATACTGAGAGACAGTAAAAGAGGGAATTGCAGAGAAAAGAGAAACATTGCCAGAATATTAGATTAGCAGTCATAAATTAAAAATCTGTATTGTGAATTCATAAATCTTTTTAACAGTAATGTTTTGTCAGTTATGGAAAATTTGAGAAGATGGAGTAATGGGTTTATATATTTAAAATCTCTAAAGCATTAATCAGTTTTCATTGAAGTGAGGAAATACCTTATCACCAGCCTTTGAGGGTTTTTTTATGTATTGGCCCAGGTTAGTAGAGGGTTTTTTGCTTTGCTTGGAGAGGAAGCTTGTTTTGTTGCTGGGTGATGGCTAGTTGTGGTATTAATTGCCAGCAAACTGCTGGCAAGGATTAGACTTTTTCTTTTCCTCATTAGCAAAACACAAGTATTACAGGTCCAGCAGTATAGGAACACTTCTGTATTGCTCAACAGGTAAAATGGCAGTGATCAATTCACTGAAACAACTATGGTTATGTACCTGGATGGACAGTGCAGTAGTGTTGTTTGCCCCCATGCAGCAATGGCATTAAAGTTGACTGTAGAAAAGGAAGCTGGTACAACAGTGAAAGGATGTGAGGTCTCCAGTGCAAGCAGTGAAGAGCTGGCAGGTGTTAGAAGAGTCATCAATCAGAAGGAGCTGGTGTCTGTCTTGTGTTCACTCTACAAGCTCATGGCAGTGTGGTTTGGACCAAGTGACCTCCTCCTGTGCCATTCAGCACCGCTCTGCAGACCATGTTTGTTCAGCACAGGAGCCAAGGAGGCTGCTCACCACTGTAGCTGGGAACATTTCCCATGCCTTACACAGGGTGATTGCCATAAGGAAATACTGTTCATCTTCCAGCATCAAGGAATGCTGTATTCCCACAAAAACATACTTAACCTTTTTTCCTCAGTTACAGCAGCATCCTAAATTAATTCTCAAGTAATGGTAAAAGCCATTCCAGCTTAGTTGGGCAACCATTTATATACCTAAGTGTCACAGTCTGCACCCTGCTGGCATTGGGAGCTGGTTGGTCTTGTCAAGAGCATCATTCCCTGCTGCCTCCTGATACAGGGTTTAATGGGCTCCATCCAGATAAGGCATCTACAACTATTGTTATCAGCAACTTGAACATAAGACACTGACTAACTGATTTAGTTGCTTCTCAGAAACTTTTGGAGGTGAGTTTCTAAGCCTGCAAGATGCTTCATTGGCTGCTCTTTGACAAAATGATTTATTGCTTCTAGGTTTGGTGTTCTTGACATTTCCTTCAGTTCACTCTTCGTCAGAGGTGTTGGTCAGACTTGGAAGAGAAGCATTTTGCACTGTGGATGGTTGGTAATGGAATACTTACAGCATGGGTACAGCAGTGCCTTCTTTCCCTTCAGCTGATAGTGGCAGTTTCTGTTCCCAGAACTTTTCAATTATATAGCTGTCCTCAGAGCTGGTATTGCCCTCAGGGCAAAGAGGGGTAGTTGCACTGTATTGGGTTGAGCTGTAGAGGCAATTCAATCATCTTTTCTTGTTCCCATCATTTTTGCAACTGGTGAGGGCTGGAGAGGACCTCCTCTGTTTCCTTGCTGCCTGTTCGTGGTCTAGCAGCTGTTTGCTTACTGCAGCTGTGTTGGGTATTTTGTGTGCCACAGCTTGTTAGCTTACAGCTGACACTGTTTATATTTCTGTCCTCTACTGAGCTGTCCTGCCCTGTAGTCCAGGCTTTCCTGAAAGCTAGGAATTAGCTAATTCCACCTCCCCTTGGCCATGGTGGGCTAAGGTGTGTGTGTGGAGCACTCTCCCTTTGTCTCCAATGAGCTGTCCTTCATTGGGCTAATAAATATCAGCTTCAAAGGCCTTTGGAATGTGTGTTCAGGGGCTGGTGTTGGCCTGTATGTTTGCTTTCCCCTCTTTCTGTGTCTTCCTGCTTTACCATCACTCAGTAGATGTATTTGGTAACACAGTCATTGGCCTGTATTTATTGCCTGGTTTCTGTGTTTTCATAATCCCTTAATTGTGGTGTGTCGTGCCACACAATTGAATTTGGTTTGAATTTTTAGTTGTTTGGGTTCTTTAAATCTATTAATCAAGCCTCTCAGACAAAGAGGCCTGTGAGAGCTTTTGGCATAGTTGGGAAATACTGCAACTGTGCAAGAGAATTCTTACTCTTGCTTTTTTTAGTGCTTGGCTTTTAGACTGTAGTCTCCTTGCTCTAATGTGAATTCCATAAGACAATGGATTTATGTTTCCTTTTTTAAAGTTTCTTGAAGCCTATACACCTTTTGAAGATTTTAATCAAAGTCCACCATACATTTTGATAGAAATAACTAATCTGGGTGCTCACACACATTATTGCTTCTGTATGCCCTGGGAGCTCTGGGTTGGGCTGGCCACCTGCCATGAACCCTTACTGGCTGGACAGTCTTCATATTGGCCTGGTTTCCAGCAGAAACAGTATTCAAATCAACACATTCCTGTAGGATGTTTTAGATTTCAGCAAAGCAACATTTTCCTATGGAAAGCCTTTCCTCAGAAAAATTCCCTGAAGTCAAGAAGCTTCCGGTGCCTGGGGCCCAGTGGCACAACAAAGTTTCCTGCTGATTGTGTCTTCAGAGAAAGAACAGTTCTTTGCTTGCCTTGAGTGGAAATCAAGCCCCATTTGCCATTAAAAATTGCTGGCACATCCATGGGAATGGGGACTTTGATCAGAGGTGGCTCCCAATTCTTCAGGGGTTGAATACCATCCTCCATCAGTTCTCTCAGATACAGGTTCAGCAGGCTGAATACTGAAGTGAATACTTCATTTGCTCCCTGTGGTGGTGCACAGATGCCACAGTGCCAGTGACGGTGCTGTGGAGGGAGGTGGATTGTGCACTGGATGCCTCTGGACTTGTGCCCCTGGATCCTGTTTTATGCATTTACTGCAAATACTGTTGCAGCCTGGATATTCTGTTGGCTTCAAACAATAATATTTTCTGAAAATCAAACCTGTGGTCCTTGGCAGGTAACTGTTCACGTTTCACATGTTGTCTGAATTGTTCTTTCAAGATGTTTGCTTGAAATCTCAGCTTACTATAGTTAATCAAGGTCCATCTTCCACCCACTTCTGAAAGTGCCCTATGCTCATCTGCTTCTCAGAGTTAGGCCAGTCCAAACATGTCCAAAACAAAAATGTATTAGACCCCAAGTTTCTTCATAGTGAGATAAGACTTCAGACTACTTACTGCTTTTCTTCCAAGAGATATTACTTTTGTCAGTGTGTTTAGTGGTGGAAGGGAAAACCCCTTCCACCAATAGTGCTAATGGAATAAATATAAATTTTATATCAGGTATTGATTAAGAAAGAAAATCAGAGACCCAGATTTTGCATTTTTATTTTGCCTAAATGCAGAATATGCTGTTACTTCTATAGGAGAAATGGCCATTCTTCTCTTGTAGCTTACAGGCTACACTGAAGAAACAACTTGTTTGAAAAAAAGCCTGAGATGGACCAAGTTATTTGGGTTTTTATTGATTGAGTCTTTAGA